>NC_136139.1:6840170-7454098 GCF_965212315.1 Lampetra planeri | reverse complement strand
TGAGCTGTGAAGAAGGTCTATTGCCAGAAACGTCTTATATGTGCGATCATGATAATAGCCTATTATATTACTTGTAAGGCTTATTGAATGTTTTTAAGGGTTTTTTTTTAGTTGTGGGTTTGCACCACTGCCAAGGCAGTATCGCCAAATGCTGAAATGTGCTCTGGATATATAGGGTTGTCACCCGTGTGTAATTTGTACGTGTACAGCCCAATTTGTTAATCCACTACTGGATGAGACCCTCTATTAATATTGGCAGTGCTTGTTTGTGATGGGTTCCCTCAGCACTGCAGCATTCGACTCTTTAAACAACGTGCATGACTTTATGCCACTGTCCCCAACACAAACAGCATTTGTCGTGATGATATAGGAAAGATGTGTCCATATTTTGTTCAATTCAACGGTGGAAATACATGAACTGGTTGTGTATTAAAACATCGCATTTTTAACATTGTAAATTGCCACCATTTGTTTACCATTATGTTTGAAGACAGAAGTGAAAGGATGAATGCCATACTTTCACTCATGGCTAAATGTTTCAAGCAAATTATGTACTATATATATGTTTCAAATGAAATACAAAATAAATGCATGACTGTACTGAATATTTATACAAACTATCAAACGCTTTTTTACACATCTTGCATAACCAGCACAAAGTCATTTATTTACTGCGGCACTCTTGTTTGTGAATTTTCCCAAAGACAAACTTGGATGCAGTGTTTGTACATTTAAGTGAATAATAAATATAGTAGATTATGCTCCTAACACTGGGAAATTGACATGCAGTGGCCTTTTGATAACATTTGTTAACAAGCAGTGTGAAGCACAGATAAAATTATACATGAGGGCACTAAGTGAATGTTGTCTTGCCCTCATGTACATCAGTAAGGTTGTTTAAAGTTTGCAGTTAAGTAAAATTAGATACTGTATATGACCCGATGGAGAATGTATGTTAGGATAATACAAAAATGTGCAGCATTCAACACATTAACATATACAATTAATATCCATGAGTGTAAATACCTTGATTCAATTCAGTCTTTTGCCATTACATTTCGGGATGAAAACCTCCCCAATGTCAGTCATCGAGGCTACGTGCTGCTATCAGTTGGTCACATTTTCTCAAATTTATTTTGATGCTGATCGAAGACAAGAGGACCACAATGCACCTCTTCATGAAATGCTGATGGTTTTTTGCATATACATTTTTGCAATCTTATTTGAAGCATTGCACATGACATAAAATGTAGTACATACAGTATTAAGCATATGGAGTACTGTGTCCACTTCTAATTCATGAGATAGAAATAGAATGGACACTAATAATACAGTACACCGACATAAAACTGTCCCATCTGTATGTATGTAGAACTTCTTTCGCACCAAGAAAACCAACAACTTTCATAGCAGTTACAATTTTATTTTGGAATGTTAACACAGCATAGTTTTCACATGAAACTCAAAAGGTACACATTCTGCCTCCCCTCGTGTTAATCACTGTACAATATTTGTTGTATCTTGGTAAAACAATAATCTGCTTTTGTACTTACTGCACAGTCGCATTGTTAAATATATTTATAATCCCAAAGTTACCACAAACTTGACATTTGTTGTGATTCGACGAGTGAAATTCTATTACTTTCAATGCAGATTGTCAAGGAAACTAGCAATTAAACTGGAGAGGAGTGTACTATACTGAACCTACTTTCCTACATATAAAAAACGCATTAAACTGCAACTGCCAAAAAAAGATATCAATGCACAATAGTGAATGCACCCAACCGCAGCATAAAACACAAGTTTGCCAGGAAAGTGCAAGATGCATACCTTTATATCGGTTATACTGAATAAAAAAAAGCAATGGTACCACTGTGTAACACAAGTAAGGCATGGCTTATGTTATACAAAAAATATCCTGGACTATAAATTTTTTTATTTTTTTTATCAAACACACAAATATCAAGGCAGTCTAGGGGAATTTTGGAGAGGCAATCTGGATTTGATGCAAATAATGAAAAATACTTCGAGGCAAGGGGGGCCTATAAATGAAAATCACTTATAGGCCAGGGCAGTAATTTTATCAGTAGTTAAGATAATAATTTTAAAGTATTGTTTGGTGTTTTAATACGAAAATATACCTTACCTATTATATTGTCTTAAAGTATACTTAATGAGGTATCCACAAATTAGGTCTCAAACGTTCTATAACATGCCAATTACAACTATTAACTTACATCTCTTTCATAATCAACGTTTTTGGGTTTAGATCGCGTTATTTATAAATGTGTCGTAACCCTCCACCACCCGACACGGCCAATCAGTAAAAAAAGTGTCACGTTGACAAAAGACAAATAGTTCACTGCTTTAGCCAACCGGTGTGTTGAAGCGTGAAACCACAACATTTACAACTTTTCGAGTAATATTGGTCGCGAAAGCCTACGTGTTAAACTTACATCTCTTTGTCGACAACGATGCAGGATAAAAGCCGACGTATGCCTTGTTGGCATGTCCATGAAATGAGGGTTGCAGAACCAGCTCAGATATCACTCTTCACTCATGTTAGCCGTGGCGAGAATCAAACTGAAATCACCGAGTTCATTGCATACATCGCGAACCAATGCACCATCATTCCACCCCAACGTATGTCCAATGTCAAACATCAGAGCGACCACCAAAGAATTGAGACTGCCCACAACTCCATGGCTGAACATTTCTAAAACGTGCTTGTTTAAATTCATCCACTAGAGGGCGCGAAAGAACCAGTTATGTATTTTAAAAAAATGTGCATTGCAATGAGGAATGTTCTATTTTATGGCAGCAAATATTTAGCAAAGTTGGCCCAAGAAAGGACGACTGCATTGGTAGTAGACGCCAATGCAGATAGAGGTCACCCTCTAAACATCAAATGTCCATGAAATGCCTTTAATGCTTAAGTTAAGAATCAATATATTCTCACAAAAGTAAGACAATTTTATGCAACATATAAAGTTACATTTCTATATTTGGTCAGGAATATAGCATCTGCAGAGCATGCTGAATACATGGAGAATATAGCCTATGCACGTCATTATCCTCAACACAACTTATTATATATTTTATATGAAAATATTAGAAGCCCAATGGGAATTAGAGGCCAACGAATATGCAGCACTAAAATATTCTTTATAAACAAGATTAAACTCATGACATTTGGCACAAATTTAAAAACAAATTAAGAAATCTGTACTGAATATTGGCCATATCATTACGTGGCCTAACCAATTAATTAATTATGAATTGTACTTAATATGTTTCATGCAGTGTTTCAAAATTGCATGTTCTGGTTAAAAGTGACAACTGTGATTATGGCCAGGTGGATTGGAGGTCAGGACACTGAGCTGACACTGCCAAGATTCTAGATTAAATTCTAGGCAGCCATCCAGAATAAAAACTGGGTTCTCAAGTGCAGTGAGTTTATATTCTGACCCTGGATGTAAATATCTGTTTTAAATCACCATTTTGAAATTCGCATTTTAACTTAATTTGGCAAAATTCCAGCTGACAATTAAACATATTGGCTCGACTGCAATGTGATGAACAATCGAAAGTGTGTGGGAAAAGGGAACTGACCTGTGTAAAGAATAAAAAGTCCACTTGAAGAAATTTGGTGGAGAAGTCCGTTCCCCAGTATATGGCGTGGCGACTGCTAATCAAGATTTCCGAAAGGTTTATTAATCTTGGGACTTCATGTTATGCAAAGATTTGATGAATAAACTTTAGGCTATTAAGTTCAAACGTTTTATCCAAGAAGTCACAACAAATCTCCTGTTGGGCGCTATCTCAAATCTTTGTTTTACGTACTGTACTCATAATAATAAGTGCATTAAGTTAAAATGAAAATTAAGTTTCACGATTGGGAATGCAGATACTTTTAATAACCCACTGCAAAACTGTTCATATATATAAAGTAAATGTCCAGTTTCTGATTATGGCAACATAACAAAATCAAGTCTTGCCTTACTGCAGATCATACATACATGGTGTCCATAATATTATCCATTATTAAATAATAAAACACACAATATTTTCAACTATGTGGTTGATATATTGGGAACATTTTCCTAATGGTTCAGTTTTTTGGGTTTTAATTTACCAATACACATGAATGTCTTCAACAGCACATGATAGAATTGAAAAATATCAAGCCAGAAATGTCGGTGACTATCTGGGACAAACCTCAATACAAAATGTGTCACACCAATGCCATGGCAGATATGTGGTGGTTTAGTGATGAGACTCATACAATCTACACACCACCAAGTGTACAAGTTTATTCAATCCTCCCCATCTGTCCCATCAGCAGTATAAATGGGTAAACTGCAGTTAGTTGATGGGCAGGTCACGCGTGGATACTCCCAACTCTTCCATGGCCAGTATGGAAGAGTAGGCCAAATACCCTCTAGGGGGACTCTCTAGAGTGGCAACTCGTGGAGGCCTTTCCACCCACAGTGTTGTAAAAGTAATTGCAGGGCTGCACCTTTACCTTTTGTTTTTTACGACAAATGTGAGCATATATAGAATCAACCTAGCTCAAACTGCTGTCTATTTTTCAATGAATTATACATTGATGGGCACCCTGTATATACATACAGTTTATTGCACGCATTTACTTTATACATATACCTTATATTATGAAGCAAGGTTTTTTTTTTGTTATATATAGAAATGAATGTGGCACATAACAAATAATAACATTCGAGTTTCTACACGACTTCCGCTGTTTTTATTGATTTATTTCTCCTACGAATTCAGTTGGAATGAAAATGAAGCGAAGCAATCCATTGTCTCTGCATTTTGTTAATAGTCTGCTGAACAGTTGGCAACAAAGAAATACATTAACGGAAAAACGAGAGAATGGCCCCAATAGCAATTAAGGGGATAAAACCACACTGCAACCAGCTGCAACAATGGTACGCAATATAAAGGTTTCACTCTTCCATTACCATGAGCTTTATTACACACAGAATAGAAAAAGCTTAAAATCCCAATGCTGGATCCTGTCCAGCTAAAATATGTCAAACATATTAAAGTTTCTTAAAATATAATTATTTAACATTTTTAAGGGATAATGTGTTACATTAAGCCAGTGTGTGTGTCTGTCAATTTAACAATGGGTTATTTTTCCCTTTAAAAGCCAACATTCATCATTTGCTTTAATTACTGTAGTAATTAGACCATACTCCCAAGATTTTAAACTTAGCATAACTACCAGAGTGAATTTTGACAGAATGTACTTACTCACTAATGGATTAAATTAAAGCTCTCTTTGTTAATGTAAAATTTTCGATAGACTTTGGGTGTTTTACAGACATTACTGCCCGACACGTCAGTTAAAAAGAAGCTAAATCTATTTTAAACGAGGCAGCCATGCATTGCACCTCGAGATATTTCTGCTGCTACTTCTAGGATCTTTGATGAGTTGCTTTCACTTGGCTGCTGCAGCGATTTACAATTTACGAAGAATCATAAACATAGTGTTTAAATACACTAGTTGTCAAAGTATTTAACTTTTTCGTTTTCTTAAACTATCAGTATTATCCGCTCATCTCTTGGTGCGTGCACGCGCACTCGGCTTTTTCAACGCATCTCACACGAAGCGATACCAACATTTCACCACTAGGTGGCTCTATCGGTTGTGCAAGATTGATGTTTTTGAATGTACGTTGAACTTCTTTCGCGCCATATGTAGCCAACCGCGCTAATCGGAAGTGCGCAATTTCGTAAAAAAAACTACACATATTAGCCATTTGTATTCTGATACGTCACAAATAAAGGTCAAGAGTTTCTCTTTGAGATAAACCTTATATTTGGAGATCATTTGCAGACGAAAGAGTTCGAGGTACAGAGAGATAGATATATAAGGTCCCCAACCAAATATAATAGCGTCTCCCTATGGGAGAAACTAATAATGGCATTTTAATTTTAAGAAGTCAGTTAAAAGCTGCTGCTCTTGTGACACAACAGCCTCCGACAAAAGTGCACACCTTCCTCAAAATATACACCCCCTGCCATGGCCAGGGTTCACTGTTGCGAGCACTCTCCTGGCTTATCTTCGTCCACTTCCCCCACCTTGATCCATCTCTTCTCCATTTCCACCTGGCACACGGCATGCAAGAGAGCGTGCATTCGTCTTAGCACAGCAACCTTGGTGACAGAGCAAGCCATTCCCCACCGTCTCAAATACCGTCGTTCGACCCCGGCACTGGGCTCCTCAAAGTGATCCACCACACATCAACAGAAGCCATTTCCTGGATAGGTAATCGTCGATCATCCAGCCGTGGTGTAACGGGTTAGCACACTGTACTTTAAATCCTGGTGTCGCCAGTCCAATTCAACCCCACGGCGCGGCCAAACGAAACAATCCTGCCGCCACAGTTCACCCAGCAGCATAAATGGGTACACTATGGTTAGTCGACCGGTAGGTTGCGTGTGGTGACGCAGAGTGTGGGCCACTCTTATACCCTCAAGGATGCCTGGCCAGCATGCAAGCGTAAGCAATCGTAACCCTCCAGAGGTTTCCTCTCGAGCTCCCTCTAGTGGCGACCCTTCCGCCAGCAGGGGCGTGACCGAGCAATTGCAGGGCTGCGCCTTCATCTTTTATACGAGATAACTTGGTGCAATTAATATGTATTATACACGACAAGAAAATTAAAGCTTCAGCACATTTCGTATTTGCACTATTCTTATAGCTATGTTTCAAACAGTCTGCAATAGTTCCACAGCGCGGGGTGGCGGGGGGGAGGCTTGATTGCTATGCATTCTCCCAATTCGGTAATACAAAAAATATAATATTGCAGTGCTACACCTTTAACTTAATTTCACTCATCCAGCCATAAGCACCTCCGTTCAGCACGGTTGGCTATGTACGCTGGCGAAATAAGTTCAACATACATACATAAACACATAACCAAGAATAACCCAGAGTTGGCCATCACTTCGTACCTGGTACCGATAATGCCCTCGGTAGCTGATGTTCTTGATAGCGTCCACGTTCCCCACCACGCTCACGGAGCGGACGTTCGCCCCAGAGGCGGTGGTGGTCTGCATGTCAAACTCCGCCTCCAACGAGTGGAAGAAGCCTCTCGGCACCTCCTGGTCCGAGCCCAGCTCCAGGCGGCACGTGAAGCAGTGCGGGTGGTCGGCCGCTGGCGCCGGGCAAAAGCGAGCGACGCATCAACAATCGCAAGGGTCTGACAATGTCGGCGCCACACTCGTGATCACTCCAGTGCGGTTGACGTCGCTGTCGAGTGTGCAGGTGGTGCAACCGCACCAGGGCCCATGGGCAGAAGGGTCGCAGGATAAGGTTGCCACCTGAAACTAAACTAAAACTGAACTACAGTAAAACCTTGGATTGCGAGTAAACTTGGTCTGCGAGTGTTTTACAAGACGAGCAAACATTTGAAATAAATATTAATTTGATAAACGAGCGAGGTCTTGCAATACGAGTAGTACGTGTGTACGCTTTGTCTGCCGAGCGTCACGTGATCACAACTGATATACGAGTGCTTTGATGTACGAGTGCTTTGGATTACAAACACGTTTCCGGAACGAATTATGCTCGCAATCCAACGTTTTACGGTATTTTTATTTCATCAGGTAAGGCCCACTGAGCTATGGAGCACTTTTTCAGAAGCACCTGGCCACAAATTATAGCCCAAAGAAGTGGCTTATTGTGTGGAACTTTATAGCGACCAAATATTTTCAACACATATCGATTCTAAATATGCAAGGAAACACCAGAGGACCCTGGAGAAAAATCCACACAACCACGGGGAGAGAGACATACAAACTCCAAATATGCAGGCGTCAGCATAGGGATCGAATCCACGACCTCCTGTATATCAGGAGAGGTAGTTAACATTTCACCACCTGTGAAGGCGAAACAAATGCGACATACCATGAGGAGAAGAATATCTCACGATACCGGAAGAGCTCCATGTGAATGCACTTTCTTGGCTGGTGTATTGTTAAGTGACAGTATTTTCTCAGAAAGACGTACAGGATATCTAGCTACCTCAACAAGAGGACAATCTTGGGGGAAACCAGGATAGGTGGTAACCCCAGCCTAGGCGCTGGGCAACAAAGAGAGGGGAAATGATACGTGAAGCCCCATCTCATTCCTTGCACCAGGCTCCATACCAGCATTGCTATGCCACTGCTGCGGTGTTCAAGACTTCCATTGTCATCCCCACCCCCCAGATGCATGCTGGGAGATATAGAGAGAGAATAAAGGAGGGACACATGGATCAGAGAACATGTGCCAATTAAAAACAATGGCGACTCTTATGAACTCTAAGTTGTCTTGGGCAGGACACATTGCTTGAAGGGATTATGGCCGATGGGCGAGACTAGTGACAGAATGGCAGGAAAATGAAGGAACATGCCCCAGAGCATGACCCCCGAAGCAATCGTGGCGACACAAACTCATGCGCGGGAGCAAGATGGATTAGAGCATTGTTAGACGGAGCAAGATGGCAATGACATGGGGACTGAGGAGGATGACGATAGATCACTTATTAATTTAATTCCCTCTGCCCATTCTCTTTAACCCCATCATCAAAATCCTCTGATGCATTTACTGGATTAGCAGCAAGGTTACCCCGAGAGTCTTCAAAATCTTCCATCGACTCACCTCTGCCTACCTTTCACCACTCCAGCTCTTCATTCGCTTTCTGTTCCGGCAACTAGGGCCTTCTGCTGAAGCCCAATGTCAACATTTGCACAGTGGGAGGTCATTCCTCCCTTCTCCGCTAATGCCCCTGTTGTGTGGGGCTATCGATTCCCTGCCACTGTTAAAGTTCAGGCTCAAGACCTTCCTTTTCTCAAACGTCTGTCTCTTCTCATATATATAAATTCAACTTCCTATATATTATACAAAGACAAGGATCTCCCGTATAGCCTTAACAAATTGTTAGGGCAAGTGCTGTTATCGAGCACCGATGAAGGAGGGGGTGGGTGGCCAGCACCACGCCCGGCCGCCTTTGTGTCCCGAGTGGCGATGTTTACACACCGCACCGGGTACTCATTTGAGGCGGAGTCGACCTAGGGGAGATAATCGTCACTGGTGTTGGCCGTCAGCAAAAATCAAACTATGGGTTGCCAGGTTCGTAGTGCAGCGCGCTAACCGCTACACTACTGCTCACACACAGACCTCCTTCTTCTCTGTGATGCACATCCCTCTGTTTGCGAGAGGTGCAGTTGCATTTTGACACGAGACAAATACAAATAGTATTTTATTCTCGGCGCAGTAGATGGTAATCAGCAATTATCCACACTTAGACTGACTTAAGTGAATATCCACACTTAGACTGACTTAAGTCAGTCTAAAAGCATAGCACTGGAAGAAGACATGCTCCACCGTTTAAGTAATTTACTGTGACAGGCATGAGCACTAATTCTAGATTTGAAGCTTTCGTGACTGCAAGGAATCATATTCTTAGGTTATTTCGGTAAAGTCACGTAGGTAAAACATCAAAATTAATGAAAATAAAATAAAATAAAAACAAAAATCACGACGTTTCGGAGGCAACACAAGTCTCCGTCATCAGGTGGGACCGTCACAGCCGAACCAGCTGCAGCTGGTGATTTTGTTTTTATTTTATTTTATTTTCATTAATTTTGATGTTTTACCTACGTGACTTTACCGAAAAAACCTAAGAATAGGCATGAGCACCCTTCTGCAATGCAGTAACGTAGTGCATTCCATCTTGTTATCTTGGGCGAAGCCGTAGAATGGGAGAGTCAAATAAAGAGACCTACTGTATTATCCTCGTCAAAAAGCAACTATTTTGTTTTTGGCGGAGTGATCCTCCGCAAGGCGTAATGAGTCCCGGCATCCTGCGTGCAACGCCCGTCGTGACAAGCATGCCAGCATCAGGACTCGAGGTAAGTGAAAATAAAGCTGCTTTTTCTTTTCGTGTTATGCTATTTATTTATGACGCAGTATTTCTTACTGCACCACTTGCAAATGTACAATATTTATTCTTATGAGTTAAACAATGGTTCCCTTTTGTGTTGAACCGTAACACATGTTTAAGGCACTGATCTACGTGCTGTACAATAAAATATTGAGTTCCGAGATACGAAAAAATCGACTTATGAACGGGTCTAAGGAACGTAACCCGTTCATAAGTCGAGGACTGCCCCTATCTGTTGACATCCTCAGGGGAAAATCTTCTTGACAAAGTCCTGAGATTTGGTGCAGTCTTCATGCATATATGAATACATTTAATTATTAATATAATTTTGAAATGATGACGAGAATTTCAAACGAGAAGCACTTCCATTTTCATAACAATTTCGGGGATTTATTTTCAAACAAATGCAGCAAAACCAATCCTTTTTTTTTTTAAACCTCACTTAGTTTCAAAATTATTAGTTTCAAAATGATAGCTGCATTGTACAATGGACCCGGTGATCTGCAAACAAAATATATCCCGGCCACGACTAACATCAGTGACGAGTGACAAATGAACGAGTGCTCATTGCTGCCCCTACCCCGATTCACCAACCCGACAACCACCATGACCCGACACGGTGTAGAACATCTTTCATCCAGTAGACAGTTGACAAAGGCCTGTGAATGCTTATTATTAATCATCGTTGATGTTTTGGAGTATGCATACACACTGTATATAATGGTTAAGGTAAATAGGTTATCATAGCGAAAATCGCTCATGTCACCGTACCTCTAAAAATAATTTGTTTCCCTTTTTCTAGATCCCATAATTGGTGTACGTAGTATGGTAATTGTAAACATATACAGCCCTATGTCAATCCACTGCTAGATCACCCCACACCATGTCAGCCATGGGGGCTTGTTGGACCATACTTTTCCATGCCGGCGAGTGCAAGCCGATGAAGGGGATGCCCATGACCAGGCGGCTTCCTTTCATTACACCCAACAATTTATACGTTTCAACACTAAAAAAAAGCAGGTTGAAACTCTCAATTAACGATACAAAAGTAACAGCTGTGACAAGAGTGTAAGAATGGTGGGTTGAGGTATTTTCCCGAGCAGTGGCTGGATAAAGGATAATTTCAACAACTTTTTACGATATACGCAAGTCACCGAAAGCAGCGATGATCGAGGGTGGTTTCCGATCTCTGCACATACCGGCGTTTTTGTCGGGGAGCCTGTCGATGCGCCACACAATGGCGTTGTACGCGTGCTCGTACTTCGCCGTGCCAATCGTCACACGCATGACGGGCTCCGAGCCGGAGACGCTGGTCGTGCCGAACTTGGCGCTCTTGTTCACCTTGGCCAGGAGCGACTTCTGCTTGATGAAGTTTTCCGTGCGGAAGATCTTGACCCAGTCCGGCGGAACGGGGTAACGCACCATCACGTTCTCGCAGGGCACCTGCCGCAGGACGTTCCTGTTCGGCGAGAAGCCCGGCGACATCAACAGCCACGACTGCAGCTCGATGAAGGCCCCGCGGACCGTTGCCACGGTTTTCAGAGAAAACGGAGTCTCCTTCTCGCAGTACGCCGTCCGGAAGCGCATTACTTCAATCTTGCAGGCGTCCGGAGGCGTGAATTTGATTGCTTTTGACTCGGCAAAGGCGGCAGCATCCACGCAGGAGTGAAATTGACAGTCGTGCAGTCTGATCCAATTGTTGCACGAAGACGCAATAATGTCCTGCCTGTTGACGCTCTCCTTGCCCCTGACGTCAATGTCGTTGATGCCGATGACGCACTCAGGCTTCCCAGAGACGAGTGCCATGGCATATATGTGTGTCGTGACGGAATGCTTGACCAAGTTGCTGTCGTCTTTCCTCAAGATGCCCCTAAATTCATCCGCTACCTCGATTTCCACGGTGTCCTCGGTGTACACCGAGCACCTGTCCAGCGGTACTGTGAGGTGCATCAGCTGATCGCGAATCGTCTGAAGGAAGCTGGTGAAGTCGTTGTAGTCGGGGGTGCCCAGCTTGAGCAACTCCGTCCTCGTTTCACCATGGGCCTGCAAGATTTTGCTCGGGTACTTGCGCTTCTCCTTGAAGGAGACACACTCAATCCTGATGGTGTGGATTTTGCCGAGCTCGTTAAAATTTTCCAGCCGGGGTTCCGAGAGCTCGTGGTCGGGCTGTAGCTGGAATTCCTTGAAGGGCTTCTCGAGACCCTTCTCGTAGTAGAACATAAGGAGGCCGTCAGAGACGGTGGTGTAGATATTACCCCACTGCCGGGAGGACATCTTCGTTTTCTTCTCCGGAATCCTCATCATCAGTGGCCAGCCGTCTTTTGATTCGACCTCGGGGAAGTCTGGGCAGTAAGCATACGGAGTGTCAACAGATTCGTCGGACAAATAAGGATCTTCCTGCGCGTACGAGTCCACAATCTGAATTTGTTTAAGTTTGTCAATGACCTCGGCGTGTGGGTCAGGCTTTGTCGAGTCAACCGACGCATTTAAGTCTTCTGAGTGATAGGATCCGTTCAACAGAAGTTGCGGCGACTCTTGACCAGACTGCTGCTGTTGTTGTTGCTGCTGCTGTTGCTGTTGCTGCTGCCCGGTTCCCTTCTCCTCCGGGTTCTCAAAACTGTCAAAGAACGACTGAAAAGGGTTTATGGTGGAGGGCTGGACATCGTCGTATAGATTGATGAGGAATGGATTCGATGGGTGGAGCGGAGTGTGCGGCGGCGATGGTTGCTGAGCCACGGGAGTGGGAAACGTCCCATTGCTCGTGGATGGCGCGGGGAGGGAGGCGCTTTGCTGAGACTCAAACGTGAGCAGATCAAGGGCGCCGCTCCCCTTCTGCTCCGCGAATGAATGCCCGTCGGGGTTGGCCTCGCCCCAAGCTTTAAATCCGGGGTCATCATCAAAGGTCACCCAGTTTGAAAAATTTGCCGAGGTCGTCATGGTTCAAGATTTTTTTTGTTACCAGAATGAAAGAGCCAGTTGCTGAGTCAATCCTTTTTTTTACATGCCACTGTGTTCGGAAGCAGTATTTTCTGTGCCTGTAAAACATAAAACAAAATAAACAAAAATGTTTACAGTTGAAGCCAACACTTCCCCCCAGCTGGTTGCAACGTGAATACTCGTACGGTAAAAAAAAGCTAAACAATTTGCCACACAAAAAAAAACCTTTGACTGTACAGTACTTGGAATGTGATGTCAAAAATCTCTGCTAATACACCAAACGATGATTAGATGTGGAGCAAAGTTGGACAGACTGTGTTGAATTACATGCAATTCGTCCGCTCTGTAACCGCACAGTGCACTTGATAGCGTAAAGCACGGTGTCATACAAATTGTGTACAAATGTGCCCACTGTATGTTCACCCTGGGCAGTCTAAGCACCACACACAAGGCTTGTTTGTATTCCAACGCCCTTCCCACCCATTACCAACCTCAGAATAAATAAATAAGCCCCTGAAAGACAGCATGCAAGCCTTGTCCCATCGTTTCACATTAACCTTACGGCGGGACCCAAGGTTCATGTGCTCATCACATTCCCAGGAAGGACGAGGACGTGGATAATTACATCATTAAGCGTGTGACAATTGAGGGAGCGTGGGGGGGTATTTAGATTTAACACATGATAACCCGCAAAGCTTTTGTTGAGAAAAGGAATTTTTTTCATGAAATGGGAGATGAGATACTGTGATGAAAGCTGTCAGAAGTGGGTCGTAAAGTGTTCCAACGGAATTCGCATGGGTTTTCTTCTACATACTGTACTGCTTATATGTGACAAATTATTGGAGTGATTGCAAGCTTTGGCAGCGGTGCACATTCTCATCTGCATAGCACATTATTTACGTGCTATGAAGGGTCATTGATAGAAACGTTGTATATTATAATATACTTTTATTTATTTTAAGGCCACACGATGTCGTTGAATAGTTTTGTATATGTGTTGAATGTGTTTGTATATATGTGGGTTATCAAGTTTTTTTTTTTACCAAGATACTGCTCAATTCACCACCAACCCCTCCACTACTGATTCGACAAATTGTCACGATTCTAGTTGCGATTCGATTAAATAAACGTTCACTTTGTTGTCTCGGCTTTGGCCATCTCATTTGTCCTGCAATTTCTTTCCCCGTCTCGTTTTCTACAGTTTAGCTCACTCCGTCAGCCTAAATTTTACTTTTAATGTTGCAACGTTTTAATGATTTTTACGGTAATTAATTATTACAGGCACAATTCATGCACGCATGCGTCGCGAGCTTCAGTAACTGCATTAATCAATGAATCGATACATCACTAAAACGCCTAATACAGAAATAACAGTCATCGTCATTGTATAATGTAAGTTGTCCTCCACATATTCCTGGGTCTCTCAGGCAAGTCACGTAGATAGGCTCAAACACATTCCTGCGGAGGGAGCTGGTAGGAACGTTGGGTTGCTTGGTCAATGGCCAGGGTCAACGGCGGCGTGGTGTATTCCGCAAATATGCCCGACTCTGAGGGCGGGCACAAGCCGGCGTGTGTAGGTTAAACATTGAGTTTTATAAGGGCACCACGCGATGACCAGCCCCTCCCCACCCAGCCCCTCCCCACCCAGACCCTCCCCACCCAGCCCCTCCCCACCCAGCCCCACCGCACCCACCCCCGACCCAGCCCCACCCTCCCCACCCAGCCCCTCCCCACCCTCCCCTCTCCACCCAGCCCCTCCCCTCTCCACCCAGCCCCACCCATTTCTGTATGCACGACGGACGGACACAATAATCCCCTGTGGGCTGGTGGAATCAGGTGGTTCCTACCAGTAAAAATAAACACAAGCGATCGTCATCCTCCACAGTTTAAACCTTTTCCCGCATTGGGTGTGTGCGTGTCATCTGGCTCCTGGCAACAGCCCGAAGTTGTGCTTTGTGACTCTGAACATTCGCTTTGCCACGACGCTTTTGCAATGGTTGTGCCAACAAGCCAGACACGGCAGAGGAGACGCGGGTCAGGAGGGAGAATTGGGCCCTCGCACGCACGCATATAAAGTTCTTGACCGCGAGGCCATATGGGTCCAGCCAGGAGTGTTGACGTAGTGTGAACAAAACACGTTTCATCACACTCACTCGGCCCGTGTTAAGACGTCAGCATGACCCACGGGACGCTATCGGTCGTTTACCAAAAATTACATGGCTATGACCACCTTAATGATCTGTTTTGCCTGTTCAATGTCAATGTGCAACCGCCAAATCAAAATAATGTCACGAAAACTAATTTATCTACAGAAGGGTAACACTGTACAGACATTAATGGTACTGAAAACATTGCGCAGTAATGCATTATATGACTATGCTGTACGGGATAATTAAAGTCAGTGATTTCATCCTCAAGTGAGCAGAGGTGATGCCCATCTCCTATTTACAACCCAGAGCCAGTGGTGGAAATTCCACAAACCTTTGGCAGGGGCGAGTCTCTCCATTGACCAACCACTGTTGACTTCCGCACAAACATTGTGCTCATTTTATCGACCCCCGTAGGGTAGATGGGTTGACTCTACTGCTGAGCCACCTGGCACATAATATAAACGGTATCTTAGTCCAACAGCCTTTGGGATTTCAAGACCAATATTATCCCGCAGCATTTGTTTAAACACGTATGGTCTCATTCGCAGCGTCGGGCTTGTTAAACAAATACTGCTGGGTTGGCAGACGATATTGGCAAGCGCTCTCTGTCTACGTGATGGGGCCCATCTTACTGTATACTGCATTCACAAATATACTTATTTAATTTGTATTTTACCAGGTAAGACCCGCTGAGCCACATAGCTCTTTTTTAGAAGCCACGTGACCATAAATGATCGCTCAACAAAGCGACTTATCGTGTGGATATTGACAGCAGCCAAATACTCTAAACGTAATTACCAGCGAAACGTCGTACTCAAATTTTAAATGATGTTGATTCACTCTTCAACACACCGGTGGGCTAAATAAGTGAATGATTTTGTCCTTTGTAAACGTGACACATTTTTTACTGTTTGGCCGTGTCAGGTGGTGGAGGGTTACGACACATTTATAAATAACGCGATCTAACCGAAAAACCTTTACTATGAAAAATACTCTAAACACATATTTCTAAATGTGGAGGGAAAAACTGGAGGATCCAGAGAAAAATTCACACGACCACGGAGAGAAACATGCAAACTCCAAATATACAGCAGGCGTCTGGGTTGGGTTCGAAGCCACGACCTCCTGTTCCACTCATTGTCACCATCAGCTATAATTAATAAACTGCTGGATGAAGGCCTCCCCAGGTCGTCATGGTTCTGTGACACAACCATCAATCTAGCACCTGCACATGAGCTGATTTCATTGCTCCATCTCCTCCGGCTCTCAGACGCATCCCATCCATTGGCTGCAACTCCCGGCACGATTTTTGCCCATTGGCCACCATCCCTCCCACCTATAGTGAAATGTCTATTCCATGAATGAAAAGAATATTCATTTATTTTATAACCCATAATTCTCAACGGCAATGCAAGATTCGTTTTGTATTCATAGCTGACAGACTCCGGTCACATGCTACATTTGTAATATATTTGTAAAACTTTGGCATACGTACAGCAACTGAACTGTACGCTCAAAACATTCCGCGAGACATTTTCCTTTGCACCGTGGACGCTTTTAAATTAAAGTTTGCCGAAACAAATTCACTCGTCGTCTTGCAAACAAGCAAGGCTATACAGTAGCGACTGAAAGTGCACTCTGTTGCCAAATAAAACACTAACGCTGCAACGTTCCACTCTATACACAGCGATATGCGTGAACGCAGCTGAGCTCCAGGCACAGCACTTCACACGTTGGGGTCTTGCTCGGTCTTGAAATTGCACTGAGTGGTGGGCAACCCTGGGGGCTAAGTCTGCGCAAGCAATTCAAAAGGCAGCATGACCGCAAACACAATGGAAGCGCACCCGAGAGCCGTCATTCAGCACGATGTATGGCCCTGAAGAACAGAAGACGCCCTATGTGCTCGTTCTCAGAGTGGTTTTTGGTCCAGGTTAAGTGGGCTAGAGTGACAACTACTGCCCCTTGCACCACCTTTCCAGGGTCTCACGGGACGCACTGGGTCCTGACTGAGCATGAGTAACCACCCACTGACACTCCAGAGGGTGTCTGTCTGACAGCCTGCCTCCGAGTAGTGTGTGTGTGTACATTTGGAAGCTTGTGTGTAGGTTTTTATGTGTGTGTGAGTTTGGGTGTGTCTGTGTGTCTGTGTGCTTGTAAGCTTTGCGTGTGTATGGGTGTTTATACATTTGTATGGGTGCTTGTACATTTTTGGGAGCGGTGGTGTAGCGGTTAGCGCATTGCGCTACGAACCTGGCCACCCAAGTTCGATTCCCACTCATGGTCAACATCAGTGAGGATTATCTGAACCTGTCCTGGGCCTCCTCTAAGTCAACTCAGCCTCAAAAGAGTACCTGGTGCGGTGTGTGTGCCGTTCTGGCCTTCATAGGTGCACGCTAACAGCACTTGCTCCAACAGTCTGCTCAGGCTATACAGGAGATATTTGTCTTTGTACATTTGCCTCTGTATGTTTGTAAGTTTATGTGTGCTGGCCTTGTGTGTGCTTGACTGCGAACGTTTGTTTTCGTCTCGTGTTTGTTTTGCCAATTGAGTCACATCCATCATCTGTCTCTTGTTACTTTTGTTAACAACTTTTCTGCAAAGCGCTCCTATCCTGCCGAACCTGCTAAGTCTAGCAAAGCTGGCCGTCACCAGACAGTCTGAGACAATATATAAAAGATTACTTTTAAGGTTCATTTACCCTGTCAACTATATACTGCTGCAATAATACCCTTTGGGTCTTTCGGTAAAGTCACGTAGATAGGTACCCATCTGCGTGACTTTACCGAGAAGACCCAAAGAATATGAATTCTTGCAGCCACGAAAGCTTCAAGTCAAGATTTGCTACAATACTATTACGTTCTTCTTTCACAGCGTTTAAACATTGGTACCACCGGCCAGTTCGGAAGTCTAATTATCAACTAACCGGTGGAAACTAAAGTTGCCACCTCTAGGATATGAAAAAATAGGACATACAGTATATTGGAATAAAGAATATCTCAGAACAACATTAGAGGGGAGAGTCCCATACGAAATGCATTGTCTGGGTGTATTCGTGCTGTATTATTATGCAACTGTCAAAAACTAGGACTTTTATTGTCCCAAGAAGACTTGCAGATTTCCCAGGACGGCCAGCTGCAACCTCGGAAAGAGGACGATGCTTGAAAATCCAGGACAGGCAGCAACCTTTCAGCAATCCCAACGTGATCCCATTCAAACCACGTGTGTGTGTGTGTGCGAGTGTGTTCCAAAGCCAACATTTCAGAATCAGAATCTTTGTTCATCCTAATCGGCACACTGTGCTTCGAACCTGGCAACCCGAGTTCAATTCTTGCTCACTGCCAACATCCATGATGAATATCCAGACCGGTCCTAAGCCTCCCGTAGGTCGACTTAGCCTTAAATGGAGACAAAGTCGACGGGGCGTGGTGCTGGCCACCCACCTCCTGGTGTGCCGTGACGGCCTTAAAAAGTTCTTGCTAACAGCACTTGCCCCAACAGTTTGCTAAAGGCTATATGGGGGATATTTGCCTATCTCACCACCGGCATACGCAATGTAGGTGTGCCTGTACTATTGCGCAAGTTACACAAGTTCGTCAACGTGGCAGAGGTAGCCAGCTCATTGCCGTATTCATGCCTGTGCAGCAAACTCTTTGTACCTGGCCCTTAGCCTGACCACACCACAAAGCCCTTGTTGTTTGCCCTATGCATGCACTGCCTTCCGTGGGAGGACTTGTTGGAGGATGCCAAGGGCACGAACGCAACCCAGCTGACGTCACAGCACTTTGAATGCAGCACTGCAAGGCTCGGGCAACAGAGGACGATTCTAACGTGTCATTCGCAGACCTGCAGCACAGACGGCGAGAAAAGCAACGTGGGCTTCAGCAGGACATTGCGTTGCTCGAAGCGATGATGGCCAGGTGGGCGAGAATAACTACCGAGTGGCAGCCAAAAGAGGGAAGGCAGCTTGAGTCTGGCCAGATAGAGAGGGTGACTAAACGGGTGCAGCAACACGGGCTAGAGAAGAGATAGACCGATGCAGTACAGGAGGCTGGAGAACTAATCGGACTCGACGATGACTGATTGGAACGGTGTCAATATTGGCCTCTGTGGAGGAGGCTCGTGAAGGACGCTACTTGGGCAGTTGGAGGCAGTCGCCCCTCCCAACAACAAATAAGGGCAGAGGAGCAGTCACTCACAACAATGAGTGGAGCGGCGGGTGGATAAAACGCCGCACGCTGGCAATGAGGCACACAGGTCGTGCATCTATCAGTCATCTCAGTCAACCGATAACACCTGGGTCTGTACCGTGTCCTTCGGTCAGGAGTGAGCCTTCGACACTTCACATGGCCTAAAAGTGCACCTAGCTTGGCACGAGCGCTGTTTTTACGTCACAGCAAATGGCGGCCGTTGTGGTTGTAGCCTCCACCTTGTCGTGAAGGTAGAACAAGGTTACCGGTTACCAGAGCAAACCAAAGATAAGACAATCGACATGTCACATTTAAATATACTATACATGTGTAATGAGTGACTTCCGCGACACGTCGTGTAGAGGGTACTTCTTCTTTATTCTTATACGGGCACAGCACAGGCCAACCTTATCTTCTAACTCTGAGTACAACACTTAGATGTTCGCGTCTCCACTGGCTACACACACACGGCCGATCACTCGGCGCGGTTCCACCGTCCGCACCCGGCCACGCCGCTGGCTGGCGGCGTGGCCGGGGAGGGTCATGGAAGCCCGCAGGAGATCTTCCACGTGGCCGGACGACGGAGAGAGATGACGGCGCAGTCCGGACCCAAGACTCCACACACAAACCCAGAGTCCCCCTCTGACCCCGCTTATATCACCCCAGGCGTGGCTAGGCTCCGCCTCTGGCCACGCCTTATCATGGAACCTTCCAGCAGGTTCCCGGAGAATCTTGGCCAACCCCGCCCATTACCTTTGCCCCAGATACCTCTCCCTTTCAGATTGGATGTTGTTTTAGTGGTGCCTGTACCCGTGCTTTCCTTTTCTAGCCAGCAGGTGTCATCATGTCATTACACATGTAAACAAAGCGAGGAGGTAAGAGCCCATTGAGAACAGAAGTCTCTTGCATAAACTTTACAGAGATACCTTAGACATACTGTACTGGGTTGTAGATACACGTACACTTAAAATGACACCTGCTAACATACCGCACATAATATAGAGAGGTGACCTTTATTGTCAGTTACTGTACGATATGATCACCTGCCATGGTCAATTCACTGCTGGATGAAGGCCTCCCCAAGCCGGTGCCATCTCTCACAATCACACAACGAGTACCTACGGCACAACGAGCCGAATCCTTTTCGCTCCATCTCCTCGACGTTCCTTGAAGGATACTTTACATTAATAAATATCCCATTGAGGCCAGTTACAGTATCTCTCTCAAGGGTTTTAACAAGTAAACAGTACAGTACTTGTCTAAACAAGTGCGGCAAAAAAAGAAACAGCAAACACATTCCAACGTGTAAACAAAACAAACTGCCGTTTAACAAAAAATGTGCAACACTTAAGGATGTTGTACAGGAATGACATCTTAAAACAGCATTGCAGCAAATATTAAGCCCCGCTGAAATATAATATACCGTAAATGTTACTGTCGGGGGCAAAAAAAACATTTTAAAAAATGATAGACCTATTATCAGCTGTTAGCTGTCTGCGCTGTCGACTATGGTTTTGGCACTGTACACCTGGGAAGCAATTGGCCTTTGACCTCGGCTAAATACAGCATGACGTGATTGGTAAATTAGCTGTTCTAGCACCACCAATGTCTGGTTTTTTTTTGTTATACACACGTAGAAAAAGGGGCAGAAACTCGGTAAGCATGGAACGTTGCGCCAACGGTTCAAGCCACATGGCAACGTTGACCAAACGTCGAGAAAGAATTCTCAGACAAACTCCCAGCGAACAAAAAAATACAAGTTGGCCCACATTTTCGATGACAGCAGTCACAACTGTACTTGTGCAGCTTCTCGCACCTAAGATGCAAAGTGTATCTTTATACAGTGTGTCAGATATTATTCTTTGGTTCTTTCGGTTAAGTCACGTCTAAAGATAAAATAATGAATTAAAATAATAGCGACGTTTCGATTGCAACACAAGCAATCATCATCAGGCATAAGAGAAATAGCAACAAAAATCTAACTAGAAAACTATAGACAGACATACAAGCAGACAGATATCACAAGGACACACAGAGAGAGGACACATATCGGCACAGAGAGAGGGGTCGTTTCTGTGACGGTCCCTTAAATATAGGGAGGGGGGGCGGGGACGGAGAGAGGGAGGGGGCAGAGAAAATTAGCATATCAATGAGTGGACGGCAACGTGTTGCTGCTGCGCAAGTGAGATGACGACGTGGCACGGCACGCAAGCTTGAAAATTAGGAGAAAGACACACTCAAATTAAATAACCTCGCAAAATATCGAAATGTGATGTAATGCAACACAGAGAGTGTGTCTTTCTCCTAATTTTCAAGCTTGCGTGCCGTGCCACGTCGTCATCTTACTTGAGCAGCAGCAACACGTTGCCGTCCACTCATTGATATGCTAATTTTCTCTGCCCCCTCCCTCTCTCCGTCCCCGCCCCCCCTCCCTATATTTAAGGGACCGTCACAGAAACGACCCCTCTCTCTGTGCCGATATGTGTCCTCTCTCTGTGTGTCCTTGTGATGTCTGTCTGCTTGTATGTCTGTCTATAGTGTTCTAGTTAGATTTTTGTTGCTATTTCTCTTATGCCTGATGATGATTGCTTGTGTTGCAATCGAAACGTCGCTATTATTTTAATTTATTATTTTATCTTTAGACGTGACTTAACCGAAAGAACCAAAGAATAATTCCTGCAGTCACGAAAGCTCCAAAAATTAAGATTGTGTCAGATATCTTTCCTCCTCTCGCCGCGTTTAGCAACCGAGTTACATAAACCTGGTGACCCGAGTTTGATTCCAGGCCGTGGCTAAATGTTTATCATGAACCCCTCCACCACCTGCCAAAGCCAATCTAATAAAAAAAAAGTCACGTGGTCAAGCATCAGATACGATACATTCGGCTGTTCAAAATGACCTGCAAATTACTCAATTGGGATTACACAGCGCAATCATTGCCCCCTAATGGCAGAGCAATGCCTGATTGCAAGCCAGATTCTGAGTAATCTTGTGCCCACGGGTACAGCTGCCACTGGGAGAAGTGCCCTTTCAGACGTTTGAGACGAGATGTGATGCAACCTTGCTTGAGTGTAATGCACTCAGAGATGGCCTGGCACAAAAATAAAAAAATAAATCATCATCATTAAACTGCACTGACCAGCATGGTGAAGTACATCCATAACAATCCCCATGCGTGTGTGTATGTACGTAGAACTTCTTTTGCACTCTACATAGCCAACCGTGCTAATCGGGGGTGCGGGGGAAGGACAACAAACTAAAAGACAAAAAGCAGTTCTAAAGGAATGAGTTTTCAATCTAGATTTAATAAAAGTGCAGAGCTCAAGTGGTTTCTGAATAATACAGCCAAGTGAGCCCTTCATCCAGCAATGTATTGACATTGGCTATACAGTACATTATACTGGCAGAAACCTCCTGGTTACACCAGCCCACAGGGGATTATTGTATCCGTCGTGCAGGGAGGGGCTGGGTGGGGAGGGAGGAGCTGGGTGGGGAGGGCCTGGGTGGGGAGGGGCTAGGTGGAGAGGGTGGGGCTGGGTGGGGAGGGGAGGGTGGGGAGGGGCTGGGTGGGGAGGGTGGGAAGGGGCTGGGTGGGGAGGTGGGGAGGGGCTGGGTGGGGAGGGTGGGGCTGGGTGGGGAAGGGCTGGTCACCCCGTGGTGCCCTTATAAAACTCAACGTTTAACCTACTCACGCCGGCTTGTGCCCGCCCTCACAGTCGGGCATATTTGTGGAATACAACACGCCGCCGCTGACCCTGGCCAACGTTCCTATCAGCTCCCTCCGCAGGAATGTGTTTATAATTATTACTGTATCTGTTTATCCATATCGGTAATGACCTAAAGATTCACCTTTCAGTGAATGGTCACCACTATTAATAAACCAATTGGCATCTGAACGTATTGCTTTGCGCCGTCAAAACAAGGCTGAGCCAGTCTTCGTCTCCGACTCTCCGTCACTCTGCCTTAACTCGCAAACGCTTTTAGCCACAGGTCTGCAATGTGTAACGTCTGCGTTCCACCACACGTGGATGCACCCGCATGCAAGTGACAGTCCCATCGAGCACTCCGCAGTCTGTTCTCCTATCATGTGTGTTTTCATGCGGCGAATTGGATATAGCGCGATGAATATATTCGGGAACACACTTTTTTATAACGTGGACGCAAACTGGATATAACGCGATAGAGTGAACGGAACGACGTTGCGCGAGTAGGAACAGGGCGGGATGCTGCTGGATGCTTCTAGACGCTATCCACGGCGCCTCAGTCTTTGTTCACCCTGCATACGCATCTCCCACGTGTTATCGCCGACTGTGCTTCACCCCTATATTATGTATTGTTCATTATAACACGGGGTTCTTTAGAAATGCAACTCCCGCGTTACAGGAGAACAGACTCTTCTGGGCTCGCCAAACTCGCGAGGAAGTAAGCAGCGCCAGCAATACCGCATGTACAGCAAACTAATTTTTTTATATAAATATGAATACCTGCCACCACCACTTCACTCCACCGAGGGAGGTACACTCGGTCCATGCGATATCCTCCAAGATGCACGCATGGTAAAGATGCAGCCTTGCGATTGCTAGCTAACGCTGCTGCTGCTAGTGACCAGGTATCAACCGTAATGCAGAGCAATTGGGGGATGGTTTAGTCACCGTCTTGTGCTGGCAAAGCCAGTTCTCGCTTGAACATCTGAGATGAGGACATCACTCCGTTCTGATGTCCCAGTGCGCTGTAATTGGTTAAATGACCAATCGGGTTCACGAGACACCAACGGTGTCCTCCTCCATCCTTCCCCACCCCCTCCTGCTGACAACTTGTCAATCAGCTCTCATGCAATGACAGGCCAATCTTACACCCATTAATTATTATTAGTTCAGGCCACCAGCAAATAGCAATAAAGCTCCTGGTGGCTGGTGTCCTCATATCCCCTACAGCCAAGGCTGCCACATTTGCAGCAGGGCAGGTACAGGCAGGTGTGTGGGGGCAGTTACACCTGAGCTTCATGGACAAGAAGACAACACACAATCCAGTACTGTACAGTTAATGCTGTAATCGCTGCAGTGCATGCCGTCGGATCACAGACACAATGCAGCTTATAGGCAAACGTTCGACACACAGATGATGGAAGTTCGTCAACGGAGGGCAAAGGTCAATTTCCTGCTAACGCCGCTGCTGGCGGAATGACCCCCTCTAGAGGCTACTTGGTCTACTCTTCCACTGCTGACCAGATGTCTTGAAAGGAGTGGGAGCACCCACACTTTACCCCACCACACGCGCTACGCGCCCACCGACTCACTGTGGCTTTACCCATTTATACAGCTGGCTGGCCAGAGGTGGGGGGTGTGGGGGAATCAACCGGTGACCTCCAGATCGCAAGTCCGGCGGGCCTAACCATTACACCACGGGCAGCAAGCATATACTCAGGTTCATGGAAAATACACGAGGAATTTACCCCTCCATCACCACACGCCGAACTGACCGCCGTTCGAGCATTACGGGCTCTGGGCGACACTGCGTCAGCAGGCTCAACTGGAAAGGTCACACGCGCAATAACAACAAGACGCCATGCTTGCTGCGGCAAGCCAGTAACGACTGTAAGGTGCAGGTCAGTAGGTGATTGTCTTGTGCAACACGGCCTAAACGAAGGGTTGCCACCTTTGGGGTATGATACAACAAACCAGTGTCAAGTGAAGAAGATTATCTCACAAATACGGGGTCAGAGGTGGGCAGAATCACTGTACACGTAAACCCATCGTGTAGCAGTGGTGGACTATATTATTCTTGTTACGAAATTGACAAAAAAAACTGAACTTGTAAGGTCCCGGAAAGACTTCGAGATTTCCCCCAGGACAACAGAAGATGACAATGCTGGGAGAAAAGTAGGACATGGGTGGCAACCCAAATAGTGCAAGCTGTGCTGCATTTTTTTCCCCTCCCAACATTAGTAAGCGAATGATTTCTGCAATGAGAGAATGAAGAACGTTAATGTCATAAATCAGAGGTTCGAGTTTGGGCACGCTTGCGTGCTGGGATATTCTCTACTGTAATTCTGTGGTAAATCATCACTAAAAGCTGTGCATCATCGCCGCTTCCTGCTTCGATGTAGCTCTTGATTTCATTACCGTACAGTCGATGGTATATAGTGGAATGTGTAAAATGTGAATGAGCGAAACTTTTGCGCGCGTACGAAAGCACGCTCACACACACACAGCTGCGCTTTGTTTTCAGAAACCTGTACTGTATTTTTTTCTCTCTCACAGCAACTTTAGAGGTGGGCGAAATTCAAACGTTTGTCATCTGGGGAATGAGAAACAGTCGCACGCTATATGCTCCAGGCCTTACTAATCATTTTCTGAAACTGGTTTTTAAATGCCAGTCCCATGAATGCACGGTTAAATTAAAAAAATAAATTAGTTTACGAAAGGCTTCTGTGTTTGCTAGCCATTACTGCCATGCACCTAAAAAATAGTTAATACTCCACCAATAACACGTAGGCTTTTGTGACCAATATTATCCATTAGAGGTTTTTGGGCTAGATCGCATGAATATATAAATGTGTCATTAAACCTGTCACCACCCGACACAGCCGACTAGTAAGGTTTGTCACGTAAACAAAACATGCCGATGTGTTACTAGTTCAGCACACCGGTGTGTTGGAGATTAAAACCCACAACACCGAATTGTACATTGTAAATGTTGTGGCTTTGCTCTCCAACACACCGGTGTGCTGTACTAGTAACGAATTGGCACGTTTTGTTGACATGACAAACCTTACTAATTGGCCGTGTTGGGTGGTGGCGTGTTTAACAACGCAATTATATTTACACGATCTAACCCAAAAACCTATATTATGGACTGTAGTAATAATTTACAGCCAACTGTCAATCCACTACTGCATGAAGGGCTCTCCATGCCTTCTGGTCATGGGGAATTATTTTGACCATACTTCACCATGCTGGTCAGTGCAAGTTGGTGAAGTAGGTTACCTCGGACCAGTTAAGAAATCACTCACCAATCATGTTAACTGGTCAAACTCATGTTTCCAGGTTCATAGTGCGGTGTGCTAACCACCGCATACATCGAAATAAGCTTTCACAAAAACAATAGAGATAGAATATCTACTGGGCCTTATAACTATTTATTTTTTGGCCACGCTTTGCCAAGAATGTAGAGGCGGAGATCAAAGTAAACATTACCCCACCTTCGGCTGCTGTAAAGGATAAAGATGTTTTATTCTCATGGCCAAAACTTTTTTTCATCGTGAGAATCGAATCCACAACAACGAGATACAACTGACAGGAAATCACGCGGTCAACTCCCCCAAACCAGCACCAACAACACAACGAACTCTTTATGGAGCCAAAGGTGCAGCCCTGCAATAACCGACTTCTCCAGATTGCAACACGCACTTTCCCACCCCTGTATTTTACATGTATTTTTTGGGTCAGATGTGTGTAACTCTAAGGGGGAACGGTGGTGTAGCGGTTAGCGCACAGTTCTACGAACCTGGCGACCCGAGGTCGATTCCCGCTCACGGTTGAACACCAGTGACGATTATCAAAACCGGTCCTGGGCCTCCCCTAGGTCGACTCGGCCTCATATGAGTACCTGGTGGGATGTGTCAACATCGCCACTGGCGAGACAAAGGTGGCCGGGCGTCGTACTAGCCACCCACCCCCTCGTGTACCGTGCCGGCCTTTATAGGTGCTCGCTAACAGCACTTGCCCCTACAGTCTGTTAAGGCTATACGGGGGATCTTTGTCTTTGCAACTCTATTGGCACCTGTCACAAGTTTAGGGTGTATCTTATAATCTGGCGAATATTGGGTAATTGATGACATCACTGCTGGCTAAAGGGAACGCCCTGAGAATAGGTTATTTGGCCTACTCTTCTACGCTGGCTGGATTTGCAAAGAGGCACAAGAACTTTATATGTCAACCCCCACCACCTTCACCACCGCACACAACCTACCAATCGACCAACTGTGGTTGTACCCATGTATGGACAGAGGCATGGGCAATTGAAGACACTGGCACCAATGTTTCAACTGCCACGCCAGGAGATCGAAACGAACGGGTGACTTCGGGATTGCAAGTCCAGTGTGATAACCATTACACCAAGGCTGGGGTGGTGTGGTGGGGGGGGGCAACTGAAGCCGTGGCGTACGGCACGTGATTACTCTTACAGAACACATCGTTCCTTTGGTGCATCACTCATTCTGCTTCGGACATATACATCCGTGAAGGCTACAACATCCGAAAATGGGTCCCATACGGTGGCTAGGGAAATAAATAAAAAACCCACGCTGGGATTTATGTTTCGCGATGTACTTGGCGGAGTGGTTATCGCGCTTAGCTCTGAACACAGCGGCCCGAGTTAGAATCTTGGCCACGGCTAACATCAGTGACTCGTGATAATTGAAACGTTCTCAGAGACCTCCCTTCGATAACCTGCACTGACCATCGTGGTGAATTATGGTCAAACCACCCCCATGACTGGCACCGCGTGGGGAGGCCTTCATGCAGTAGTGGGTTGACAAAGGGCTGTAAGCAATTGTATTACAGTATCACTATCTTCATGTATTTTTCAGGAAAAAAACAAGTTTAACTCGTGATAAACAGACATTTAGTGGTATTGAAAACTAAATTTAATTGGTCTTCTTAAGCAAGTAGTGTACATTCCACATTCATATGGCAGGGATAAGTTGTGTAGCCATAACACAATCATGAAAAATAATATGCCAAGTGTTGCTGCCGTACCAGCTGGTGCTCATTTTATCAACGTAAGAGGAGACAAGGTTTAGTCAAAAGCAGCCAGGGTTCAAACTCATCTTTTCCCACTAGAGCCTCGCCACTCTACTTACTGAGCTACGCCATCATTATCGCCATCTGTGTGTCATCATTATTATCATCTTCTGCCAAGATCTATCCACTGCTGCACGAAGGCTTCGAAAAGCCATTGCCATCTCTCGCAGTCCCATGACACAAGAATCCATCCTGTTTGTACTACACACAAAGAATGAATAACATTTATCAAATAAGTACAGTAGATTATTTAACCTGACCCATCGCGGTGGATCAATGGAAAAAACCACGATGTTATGGATTTTTGTTTTTGCCAAGAGAGGCTTTCGTGGCCTCGTGTAACCCCTGTTAGGTTTCAGTCTGGATTTACTTTCACGACCCTTAGCTGTTACGGAGAACATGTGTCCTGGCTCTTCGTCCAGTCTGCCTCCCTCATCATGCGATTAGTGGCAGCTGGTCTGTATGGAGCCATGGGGCGACATCCCACTCAAAAATTTGCGTTAAAAAAAGAGGGAGTTTTGAACTAGTCTTCTACGCTGACCAGATATCTTGGTGGAAGTGGGGAGTACCCACACTATACCCCACCCCACGTGACCTGCCCATCGTCTAACTGCAGTGTAACCCATTGACACTGCTAGGTGGACAGAAGTTGGTGGCGATTTAATAAACTTGTCCCATTGTTTCAACTGGCTGCTATACATTTCCACGTGATAAGCCACTTCATTATTGCTGTGGGCTTTACCTGTTAAAATAAAAAGCGTTCAGTTCAGGTTTTAGTTTTAACTGTCACGTCGGGCGATCGAATCGAAACAGCAACCTCTGGATTGCAAGTCCAGTGTGCTGACCATTACACCACAAGAGATTCCCAAGGGAATTTTATTATAATAGGGACAACATTGTGACCCACCAGGCGACACTGCGAGTGACACCAGGGAATCTGGATACGCGTCCTGTTGCACGTTCGGGACGGGAAGCGAGTGGGGTGTGGATTGTCAGGGCTTCCCGGGCCAGCGTTTGAAACATGTTCTCAGCAACCACAATGATATCTTTAAACAAAAAATATGGAAACAATCAATTTGACTTTTAAAAATGTTTTGAAACTCACTACTCATATCTCTACATCTGTTTGTGGACGTTTCTCCTATTTCTGTAATATCTGCTGATGTGCACGTTGCCTCGTTTATTTTGCATCTATTAAAACAATAAATATTAATGGAAATGTCAAGCAACATATAATGCAGTTTATTTACACAAAGATCTTGGTTAGAACACTGGGTCACAGAGCCGTAACCGTTTCCGCAATAATTTTTGCTCGGATGCGTAGAATGCCTCTGCAGTAAAAACTTTCACGCAAATTTATTTCTGCAATTTTTTCGCTTGGTGAATTTTTGTGCTCGCCGCTAGACCAAATACTGCGCAGAGCAGACAAAGGAATATCTGGCAATCTCTACACACAGCTAAACAAGGGGTGAGAGGGCCACCATGCGTGGCCAACTCCATCTCATCTCCGTCGCGAGATGGGGTAGCTTGACTTCTGGGCAGGTGCACTCAACCACTGTGGCTTGTAAGAAATTACTGCTTGGTACAAAAATCCAAGTGGGATTGAAATGTCGAAGATTGGAATGACACTATAAAAATAGACAGCGCTGCCAGTTGGTAAAATGCAAATAAGTCTAAGAGACATGCCAATCATCATACAAACCCTTTATTTTACGTGAATAATGCGTTTTTCTCGTAAGATGATGCATGAAGAAAGGCAATGACTCCCTTGCAAATGCAAAAACACTTAGCATTGGAAAATAGGCTCAGAGGGGTGCCTTTAAAAAAAGCATGATATGTGATCACAAGTGCTTTTTTTATCAATATCTGTTTTCTATTTTCTACGGAAAGCTGATAATGCGTCATATATTGCGCTTTTCCCCACAAATGGCACACTAGATTCTTATTAAGATTGCCAGAAGACTGGAGGTGGTTTGGTGGCTCAGTGTTCAGAGTACTGAGCCGGAACTGCTGAGATCCTGGATTCAAATCTGGGTGTCGACCACCACTGATTAAAACAGGTTTTCAATTTCGATTTAAAGCTTTCGTGACTGCAGGGATTCATCTTCTTGGTTCTTTCGGTAAAGTCACGTAGAAGGGAAATAATAAAACAATAAAAATAAAACATAATAAAATAATTCTCACGACGTTTTGGTCACAACGCAAGCAGCCGTCCTCAGGTGAAGAACAGGTCTGTCGGAAATACAGCGACAGACCTGTTCTTCACCTGAGGACGGCTGCTTGCGTTGTGGCCGAAATGTCGTGAGAATTATTTTATTATGTTTGATTTTTATTATTTTATTATTTCCATTCTACGTGACTTTACCAAAAGAACCAAGAAGAGGTTTTCAATTGTAGTGAGATTGCACATACAAAAAAAAACACAATCATTTTTTTTTTATAAATTGCCAACAAGTCAAACTTGTAAAAGCTAAATAAAATGCTACGTGGGAAAATGTCTTTAACAAGGCATTTGGGATAGTGCAGTTCCCCTAGCATGTAAAAGAAGTCACTTGAAGAAATGTCAGAATTAGTTCGTGATATGCCTTCCACGAAGCTGTTCTCAAACACCGAGTAATGCAATACTCTGCGAGAGTTCCAAATGTGGAATAAAATTGGTTGTTAATGTTTTAATATTTGAAAAAATATTGTCACATAACCAGCACCTTGCCTCTTGCCTCTTGAGAAGGCTGTACCTTGCCAGTCTCACACAAAATTCAACACGTCAAACTTTATCGTCGACAATACAGGATCCATTCTCTCGCATTCCGACGTGTTCTTGGGGTTTTGCTGCATGCTGTTCAGCATGTCCCTGAAGAAGCTCCCCAGTACGTGGGAGCAAAACATCGGCTATCACGTAAAACAACATGCGGTGCAACCCAAAAATACATCGCAGAGCTGTGCTGCAAAGCTGGAAATACTGTAACAACACACGGCAGTGGTAATCCATTCTCTTCTTACGAAACATATTTGTTTTAAAGAAAATTGCTGTTGCATGATTAGGAAGGCCTTTTTTGGTCAGAGCTGTCAAAAGTACAATTTGTCACTTTTTAGAATATTTTTTATTCCATTGTATTTATTTCCAATTCACAACTTACAAAAAGCTTTAAAAACAGAACGTGAGTACTGCATCGCGCTACGTTCATGTGTATGTGCACATGGGCGTACGTGTGTTTGTGTAATATTCATACTTCCATTTCTTTATCCCACTGAAATCTATAAATCTGCTGGAATATTTTGCCATCTTGCTTGCATTTCCGGATCTGCTTTTCCTGGTAAAATCCTGCCAGTTGCATACTCAGCTGTCCGACTGTGTTTTCTTTAACTTTCAGTCCTCTCGAGACATATTTACATTCCGCACACATGCACGCACGTACGCACATGCACAGGTGTATATGTAAGATTGTTCATCAGATGCAATTCGCCATTCCTTCGGAATGCAATGCATATCTGTGTTTGATAACACACGGGGTCTTTTTTTTCATGATCGTGTGTATGTTATATAATTGTCTGTAGATTATTTATAGCATCGAGGTTGAGCAGCGATGCACTGGTTAGCACACTATGAACCCGGTGACCCGAGTTTGATTTCCAGCCAACCGGTCTGGGTCCTCTCTTCACCAAACCAGACTGACCAGCATGGTAAAGTCAAACAATCTCCACAATCGTGGAGCAAACTGATCATAATAGCTTCATTTAATTATTATCATCAGCCATTGCCAATGCACCGCTGGGTAAAAGTCTCCTCAAACCACCACAATCTCTCAGGATCCTGTAATGTAATAATAACCCACCTAGTTATAACTTGCCAGTGGTGTTAACCGTGGCTGGGCATCGAACCCGTGTAGATAAACGCAAGTGAAAACTAACAAGCGTCTTTGTTTTTGCGATGCATTGAGCGGACCTTGACGCCAATAGAATTTCCACCTCACAGGACATTTCATTAAGCCGAGCCTTAACATCGCTGTCAGAAAGTAGCTGGTGACGTGGGGGTGGGGGAGGGAGGTTGCGCAGGGGCACTTCATTTCATAATATGCTTGGCTTGTTCATTGGAAATGCTAGGGGCAGATTGCTGAAGCATGAGGGCTCTTGGCAAGGAACAAAGAAGGGGCTTCAGTCCAGCCACCTGCAAAAGCCGTGCCCATTTCACAGCAGCGGCCACAGCCAGGGTCCCAATTCGACCTGCGTTGCGTCCAGGGCGGGTGTGTCTCGTTATCGAACGTCTAGACGAAACAAATTCCACGAGCACCCCGACGCGCCGAGATTGCTGGGGACAAGACCCCCGTGTGTCGCACGCATCTCAGCGATGACCACGATTACGTTGAGGGAACACGTCACGCTACCTCGTGACGAAGCCAAGAAAATGGTAAGACAGAAAATGTAATTTAAAAAAAATAAACTTATAATGTGTAGGAAAAAAAAGCTATTTGCCCATTTCAAAGTTAGAATCATGTGAGCATGTTTTTTTAAAAATGTTTTTGCAATCGGTGTTATGTCAGACAAACAATACATTGGGAATTCTCGCAAAAAGATGCAATCACCCCAAGTTAGAGAATGGTCCGTGGAAATGGATGTCAAAGATCTACCTGTGAATTATGTTCTTAAAGTGACTTCTTAAACACACTAGGGGGGGGCAGACTTTTTTTTTTATTTTGTAGTTGGAATTCAAGCAAATCAATTGAAAAATCTATCTTTTTAAATGATATTACTTCTTATACAGATCGGTCTGAGAGTAACAACTCTCTCCACTTGAGAACCCTATTTAAAATTACGGGCAATTGTCGAAATTGGAACCCAACATCTCAGTGCTCAGACCCTCTGAGCCACCCTGCCTTCTCTAGCAATACTATGACCATCTAACACGTTAAGATAAAATGTAAAAAAATAATCTGAAACCATTCAGGGTGCTTCAGTGGTTTGGAATTCAGCCAAAATCACCACTGAGTCTGTTGTTTTGCAGTCCCCAAATCTCAGAGCGCCCCGATTTTGTGATGCGAGTTCTGCATCAAAAAGCACTTCATAAGCTTGTCTGTCATTTGTTGTGAACCAAGTGGCGTTCTGCTTAAGAATACGTCATTGGTCGGTGGCAGGGTGGCTAAGGGGTTAAAAAAACGCTGACTTGGCACCGCTGAGATTCTGCGTTTGAATCCAGGTCGCCCGACTGCCCCCACGTGATTAAACTGGGTCCTCAAGTTTTACGAGTTCATGGTGACTGCACCAACAACAAAAAAACCATCACACGAAAAAACTATTTTCACCGAATTTGACCAAATTACAGCTCTTTGAATGAAAACTATCAGACAGACACTTTAAAATGACAGTACTTTACTCATCGGTAATACAATACTGTATTTTAATTGGATTCTGTAACTGCAGCATAGCATGTCAACTGCTTAGGACCGTAATTCACGTAAAATAATTATACAAAACATTACTTTAGAGGATATCGGAAGTAGTTCTGTGAAATCTCATTCCACGGGCGATTTTATAACAGAGGGTGATGCACTGCACCGCAAGGTTTCAGAACGGGCGCTTGAGAACACACGATGCCAATAGTACATTTGGAATAAAACGTAAACACGTCAGACAAAGATTTACAAAGATAGAATGGGACATTGTGTGCTCTTATCACGAGAAGAAACAACTCCAAATACTACACAATAGAGGCAATATTTATGATGAAAACGTGGATCTAGCAGGAATGCTGAACCACGTTTAATTCGTTTTAACACAACTGTCCCCAACATCAACATTTCTCATACCCTGTTCAACAAAAAACAGTCCATACGACGTTGATGATCTAAATGAGGCAGAAATATCACAAAAGTCAGTCGAGTGGCACCCAAGCCAAGTCACGGAGCTCTTAACGCTGCATATACAAACCTGTCAGCTCGACTCAAAGCCCATAGGGTAGGTACTGTACAGGATGGTCCAGATGTCTTGTGACACCCCCCCCCCCCCCATTTAATTCCCTAAATAGTAACCTTTTTCTAAAAGGTTTCTTTAAAACAGAAATAACTATGCAAAGGGGAAAAAAATGTTAGGGGGTCAATTCATTGTGGGGTCACAAGACATCTGGGCCAGAAACTTCAGAGTATACCCTTCACCAGGACATGAAATTACCATCTTGATTTGAAGCTTTCGTGACTGCAGGAATCCATACTCTTTGGTTCTTTCGGTAAAGTCACGTAAGTAGAAAAATTAAATATACCTACGTGACTTTACCGAAAGAACCAAAGAGTATTATTATATTATCATGTTTGTTTACTGCTGGTATGCACACGTGGCACTTGAATGAACCCCGTAGCGTCGGGCGACTGGATGGGGGCTGAGACCCCCCGCCATCCCCTGCTGAATGGAGGGGGGGGGCTCATCCGCCTACAGACACCGCCTTGCCCTCCGCTGTCCGCTCATCCCCTGTCCACATCGTCAGGAGTGAATTAAGCGAAGGTGCGTCTGGTCGTCGCTCCGTGTGGACTGGTAGTGAAGATGCCAAAGCGAAGAACGCAAGCGGGACATCAGCAGACCGTGTCGTTTGCCCATTCTGTTGGGCGTTTCACGAATTGTTTAGATATTCTTTGGTTCTTTCGGTAAAGTCACGTAGGTATAAAAAATAAAATAAATCACGACGTTTCGGGCGCAACACATGCGTCCGTCATCAGGTGGGAAAGCATGGCCTGCTGCTGATGCAGACTGTTTTCCCACCTGATTGACGGATGCTTGTGTTGCGCCCGAAACGTCGTGATTCATTTTATTTTTCTACCTACGTGACTTTACCGAAAGAACCAAAGAGTATGGATTCCTGCAGTCAGGAAAACTTCAAACCAAAATTGTTTAGAGTTTGTTTAACGTTGGCCGTCCAGTCTCTCTCTTACTCTTGGTTTTTTCGGTAAAGTCACGTAGGTAAATTTTTTTTGAAATAACATAATAATAATAATAAATGAAAATAAATCAATTAAATCACGACGTTTCGGAGGCAACACAAGTCACGAAAGCTTCAAATCTAGAATCAGTCTCTCCCCCTCCCCTCCACACCCCCTTTAAACAAGATCAGGCTATGGGGGGGGGGTGATTTAAACTTCAAGAATGCGACAGGAATGCTTCCAACGCGCGCGCTCTGCACTACATACCACGGTATAGTAGTGGCTGGCATCAGCATGGGACTTGCTGCTGCTACTGCTGCTACTGCTGGAATCACACGCGACCCAAATTGCTGCTTGGAAGAAGCGCGGTTGAAGAAGGGCAGCCGTGACCATCGTCAGAGCAGGCGGGAGACTCACGCGTTGACGACTCCGTGCCCTTTCCGCTGCCAAGTGGAGGGTATGATCTCCTAGTGTCACGCGAAAGTAGAAACTAGTTGTCCTAGTATCACGCGAAAGATGACACACAACCACATGCATGCTCCGAAAAAGGGACGTTGCCCTTCTCCCCGTAAACGTCGCCTATTATATTTACACACACGCGCGCGCGCGCGCATTAAACTTGCGCTCTTGATGTGTAACACACAAATGTGTTAACAGCAAGAAAACATCCACGATAGAAGGCGCAGATATTTTTTTGTTTTGACTCGACTCCGTTTGTCTTGAAACGCCGGGCACATTTTGCGGAATTAACTCTTACAAAAGACAAAATCACGTGCAATGATTGTGGTCCAAGAAACCACACGTTTTGTTGACTTGGCAAAAAAAAGCGTGTCGGCTCTGGCGGCTGGGACAAGCGAGCACCCAGACACAAAGCAATCATCGCTCGACTGAACAGAAACAATGTCACTTGGCTTTGCGATGAGCGCGCTGCGCGAGCCGCGGTCATTCACAACTTTCCACGGGAATTCTTCCCCAACTCTTCAGTAGCGAGCCCCCAGGGCGCAACAGGATGTACTGGAACAGCTGCCACCGAGCCGGTGACGTTAAAGCGAAACAAAACTAAAACACGAGACAGACAAAGATCCCCTTTACCCCCCTCCTCCAACAAAGTGCTGTTATTAGCGAGCACCTATGAAGACCGGCACAGCACACGAGCGGTCACGCTCGCTTGGCTCACTCAGTGACGACTCACCCAGTTGTTCCGCCAGCTGCTCGCCTGCTGAGACAACACGTTGCCTCCCTCCTTCTCCCCCTATCTCTCTTCTTTGTTACTCTCCAACGTTTCCCCAAAGACGCTTGCTCCTGCAACGAAGTCGCATTCTAAGTCTCCCGTAGCCGCACGAATCTCTGGGTCTTCGCGAATCTGTGCGCGGGGTGGTGAAAACCCACTCGCACCTTTCCGTGGGTTTCGCTCGCCTCCGACTCGGAGGGAGGCGTTCGACAAACACTGAGGCTCAGTCAGCCCCGGCTTGCAAGCCCACACATACCACCCACCCACCCCCTTCCCCCTCGGGGGGCGGTGTTGTAGGAGGAGCGGGGAGGTGGAGCAGGGGTGGTGCAGTGGAGGTTGTGCGTTGGATGGGGGCGGAGTGCATGGGGGATGATGGAGGGAAGGGTGAGCAGAGTGGAGGGGGGGAGTCATGTGACAGCGAGTGTGTGGAGCAGGAACTGTGAAGGCATGTCAATGCTTTTGAGTGCCGTACAAGACACCGCACACAGAGTGTGGGTTAATGGTTAGGAGCGTTGCCACCTCTGCTGTATATCAAAACCAATCGAGACGTAGCATGGGAAGAGGAGTGCTGTATTTCACAATAACAGAAGAGGGGAGAAATACATTTATAGAGTGTATGCGTTGTCTAATAAGTGGTGTGTTATTTCAGAACTTATAAAAGTCGCAACTTTTAATGTGCTTGGTAGACTTACAGCTTTCCCGGGACGGCTGTCTGAACTTCAGGATGATTCTGGGCAAACCGGGACAGTCGGAAACCCTAGTGGATCGTAGTAATGATAATTAAAATAACACGGTAATTCACAGCCGCTGACTGGATGAAGGCCCTCCCCCACACCTTTCGATTAAATGAACCTCACCCTCGCTATTTTCATCGTAATCACTTTTGTGCGAGGAGAGGTGATGTAAACCCATTAGCAGAGACTGACATTTTCTTCTTTACTGATGTCACACATTTTATATTAGAGACTCATTTTCAAAATGAAATTGTGCTTCATAACGCCAAGCCTTCGTGGCATCGTCCCATGAATTATTTTTATTGCATCATTTCCTAATGTTCTCGTGTACAAGTGATAGTTTTGGCATGCGTCATGTCCACTGCGTAGGGGTTTTTTTGTTCGCATTTGTGCTGCGTGTCCAATGCAATTTTCAGATTGTACCGCGGGTTCTTCGGCATGATGTCCGAATTTCGCTCGCTGAAAAAAATCTCCCAGCAAGTGATGTTTGACATTTTTTCCCGATGTTCTACTTTTCAAGGATCCTCCCAGCATGTGCTTCCTTCAGAAACTGAACATGCATTTCCTGAAGCTCCTATCCTGTGGAGCGAAACATCATACCGTCAAATGCGTAGTAAAACCGGGAAACACATTTTAAAGCTTTGTTACATTTTTCCCACTTTTCTATTTCTTATCAACCACCTTAATTTCGCTCTCACAGCATTTTGCAAATGAACTGAATTCTGAGATGTTGAAAGAATCATAAGTCTTAAAGTGATATTTTATTGGCATTTGCAGAACGCTTACGTTCTCAAAAGAAACAGCCCAGTAAGGAGACATCAATAACGTAACCTGTAAAAGCGCTGCATCCGGTAAATGCCTCGCAAACACCCAACATTAAACCTCATGTAAGTCATGTAAAAGTATTTTTCTCAAATAAAAAAAAATAAAAAAAAAATGGATCTAAATACTCTGTTGTACTTTTACAAAACAGAACCTGACATTGCTTGTAAAATAATATAATGTTGTCTCACGCACCCTCTCCAATTTTTTAAAGAATTATATCTATTTTTTAAACATAATTCCAGTTTTCTGATGAATTGCTGGAGCATGTATAGCCCATGAGCCAAGGGGGTTTACGGCAGTACCACCTGGGGTGGCATGTGCTTCCAGTATCCACCATGGAAAGAAGACGGAGCGTAAATACACACTTCATATTTATTTTCATACTCCGTAGATGTTTCACGTGACACGTTTATTGTCCTCCTCAAAACGATGTTCTCGATCAAACTTTGGTAACCTTTTTTTCACGACAGCGATTTACCGCAGAGAGCTACTGCCACTGTGACTCGCTCACCTTGCTGCTGCTGTTGTCGTAATTCACGGCACACGAGGCGAGATTATTGCAATACAACACGGACAGAATCCAGGCCATTTACCGCTTTGATTACGAAACGTCATTACAACCTCACAACTATACAACTATATAGACAGACAACGTAACGATATAATCTATAAATTCATGCAACAACTTGCATGTAACGACTCATGTCAAGATTACAGCAATTTATTTTAATTCACGAATTTATTCGCTAACTGCCCACAATAATACACTCTTTCGTTGCTGGAAGACTTTGCTGTTTTTTCCTGGATTTTTCTGTTGCGTGTAGTCACTTTAAGATGTTTCTTGTTCATGTTTTTGTTTTGTTGCGGTTGCACCCGAGTCAAGAGCCGCATGGCTCACAGGGTTGTACCTAATAAATGAAACTGACTACTTGGCATTATCGCCAACTTCGCTCGCTATCGCCACTCACTCGGTCACTGCGGTACTGCCCTCGCCTGTGCCCTGCACGCCACGGCATCGCTACCACTCCACTCACACATCCACCACTCCACCCACTCACACACCACCACCACTCCACCCACTCTCACACCACCACTCCACCCACTCTCACACCACCACCACTCTGACACCACCACCACTCCACCCACTGTCACACCACCACTCCACTCACACATCCACCACTCCACCCACTCTCACACCACCACCACTCCACCCACTCTCACACCACCACTACCACTCCACCCACTCTCACACCACTACCACCACTCCACCCACTCTCACACCACCACCACTCCCCTCACTCTCACACCACCACTCCACCCACTCTCACACCACCACTCCCCTCACTTTCACACCACCACCACTCCACCCACTCTCACACCACCACCACTCTCACACCACCACCACCACTCCACCCACTCTCACACCACCACTACCACTCCAACCACTCTCACACCACCACCACTCCCCTCACTCTCACACCACCACCACTCCACCCACTCTCACACCACCACTCCACCCACTCTCACATCGCCACCACTCCACCCACTCTCACACCACCACTCCACCACTCTCACATCCCTACCACTCCACCCACTCTCACACCACCACTCCACCCACTACCACACTACTAACACACCAGCCACGCTTTCTGTGCTCGGTCAACTGCCTATCGCCCCCCCCATCTCTTCCTTAGATTATTGCGATTTGGCTGCTAATACATTTCCATGTGATCAGCAAATTCGTTCAGCTATCATTTGTGGCCAGGTCGCTTCTGAAAAAGAAGCTAACAGCTCAGTGGGCTTTAATTGGTCAAATAAAATAGTTTCGTTTTAATGGAATATATGCTTTAGTGATTTGCTTACCTTTCCTATACTTTGCACTTCTATCGTGTTTTTTTTTATTGGACTGGACATCTGTGATAGAGCTTTATAGCTCAGCGGATTCCTCCACTATGAACACATATTCCGATTCTAATTTTTGGCCGTTCCCCCGACCAGCATGGATGCTCGGCTTTATATCGCCCAGCAAGGCAGAAATCCATAATAGAGTTGTTTTGGGTTCGATCGCGTACATATATAAATGTGTCGTTAAAACCGCCACCACCCGACACAGACAATCAGTTAGGTTTGTCACGTAAACAGAACATGCCAATTCGTTACTAGTACAGCACACCGGTGTGTTGGAGAGCAAAATCCACAACATTTACAATCTGAATACGACGTTTCTCCAGTAATTACAACTAGCTTCATCAGATTGGTGGGTTTAATAACACATTTATATATTTACGCGATCTAACCCTGAAAAAAAACCCTGTATTATGGATGATATTGGTCGCAAAAGCCTACCACGTGTTAAGGCAGAAATCTCCTCTGGTCCGCACATTTGCATATCCAGAGGGCAGCGCCTCCCAACTCATGCGGATTGATGGCATTTCAACCATTTCTTCCCCAGGATCCCACTCACTGCCGATTGGATAGCATGCGGATCCGAGCAAAAAAAAACTGTCCGCTGTTGGGCTCTGCAGCATTCTTCAGCGTTCAACCGCGGACAACTTTAATCCTCTCTCTCTCTTTACTGGAGGGCATCGTCCTTGACCCCCGCTCTCGAGTAATTCACCGAACACCGCACTATGGCAGCCGCACATCATCATTACCTTGTTACACAGTGGCATCTCCCTTAATGTCCACACACTACTCATCTTCACACCATCCGTGTCGTCATCATCAACATCATCATCTTCAAACATCATTATACCATCACATGTCATCACATTTCAGTCCTACCATTCAGTGAGAAGACCATCATATTTGTTTGTGATCCAGAGATAAAATTCTTGAAGAAAATCATTATTAGCACATTCCACGGTACAAACATTTATAATTTCAGGCCAATGGCGCAAGGTTAAACAAGCAATAAGAACGGTTCAATTAAAATAAGCAATCCGTTTATTCCACTGTAATTAGTCCGGCACTTGTTTGAAATTCCACATGCAGTCCATAGCAGACTGCAAAAGCAAATAATTGCTTACTTAACTTATCAAACAAAATCTGCATTGATTAATTGACCTGGCAATCCATGACCTGAACTCAATCGGCTAACCCAATATTAAGACCAGCTCTCTGTACGCCATACTCGGATGACGCAAAGCTTGGTCTCGTTAATCTTTCGATTCTGGGCAATTTGCGTTAAACGTTGACGCGCCAGAACACTGAACCGCAGCTGTGCATGTCGTCAGCATGTTTGTCCAGCGATGCCCCATGATTATAGCTGCTCACCCCGAGCTATAGATGCTCTGATACGTGCATTGGCTTTGTAGTGTTCGCCTTTTGGCGTCGGCCAATCAGTTTCAAAGACAATGCATATATTGTATTATATATTATCGGAGCATGTTTTTTGTTTGCAGGTTCATGCCAAAGTACGTGTGGTTGCTAAAGGTTTCTGTTTGGTGTTTGAACATCTTAACGCCTATACTCTTTGGTTATTTTGGTGAAGTCACGTATGTATAAAATAAAATAGATCACGACGTTTTGGGCGCAACACAAGCGTCCGTCATCAGGTGGGACAGGATGCTTGTGTTCCGATCGAAACGTCGTGATATATAATTGTTTTCTATTTTATTTTTCTACCTACGTGACTTTACCGAAAGAACCAAAGAGTATGGATTATTGCAGTCACGAAAGCTTCAAATCAAGATCTTAACACCTGTTTTATTGCCAGAAAGGGTAAAACCTGTTCGTATTTTTTTCATACTTTGATATTGGCAAAAAAGGACCCATTTACTGAAGTAATGTTGCGACAGCGCTAACGCTGAGCTGATCCAATAAATTCTCTCTCCGCGTGATCATTTCCTCACAACAGCTCCGCCGAGTCTCCTTGTTTTAACTCGAAACTAATTATTTTTGTGGTGCACAAACACACTTTAAAAAAATAATAATCTCAACACATTCATCAATAACACTGCCTTGAAATGAAAAGTAAATTTTAAAAAAGGAAACATTTTGGACCACGGCCATTCTTTTATCCATGCTCTCTGTTGCCCCAGACATCACCACTTATAAATGTTTTCCTCTTTAGGGCAGATGCAATCGGAAATCATGTTGAATTATTGTTTGTTATTTTTGCTTGCGCGCCACTGCCATAACACTGTCACAAATAAATGTTTAAATGGGGTGATTGGTTGGTTATGATCGCTTGCGAGAGACACCTGTTGATGGACGGCTGAATTACAATATTGTTATTTATTTATCGCCACACTGGTATTGATTGACTGAACAATGTTTGTTTTCCGTTCTTCCGGCTTTAACTTAAGAACAAGAAGTAAAACAAGGATACGGTCCCGTGTACATAGCCACCTTCCTGTGTACACAGCTGCGGTGCCAAGACCACACCAAACGTGCCGCTGAAACTCGTCTTAATTGACACACTTTCCGCTCACAGTGCTGGGAATAACATTTTTCACCTAAAGGTCAACATACAATGCAACACGTTTTGTATATACTGTGTATACGTATGCCTTTCCCCTTTGCCCAAACACAAGAGTGAAAATTCTAGATTTGAAGCTTTCGTGACTGCAAGGATTCATATTCTTAGGTTGTTTCGGTAAAGTCACGTAGGTTAAAAATTTAAATTAATAAAAGTAAGAGTGAAACAAGAGTGAAACACAAATGCGAGCGACGGCTGACATTGTGTGACAGTCCGAAAAGCGTTAGGTGCCATAGTGCAACTTCGCAGAGAGCGTCCAATCCTGGCATTTGTTCTACCGCCAACTTTGTTGGAGCAACATTTTCCACGCACAAGTATTTCACGCCGAATTCTACGACTCCGCTACGAATATGAGTTCGGTGCCACAGTCCGTAATAGCATTGATGTGCCCTGTCGATATAAACTCAATGTGGAGCATTGTTGTAGTGAAAGCGACTCGGGTTGAGATGATGTCAGCTTTTCTTGCTGTGGATTTCACACCTGATGATCATTGCTTGTGTTGCAGTTGAAACGTCGTGAGCATTTTTTTGTTTTATATTTTTATTTTATTATTATTATTGTATTTCCCTTCTACGTGACTTTACCGAAAGAACCAAGAATATGATGTCAGCTGTAGGCTTTGTGATCGTCAGCATGCAGTGTGCATAACTGCACGCTAACGTCAGGGTAAGCACACGTTTATCGTGTTTGCTAGGGAAATCACACTTAGTGACCATACGTGGGAACGATGACGCAATTGGTTAGTTCATTTGCTTTATGAACCCAGTGACATGAGTTGTATTCGCGGCATTGGATGACATCATTGGCCAGTGATTTCTGAACTAATCCTGATCCCCCCCACCCCCCTCATTCACTTCACCAATTCATACTGACCAGCATTACGAAGTATGGTCAATTGTGCTGTTTACATTTTAAATGCGTGAATGTTGATGCTATTTTGTAATTAGATTACTGGACTGCCAATTTTATTTTAAATATATCTTTTTCACGATAAGGAAATATTCACATCTTACTTTAACGTTTTTTTAAATGCGCTAGATCAACTCGTGCGTCAGAATAGTTTTTATTTTTAACACAGACCAAGTTAACCAGAGTTTTTTGTTTTTATTCACGATTTGGCTGCTATAAATGTCCACGTGACAAGCCACTTCATTGAGCTATCATTTGTGGTCAGGTCGCTTCAGTAGGCCTTATCTGGTAAAATAAAAAATTAACAAGTCAAAGCTCAGCTACCGTAGCCTAAGTTAGGCGGAACTTTGTCACCTTATATTGCACTAAACCATTACATTTTCTTTGCAACTAAAACTGAAACAAAAGATGAATAAGCTTGACAAAAAATATTGAAAATATTTGACACAACCCACAAATAAAACGAAAATAATTGCTTCATACGCACTGCTTGTTGTTTGCAGTTCTTCACGTCGGTAGATGATTCTCATCCCGGTAGTGCTATCGGATGCAAATTTCCTCAGAGCTTTTCGGAACGTAAACAAGACGCCGCATAGCTGCTCCCTCTCCGGCAAATCGGCCTGCTTCCTCAATATGCCCCCAGCACACACGTGTTTTCCATCCTGAGGGCCACATTCCCCATTGCCAGCCCTTGTTCCCAGGCACTGGCTATTAAAAACATCTGTTTTTTTCTGCCGGCCCTCTTGGCATCACTATTTCAGGCAAGCTCGCGGATTTTGGCATTTTTTTTTCAAAATGGAAAATTGCTTTCACTGGCTATTTAAACAGTCAGGAAACCCAATAGCGTAGAAAACAGTACAATTTTAAGATTACGTTTCACTTGTTCTTGAGCCGTCGGTTTAAGACATGTTTTAAGAACACGTTTGTCATTGGAGTGATGTTTCTAATTGAATGCAGTTTACAGCTCTTTGAAGTCTTGTGGAATTTGTAAACAAAACTAGCCAAGAGGTTAACATTTCAGAGGTTTAGGGAACAAAAAAATCCTCCAATAACCTGACATTTTCAAGCCATTATTATTTTTCATGTAATTAGTGGGACAGAAGGCTTCCATGGTGTCACGGTTCGCACACTGGACTCGCAATCCAGGTCACCGGTTCGTTCTCCTAGCGTGGAAGATGACAACAATCCCCCACCTTTGTCCACCCAGCAGTACCAATGTGTACACCACAGTCGATCGGCAGGTCGCGTGCGGTGTGGTAAAGTGTGGGTACTCATACGCCGTGCTAGAGCTCATTCCAGTAGAGGTCCTTCCGCCAACAGTGGCATTAGCAAGTAATTGCAGGGCTGCACCTTTAACTTTCACTTTGGAGGTTTCTTAGCATTCGATAAAACTGAGCGTCTTCACATTCCTTTGCCAAACGTCAGCTCCGTAAATTGCAGCAATCGATCGCAAAATCCCAGCTAGGCCTGAGGCTGTGAGGCCTTCTGTTTAAGCAGGGCAGCTGTGGTTCACAGCAGCACTCAAATCTGCCCGTGGGATTCATTTCACTTTTAAAAAGCAGCTGTCACAACAGGCGGCCGGCCCATACATTTCTCCAAGGCGTGAGAAAATTAATGGCTGAAATGTATAACAAATCCTGTTTGTGTGCAGTCAAGGCTTTTGCCATGACTCAGAAGTCTAAGGTCAAAGTTTACAAGAGATGTGCAAAGCCCCCCCCCTTCCCCAGCGTCTTGCTCCTATTATGTCACACATCTGTTGTTTTGCTTTCATTCGCAGCACAATCGCGGAGTGAGCACAAGTCGCGTCGACTGGGCCAAATTATCGGGTACAAGTAGCACTCCGGGTGAGTGGCCAGACAACGGCACTTTCAATCCATTTTTATGCCAGCCACAAAATTGTTTGTGCCCACTTCAGAAATTGTTGCTTGCTGTGGTTGTCTCACCTGATGACCGAAACGTCGTGATTTAATTTATTTTATTTTATACCTACGTGACTTTACCGAAAGAACCAAAGAGTATGGATGCATGCAGTCACGAAAACTTAAAATCTAGACAAAATCGTTTATTTCAAGGCCGTGTACCCAGAAGGCCCTCTGTCACTCGGCAAATGTTTCCTGCCTGTAAGCTCAACATCTATCTCAGCTTAATTAGCATTCATTAGCCACACGCTTGGCCAACATCCCATTTTACAAGCGTGAAGCTGGCCACTCTTGTGGAGGGGTGGAGGGAGGAAACCCCGAAGGACACGGACAAAAATGTGCGCGACCACGGCGAGAGAGAACATGCAAACTCCAAATATACAGGAGTCAGTTGGGATCGAACCCACGACCTCCTTTGTATACCACGCGAAGTAGTTGACATCTCCTCGCCACCGTGGCGACGCGTGGGCAATCCTCTCCTGTGTAAGAGCAGGGCGAATAACGTCGATCAGAGGGGGCTCTCTAGAGGTCAGTGGCACGAGGAATCATTCGCAGGGCCGCACTGATTATTACACACTTTTATTTAACTCTGTTGTTGTTGTCGTATCCTCAAATCTTGTAACTCAATTTTAACCCACTTCCCAATGTGGTATCGACTGTAAACTTCGTATACTTATGCTGAGGACAATACTATATTCTATCATTTAAAAAATATTTTTAAACCATCTTATTTACATGTTATGTTTCGCCTTGGGTCTAATTGTCCACGCTCAACTCACGTTGGCTGTAAATCAACACGGTCCCTTACGTTATGCGGCAAGCTTTGGGGCCACTTCCTGGAGTCGTGGAGTTCTTCCGTTACTAGTACGGTACATTTCATTAAAACGTGTTTTTCAAAAAGTATTTTAAATAATACTTCTTTTTGTTTGTCGTTTACCCGCCTTAAGCAATGTAAGCATGCGTGCAAAAGCGGCACTTACCTCGATGGGTCATTGACTGCGGACAAAACGCACTTCACACAGCATGCTTTGCACCTTAAGGACACCGTTGATCACCAACAAGATCTCTCCATGGAGACAGTGATCAGGTTTGGCCACTTAGGGGCCGCCCATTAATAACGTCACGCGATTTTAGGACGATTTTTGACCCCCCCCCCCTTCGTCACACGGCGTCATAAAAAGTCAGACCCCCCCCCCCTCAAATATGACGTCACAAAGCTCTGCCCCCCCCCCAAATAAAACATGCTTCAAATCGCTTTAAACCATTGTCATTGTAGTGCGTATTAGTGTGGCGCTGCACTCTGATGTTGTAGGCGAAAACATTTATTTAAAAGTCTATTTAATTAAGTAGAACGTGTTGTCTATATTTATTAAAAGTTGCGCATTTTGATGTGACGTCACATTTCTCACCCACCCCCTCGTCACACATCGTCACAAATGTCTGACCCGCCCCCCCCTAGGTGTGTGACGTCATTTATGGACGGCCCCTTAGGGCGCATCTACACCAAAGGGATGCGTCGTACAACATTGTTAGATTCAACTGAATCGCTTCTGTGTGGACGTCTGTGTCGCAGATTGTGAGCAGTTGCGCAACCAGTTGCTTAGAGCCGAAACAATCTTGACTTTCAAGCACAAATCTGCTCTGTAATTTCTATTGCCCTATATAATTCGCGCACATTTTCCGAATTATTATTGGTCGTTACAATGTTGGCGTGGGTGGTGGGGTTTCGGATGTGTATTTTCGAGACCGATTTAAAAAAAACGGGAGATATTAACTACCTCGCATGGTATGCAGAAGGTTGTGGGTTCAATCCAGACCTTGATGCCTGTCAAGGTCTGGATTTTCCCCGTGGTTGCGTGGATTTGTCTCCGGGTCCTCCGGTTTTTCCCTCCACATTCAGAAACATCTGTTTAGAGCAGGGGTCGGCAACCAAAATAACAAGAAGAGCCATTTCTTTCCAATTCGGTACATAATTCAGTATTTCAAGAGCCGCAATGCATCTGAGTACATACTGTACTCACGTACATATCGTCAAGAAGCAGCCCGTAAAGAGCCGCATGCGGCTCCGGAGCCGTAGGTTGCCGACCCCTGGTTTAGAGCATTTGGCTGCTATGCATTTCCACTTGATAAGCCGCTTCGTTGGGCTATCATTGATGGCCAAGTCGCTTCTGAAAAAGAGCGAAATAGCTCACTGCACCTTAACTGGTAAAATAAAAAAAGTTTTTTTTCTCTTGGGACCTCCCTTGCCAGTATCAAAATATAAGATTAGGCATGTTTATGTTTGCGTGCTCACCACAAGCAAGGGTGAACTCTATTCTTGTAGAGTTTTTTGTTTAGTTAAATTGCGCAAGAAGATCGCTGGGGGTGTGGACGCACCTTCGGCAGGAGTGGTTTCTTGTGAATGCTGACTTGGCAGTTTTGGCAACCTGCCTGGCCAAATGAACCTTATGGGGGGACCCCGGGGTCCCATAAGCCCCCGGCTCTCGCATACACATTACGTTGTAATGTAAACAATAACTTTTTTCTTTTTCACCAATGGAGTTGAAGGATGGTGGCTAGGTGTTGTCTTGTTAAACTATGCCTTTAAATTGTATTTTATACCTACCTGACTTTACCGAAAGAACCAAAGAGTATGCCTATTTAAAACTGAAAACTACTTACCTGCAGTACCTCTATTTAAATACACTATCGAAAACATAATTAACACCTCTCTGTCAATCATCGTGTTTCTCAGTGTGGATTTGTGAACACACTTTGTAAACAGTACATAAAATAGTACGCGTTTTCAATGCGCTGTTCATATTGTAACAAGCGTTTATGCCAATGTTACTCTACAGAGTAGTGGGTCGCCGCTCCTCTTATCTGCATCGATATGAGCGGTATGTGGGGACTATGGCTTAACGGCAAAAAAAACTATCTGCACAGATGCATACGGACAAAAGAAGTATTATTTATCAAACAGGAGGAATTAACGGTGCAACGCATCTCATCCGTTAAATATATCTGCAGGTAATAGGATTGTCATCGATCGATCTTGGCTGCAGACATTAGTAGGTCACAGATAATAATGAAGATAAGAGAGCAGTTTCACTGTATTATGCACACCGTTACGACAAATAAAGGGCTTAAGTCGTGTAAGCAGTTTGAGCAGCTTTGGATAAGACTTATGATCCTGCCCATAGCCGAGCATGGAGTGCATTCGCTTGTTCAGCTCTTCTGCGCATTCGTCCTCGCTGCTGCGCTTGGACACGACATGACAACAGAATGATCTGCGTCACGTGGGTCGCGTCGTTTACGTGCGCGGTGGGACGGAGTCGCCACAAATACATTCATTAATTACGATTTTGACTTCAGTTTTTTCGGGACCCCGGGGTCCCGCCATGAGGTTCAAATGTCAAGAAGGTTTGCTCGCCGCGCTCAGACAGCGCAGGGAGTTGGCAGGCCGTGCCGTGAGTGAGCGGCTCACGTTGCCAGAGAAATGTTTAGGATTTCCGTGGCGGAAATCCAGCGGGGTTTCTCAACTTTCCCGAATGTTAAGGAAGGAGCCAAAGGGGAATATTAAATAGATTCAATGTCCTGCACCATTTTGTGGTTATGCAGAGACAGCAAAAGAAATGTATAAATATATGCACGTGTAATTGTAAATTGGGGTGAAGCGTTGACAGTTTTTTCTTTTTTTGGCCATGGCTAACATCAGTGGTGAGTAATATGTGAACTGGTCCTGGGCCCCAGCCCTTGACTGGACATCTGTAAAAAAACGAGCTTCATAGCTCATCGGATTCCTCCAGTATGAATAAATATCCCGATTCTGATTCACTGACCAACATGGTAAAGTATCATTAAAAAAACACACACCACAACGACTGACACAGTGGATTGACTAAGGGCTGCAAATAAATATAAAGAATTAAAATTGTAAATTATGGTGGCGCAGTGGTACAGCAATGAGCCGAGTGACCCGAGTTCAATTTACAGCCACAGCCAACGTCGGTGCCAAATGATAGGCGAACGCAGCCCTGGGTCGCTCCGCTTCAACAACCCACGCTGACCAGCCACGGGAAGAGCCCGTCAAACAAGCCTCACGGCCAACACAGCCCGGAGGAGGCCTTCATCCAACAGCGAATTGATAGAGCGACAAATATCATCATCATCATCTTCATCGTCGTCATGTGATTATTAAGTTATTAATTTACAAATCAAATGAGCATTTTAGTACGGGTGATTTTTTTGTATATATAGGTTGAGACATCTATTGTTGTGGTTGCGTACAGGCTGCATCACGCTTTCACGAATTGATAATTGGCCTGCAGCCACAACTGACAGCAGGTTGCCCCTGAGGGCTGCGTTTGCTCCGGCACCTGTGAAAATATCAACCTCGATCTCTCGGGGGGCGACCCGGCATACACCTCGTGGTGTTCGCCGTCATAAAGGACGCTCAGGGCAGACACAGCATCAGGGGGAGAATGCAAAAAAAAGTTTTTCTAGGTCAGCAAATTTTTTTTTTGCTGTTCAGTTCCTCAGACCATCACCCCTCCTCTATCCCCACCAGAATTTACTCGGGGGGGGGTACTTTTTGTTCACAGGCCGCTTTCACCAAATCACAATTAGCACAAATGATTTGATGCTGCTGCGTTGGCATTAGTGCACAAGCATAATTAACAACAGACACTCAACGCATTCATCAATAACACAGTGGCCTTGAAAGGAAAAATGCAGATTAGGTGAGGATTTTTTTAGAAGTGGCCTTCTGAACAGCACACACACACACGGCGAGTCGGCAGAGACAGAGTTGACAACGAAAGTTTGAGAACGACACTTTCCACGATGGGACCTCGTGGGAATTAAAAAAAAATTCTCATACCCAGTTTTCAGTTTACAATTTAGACAAGGGTAAGCGATGTGGGGTGGAGCGGTGGCGCATTGGTTTGCACAGTTAGAGTTCATCGATAGGGTTGCTGCGTCTGATGGAGAACAAAATACGAAACATATCGTGGGAAGAAGAATATCTCACGATACTGGAAGAGGGGAGAACGACGTCTTTTCTGGAGAGGTGTATATATATTTTTTTTTATGCAACTGACAAAAGCCAGGACTTTTATTGTCCCGAAAAGACCGACACGTGTCCCAGGACAGCTACCTCAACAAGAAGACGATCCTGGGAAAACCAGGGCAGGTGGTGGTAACCCTACCTCAACCTCGGCCTTGAATTCAAAACTGCCCCGTCGACTCAATTCTGCTTACATTCCTCGCACTTTAAAATGTAAAAAAACACATTTGCTTAGATTGCATGCAATCGTTCAATGGAAAAATCAAACCACTTGCGTAAAACTCAAAGGACAAAAATCCTGCAGTCCCATCTCCTCCCCCTATCCTTTCGGAGTCTTCCGGTTACATTTGTAGTGACTGACTCAGAGAAACTAAGAGTAGGAGGCACTCTGTTCATTAACAGCCTTAACAGTTCACACTTTAGCAACTACGCTTCCCAGTCAGGACAGCTGGCAGACTGCCTGACTGGCGACGCCGAGATGGTGAAGACGGTGATGGTGACGAAGACTCCAGCAGCCGCACGACGGGGGATCCCGCTCCACACGACGACAGCCCCGAGGTCCTCTCCCGAGGCCCCTCTTATACTGCCAGCGTGGCCTGGCTCCGCCCCCGGCCACGCCCCCTTTCTAGAACCTACCAATCGGGTTCCCGGGCTTCCGTCACGTGCCCCTTCCGTAGCCTTTCCCCTACATTCTAGATTTGAAGCTTTCGTGACTGCAAGGAATCATCTTCTTAGGTTTTTTTTCGGTAAAGTCACGTAGAGAGTAAAATAAAATAAAAACAAAAATCACGACGTTTCGGAGGCAACACAAGTCTCCGTCATCAGGTGGGACCGTCACAGCCAGATTAGCTGTATCAAGTGAGGCAATGATTCAAGATGTAATCCCTTAAAAGCGAGTTGAGGGGGGAGGGAGAGGGAGGGGGGAGCTCATCAGACTATGGTAGCCAATGAAAGGAACGTATCGGGAGGGAGGGGGGGCGAGGCCAAAAGGGTGGGCGATGGACGTGGAAGCGCTTGTGCGCAAGCGGCCAATTACTGCACACGCCAACACAATGGAGCGATTGTGCGCAAGCGGCCAGCCACTGCACCCGCCAACACAATGGGCAGAGAGGAGGAGGGGAGGTCTAATACACATGATAGACAAAAGAACGAAAATGATGATGGGTACAAACTTAGGGGGAGCTCATCAGACTATGGTAGCCAATGAATGGAACGTATCGGGAGGGAGGGGGGGGGGGCTGGGGGGGGCGAGGCCAAAAGGGTGGGCGACGGACGTGGAAGCGCTTGTGCGCAAGCGGCCAATTACTGCACACGCCAACACAATGGAGAGAGAGGGGGAGGGGGGGTCTGATACACATGATAGACAAAAGAACGAAAATGCCCATGTTTATACCAATGCTGGCTGAACAATGAAGAGAGTACTGTTAAAATAACTGGGGATGTTAACACTCGGTAAAGTACAGTAAAATAGTGCCTGTCAGATAAGATGGTCCAAAAAATTTGTGATTAAGTCTTTTTTGCGTGGTTGATAACATCTTTCCAATGATTACTAAGTTTGTACCCATCATCACGGTTGAAATTATGTCTGTGTTTGTATATTTGTATGGCTTCGTGTACAAACCTTTGATGGTAGCCGGGAGGTTTGCAGAGAACCTTGGTCTCGGAAAAGACAATTTCATGAGAGCCCACCGAGTTGTAGCAATGATCGGCCACGGCAGAAGAATCAGTTCTGCCGTGTTTCAGATCTGACTTGTGCTCGCGGACACGATCAGAAACATGACGTTTCGTTTCTCCAATGTAGCAATCACCACAAATACAACTCAATTTGTAGACTCCAGGATACTGTAAGTCAGGAACGACATCCTTCACAGATGGAATCAGATCACGGATTTTATGCACTGTACTGAATCGGACTTGGATCTTATGTTTGTTTAGAATTTTGGAGATCTTTTTGGTCACGCCAGCTATGTATGGTAACGTGATGGTTTTGGTCGGAGTTTCATGTGGCTGTTTCTGTGTGGTGGGGGAGACAGCTTGGCAGATAGTACGGTCAGAGTATCCGTTCATCCTGATGTACATCGGGCCCTCAGGATGAACGGATACTCTGACCGTACTATCCGCCAAGCTGTCTCCCCACCACACAGAAACAGCCACATGAAACTCCGACCAAAACCATCACGTTACCATACATAGCTGGCGTGACCAAAAAGATCTCCAAAATTCTAAACAAACATAAGATCCAAGTCCGATTCAGTACAGTGCATAAAATCCGTGATCTGATTCCATCTGTGAAGGATGTCGTTCCTGACTTACAGTATCCTGGAGTCTACAAATTGAGTTGCATTTGTGGTGATTGCTACATTGGAGAAACGAAACGTCATGTTTCTGATCGTGTCCGCGAGCACAAGTCAGATCTGAAACACGGCAGAACTGATTCTTCTGCCGTGGCCGATCATTGCTACAACTCGGTGGGCTCTCATGAAATTGTCTTTTCCGAGACCAAGGTTCTCTGCAAACCTCCCGGCTACCATCAAAGGTTTGTACACGAAGCCATACAAATATACAAACACAGACATAATTTCAACCGTGATGATGGGTACAAACTTAGTAATCATTGGAAAGATGTTATCAACCACGCAAAAAAGACTTAATCACAAATTTTTTGGACCATCTTATCTGACAGGCACTATTTTACTGTACTTTACCGAGTGTTAACATCCCCAGTTATTTTAACAGTACTCTCTTCATTGTTCAGCCAGCATTGGTATAAACATGGGCATTTTCGTTCTTTTGTCTATCATGTGTATCAGACCCCCCCTCCCCCTCTCTCTCCATTGTGTTGGCGTGTGCAGTAATTGGCCGCTTGCGCACAAGCGCTTCCACGTCCGTCGCCCACCCTTTTGGCCTCGCCCCCCCCCAGCCCCCCCCTCCCTCCCGAAACGTTCCATTCATTGGCTACCATAGTCTGATGAGCTCCCCCTAAGTTTGTACCCATCATCATTTTCGTTCTTTTATCTATCATGTGTATTAGACCTCCCCTCCTCCTCTCTGCCCATTGTGTTGGCGGGTGCAGTGGCTGGCCGCTTGCGCACAATCGCTCCATTGTGTTGGCGTGTGCAGTAATTGGCCGCTTGCGCACAAGCGCTTCCACGTCCATCGCCCACCCTTTTGGCCTCGCCCCCCCTCCCTCCCGATACGTTCCTTTCATTGGCTACCATAGTCTGATGAGCTCCCCCCTCCCTCTCCCTCCCCCCTCAACTCGCTTTTAAGGGATTACATCTTGAATCATTGCCTCACTTGATACAGCTAATCTGGCTGTGACGGTCCCACCTGATGACGGAGACTTGTGTTGCCTCCGAAACGTCGTGATTTTTGTTTTTATTTTATTTTACTTTCTACGTGACTTTACCGAAAAAAAACCTAAGAAGATGTTTCCCCTACATCCCTCTCTCTCTCTGGTCTATCACGTGACCTGCTATCAGTCAGGGCTGCTGCAACTGCAGATCTCCTTCGCTGCCAGCAACAAGCGCTATGCTGCTAAGTGACCGATTCTATGTCACTGCACATTTACGACCCCCCCCACCCATGTCCGCTGGGCTTGATCAAAGTGCGCGGGGTTTGTTTCAGAGAACTCCAAGAGCAAGATATGCCTCTCATAGAATTCACATTGCACAAAGCCATGCTTGCAGGGGACATGCTACTCTACTATTCATAGAAGTTTAACCAACATACATACTGTTATTGATTTTCGTCCAGATCTTCCATTGCTCGGAACATTCGCCCAAGTACTGTAAGGTATTCCGTCAAATAACCCATAATGGGATCGATTCATCAGGTCTCGGAAGCTAATTGGATTTGAGCCTTGATAAGTGCTTGTATGGACGACCACAATGCATATGTACGGACGTATATATATTGCACTTCTTTCGCACCGTACATAGCCAACTGTGCTAATCAGAGGTGCATAACAGGTGCTATAGGATGCAGGGCTCCATTGCATGATAAAATCGTTGTCAATCAAGCAACGTTGGGACTATTGCACTGCGTTTCATGTCTTACAATTGACAGTGACGACAGCAAGGCTCTCTCCACAAATAAACCTCTTGAATGATTTGGTAGATCTGACACAAAATTGTGAGCGGCCGTTGCAATGTGATTATTGATTTTGTTTCTTGCAAGGGCGTAACATGCGCTTTAATTGCAATTTTAGAAAGCAATTAGCAACCTCGCTTTGACGATGCCAGACGCTAACATTCTTATAACGACACGAGGGCTCTGACAATGAACCACTTACTAATGAAGCAATTAAAAGTTCCCGATTTTGTTTCCCCTTCACACGAACATCGTTGACGCTGTCGCACGCGAGTGTTTGCGTCGGCGGGCAGAAATGATGCAAATTTGCGTGGGGATTTCAAAGTTGTGCAAGGTGATCCTATTTCGAAAGGAGCATTGTTTCAGCTAAGAGTGCAGTGTAAGGTGGCTTGCCTGCGACTTGAAACCATTGCATGTAACGGGGGGGGGGGGGGTAAAGGTAAAGGTGCAGCCCTGCCATTAGTTGTTCACGCCGCTGCTGGCCGAAGAACCCACACCTCCGATTTGCACGGTGAGAACTAAGTTCAACATACATACATACAACCAGAGGGAATTCTAAAGAGCTCTCCTTCGAGGATATCCAGCCAACACACAGGCCAGACGTCTTGTAAGAAGTGGGAATACCCACATTTTACCCCGCCACGCGCAACCTGATGATCGACTAATCGTGGTGTACTCATTTATACTGCTGGTTGGACAGACGCGGGGAGAAGGCGGATTTAAGAAACCCAGATATTGTTTCGACTTCCTTGTCGGGGAGAATGGATCGACCCAGAGCCATCTTGATGACAAGTGTGACGTGTTCACAAACCCTTACTCAATGGCAGTCGATCTCAAAACCACCAATTCCCACACACGCAATTCAATGCATGCGTCATGAGCTTAGGAATCGATGTTATATATAGAACCTCTGCATCGTTTCAGTCCAATAAAATTTTAAAATTAATAATCACCACCAGCCACCAGCATTGTTGTTAAGCAACGCAAATGCAAAGTACGTTCCTTTAACGCTGCAGTGACCTCACAGCTTCAGCCGTAATTGTTGCGAACAACCGCATTTTTATTCGAATAAAAAAATGAAACAAAAAAAATGTGATTAAGGAATGAAACGGAAATGTAGACGATGGAAGGAACACGCGGAAATGTTATTCCCAGCATAAAATGTAGCAAACAAAAGTATTCCCACCGCTACTGTAATCCATGTGATTTACGTGACCTGCGAAATAGGTTTTTTCTAGCCAGTGACACTGTCCCTCCGGGAGAATTCTTCATGCCTTACGGTGCGCTCGTTTCCATGCGCCAACGGGGTATCCAGGCCAGCCACAGTGGAGGAGTGTGGCTGGCGTGGGTCCCCGATGCAACAACAATACATGGGGGCCGCTGTCCAATTCCCTCCCACGTCTCTTTGTAGCCTGGCCCCCCCCCCAACTCCGGCCCGTGGGTCTCTCCGGCGCAGTTGTTCCCACCTGCACACTCCAAAGCTACGTCGCTTCTCCCTATGTGCGTTACGCATGCATATTGAAGGTCTTTCGCACCGTACGCAACCAACCGTGCTAATCGGAGGTGCGGGGGAAGGACAACAAACTAAACACGGAAAATCAATGTTTTCGATGTAAGTCTGTACGTGTCTCTTGTGTTAGTCTATAGGTTGCTATCCTAGTCTGTGGGTCAAACGTTAGTCTATGGATCTATATCAGCGATGGAATGTGGTTGGCATGGGTCCTGGCGCAAGGAATACGAAATAATGGGCTGCCTTGTTCAATTCCTCCCTCCCCTCTCTTCATAGACCGGTGCCTGGGCACCTTTGTCGTGTAGGCCCTGGTTGCAGTTACACCAACTGCACACTCAGTTGTTTCAGTTTAATTTATGACTCACATATCTATGCCACTGATCCAAACCGTCAAATGAATTATAATTATCACTTATCGGAAAAGCAAGAGAGGAACCACTTCACGATTACGTTCTAATGGATGGAAATCTGAGCCGCGTGTTCGCCAGCCTTGGCAGCCAGCACTGGTGCCAGCTCGCGGGCAGCGGGATATTTCTCTGCCCTACAATCAGGAGCCAGCTCGGCCAGTCTTTCCACGGCAAAATCACTGTTCATTTCTCACAAAGTGGCACTCAGCCCCGGAGGGATGCTGCTCGTACCACATCTCCATCCGGCTGGATTTACTGGAGTAATAATAATAATATCTTGCATTTTGCCCGTCCAAGGACGGGTGTATTGCAGTAAATCTGAAACTTGCAAGCGAAAAGCAGACCGCGACGTGATATTCATTGCATTAATGCGTGTGTGCAATTTGTAAGGCCATGGTGACACAGACTTATTTCATTTAAAGGTTATAATCCCTTGTTCATCACGACGTCCTTTTTACTTCTATGTCTCAATAGCGCTACGAAGATCGCGTGACTTGAGGGTTCTGCCTTTGTAGTGAGGGTTGTGAGTTGACGCCGAAGAGGGGGAGGAGGCGCCTCGCCCCCCATGTGGAGTGACGTCACCTGCTCACTATTTTAGTGGGGGCGGGGAGTATCCATTTGGAGGACGTCACCTGTTCATGATTATTAATGAGGGGGGCTAGTCGACGTGGATTGATGTCACGCGCGGGACACACAGACATTCTTGGCTCATTATAGTAGTAAACAATTCGCATCCCATTGTCAATACACTGTTGGATTAAGCCCCCCCCCTCCCACCCGCCATGTCAGCCACATGGGCTGTTTGACCATACTTCACGATACTGGTCACCGCAGGTTAGTGACTTGCAGGGCCCAGGACAGATTCCAATATTACTCGCCACTGATGTCAGCCATGGCTCGAGTCACAAGGTTCACAGCGCAGCGCGCTATCCCTCCCACCGGGTTGGTTGTGCTGTTGGCAACATTATACACGAATATTTACCACCACGTATGACTCAAAAGTGGACACGGAAGATTCATAATTGGCTTTTTTGGTGTAGATCGTGTGGGTATAACGTCAATTACAGCTATGCATTCTCCACCACAGAATATATCCCATGGACAAATATGCCAATTCATTTTGTTTTTCAGCAAAATGGGTACGTTGAAAATCTCAGCTAAATTTGACAATTGTGTAGGACGTTCCACTCGAGATTACAACCAGCAACCACAAGGTATTATTAGCAGCTCAGACCTCGGCTGGACGTGGATCTCTGTGGGCTATTATATTACCTGTGCATCGATAGTTCAATGTCCACGTACCATTTTAATGAGGGACTACTGCTGTGTGGCGTTATCTTGGTGTGGTCTAGAACTGTCTTATTGTTGTTGCTGTTGCTGCCTAGTCCAATCTTGATAAATGTATGGATTACTTCTTTATATTTAGTGACTTGCTTACGATTTTCTCTATGTTGCATTCTCATCGTTTGCTGTATTGTTTGGTATTGTAACTTATTGACCCGCTCATCCGGGGCATCTTGTGAAAAAGAGCTTCATAGCTCATCGGATTCCTCTTGAAGTCTAAATACAATCTAAAAGAGTGATAACCTCAGGAGGAGAAACCTCAGCACCCCACGAAGTGCCATCTTCCTCTTGAAATCGTATGCCAAGTCAAGCACACCAACGGGACAAATTGTAACGCACCACAACGTGGAACGACGCCACTGAAACGTCATCATATATTTCAAAGACATCAACACACATTTCATGTTTTCAATATTGGAATACATCATTCGTGTGTGTGTGTGTGTATGTGCACGCGCGCGCGCGCGAGCGAGCGAACGCGTGGGCAAAGGACAACCGCTGGAAGGTTTGCGGGGCAGCGTGGGTTGACTCACGCACACGCACACGGCAAAGCCACGTTGTACACGCTCGAACATGCAAGCCACACACGTCAACCGAACGCACGAGAGCCGCACGCTGCCACGTTCGAGGGGTGGGGTGGAAGTTGCGTCACAAGGAGGTTTTGCTGACTGCAGTCGCCAATGTCGTTGTTGTCATCATTATTGTTACGCGATGATTTACAGTGTTTGATGATGTCTTCTTGGTTCTTTCGGTAAAGTCACGTAGAATTGAAATAATAAAATAATAAAAATAAAACATAATAAAATAATTCTCACGACGTTTCGGCCACAACGCAAGTAGCCGTCCTCAGGTGGAGAACAGGTCTGTCAATTCTACGTGACTTTACAGAAAGAACCAATAAGATGAATCCCTGCAGTCACGAAAGCTTTAAATCGAAACTTGATTATGTCGTTTGATATCTAGTCGACGCTGTCTTCAACCGACGGTGAGCTGCCGCGTGTGTGACTGCCACGAGGTCGGTGAATCGAGCAAATGTGAGAAATACCCTAAATGTAATGCCTTTTTTATGTTTCTCAGTACCTTAAGTTTTCATTGAACTGCTTAACAAAAATATATATAGCCATTAATTCATAGGAACGTCACTAACATTTGGCTGTTGTTCAACAGTCCCCATCACCTTTCTATGCACTAAGTGCCAACGTGGACCCAGGCCAAATGTCCCTTCAAAGGTAAAACATATTATATCGCGAGCGGCATCCCTGTCATTTTCTTGGTTCTTTCGGTAAAATCACGTAGAAGGGAAATAATAAAATAAAATAAATTTAGATAATAAAATAAAATTCTCACGTTTCGGCCACAACACAAGCAGCGGACGGCTTCTACGTGACTTTACCGAAAGAACCAAGAAGATGAATCCCTGCAGTCACGAAAGCTTTAAATCGAAAAATCCCTGTCATTGTTTGAAAGTCCCCCCCTCCCCCCAACTTTGCTGTCCTTCAAACGGGCCGAAGAGAAGATAATGTGAGAGTGCCAGATCTGGTCTGTGTTGGGGCTGTACAGTCCGCCTGAACTGCACACTGCTTGTGATGTTCTCAGACTCATGTGCCACCTGGCGCGTTGGCAGATGGCTTCTGCCATCTAACATCTATATTGATGGCATTCAAGGTACTTTTATTGACCACAGGGGATAATGATGGGCTGTGTCGCCTCCCAAGATGAGGATTCCAGACTGATTATGAATCAAATATGGAATTATCACCACCCATGATTTATCCACTTACTGGATGAAAGCCTCCCCAAGTCATCGAGTCCCATGGATGGATGTCTCAAGTAAAAAAAAAAGTAATTGGCCGATACATTTAGGGTGTCCCTTGTATAACAGGCAATTATAGTAACCAAAATATAAAAGCTGGCTTAGATATGAGGCACCAGCATTTACCATATCACTTAATCAAGCTGTTACAGTGCAAATGAGAATAAGAGAAGTAAGATGTTGATTGAGGCTTCTACTGTTACGTAAGTAAATTCTACTAACTAATGCCCACATCTTTGTTTACATTCCACAGTTCCACCATACATTACAAAAATCTATTCCATAATAAATATTGTATTATAAATACAAATTATGTTCAAGGACTCGATACATTAGATTGTAACTGAATTCAACAGGAATGTTTCTCTCTTTAATACATTTTTGTAAAGTCTTGTTCAACAAGAGGCCACGGCCAGGTTAAGACCTTACCTCACGCTCTGAATCGCGTGCACCGCTTTGATTTCCTCATGATTAGCGACACGACAACTTGTGGGCAAATACATGTCTAAAGCGCATCAAACTGTCGGCTAAAAGAACTTGTTTAAAATGTGGGGCGCGCATTTAATGGTGAGTTTTTCAGAGGCTCCAACTGACACCGCTCGACTCCAATGACATCTGGCAACTCGGCAGCATTTGCTTAACAAACCTGATTGCTGATGAGACCCATAAAGTTGAACCTGGTCAAGTTTCCTTGCTTTAAAAAAAGAAATGCTGGATAATGCTGGTCTGGAAATCCAAGTGTCAAACGGACTAAACATTGTATTTACATATGGAGACACATGAGTCTACATTGACAACGAATTTCTTTAGAACTATTTGTGTTTAGTGTGTTTGTCCTTCCCCCCCCCGCACCAACGATTGGCACGGTTGGCTATGTAGGGTGTGAAAGAAGTGCAACATACTGTACATACATACTGTACACCGAATGGAGTCCTGCTCATGCTGTATATGTTTTCATAGCAAAGGCTGTTTGGCCTTTTGTTACCTCCTGCAACAGCGTAATCTTTCACATTTTCAAAAAAAAGCAACTTTCGGACAAATAATCTCATCCGTCAAAATAAATATACTGAGCACACAGAGCCACGATTCGTCCGTGGCACAAGCCACGTTATATGTCAGCTGCCAGAGTTTTAAAAAGATCCGCGCATGTTTGCCTTCATATATTGATCATGTTTTGTTTCAACTATGAAAGCGCACCGTGTAAAACCACGCCGGTGCAAATGCATCTGTGATTGAATTCATGGCTGCGGATATTTCTCTTCTTTGCACGGAGTTTCTTCGGAGTTCACAACACGGCTTGGGACAGGGAAGTCACAACCGCTTTGGCGATGCGGCCAGACACAGTCGGGTGAGCGACCCTACTCATAGTGCTTCTCCGATGCACTTCCCAGTTTTGTACCACGTGTTGTTCCCCCTGCATGTTAGTCGACGTTTCGCTCCGCATGCTGGGAGCCTCTTCGGAAACCGGAACTGAAGAAGCTCCCAGCAAGCGGTGCGAAACGTCAGACATCGTGCCGAACAACCAACACGCGGTTCTCGAAAATCGAAAAACACATCGGTGCAGCACAACACACGCAGCCGCGACCTCACTCTGCAACGCTTTATTCCAGCGGCCCTTTGTTCATTGTTCATGGTGAGCATCCGTCACCTTCTCAACACCCGATGGTTCACCTGTACTCGGGAGTATCCGACACAGACGCATGGCTCCGGCTCACCGCTACGTCTATCAGAAAGAGTCACGTGTTTCATGGGAAACAAAGGGGCACAGTCTGAATTATTATTATTCTCATCATCAGCATCATCAGCCATGATCCATCCACTGCAGGACGATTGCCGACCCCAAGACAAATAAACAGGATGAGTACTTTACACGGGATACATGTAACAAAGTGCACGTTTATAATAACACGAGAAACAAAGAGAGTAATGGATACGCTGACATCAGATTTCGTCGCTATGAAAGTTCTCAAAAAATCAGCGTCGACAGCCTAACAAGCAAGGACTAGGAACGTTTCCCTTCATGAGGGCCACACATTAACGCACACACGCTTTAGCCTCATCACATAATGGTGCAAAACATAATTAGGGCTCTTGTATGTACGTTGAACTTCTTTCGCACCGCACGTGGTGAACCTTGCCAATCGGAGGTGCGGGGGAAGGACGGCAAACTAAACGCAAAAAAGCAGTTAAACTAAACACAAAAAGCAGTCTTCATTACAGGTGACTGAGCATGCTCAAGTCTGACGCGCAGCGTTCGGTGTAAGGTTGACACAATGCCCCTCCAGTAGGCGACTCAAGTTTGAGACATCGCGATCGGCAAAGCCGTCGATGCCACCACACCTCGCCAAACGCTCTCTTGCCTCCACGCCAGATCCCGCAGCTGCTGCTGCACAGGAGAAACAAATACTGGTAGGAACCACCTGGTTCCACCAGCCCACAGGGGATTATTGTGTCCGTCCGTCGTGCATCCAAAAATGGGAGTGGTGGGGCTGGGTGGGGAGGGGCTGGTCACCCCGTGGTGCCCTTATAAAACTCAACGTTTAACCTACTCACGCCGGCTTGTGCCCGCCCTCACAGTCGGGCATATTTGCGGAATACACCACGCCGCCGTTGACCCTGGCCATTGACCGAGCAACCCAACGTTCCTACCAGCCCCCTCCGCAGGAATGTGTTAACCTCCACCAATATTCCATCAGCCCGAATAGTCCCCCACCATCTGCTCTTGCAGTCTTCCCCTCGGTCGTCAGACTCGATTCGTGGCAAAAATGCTTAACAGTGACAGCTACATAGACGTTTCCAGCTAGTAGGCATGCCTTAATACATAAACATGGCTAAATCTTTGCTCAACGCGATGCGTCACCGTGCACCCAGCCGCGCCAGGCGTCGCTGCTCCGTTGTTTTCGAGCGAACGAGCGAGGCACCTGAACAAAAATCGTGCGGGCCGCGAGGATATTGTGAGCGCTTTCATCACAGAATGAGACGTTGCCTGTTCCATCTGTTATGGAGGGTCGGGTGTTGCGGCCCCTCCACCACCCCCCTACGCGCTCCGGTTTGCTGATTGTGCAGCATCGCGAGATGCAGTTTGCATGAATGACACCATGTATGTAAAAAATACTCATCCTGATAACTACCTCGACAAGAGAATGATTCTGTGGGGGGGGGAGGTGGAAACAGGACAGGTGACAACCCCAGAGCTGAGCAGACACCCACAGCAGTGGCTACTGTCTTCGAGGACTGTGCACGCGGATATCCACTGCAGCGCCATGGACGTCACAAGGCCCACCTGGGCAGCTGCAGCTGTCTCGGGGAGCAACGTGACACCAGCGGCTTGTATCGACACAACACTTCACTTTGCGGTATTTATGGCTATTTACGCAGGAAGGTTTTTTTTTTGTTTTTAATTAAAGTGAATAATTTCACTTGATTTTCAAAAAAAGAAAAAAATTGCATTATTGTAGCATGTCAACTGCGTCAGCGGTGCTTTTGTTCGCTCTACATGCTGGAAGCGTCTTCAACAGCAGCCAGCAGCGTTGTATAACCAAGGGAGAAAGTGAGCCGCTCAGTTCAGACCCCGAACGAAAATCTTCCCAGCACGTGGAGCGAAACGACGGACACCACGCGGTCCGAAAACAACACGTGGCACATTGTGACCGCCCCATCGGAGAGATACGCGGCGCAGACGAGAGACACCGAGATGAAGGACGAGCCGGGCGGTATTAAGACGTTTAGCTTACATACATAATACGTAAACTCTTTTCATTAGGGCTAAATTTAGATTTAAAGCTTTCGTGACTGCAGGGATTCATCATCTTGGTTCTTTCGGTAAAGTCACGTAGAAGGGAAATAATAAAATAAATTTAGATAATAAAATAAAATTCTCACGACGTTTCGGCAACAACACAAGCAGCGGACGGCTTCTACGTGACTTTACCGAAAGAACCAAGAAGATTCTTTAGGGCTGCTTTGTGTGTTTAGTTTGTTGTCCTTTCCCCCGCACCTCCGATTAGCACGGTTAGGCCACGTACGGCGCGAAAGAAGTTCAACGCACGCACAGGACGGCTCACGCCGGCGACGAGCTTTACAGCACTGCGAGGCGAGTCGCAACGTGGCGCGTGCCTGGCAATGGCAACAGGCGCCAAAGCGACGCCAAGTGGAGCTTGACATGCAAGCCTCCGAAGGTCCCAATGCACGCAAGGGGTGAGGGGGGTGTGCGGGTGGGCCTCGGTCGTGCCGCGCTTTCGAATTCGTTGAGACATTTCGAGCCGGGGCGTTTTACGCATTCGGGTATGCGTTGTCCACAAAGCGACAAAAAACAAACGAAGCTGTAATCGAACGGGCCTGTGTGCCCAATGCGGGGAATGCTGGTGGGTTGCAGAGCATGTGGTTCGCAGGCCGGTGAAGAGAGGGGCGTTTTTGTTTTTTGAGGATTCCTTGCTGTATTTCCTGCGCCAAATTCCCCGAGCGGCCAGATTTTTCTCCGAAAAAGATTTCCCCACGAGGGCCAGGAAATGCACGAATGGCTCTCACCCACCAGATCGCGACAAAAAACACACAACAGCAAATAAATACATAACGCAAACGGATAATGTAGGTACCAGTGGCGAAGTAACTACATTATCAGTGGCAAAGTAACGACATTATCAGTGGCGTAGTGACTACATTATCAGTGGCGTAGTAACGACATTATCAGTGGTGTAGTTACGACATTAACAGTGGCATAGTAACTACATTATCAGTGGTGTAGTAACGACATTATCAGTGGCATAGTAACGACATTATCAGTGGTGTAGTAACGACATTATCAGTGGCGTAGTAACGACATTACCATTATCAGCTCAGGGGGTACGGCTATCGGTCAGATGGGGCCCCAATATTTTACGTCTGGCACGGTCACACTTTAGGCTATTATATATCGTGGCTTCTCTTGCCTCATCACATCAGCGTTATGCTCGCGGTCTCGAACATTTAATCTCTGTAGGGGCGCTCGGTCTTCAAGTGTTTTGTTCGATTACACTGTTGTTCAAAGATCTCATGGTGGTCGTCAAGGGAGGTCCAACTCGTAGCTTTGTCCACCATGGGGAGCCAAGTCACCCCTTGCTACTGGTAGGTATAAATAACATAAACGTGATGCCAATGCAGGGAGGTGAAGGTGATAACTGCGTGGTGTGCAAGGTCGGTCGAATCAAAGGGTGCACGAACGTCGCACCGGTTAACTCGGCGTTCGTCAAGAATTTCCTGGCACGCGGCGCGAAACGTCGGGACTACTGTGCGCCAAACAACGCGCGGCACGACCGCTCGCAACCGCGATAACGTGAACTTTTTTTTCACCGTTCCTCAGCGCGTTTCAATTAGCACGGGGCCCTATTACCCTCCTCCACTGTACGCAAATATGGCGCATGACAACGCCAGTCTGGGCTGCTTGCGCTCACCGTAGGCTCTCGCATATGTCCACAAACAAAGATCCCCCGTATAGCCTTCGATAGGCTGTTGGGGGCAAGTACTATTAATGAGCGTCTATGAAGGCTGACGCGGCACGCACACGAGGCGATGAGTAGCCAGCACCATTCCCGGTCACCTGCGTCTCTCATTTAAGGCCGAGTCGACCTAAGGGAGGGTCAGGAAATCCTCAAATATTCGCCACTGTTATTGGTCGTGAGCGGGAATCAAATTTCGGTTGCACACAAAGACAGACACAGACACACACGATACAAAGCTGACACTTGTTGTACATATCTCGCATAAATGCCGACGCAAGGCCTTGCCAACGTATATCGTGTTGCAGTTTCAGGAGCGCATTCGTGTTGAGGGAGGGAGGGGGGGGTTGTTGGTTTTCTTTTCGTAATTGCACAAAAATTCGGCTGATTTTTCTTCATTCCAGCTGAAGAAACAAAATCGGCAAAAACTCGCCGGAGCAGTCGCACGGCCGTTACGCCGCCGCCGTCGTCTTAAACAAAAATTTGCGCAACAAAATATTGTCAGGGAAAAGTTAGTCGTTTGTTGTTAATGTCATCTCGTGAAAGAATAAGAATAGGATTTGCCCTTTCTGGCAATGAAACAGTTGTGTTAAGATGTTCGAAAACCAAATAGAAACCTTTTGCAAGGAATCAAGTCTGCATGAACCACACACGCACTTGCGGTGAGACAGACTCTGATAATTACACATGCATTGTCTGTGAAACTGATTGGCCTACACCTGTTTTATTAGCAGAAAGAGTAAAACTTATCCTTACTTTTCATACTTTATACTCGCAAAAATGTCCCGTGATAATTTCATCCTGTTTCTTTTCCTTCATTTCCTGCCGAGTGCAGGAAATTAAGGAAATCTGGCAGATTCCTAGTTCGTGCGTGCATTGCATCAAGAGCTGCCAGCCCCTTACTATCGCATTCACAGCGTACGGTGCGGTGTTCATTAAGGTTAAGAGGGGCACATGTTTTGTTTGGAAGGAGTTGCATAAAAAATAAATAATAATAATACAAGCCACGTGGCACGAGAACATAAAAAAACATATGACGCGTTGTCTTTCTTACTCTGTACAGCGTCTGGCATTGACTCGTCTTGCTTACTTTGCGATGTGTGAGTGAGCACATTCGCGTATTCACGTGTGCCTATGCGTGCGCACGTCCCAAATAGCCACCAGCGATAGAAACCGACAGAAGCGCGGAATATTTACAAAGCCACCCCACCTCCCCACGCTACACGTGCCAGCGTGAGTAAATCTCGTTAGTAAGCGCGACAGGAGCCAAGCAAGGAATCTGCGCTGTTGCATCAGCGCCAAAATTACGACGCACAACTACACAGAGAGAGAGAGCGAGAGAGTGTGCCGCTCTGTGTAGATTTGCTGATGAGAGTGGTTTGAAATGTTTTGAGAATTTACCGTCGTGAATTCACCGTTTTGGGACCAATGATGCTGTCACGGGAGTAATGGTGAGTGCACTCGACCAGCGATCCAGAGGTCGCCGGTTCGAATCAATCTCTCGGTGCCGGCAAGTTGAAGACATGGTGCAAAGTTTCTTAAATGTCTCCCTCCCCTGCCTCTGTCAGCAGTATAAATGTGTACAACCACAGTTGGTAGGTCGCGTGAGGTGGAAGAATATAACCGGATACGTTTGAGCGTTTACTCTAGTGGAGGGCCCATCTGACAGGAGTGGCGTGAGCAAGCGATTGCAAAACTCGGATCTTTCCGCGATTCAGGACCACGCTTTGATTCAAGAACCATTCTTTTTTTTGTTGGTCTCGTTTTAACTGCTCATACGTATTGGTTCGTGTTTTTATTTGACTTCCGTACATTTTTGTTTGCTCCCACAGCCTCACCGTAACAGCAGCGAATTGTTGGCATATAATTCGCGTAAAAAAACAAAATCAATTGTTCTCGCCCATGTGATTTTCCATGGACGTTATCGCGAGACTCAAAAAAAAATCTATGTTTGTTGAATTAACCGATCGCCGTGCCCCTCGTTAGCAGTGTCGTTGGTAGCGGTGACGGCTTGGCTTTATTTGGTATACTCGAAAACATTCTTACAGTTTTGACAAGTGGCATTGCATTTTAAAAATGTGCGCCGAGTAATTTTGGCACGGATACACACAGACACAGAGCACAAGCGATGCCAATGGCTCATGTAAGGGTGTAGAATAACAACAGGGCAGGAAGTTGTTATGGAGGAGGAATTCCACCAATCATGATACATCGGATATTGCACAAATCAGTGCACAGACGGTTTATATTTTCAAAGTATAAATGGTTTTTATGTTCATATTAACTAAAGGAACTAAAGGGAATTTACACAATCGGTCATTTTTTTACTTTACGAAATGATCCGTCTTGTTTGTTTTTGACAGAACTGACATCAATGTGTCTGTGAAATCGATAGAATAAAAACAACTTTTTTTTCCCCCCCCCCCACCTCCCTCATTTCCTAAACAACTCCAGGAATCGAGCGACAAAACCATCGAACACACAACAACAGCAGCAGCAGCAACTAAACTACGACACAAACTATACACGGGTACCTGAATTTAACGCTGGCAAAGATTTGCCACTCACTTCGAAAATTAATAAAAACGTATTGTGTTTTTTTTGTCTTTATGTTGCTGTTTTTGTTGCTGTTTAGATGGGAGTCGGCTATTCCACAGACTGATAGTGGTGGAATAAGCTGGCAGAGCACGCTGTACAAGGGGCATGCGTTTATTTACAGAGGCTTGCCGTCACACCGACAGGGTCTCCTCCGCCATGCAGGAAAACCCTTTGAACTCATCCTGGTTGATCTGCTTGATGATGGCCTCCTCGATGGGTGTGAGCCCCGGCTCCTCCTTCGTGAAGTCCTGGTCGAAGTTGTTCACGTCCTTCTTGGTTTTCTGTTGGCAGAGGGAAGGGGCAAAGGTGCGTGATTCAGAGTTTTTTTGTGCGGTAAAGATTTATTTTTCAGAGAAAAAAAGTATTTGCGTTTATATGACATTTCTTCAACGAGACAGAAACTCAAAGCGCCTTCAAATGAACTTTTTATTTTATTTTACCAGGTAAGGCCCACTGAGCTATAACGCTCTTTTTTCGGGAACGACCTGGCCACAAATGATAGCTCAACGAAGCGGCTTATCACGTGGAAATATATCGCAGACAAATACTCTAAACGCGTGATGTCGATTCTAAACGTGGAGGGGAGAACATAAGGACACGGAGAAAAATCCACGCGACCACGGAGAGAGAGAGAGAGAACATGCAAACTCCAAATATACACGTGTCAGGGTCGGGATTGAACCCAGGACCTCCTGTATGCCAGGCGAGGTAGTGAACATCTCTCCAGCGCGGCGCCCATTATATCACATCCCAAACGGAAACCACTCCAATGCCCTGCTGCAGTCTAGCCTAGAGCACCCCTATTGGTAGCCATCCCTGTGTAGCTCAGGGTGCAACACGGGGTGCAGCACAGGGTGCATGCAGAACCGGACTGCAGATGGGCATTAGTCGGACAGTCGAGGGCAAAGATTGCTACGTGTTTTTATTCTCCCAATTAAATAACACTGATCAACACACTTTTTCTGGCATAAGGTATTCCAACGGTTGTAAGGTAATTTTGGGGTGCTGACTCCAAATCTGGCATCAGTTTTTGTCTATCACATCAGGTTTTTGAGATATCAAATATTGCATTTTCAATAAAAACTACGGAAGAAAAATATTAAATAAATGTGGATATCTACATAAAATTATATTATAAACACACTATCCTAAAAATACAGCACCATATTTTAACACTAAAGCAGTCACTGACTCGCAACAACTTGCAATCATAAGTGACGGAGTTAATTTCGGGTAAAATCAATGAAAATGGGGTATGCCGGTAGCATAAAAATCGATGTGATAGAGAAAATCTGAGATCAGATTTGGAATCAGCTCCCTGAAATTAGTGTAAAACAGCTGCAAAAGTCCACACCAGAAAAAAATGTTTTTTTTTTGTTGACCAGTGTATAATTTGCGAGTAATTTACCAAATTTGGCCAATTTCAATTAAAAAAATGTTTCACTCAAACGACCATGGAGTAGGCATCCTTGCCTCTTTACAGCTATGAGCTAGTGGGATAAATGCCTCGTTCCTATGGTGGGAGAAGTACAATCCATAGCATGGAATCGTAGAATTCCTCCCACTGGTGATGGGTGGACAGAGACCTCCCAAGCGGTCACGTTTCCTGATCATGTAAAGTGAGGAATGCTCACATATCTTCCACCAATAATAGCACAGCCTGAAACCTATGCTCTACTGCATCACATTAGTTTTCGCCGCGTAAACCTTAGTACAAATAATAGATTAGTTTTAGTGGATTCTTACGTGCAAGTACCAAAAGTGTAAGAATGCATTTTTTGCCTGCGAGAGGTCACAGCCAAGTGATTTCCTACTCAGATGCACATTGAGGTAGTGCTTATACCCAGTTTACGGTCCCTGATTCAGTGGTGGAAATTCCGCATTCCTCTGGTAGGGATGGGTCTATCCATAGGACAACTGCTGTTTGACTTCCGCACTTAGTGGTACTCATTTTATTGACCCGGGAGGGATGATGGACTGAAGCAAATCACCAACCAAGATTCTAGCCTCGCAACCTTGCGATTGCAGGCCGCTCGCCCCACCTGTAAGCCCCCACAGGAGACATATACAGGTGGACGCTGGTGCACACGAAGAGAAATAACCATTCTGCGCCGTCTGCATGTCGTGGGGGCAGTGCAGTGCTCGCTCACGCGGACTTTGCAAGAACGCGGCTCTCTGGATTGATGGTCGTGAGCCCGCAAAGCACCGGGGAGCACTCGCGGCAAAACTCAAGGATCCAATGCTCGCTTGAGAACGGCTGCGCTCCTGGTCGCTGCCAAATGAGCAGGGGAGGACATCTACCCGCATCTAAATGACGTTTCAAGTGAGCCAGGGAGAGGGGAAGTGTTTTTATTGTTGTTGTTGTTGTTGTTGTCGCTATACCAAAAGTATGCAGCGGCGAGGCGGCAAAAAGATCGATTCACCTTGGGGTGGAATGGACCGCGTACCCCCTGTCGGCGGCCCCCGGTGTAAGATTCTCCCCCCCCCCCCCCCTCAGCTGGAAGTGCTTTAGCAAAACAGAATGTGAAACCCATGGCGGCTGATTAACGTGCAGAGGAAATTCATGCCCTCGAATCAAAGCGAAGGGCCAAGTGCGTGCGAGCGAGCGAGCGAGCGCTGCACGTGCGCGCACAAGCAAGGCGAGCAGCCGTGCTTGGCCCTAGCAGGACCACATTTCCATGAGACGGAAGAAACTCTCGACCGAAAGCTACGACGAGCGACAGCGGGCAGCGTGAGCGCGTGGCTGTGAGGGCTCATAATGGACGCGTCGGAGACGCACGCTGGAACAGCACTGCGGCCCCTGTGTCGGGTGGGGGGATGGGGGGGGTCTGAACACTTCTCTTGCTGAAGACGCAGCCAGTTTTTTCGGTAAAGTCACGTCGGTAAAAAATGAAATTAAAATTAATAAAAATAAAATTATAAAAATCACGAAGTTTCGGAGGCAACACAAGTCTCCGTCATCAGGTGGGACCGTCACAGCCAGATTTGCTGTACAAATCTGGTGATACAGCAAATCTGGCTGTGACGGTCCCACCTGATGCCTCCGAAACGTCGTGATTTTTATTATTTTATTTTGATTAATTTTAATTTCATTTTTTACCTACGTGACTTTACCGAAAAAACTAAGAGTAACAAATTCCAACTCCACCACCCCACCCCACCTACGTGCGGTCCCGTTGCGCCGAATTTGAATTTTCACGGAGTTTCTGTTCCCCTTCCAATGTCGATCGGCGTATTGCACCGGGCTCGCGTTTTGTCGCAATAACAAAAAAAAAAATTGGGTAACAGTTAAGCGATGGGCGTCGCGGATTCTTCTGCTAAAGCCAGGTGGCGAGAGACAGAGCAGAGCGCGCGACGGACATTGGTTTACGTTTTTGTTTAACATGGACAGTGCCGCTGTGCCCCCCCCCTCCCCCCCAGGTCACGCTGCAGGGTGTCAGGACTTGCGGCACTGCTGAGAACCTGGGTTTCGAATTTTGGGTATTTAGTCACGCACGGTGAAAGTGGATTCTCGAGTGTAGAGATGTTACGGTTTCAGCCCGGCGACGATATGACGGCAGAAAAAAATCAGCCGTCATATAAAGGTAAAATAATTCACGTGGAAAAAGTCTCTCGTTTCCAGGAGGGTTCTGCATGACGATATTTTGGTCGGTGACATCGTGGATTACTTCCCAGACACAGCCTCATACGTTTGATTGACAGTGTAAATGGGGGGGGGGGGGAAAGACTCCAACACATTCGTCCATAACACCGCTGTGCTGCGGAGAAGGACCACTGCTTGAAATGTCACCTATTTTATCGAAAAAAAATCCTTTTAAGGCTACAGTATTAATGATGAATTTGTAGATTTTCTTTTTGTTACTTGTGTAAATGAGAGGCGTTATGGACGGGTCAGTCTAGTTTCCTCGCCTGGTTCGGCTAGTCTGGATGCTAATGGTCAACAGAGGTCGCAAACGGGTTTTGATTCCTTACCCGTACCCGTACCCGGCCGTACCAGGGTCGCAAATGGGTACCCGTACCCGGCCGGGTACAGGTAGCCGGGTATCGGGTAGGGTACGGGTATCGGGTACCCGGTTGCGACCTCTGATGGTCAATGACCACGTGCCTATGGATTCAATACACTGCTGCACCGTCATCTCCTGGTCACCTCAACATCCCCAAGCCTACGGCTCCTGGTATTCCCAGGCAGCCTCCCAAACACGCGTTAACCAGGCGGGAAACCTCACAGTTCTCATTTCCAAATCATACGAATAACACATACGAGGTGTCATTTTAAATGTAATGTTACTGCAGTTTTGGAATATACATGGCTGACTTGTAGAATGGGTCGCTGGTCTGTCACAGACATGAAAGAGACAGCACAGTCACCATTCCTGCGTGGATGAAAATGCCAGTTCGATTTAGTATCTCCGACACCGCGATATTCTATGGGTATTTCTCCCTTATAGAAAAACGGGGACAAAATTAATTACACGTGAATTACAGAACTGCTCATTGGTTGACACACTACGTCCAACTAAATCGCCCCTTCGTGATCGTACGCATAATGAAACCGCTTCTTCAACGTCTCCGAAATGTGCGCTGAACGTTTAACCACCCAGGGCTAAACTCGGCTTCGCTTCCGAAATCCGACAACGTTGGGGCGCATCTGAAGTCATTTGGGCAGAGTGATTCAAACAGAGAATACGCATTTTTTTTCCCCCTTGAAACGATCTTGAGGTGTGCACGTGCAATACGCGGCCAGATTGACTTCTTGATCTTACAATACGAGGCCGGAATGGCGCCTTGATCTTTTTCTTCTCCAGGAGGTCCCAGTCCATGTCACGGAAGAACGGATGCTGCTTGATGGCCTCCTCGTAGCCGCGCGAGGCCACGCAACCCAGACGTCTGCTCGGGTTCTTGGTCATGAACTGCTCCAACAGGCGACAACAACAAAATATAATATATATAAAAAGGTTCCAATCAATAGGCATTATTTTTAATACACGTCGCCCAGATTTTGCGCCCGATCTCGCCAGATCTTGAGGAGCTAAAGCAGAATCAAGCCTGGATAGTGAATGGATGGGTGACCACTGTGCACAAACAGGTTGGCATATGGCTGTGGTTCTACGTCGTTGGCAGCAGATGGCAACGCGGAAAAATCTATTGTACTCCTGTGTTGCTCCAATTATCACGATTGGTTACGTACGGTGCGAAAGAAGTTCAACATACGTAGAGCATTCATGCTCACCTTCACCAACTTGCACTGACCACCACGGTGAATTACAGTGAAATATTCTAAATTTACTATCCTTTCATTTATACACCCTAAAAATAGTGCATGTCGGAATATTGTGTCCCACTGTGTGTCAGTGTTATGGTCCAAATTTTTACAATTACCTGCAAAGTAATTAGCCTCGCGCTACACTCGTGATAACCTTGCACCCTTTCCCAAGCTCCTGGAACGCCTTGTGAGCAAGTCATACATTTCATTGTTATCAATATTATTAAATAAGAACGGAGCGAATATGAAACATACGGAACTATAGTTCAAAGTTCAAAGTTCATTTATTAGGTATAGCCATGTGAACCATTCGGCTCTTGAATCGGGTGCAACCGCAATAAACAAAAAACAAAAACATGAACAAGAAAACATCTTAAAGTGACTATGTGCAAACAGAAAATCCAAGAAAAGACAGCAAAATATTGCAGAAAAAATACACCAACCCTGTGCAAATATCCCAGTGGGATGCAAGTCAAACAACAACAACCACAAGACAACTTAGATTAAGGCCATCACTCTGTACTACAACAAACAAACATGGCCAAACCAAAAAACTTTTCGAAAATCACCATCGTCATTATTATGCTATAAAGGGGAGGGGGGGAAGTGTTTGTGAGGCCCCTAAAAATGTGAACTAAATAAAAAAAGACATCATAAAATCTCACCGCTTTCAGGATGGACACGGCCTCCTTGCTGAGCCAGATGGGGTAGAGGACGTCGTCGTGGAGGATCGACTCGAAGAGGTCGTCCTCGTTGTCGGCCTCGAAGGGCGGCTGCCCGGCCATCATCTCGTACATGAGCACGCCCAGGGCCCACCAGTCCACGGACGGGCCGTAGTCCAGCTCCTGCAGGATCTGCGCGTACAAGGTCAAAGGTGGCGTGGATTCACTTGGGCGCTGTCGCTTAAACACCCCGAGCATCTCAAAGCGCCTTGCATCTCAGATGTCTCATCGCAAACGGTCCTAATGCCCGGCTGCGCGTTTTTCCTTGTTTGGCCTCGGGGAGCCCCCTGATGACGGCTGTCCCTCCGTGCGGCACAAGGTGAAGCAGCATCAGCCTGCAAGTATGGGCATTAGTCTGTTCGTAGTAGGGAGGGGGGGGGGCGATGTTGCCACTGTTATGCCACTGAAGTAATGCGCAAGTAGCTTTGAAAATGTCGACCATGACGCCAGCACACAATGGCTTCTGGTGTACGCACATGTGTGTAATATTAATAATAACATTTAATTTTTATATTTATCTCCGGATCAGAATCTGTATTCACACTGGAGGTATCTGATGAGCTACAAATGGCTTTTCACAGAGACGAAAACGCCACGCCAAGTCCGAGCACTATTTGACAATTTATAGAATCGTCATGAGTCAAGTAAAGCATCGATTCTCTTTGATGCCTTTTTGGTTTCCATCGCGTTTGTTTTGTCGTAGGCTTTATTTTGCAGTCAAGAGGTTGTCCTGGTCAATGCCGATTGTGGTCAATGTAGCACCAACAGTGGCTGCAGGCTTTTTCAATAACCAAACGAGATACGATGTTTTATGAATGGGGACATCAGCATCTTGAATTGGACTGCAGGAATCCGATGACCTGTGAAGGTCTTTTTCACACGTGTCCAGTCGGGGTGGGTAACCAAATAACGGATTGTGAAGACTCTTTTTCACACGTGTCCAGTCGGGGTGGGTCACCAAATAACGGATTGTGAAGACTCTTTTTCACACGTGTCCAGTCGGGGTGGGTCACCAAATAACGGATTGTGAAGACTCTTTCTCACACGTGTCCAGTCGGGGTGGGTCACCAAATAACGGATTGTGAAGACTCTTTTTCACACGTGTCCAGTCGGGGTGGGTCAGCAAATAACGGATTGTGAAGACTCTTTTTCACACGTGTCCAGTCGGGGTGGGTCACCAAATAACGGATTGTGAAGACTCTTTTTCACACGTGTCCAGTCGGGGTGGGTCAGCAAATAACGGATTGTGAAGACTCTTTTTCACACGTGTCCAGTCGGGGTGGGTCACCAAATAACGGATTGTGAAGACTCTTTTTCACACGTGTCCAGTCGGGGTGGGTCACCAAATAACGGATTGTGAAGACTCTCTTTTTCACACGTGTCCAGTCGGGGTGGGTCACCAAATAACGGATTGTGAAGACTCTCTTTTTCACACGTGTCCAGTCGGGGTGGGTCACCAAATAACGGATTGTGAAGACTCTTTTTCACACGTGTCCAGTCGGGGTGGGTCAGCAAATAACGGATTGTGAAGACTCTTTTTCAGGAGGATCTTGCTACATTTGGATGTTTGGCCAACACAAATGTGAGAGAAAACCAGAGAACCTGGAGCAAACTCATGCAGAACAAGGGGAGAAAATAATTACTTCACACGGAAATGTCAATAATCGAACCCAGGCATTTATTGCAAGACACATCCACCCCCCCCCCCCCCCCCACAATATTCAAATATGCTCAAAATGTCCCCCCCAATATATTGCTATAAAATAGATTTCTGTGTATATGATTGTGGTCATGGTTGTTCTTTATTAATCCCTAATCTCTGCCATTACATACATTGAAACGAGAAAAGGTAAAAAAGAAAAAAACAGAGCAATGTAATACAATAAACTATTAGACATTATTGTAAAAAATAAATAAAAAGTCCATCCCATGTGTTGGTGAATTTTTTTATATTTTAGGCAGGAAATGCGTTTTCAAATCTAGATATTTTTTCTGGGGGGGGGACCCCCACACCCCCTGGAAGATTTGGTCCCCCCCAATGTTGACTCCATGGCTCTGGCCTTGATCTATTGAGTTGAGACAATTTGTTAACAATGCGCCACACCGCCACTCTGAGTCCATGCATTACTACAATCATCCTCATTACCACCCCTTGAATTTAGATCTTCTAACTGGGTAAGACGCACACGTATAATGTGTCTTATAATACTGTCACGTATGAAGTTTTCCTTAACATTCAGAAGCATTCAAAGAACACGTGTTTTTTTTGTATATACATATTTAATTTGAATCCGCATAATGAGGTCACATCCCTGTTGCTTAAATCGCTGCTAAGACTTCCAAATCACACGCGGGCTAATTGAATCCGGGGCTGCGGCTCCACAGATTAAACGCCGACTCTGGGGATGACCGCGGAGAATTTCGGCTGCTCCCTCTCAACACCCTTAATTAACATCGTCTTCTCAGGGTGAAAGGTCCAAAGGCTTAAACCCAAAGCCTGTGCCCCAGCTTAAGACAAAGGCCACGGGACACACTGAGCCCATTGACATTTACACGCTGCGCCTAAGCGCGGCCCTCTCCAGTTGGCGCCAAAGTCCATTAGCCGTGATCCATCCACTGCTGGATGAAGGCCTCACATCGTTTTTATTTCTTTCTTCCGCTGCATCGGATCTACATCTCGCTCTGGCGCGCGAGATGATTTCAATGCCGCGTCTCCATGGTGGGCATGCGCTCTATGGTCAGTAAATCACCATTCCCACCAGTGAAAACGTCTTCCCCCTCCTGCTTATTTTGTGCGTGCGGAACGGGTTAGGGGTTATGGGCTAGGGATTATGGTGAGGGATTAGGAGTTGCGGTTAGGGTTAGAGGTGCGGGGTTATGGGCTAGGGGTTAGGAGTGATGGTCGGGTTAGGGGTGAGGATTTATGGGCTCGGGATTATGGTTAGAATCAGAATATTTCTTTACACTGGAGGAATCCGATCAGATTTTTCACAGATGTCCAGTAGACAGGTTCGGGGTAAGAATTTATGGGCTTGGGGTTAGGGGCAACATTGGGAAGGACACACTGTAAAAAAGGTAAAACTGTATCGAAAGGAAAACTGAAGTAACAGTTTCACAAATAGGTTTGGAAGGTCGTCTTCAAATTTGAGGATTTAGTTTAAAATGTTGTGGTACCGTGGCCTTGAATACGCCCCTCATTGGTTGCCATGGAGATGCCCGGTAACCCAGCCCCTCTAAGACCCCCAAGTTAAACGAAATATTTGGTGAAGTTGCTGCTGCATTGTCAATGGTGCACAAGCACATCGAATTAAAAACAAAACACTCAACATATTCGTCAAGAATGCTGTCACCTTAAAAGAAAAAAATGCATATATATCATAGGCGACGTTTCAGGCAATCACCCTTCTTCATAGCGCATACATGAATCAGAATCTTTATTTAGACCGGAGGAATCCGATGAGCTATGAAGCTCTTTTTCACAGACATCCAGTATGGGCAGGTCAGTAACTTACCACAGTAAACAATAAAAAAAGATAGGAGTGCAAAATTTGGAAAACTGTAAGTCGCTAAATATAAATAAATAAAAATTATTTATTATACAAGTCAGATTCATCAAGATTGGGCAAGGCAGCAGAAACAATAACAAAACAATCCCAGACCACAGCAAGATAACACACAGTAGTCCCTCGATAAAATGAAGAAACGTTACCTATTACATATATTTGTGTTACTTTCAACGCCGCTCCCGTTCCCGAGCCGTGGCGGTGGCGGCGGCGTCAGCGCCGCGCTCACCTCGGGCGCGATGTAGTCGGGGGTTCCGCAGAAGGTGGCGGTGGTGGCGCCGTCCGCGATGCCCTCCTTGCACATGCCGAAGTCGGCGAGCTTGCAGTGGCCCTCCGCGTCCAGCAGGATGTTGTCCAGCTTCAGGTCCCTGTACGGGTCAAAACAACAACAACAACAAAAATAAAAAATAATAATATAGGTAAATGTTGAACTTCTTTTCCACCGTACGTGCTAATCGGAGGTGTGGGGTGGGGGGGAAGGGCAGCAAAATAAGCACAAAAGCAGTTCTACAGAAATTCGTTTTCAATTCAGTTTGAACAGTGCATAGCTCCGTGTGGCTTCCTAATATTGGAAGGAAGCGCATTCCAGACGGCCGCAGACACGCGCCTGAAAGCTCGCAATGCAGTGACCATCTTTGTTCGATTGTTCACCAAAAGGCGCTGCGAGAATGACGGAGTTTGAGTGGTGGTTTACGCTCCTTGATGAGATCAGCAAGGGTCTTGTGGCTTATTTGTAGCAAGCACTTTGTGTGTAATGCGCACTACCTTATAATGTATTCTTTCAGCAACCGGATGCCAATGCAGCTAGGCGAGCACCGGACGGACAATAATAACGATAACGCAACGCGCATATGCACACACGTACGTACACACGTACGCACTTGGACGCACGCGCGCGCACCCGCTTACATCACAGAAACCACCAATGCTGTACAGAGAGCTGTGAGCCGGCACCATGGAGGCCCTGGCTTCAGCCATCCATGACTGAACCGGGTTCTCACGTTTGGAGAGTCACCACTCAATGCACTCAAATTCCATCATACCGACTTTTGGGGTTTTTGCGCTTGATCCGAATGAATTCTAGCTGACAGAGAGTTGCTCATGTCGGTTTTTTGACGGTCGTACTGCAACCGTTGGTACACACATACATACGCGTGCACGGTCGCGTAGATCGTGCAGATCACCACGCACGGCACGTCACCCCCAAACCCTGGTGTCACTTATCGATTGAAAGCCAATCACGACACGTGGCCCTCTCTACGGGCAGCGAGGAAGGGCCGTTGCCCAAAATCTCCCCCTATTACACGCTTTTCTTTCTAAGGCTACAGTGTCATTGACGAAAGTGTTGAGTTGTTTTTGTTGCGGATTGGAGTGGTGGTGGTGGCGGTTGGTGCGATCATTATCACCCTGCACTCGTTGCCCGACTTGATTTTGATTCCTGGCCAGATGGCAGTGGATTGACAAAGGCCCTGCACAATTAATGATGTGGCGGCACACAACATTTTGTTCATCGGGGGAGACGTTTCGACTGCCTCGAGGCAATTGTAGTCATCGCCATATCTGAAAGCACCCAATATGAAGCGATCGTCCTAAATTGACGCAGGACCCATTATGTTGTCATGATTGCAAACTGTCGACAGCTGCACACATCTACAATGTCAAAATGACTCGTTACTTAATTTGCAGGAAGGGATAAAATGTTCACATTAACAAGGAGTGAAGTGCCAACTGTTTTCCGTACGGCAAAATAAATTCTAGACATGTATTGTGGCACAGCAGTTGGCGCGCTGCTTGATAAAGCAGGTGACCTGGGTTGAGACCCAAGCACAGAGTGATATCTGAAACAGTCCTGGGACCAGCCCTTCACCAACCTGCGCTGACCAGCGTGGCAAAGTATGGTCAAACAAACCTCATGAAGCGGCTTGGAATAAAAATACAACTCCTGGGGGAAGTCAACATGGTTATCATTTGAATAAACTCACCCCCCCATAGCAATATGGAGTTTCCACCACTGGCTCAGCGCAGGAAATCACTTTGAGCAGGAATTTCCCTGTGACTTTTAACTTTTCTTCTGACAAAGTGCCAGATTTGTGGTGGCCACACACGCCTGCCGGGGGAGGCTAGAGGGAGTGGAAGGGAGTGGGGGGCGAAGATGTCGCGGTACCCATCGCTCGTCACCTGTAGATGACGCCGTGCCGGTGCAGGAACATGAGCGCTGACGTGACCTCGGCGGCGTAGAAGCGCGAGCGCGGCTCGTCAAACTTGCGCGAGCGCTGGATCTGGAACATGAGGTCCCCGCCGTTCACGTACTCCATCACGAAGAACAGCCGGTCCTGTGCGGGCGAAACCAAAGCGGGGCGCGCCGACTGACGGGACGGGCGATGGAGCCTCACGCGGCAGAGGCGGCGGCGGTGGGGGTGGCAGCAGCGACCAGCCATCGGTTTCTCATCGTTATCGCCGACCATGATCAATCCAGTGATGGATGAAGGCCCACTCCGCCGAGCCGTCGCCATCCCTCACAGTGGCATGACGCAGCAAAAAAAACTAAAAACACAAAAGATAAAGAGCCCCGAAGACAAAGACGAACGGCTAATACTAGCGGTGTACATCAGAACCGGTCTGGGGCCACCCTATGTCGATTCAGCCTGAACCGAGTACCTGAGGGGGGCCAGGCTTGGTGATGGCCACGACGCCCACTCGTTCGCCGCGCCGACCTGAACAGGTGCTCGCTAACAGTACTTGCCCCCCATCGGCCACATCGTAACGATCCATCTAGCGCCTGCATCATTGCCGACTTCATTGCTGCACGTCCTGTATGCGTCTTGAAGGTCTTTCGCACCGTACACGGCCAACCGTGCTAATCCGGAGGACGCGTTTGCTCCTTTGGTCACCGCTCCCTCGTTTAAATGTTGTCCGCTGGCCATGAGCAAAGTGAGAGGGCTCGTGCAGCGTTCTCGATCAACAGGCAGCGCGTCTCCTTCACGTATCGTGCCATCCACTGAAAATAACAGTATTTCTTAGGCAGCGCATCAGCCGCACTGCCTTCTGGGAGTGCATCATTTCAGCAGCATTGTTTCAAGACAAGCAAACTCTGGACTGGTTTCGACACACAGTGCCTCATCAGCAGAGTCAGGCTTTCATTGGCTAATGCTTGCAAACTGGCCTATGTTTACGAGGCAAGGACCTCTTTTTAAGATACGGGTCTAGCTTAGACACAAAATTAATTAACACATGAAACAATGTATTACTTACAAATTATTATTAAAAGTTCCGCGTGACTGTGACACAGGAGGGTACACGTGTCAGGTGAAGGATAGTGGATGACGAAATTAAAACAACCCAATACCGCAGCAAACATTAACCGTAGCATTGTTAATATCGTTCGTATCAAAACTCGAACATTAACAAACAGTTCTCATTTCGTTCGTAAAAACGACGACTCCTATATACGTTTTCACGTACGTCTTGATCACGAATGTGCGTACGCACAGACGACTGCACCAATGGCAGCTTCGGTTCAGCTCCCCCAAGCGCTCCCGGCTCACACCGCGAGTCGGTCGGAGCAACGACGTCCGAGCGACGTTTCGCTCCGCACGCACGCGCACAGCCCCTTTAGTCAGCCCACTGCTGGACGAGGGGCTTCCCCACGGCCGTGCGGCTTGTAGGGGTTCATCGACCATACTTCACCACGCCGGTAGACCCACTGCTGGACGAGGGGCTTCCCCACGGCCGAGCGGGTTGTAGGGCTATAACGACCATACTTCACCACGCCGGTCGCTTCGGGGCTGCTAAAGGCGCGTAACGACGTTGGGAGGACACCGCCGGCGGTAGACACCGCTAATCTTCGCGGCGCTCCCTACCCGCTCCCAGATCCGATCGAGCGACGCCGGCCTCAGGGCGGCACCGCCCCGCGAGCTGCGCCCCCCCTACCCTGGTCTGGAAGCAGCAGAAGAGCTGGGTGAGGTAGGGGTGGTTCTTGGCGAGCGCCAGGACGCGCTTCTCCGTCATGGTGCACTCCACGTCGTCGTCCTGCACGATGGAATCCTTCTTGAGCACCTTGACGGCGAACACCTCCTCCGAGCCGCGCAGCTCCGCGAGCATCACCTGCACGGACGCACCGCACGGACGCACGCAGGGGCCGATGGTCACCGTTTATCGGTGTGCCGAATGCAGGCCCAAAGGCCCCCCCCCAAAAAAAGTTAAATCGGCCAACAACATACGGCACTGTTGAAGGTGAATCGAATTTTCTCTCGTTTTCACCCTCCCCCCCCTCCCCCCGTATTTTAAAGCAAAATTTGGGAGTGCCTCTTAGAATCTGGAGAATACGGGAAAAGAGACGACAATGGGAGGGGGGTTTGTTGCTGTGTGCGCTTAGACGTTGCGTTGTTGACAGTGAACGAGGGCCGGATCAATGCGGGGACCTGACGGGCTGTGGCCCTGGTTTGTGGCCTAAAAGTGTTGGCCACCCACTTTGATTGCACAGTTTAAGTCCGCCATAGCAACACAACGCCACGGCAAATTTCCATTCACGTAGGGTCACCGTCACCGGAGTTATTGCAACCTCACGCATCACGCTAAATGAACACCGGGAAGGAAGGAAGGGACGGTGGCGGCGACGGACTCCACCTTGCCGAAGCTGCCCTTGCCGAGGACTTTCATGAAGGAGAAGTCGGCGATGCTCATCTTGCGCCGTCGCTGGGGCTGCCCGTCGCCGTTGCTGCCGCCCTGCCCGCCGACCCCCCCCTCCTCCCCCTCGTCGTCGTGACCCCCGCCGCTCCCCGTCTTCTCCGCGGCCGGCTTCGTGCCCCTGTCGCTGCCCACCTCGTCCAGCGGCTCTCCCTCCGAGGGCAGCCCCTCGCCCTCCCGCGCGTGGAACGTCACGCTGCGGCGGATGCCCCCCTCCGGTTCCGTCCCTGGGCGGCGGGCGCAAGAGGATCGTACTTCCACCGCGAGACGTCACGCGCGACGACGACGGGAGGATACGTGGCCAACCGATTAGCACGGTTGGCTACGTACGGTACGGAAGAAGTTCAACATACGCACGCCACAACACACGCGCGACGACGCCAGCTTTTCACTTTTGCTCTCCGACGCGTTGTCAGGTCGTGCAGCTCGTTGTTCGGCGCCACGTCTGACCTCTTGCTCCACAAGCTGGGGGTTGTTGTGAGTTACGGCGGTGCGTTATTGCCTTCCGTGCGTAAATTACTCGTGAAATAGCGTTTTTCCGCCAGTATATATATTTTTTTGCCGTATGATTCATGACCTCACGACATGTCCTAGCAGTACACAGGCATTCTCTACGGAAGTAATACAACATGGCGTTTTCTGCAGAGAAGGTTCTGAGCCCCCACCCACCGAGAAAAGTAGTTAAAATAATGTACAGTATCTTAAAATGTGTAAATAGAGGATTCCCGATTGGCAGTTACACTGCCACTGTTGGCATTTGAAGTTAACACTGCCTCCAATTTAATATTATGAAAGGAATCTGGCAGCAGCCAACAAAACCTGTTTCTGCACAGTGTCCACCCATGGTGTCCACCCATCCAAGCACTATTCAGGCTCAACCATGCTTAGCTTTTGAGAGCCGATGAGAACGGGGTAAATAATTCCGGGTGATTTGGCAATAGGCTTACAAGATATAAAAAATTAACCCGTAAAAACAAAGTTTTTCACTATAAATCCTTTATATGCGTGGGTCAGATGATTGCCTGCCACCATTAAGCAATTGGTAATTAAATATAATTTATTTTTTCCTTAAAAGTGTAACATTTTGGAAAAAAAATTCACGAAAATAAATTGTCACGCACAACGAGTCTGTGTGCAAAATGTCAGCTCGATTGGATCACGGGAAGTGGGTTAAAAAAACGACCGAAAGATTTGCACGGTCGTAAGCGCGCAAGCAAGCAAGCAAGTGAACTTAATATAAAGGATTTAAAAAGGCAGTTCTTGTGAACGCAATTCAGCATGTGTATCATGTGCTTAAGGCTCGATATTCATCGGCGCATTGATTCATCATTGCACCCTTTACTGTGAGTGACACGTGGTGACAGCAGCCACAGATTCATTGCACCGATCCCCACCTCTCAATGTCTCGTCCGAGAAGGGCTTCCTTTCAACACTGGCGTGGAGTGGGAATTGAATGGCGTCAAGTTCTACCGCTAGACTAAAATTATGCCTGATAAGAGGTTTTTCCCCATTTTTTTCTGGCAACAAAGCAGGTGTTAAGATGTTAAAACACCAAACTGAAACCTTTTTACGAGGAATCATGTCTGCATTAACCACAATGCTTGTGGTCAGAATGCAAACAAAAAACATACTCTGATAATACAGTATATGCATTGTCCTTGAAACTGATTGGTCCACACCGGAGACAGCTTTCTTTTGAGCCTCGTCTCAAACGGTGTTAGACCAGAGGACGCCAAAAGGCGTACAGCCCCCTATCCATAATAATGCTATATTATTCGTAGTAATGATAACAACCATTTCTATCTTGCCGTAACATGGCGAGCCATTTCAAGGGGACGCTGTACCCCATGTTACTTTAAGCCTATGGCCAGGCTTCATATAACACGAGATGCATGTGGCTGGGTGCCAAAATCATTCCTGGAACAGAGTTCCGGACCCTTCCATTCTGGCCGAAGTCGAAGGCTGTGTGAGCAAGGAACAAAGCGCCCCTGTGTGTCTGTCTGTGTGTCGTGGTGACGTCACCGCCACTTAGTGGCGAATGGCGGTTGTTGTTGTTGTTGTGTCTGCGTCTGCGTGTGTCTGTCTGTGTGTCTGTCTATGTGTCTGTGTGTCTGTCTGTGTGTGTCTGTCTGTGTGTCTGTCTGTGTGTCTGTCTGTGTGTCTGTCTGTGTGTGTCTGTGTGTCTGTCTGTGTGTCTGTGTGTCTGTGTGTGTCTGTGTGTCTGTCTGTGTGTGTCTGTCTGTATGTCTGTTTTTGTGTCTGTCTGTGTGTCTGTCTGTGTGTCTGACTGTGTGTGTGTGTGTCTGTGTGTCTGTGTGTCTGTCTGTGTGTCTGTCTGTGTGTGTGTCTGTGTGTCTGTGTGTGTGTCTGTCTGTGTGTCTGTCTGTGTATCTGTCTGTGTGCGTGAAACCGTTGCGGATGCCACACACCCTGGTCACTCGGCGTGCTGGGCACCGACTTGGACCTGTCACAGCTGCTGGGCCGCGGAAGAGTCGAGGTGCTGAGCTGAAGGGATGAGAATAAAAAGTATATAATTTAATTATTGATGTAAACACCGATGGATAAAGTAATGCCCCGATGTACGTCTCCCCCTAAAGGTCGTTTCTCAAATACTTCACCACTTGATGAATTCCACTCCGTGATTTGCGTCGCCTCAACCCACACTCACGTCGCTGACAGCACCGTCGTCCGTCCTGTCTCGTTATGTGTCACCTCCACCACCTAACCTGCACGTCGCTGTGATTGACGTCGCTTCGATATTCATCCTTGCACCTTGCAGGAATGCATCACCCGACGTCGACCGTGCTCCTAGTGACCTCTACAATTAATTGCGAGTCCGGCGTACGCAGCATTACACCACCGTGGTAACAGAATCAGATCAGAATCAGAATCTTGATTTATCCTGGAGAAATCCGATGAGCTGTGAAGCTCTTTTTATACAGATCTCCAATTGGGGGCGAGTCAGAAAGCTACAAGGAACAATACCAAAAAAAAGATTGGAGTGAAAAGTATGTCACTAAAAATAAATCAACTAAAACTTAAAAACTGTGCTGTCACTCTTATAGTCTAAACTAAAACTATTAATATTTTCTTCAGCATCCTGGCCACAAATGTAATGTGGAAATTCATAGCAGCGACATGCTCAAAACGCACAATCGCATCGAATGGTTGCTTCGTTGTGCGATGCCGCTAACCAAATGCGTCTGTCTATAATACCGTTTTTTTGGGGGGTTAGATCGCGTAAATATATAAATGTGTCGTTAGACCCACCACCACCCGACACAGGCAACTAGTTAAGGTTGTCACGTAAACAGAACGTGCCAATTCGTCACGAGTACAGCACACCGGTGCGTTGGAGAGCCAAACCACAACATTTACAATCTGAGTACGACGTTTCGCCAAAAAATACAACTAGCTTCATCAGGCGACAGCCAGATTTGTGGACAAGTTCACCCGTTTCGTTCCTTAAATAGAGACGGACAGACGGGGAGGCCTCTCCGTCTGTCCGTCGGCGCCGTCACGGCAACTCTCGTGGTGAAGACGATTCGATATAAATTCCTATCTATGTTCTCTTCAGGGGTCATAACGCGAGGGCTCAAGCACCGCCACCCACGCAGCTCAAATCCCCTGGTGGCGCGCACCATCAGGGTTGCCAGCTGTCCATGTTTCCCCCAGCAAGTCCTGTTTTTAAGACAGCTGTCCTGGGAGATCTTTAAATCTTCCCGGGGGCCAATGAAAGTTCCAAGTTTTTGTTCGTCGTGCAATCATCATCATCGTTTTAAACCACCCAGGGGGAGTTGGCTGTTTTATCCCCTGGATTTTTCTGTTGCGTGTAGTCACTTTAAGATGTTTCTTGTTCGTGTTTTTGTTTGTTGCGGTTGCACCCGATTTAAGAGCCGCATGGCTCACAGGCCTATACCTAATAAATCAACTGAAATAAATAAATTAACTGAACTGCAGTTGTTACCGAAATAAGGCAAGAGGAACAAAGGAAGACGGCGGAGGAATTGGCAGCGAGAAGAAATCACAGAGTTCAGAGGCCGCGACTGGACAGGGGCAATGGGGCAGAGGAGAGGGAAGTGACCGTCTGTCCATCCCCCGCACCTCCGATTAGCACGTTTGGGCTACGTACGGTGGGAAAGAAGTCCAACATGCAGTACGTGCATACCCCGACAACAACGGCACTCAACGCTACGCGTTCACAGGCTGAATTGCGTTCACAAGAACTGCCTTTTAATATCTTGTAAGCCTATTGCCAAATCACCCAGAATTATTTACCCGTTCTCATCGGCTCTCAAAAGCTAAGCATGGTTGAGCCTGAATAGTGCTTGGATGGGTGGACACCATAGGTGGACACCATGGGTGGATACCATGGGTGGACACTGTGCAGAAACAGGTTTTGTTAGCTGCTGCCAGATTCCTTTCATAATATTAAATCAGAGGCAGTGTTAACTTCAAATGCCAACAGTGGCAGTGTAACACGTAGGCTTTCGTGACCAACATTATTCATAATCAACGTTTTTGGGTTTAGATCGCGTTATTTCTAAATGTGTCGTAACCCTCCGGAATCGTCAGATGTTGTTCGTATTCTCCTCCTCCTTCCCATAGTGTGTGTCCCGGTCGTGTGAACCCTCGGGTGGTGTGGCGCAACCTCCGAAAGCGAAACCGCAGCCGCCACCTGCCTTTTTCTTGCGCACGTTCCTCTGCGTGATCTTGTCGGGGGTCATGCCGATCTCGGCGAGCGCCTTGGCGATGCCGCGTGCGTCCACGCCGCAGTTGGGGGCCACGTTGCACTCGCACCGGCGGTGAGCGTTCATCTTGCAGACTGCGCGCGGGCGAACGCGGAGAGGGAACGGCGGGTCACGCGGCTGCGCACGCTCCGATGGCCGGACGACGACGCCGACGACGCAGATACGGTAACGACGATTAGAATGTGTGCAGGGTCAAGACGCGTTAGAAGCTCAACTAGGAAGAGTTGCGAGGGAAGCGTGGGGAAAGGTGGGCGCGTCAGGGCAGGAAACACACAGGCGGAGAGAAAGGCACTGCGGCACAACTCAGAACTTACAACAACAATAACAACAAACAAAAACGAGCCCCAGAGACAGCCAGAGCAGTTCCAACATACAGTATGTCTATTTCATACTTTTCCAGTATCCTTGTCTGTTTACATATTAGAACAATGGTTACCCGAAATCTGATACATGTTTCTGTAACTTCAATGGAAATGTACGATACTATGGCCGGTATAAAACTAATCAGCCCGGCTTGTGCACCGGGGAATTTATCTATTCACATTTGGTTCATGTTTGTGCCATGATTTAGATTTGTCGCGTGACACCGTTGTTTTTTTGCACTGAATTCAATGTTGCTCCATTGCTGAAATGAAATTTGTATTGCTTTGTGTTCATTTGGTGGCCCAGGTCACTCTAGCAAATGAGACTTAATCCTGGTCTCATGAGTTCTCACACATGGTGAAACCAAATTCAAGTTACTTTAACAACGGGTTCGAAGGCATTATCAAGGAGCAAGGGCCCTTACAATGAGTCCCAGGATAGCCGTGGCCCTGTTCACGTTGAACCGATGATCGAATCACCTTCGATTCAGTGACGCCAACGAGTCTCCTCGTTGCGATCGTTCCTAACGCTCGTCGTAGCAGTAGCAGGGGTGTGACGATACATCGACTCATCCATTCAAGTAGATCCGTACGACCGTAAATGTGCAGGCGTGGAATCGTGCGCGTGTGAATGGATTATGTTTTGTGTCGTAGGTAAATTGGTTAAACGCGACCCCTTCGGCCACTGGAGGTGCCACGTTCAGAATGTTATGAAACTAATCTTGCAGAATATGTTTTTTAATTATTATTTTTTTTACAATATTACAAATTGATTGGCGATGCCGCGCAGCGACGCACACGCAAAAATAACCAAAAACCTCAACACGTTTGTCAATAACGCTATGGCCTTAAAAGGTAAAAAAAACAGTCGGCGACGTTTCGGCTATGAAGGGTCATTGCTTGAAACGTCGACCATTGTATAGATGTTGATTTTAAGACAGTATTTTTGATGAACGTATTGTCTTTTTTCTATCCATCAGGTTCAGTAATGCCACTTTTGTTGGAGCGTGAGGTACCAGGTTTTTGGGGTTTCGCAGTTCGGGAGTTTGGGGGTTCAGGGGTTTGGGGCCGGGTCCTCTCACCTTTGCACTGAAGTCCCTGCCTCAGGAGGCCCCAGAGCAGCGAGCCGCAGTGATCGCAGAATGTGGGCACCTTGTAGTTGTGGATGGAGAACTTGTGTGGCATGTTCACGCTAAACCGCTGGCCTCCCACCTGCGAACACAGCGTCGTCATCATCATCAAAATAATTATAGTCATCTTCATCATCACCATAATAATCATCATTGCCTTCATTGTCATCTTCATCATCTCATCATCAGCCTCTTCATCCTCACATCATCTTCATAATCATCGTCACAACCGTCGTCATCATCGTCCCCAAATGTTATCAAGCGCCAAAATCCGTGGCGTTTCATCAGAGCGCTTTCTGACGGAAGACTTCCCCCCATGCCGTGTCAGCCACGGGGGAATGATTGGCCGTACTTCACTAGATTGGGCTTGGCTTAGACGTGGCACGCGTCTACCGACCTGGAACAGAACCCACTGCCCTGTCACTCACGCATCCCTCCCCCCCCCAGCCGTCATCACGGCTGTCGACTTTGCGCATCACTAGAGTCGACAGCCGTCACGCGAGCTCCGGTCATCCTCGCCGCAGCGGCTTTTAGGCTCGGCCATCGAACAAAGGCGGCCACTGCCATCGCTTGCTTTCAGATGCGCTTCTGCGGCCGTCTGGAACGCTCTTCCATCCGATATTAGGAAGCCACTGGAGCTATGCACTTTTAAATCATGTAAAATGAAAACTCATCTCTTTAGAACTGCCTTTTGTGTTTAGTTTGTTGTCCTTACCCGGCACCTCCGATTAGCACGGTCAGCTACGTACGGTGCGATAGAAGTTCAACATAGTCTTTTTGCCTATAACGTGTGGTTTTATTATGCGAATTTGATATAACGCGATTTAGCGAACAGAGCCACTTAGTAAAATAAGAACAAGCGGTTGTACGGCTGCCTCGGCGTACCACCACCACACAAGGCAGGGGGACGCTGCTGGATGTGTCGATATGCTGTCCGCGTGCCTCAGTCTTTGTTCAGCCTGCGACCGCATCCCACACGTGTTACCGCGGACTGCGCTTGACCCTACATCTATTGTAACGCCATTCTTCCATGACGCGTCGTTCTTCAGGAACTCAACTACCGCGTTATAGGAGAACTTAATGAGATGCGCATAAGACCAGGGCACGAACTTGACCGGTGTGACGGCGAGTGTGGTCGCTGTTTAGGTTAACAGTAGGGGGGGGGGTCATCTCGGTCAGTCGACCCACGGCACCTGCTGGGTCTGTCCCGTGACACTCCTGCCAGCGGACGTTCGACGCTTCACGTGGCCTTAACGTGCACGTAGCCTGGCACAAGCGCCGTGGTGACGTCACCGCCGCTTAGTGACGAATGGCGCTTGTTGTTGTTGTCGTTGTCGTCGTCGCTGTTCGGGGAAGTGCCTCGTGCACATGTTGCCCGCCGTGTGTGCGGACATGCCGCGTTGGGTGTCAACGCGTCAACGTCGGGCGTCCGTTTCGTGAGCGTGGGAGCGAGCGAGCGAGTTAGCGAGTGGTCGCTACCCAATACCTGTCAACCCCTTATCAGTGCCTACCTCGTTACAGACCAATTCAGATCTTATTGGTCACCCCGTGCCCCTTTATAAATCTCAAAGTTCATCCGACAAAGTCCCATCACAAGGATAGAAACACAAATAGACAAAAAAAAATGTTGCCCGTATTGAAACATCTGCACGGCGTATGGACCTGAAAACTCAATTTCCCTGCACAACAATACGGGATGAACCGTATGGGTTGACAGGAAAGCTACTGTGTGGTGCGACTCTTGACAGTTCAGCAGCTGGGAAGCCACGTTAACCTTTCCCTGGCGGGGGTGTGGAGGGGGGGAGTCATCAGTCAGCGTCGCAATGAATGAACTCTGAACGTTTCGCCTTGTGAGCCAGTTTGGTAGGGTTTGCCTCCTCGGAGTGGCGACAACAACAACAACAACGACGGAGGTGCATTCCACAGGAAGACGAAGAAGAGAAAGTGGATGACACCCACAAGACCAGAAGAGGGGACAGACTGCACACAGTCCTTGCTTGCAGCCGGAAAGGTCCACAACGCTCTTCTGGGAAAAAAAAAATCGTCTCTACGACAGTGCAGTCGTGTGTAAGGATAGGGGGGTTCGGAGGCATACATGATTCACTTGGATAGGCGTACCTTGTACTCTAGTTGTAGTGCCTTATGCCGATAATCTGCACTCCAAACCAGACTAGTTTACAGAAAATGTTGAGCGGGGAAATTAAGTCCTGACGGCATGCAAACGAATTGTCTCCCGGGGTGTATTGTTTTTGCTAATGAAAATACACCCCGATTTACCAAGGTGAAACCAGGACCCTGGTGTGTATGTTAAACTTCTTTCGCACCGTACGTAGCCAACCGTGTTAATCGAAGATGCAGGTGTGAGACCTATTGTAAGAGTAGGAGCGCGCTGCATTCATTTTGAAAAGCGATTTTTTTTTCTAACCAGGGCCCAACTGGTGGCTCCAGGTCCGGGATATTGCGAACTCCGTCCCAGCTTTTCCCACCCAAAAAAAAACTCCCAACACAGCTTTACAAATTTGAAGCTTTCGTGGCTGCAAGGATTCATATTCTTAGGTTTTTTCGGTAAAGTCACGTAGGTAAAAAATTTAAATTCATAAAAGTCAAATAAAATATTTTATTTTTATTTTACTTTTATTAAAATTAATAAAAGTAAAATAAAATATTTTATTTTATTTTACTTTTATTAATTTTAATTGTTTTTACCTACGTGACTTTACCGAAAAAACCTAAGAATACAGCTTTACAGGTCTGGCGACAGCCCAGCAGCGCCCCACACGCGCATCGGGGACATTGCCTCCTGCTTTACGACTGCGCGCTCCAATTAAGACATCTGCTCGTGTCACCCCGCAATCACAAAACCCGGGGCAGAGCTCATTGCCTTCACTGGACTGGAGCCCACTGCAAAAGTGCCTGCCTCGAATGCCCTGGTCGCCTGGTGGCAGATACCTCGAGTGGACTCGAATTGGCTCGAGTTGGCCTGATGTCTCTCAAAAAATCCAGTTCGAAGACACCTTGAGTTGAAGGACACTTTGAGTTGAAGAACGTCTTGAGTTGAAGGACGTCTTGGTTAAGTGACATTTCCTTGATTTTCCAAACACACTCGAGTTGTCGCTTGAGTTGGGCCTGGACCTCCTTGCTAGAAACCCTTCCACGCACGACTTTCTCAGATGTGCTTGCAAGACGAGAGAGGTCAAGATCGAGTCGCCGATAGAGTGAAATGTCAATTGTCAAACGTTACTGTAACGTCAGAGTAAATGCTACTGTCACCTATAATATTAATTATTTATTTGTACGCGTGTCGTTGATGTATTTCCTCCCCCCCCCCCCCGAATTCTGACGAAGGGAATCTAAGGTCATCACAGCCCCTAATTCGCAGGCGACTTCGGTTGAAGATTAAATAAATAAACGCTTCGAGTTTTGGAGAACAAAGGTAAAGGTGCAGCCCTGCAATTGCTTTCGCTCACGTGACTGTTGGCGGAAGGGCTTCAACTAGAGGGAGCTCGAGGTCATTTGGATGTTTGTCGGTGTTCGCTAATAGCACTTTCCCCAAACAGTTTGTTGAGGCTATACGGGAGATCTTTATCTTTTGTACATGTGTGAATGTCTCTGTGTGCGCGAGCGAGTGTGCGAGTGTGCGTGTGTGAGAGCGCGCGTGTGTGAATGTGTGTGCGCGTGTGCATGTGTGCGCATGTGCATGTGTGCGTGTGTGTGAGGATGTGTGCGCGTGTGTGAGCGCGCGCGTGTGTGCGAGTGTGCGCGTGTGTGCACATGATGCAATCCCTGTATCGAGACGCCGAGGCTGTCTGTACCTCTTCCGCAGTCTCTTTCTTGAGGCCGGGGCATTTGGTGATGATGTGCGTGTGGCAGCGCTTATGCACCACACACGTGCACACTGCACAAGGAAACACACACACACGGAGATAAACGATGCTTACGCACCAAACCTGGTACCCATAAAAGGTTGAGTCAACCTAGGTGGTTACCAGAACAGGTGCAGGTATCACTCATCGCTGGAGTTGGAGATGGCTGGGAATCAAACTCGGATGACCAGGTTCGTAGTGTTGTGCGATAGCCACTCTGGCTTAGCCACAATGCTCATATGAAAGCAATAGTATTTAAAACTGATTTTTTTTTATACATGCTAGAAGATGTGTGCAATATATTTACTAGACTGTCATATTTCTAGCGTATATAGCAAATACGACGCTCCAGTTAGTAAATTATGAAAACATATCGTAAGTTTGCTTAAAATTGCATTTTAAATACAATTTGTATCGACATTTATAGGAATGGCTGCAAACGTATCCATCTCGTAAGTTCACATTCGCGTCAGATATTTCCATTGAGTGAAACGTCTAAACCAGGGGTCGGCAACCTACGGCTCCGGAGCCGCATGCGGCTCTTTACGGGCTGCTTCTTGACGATATGTACGTATGTACAGTATGTACTCAGATGCATTGCGGCTCTTGAAATACTGAATTTTGTACCGAATTGGAAAGAAATGGCTCTTCTTGTTATTTTGGTTGCCGACCCCTGGTCTAAACAATCGATGTATATACGCATCATACTATTTCCACAATGCAATAAAATTACACATTTGTTCTGTGCGGGCGAGTGCAATAACACGAGCACGTCTTTGACCAGCAGCGTGGTTACGGTCAGGGCTCTTCAATCATGGCACCGCGGTTATATGCCCCTTGTCTTGTGCATTGAGCTGGGTTTTATCACATTTTACGCCTGAAGCTATGAGACACACACACACACGCGCGCGCGCGCGACTTGCAATGCCCCCGAAGTTATGCATTTGACACTGAAGCAATTGGGGGAAATGTTCGGGGTTGAATGTTGCCACCGGCTGGCGACTTGATTTTCACGATGACATTTCTTAACCGTGACAAACAAACGAATGAAAAAGCACATCCAGTGCTGGGATGCACCGGGAATTCGTTGGGCTGTAGCTTCTTACCATCGTGTTCTCCGGGTTATAAGACGCTCCGTATGGAAAGTAGATATGCTTCCCCCACCCATCACCGTACTTGTGGGGGTTGTTTAATAATAATAAAAAAGTGAGTGTTTTACAATATGAAGAACACAATACTTCAGAGAGCCGCCATCCAGAAGATGTATATCATGGGACCTTTTTTTTACAGCGTCAAAGTATGAAAAATGAGAATGGGTTTTACCCATTCTGGCAATAAAACAAGTGTTAAGATGTTCAAACACCAAATAGAGACCTTTGGCAAGGAATCAAAGTCTGCATTAAGCACACGTACTTGTTGTGGTGCACATGCAAACAAACATGCTCTGATCATTATACATGCATTGTCTTTGAAACGGATTGGCCTACACCAGAAAGAGCCTTGTACGTATGTATGTTGAACGTATAAGAATAGTTTTTTCCCCTTTTATCTGGCAACAAAACTGAAACCTTTTTACGAGGAATCATGTCTGCATTAATCACAATACTTGTGGTCAGAATGCAGACAAAAAAACACTGATAATTTATGCATTGTCCTTGAAACTGATTGGTCCACACCAGAGACAGCTTTCTTTTGAACCTCGTCTCAAACGGTGTTAGACCAGAGGACGCCAATAGGCGTACAGCTCAAAGACAATGCACTATCAGAGTAATGAGAGCTCGGAGTGACCAGCTACATCATGGGATCTCCTTTGCCAGTACCATTCTGCATTGTGGTTAATGCAGACATGGTTGCTCGTAAAAAGGTTTCAGTTTTGTTGCCAGAAAAAAGGGGAAAAAACTATTCTTATATTTTGGTACTGGCAAAGGAGGTCCCATGATGTATGTTGAACTTCTTTCGCACAGTGCGTCGCTCACCATGCTAATCAAAAGTGCGGATGGAGGACAACAAACTAAACACAACAACAAGCAGTTCTCAATAAATGAGTTTTCAATCTAGATGTAAAAGTGGATAGCTCTAGTGGCTTCCTAAAAAAACAATATAATAGGGAGAGATGTCTTCTGGAAGATTATTCTAAACGACTAGAGTTTAGCGAGTCATCCAGGAGATAATGCATTGCTATGGAGAGCCACATTCCAGGCTGTGAAGGACTCGAATAAAAACGCTTAATCCAGAAGACCAATGTATTTACCTAATTATAAGACATGCCCCTGACTTTTGCTTTTAAATATGGGGGTAGTGAGCGTGTATTACAATGGGGACGATACCGGGTCATTCATTCCGTTTCCATTAAGAGCCAACTGGAGTCGAGTGCTTGGGGAGGCCTTCATCCAGCAGTGGAATGAGCATGGCTGATGACGATGACAATGTGTGTATGGAGCAGCGTGATGAAGTATAGTTACATATCCCCCGCGACCCGCATGCCATTGGGAGGGCCCTCATCCAGCAGTGGATTGACCACGTGGCCATACACGGACATGTGACGTACGAAAATCAACACAATTGTCCTCCCTTTCGGGATATCTTTCTTACATGACATCAGCACGTGCACACGTGCGCTTAAACTAAAAAAACCACCGCGGTGCTCAATCATCCTTGCCAAATCAACATTTGGAGATTTCCCTTCTATAAGAGTGGGGCTTAGTCTGGAGCGCGTCTGTCCCAGCGGACGGAGCTAAATCACGTTTCTCCAGCTGGAAGTGGCTATGATCGATGGCTCTGGGATTTACTGCCTGCACTAAATAAAGGCTGACACTTTAACAACACCGCCAGGTAAGCATTTACCTTAACAACCGGGCAGTGTGACTCGATAACAAGCAAAAAAAAATCCCACCCATTCAGCCAGGTAGAGAGTAGCAACATTCTGCACCAATGTCCTGCACACTTTGTCGTTAACACGCTCTAAGTCTGCTCTGACTTCACAACGATCGCCAATTCATCTCACCTCGTTCGAACGATTAGGATGGGACATGACGCTGTTCATGGATTTGGCTGTAACGTGTAGCGCGCACTGAACCCGGCTACCTGAGTTTGATTCCTGGCCACGGCGAACATCAGCGGTGAGTGACTGACCGGCGTGGTGAAGTATGGTCAAAAAAACCTCCATGACCGTCGCAGGTTCCTTCCCACGCCATGCAGGCCCAAAGCGTTGTTTGACCATACTTCACCACACTGGTCAGTGTGTGTTGATGAGGGCGGGGAGCATCGTCGCGGGAGCATAGAAGCACAGAACAACATTGGATTGTTCTGCATTGCAGTCTGCTGCTCACAACATCGCTGTATATTACACAATGTATATTATAAAAACGAAATATGCACCATCGTGGAGAATAGTGAGTATCGTTTATACAGATGCTAGTCTGTTTTAAGGATTTAAATAAAACATTTTTTTTAAAACGACCTATTCGCCTTTGGAGCAACGTTTTCAAGCAGCATTGTTGAGCAGCCAAACTCTGGAGCGATTTCGACTTTTTTTTTCATTTGAGCCTCATCAGCAGCGTCGGACTTGTTGGAGTAGACTCAACGAACGGAACAGACGCACGCGCACGCACGCACGCACGCGCGCGCACGTGCATCTCGACTGCTGTGGCGCCTTACCTTGGCACTGGTATCCCTGCTTCCCCAGCACGCCCCTGCGGGAACATGAGGGCAGCACTTAAGGTAACGCAGCGAGGGGGCCTGAGTCAACACATGTGAGAATTCACGGCGCGTGCATGGTGGATGAGGCAAATGTAATGGGCACGTTTTTTTTTTTTGGGGTATTTCACATAGCGGCCTCGTCCGCGCACATTGCAACTCGCAAACGCTGCACAGTTTGGCAACAGGCGCAGTTTTCAAGCGGAAGCACAGGCAAAGCACAGTGCAATCGAGGCAAACGGCCGCACATTATCACGGTTAAATGCAACCCGCACTTATAACCAGGGCGGCCGGCAGATTTGAACTTTGCAACCTTTTGCAACGAGCATTGAACGGCCGCTGCACCACTGGGCCATGTACGTCAGTAGAAGCCAGGATCCACGTCTTACGCATCGTCACACCCGCACGGCTACGAAACAAATGCTGTACATTATACCGCTCACCGCAAAACAAATTTGATCTATGTAGTGGTATACAGCATCTTAAGATGCTGTGCACAGAAAGGATGCGTGCATGTTTAACGTTATTGGGAGAATGGCAGTCAGTTTTAGTAATAGGCACGGGAAAGAAAGGGCAGGGTTTGAGCCCTGGACTTGAACAGGGGGCAGGGAGCTGACGGCACGGATGGAGGGGGCAGGGAGTTCCAGACTGATGGGAGCGAGAGGGGGGCAGCACAGGAGTACAAGCAATACAATACACGAACACCGATATGAATACGAGCCAATAATATTTTATGCAATTTAAATCATCTGGATTTAAGACTCTTTTCTTTAGAACTGCTTTTTGTGTTTAGCTCGATGTCCTCCTCCTGCACCTCCAATTATCACGGTTGGCTACGTACGGTGCAAAAGAAGTTCAACATACATACAGACAAATGGCGAATGACACATCTTGTAACAGTAGAAATGATAATGCAATGCTCGGCATGCGAGTGGTATTCTCCATAGTCGATATATGTATGGATGTTGAACTTCTTTCTCGCCGTACGTAGGACAACAAGCTAACACACAAAGCAAGTTCTAATCAAACTAGTTACAGAGGATGGAAATGTATCTGCGAGGCTGGTTCCATTCCGTGCATGAATGATGCACCGGTTCACCCCCCCGAACCCCCCCCCCTCCGCTCCCTCCAACTTGGTCGCAATGCCCCAGTTTCACCCGAGACGTCATCGTTAAACGACGAACGGCTCGATGACAAAAACGACGACAACAACAGCAACAAAACTTCCGTCATGTAAATCATAGCGATGGCCCCGTGGGGAAAGGAGGGCCCGAACGGTCATAAATCCCGCGTCGTCGTCGCAGTCCGGCTGGGTGAAAGTCGCGCGAATCAAATCCACGCTGCGTCGTTCTTCGCGTGCTCCTGTTTAAACCGTGCACGAAGCGTGCGTGGGATTTCTCGGGGATGAGCAAGAGATGATAGCAGCAACAACAACAGTGCAGCCCCATGTAATCGCCGTTTGTATGTGCGTATGTTGAACTTCTTTAGTTCTAGATTTGAAGCGTTCGTGACTGCAAGGATTCATATTCTTAGTTTTTTCGGTAAAGTCACGTAGGTAAAAAATTGTAATTAATAAAAAAAACTCTTACTTGATACAGCAATCGTGTTGTGACGGTTCCACCTAAAGACTGAAGCTTGTGTTGCCTCCGAAACGTCGTGATTTTTATTTTATTTTTTATTTTACTTTGATTAATTAAAAAAAAATTACGTACGTGACTTTACCGAAAAAACTAAGAATATGAACTTCTTTAGCACCGTACGTATTCGACCGTGCTGATCAGAGGTCGTCATGTTTACCTGCGCTTGACATCCCTGCCCCTCAACCCCCCCCCCCCCCCCCCCGTATACCTCCTCTTAACCCAAATTGATAAAGTTTTCATTCTTTGTCAAGTGTCTTTAGATGCATATGCGTGCTTTAAAGGGTCAGGGGCAGATATTGTGCAGGCCTGCATTTGCTCGGTCATGCCACTTGCTCGTAGAAAGGCCTCTCTATCAGAGAGCCCCCCTCCCCCCACCCCCCTCTAGATGGTATTGTGGCCGCCTCTTCTACGTCGGCCAGTCGTCTTGGAAGATGTAGCGATTACAGCACTCGCACTTTACCCCACCGCACGTGCCCTGCCGGTTGACGAGCACGTGTTCACATGCAGCGTGATCATCAGGCTGTCCGTACGGCAAGTCCTTCGCAAATCCTGCCCGCGAGGCTATATAAATCAAATTGTACCAGCACAGTCACGACAAGCAATGCCCCTTTATGAATCCGGGCCATTGCAAAGAACATCCATTTAACTTTTAACAGACACTGGCTTTGTTGCCTGCGATGGGCAGAAAAAAAAACTGAAAAGGTAGATAACAACGCAAGCTAACTTCGCCACTCAATCTCCGCAGTGAGCGTACTCCCTCGGCTGCCATACTCTGCCGTCCGTCTCCCACTGCCGGCCAACGCTTTAAAGGACATTCGAACCGACGCTCGGCAAAAGTAAGCGCAATAAATTACGCTGGGGGGGGTTTTCAAGCGTTTCACTCCGTAATTTTGTTGCGTGTTGGCCGGCGTTATAGTTGCGTCCCGTTGGACCGGGTCACAGCACGGCGGAGATTAAAGACGGAGTGGCTGCCAAAGGAGTGAATTAGGGCCCTAGAGTAGAATACGCCGTCGAGGTCAATCACAGCAAGAGCTCGGGCAACGGCTCTTGTGTAGGTGCCGAGGCGGATTGTTGCCATCTCAAGACTTTGATAGATGGTGACGGCTTTGCCAGACCTTAATCCAGCAGTGGAGAGATCATGGCTGATGATGATGATGATGGCGAGACGTAGGTAATATGATGATACGCAAGTACATTTTGAATCGGCACTGGCGTGGTGACTTGCATTTCGCTTTTTGGAAATATTAAATATTTTTTTCAGTCCATAATTATTAATCCACTGCTGGATTAAGGCCGCTTGCATGCTGTGTCTGTCTTGAGAGTTGCTTGGCCATACTTCACCACCGTTGGCCAGTGCAGATTGGCGACGTTTTCATGCCTAAATCCACAGTTCTGAATTTCAATTGGGATTTGCTAAAATCATGAGCTAGCGGCACGCTTTTATTTGCTGAGACAGTAAAAAATGAAAAATAATTTACGTTTCATTTTGCTGTGTAATCTCAGGCTCCAAGTTAATGAACACCCCAGACTCTGAATGCAAGTAAGAGACAAGATTAAGTTTCCCCCAGCTGCTTGTAATGAACATTTTCTAATAAACATTTTTCCCATTTTTAAATATTCATTAATGCAATAATTACATCGCTTGTGCGTTTAGTCATTTGTGTTTTTCATGAATATGTATGGGGAGCGGTGGTGCGTTAAATAGCGCAATTCCCTTTGAGCCCGGCCCCATGTGTTTGATTCCCAGCCACGGTTAACATCAGTGGCGAGTGATAACCAACTCGCTCTGACCGGCGTGGTGAAGTATGACCAAAAAACACCCGTGACTGTCACGGTTTAATCCAGCAGTGAATTCACAGACGGCTGAGCATTATTGTTTTAACTAAAGCAATAGCGATTTAAAGCTTTCGTGACTGCAGGGATTCATCTTCTTGGTTCTTTCGGTAAAGTCACGTAGAATGGAAATAATAAAATAATAAAAATAAAACATAATAAAATAATTCTCACGACGTTTCGGCCACAATGCATTTATTTCCATTCTACGTGACTTTACCGAAAAAACCAAGAAGATAAAGCAATAGCATTACAATCGGTGTCATTTCCTAACACACGTACGGCGGCTTTGACCAAATCGCCGAGAATGTTCCCGATCGCGTCAGACCTCGGAAGCTAAGCAGAGTTGAGTGTGGAGAGTGCTTGGATGGGCGACCACCACCGCTGGATGCACAAACGACGAAGGCTGCGATGCCGCGTTTTGTGAGCAGAGCAGCAACATCCACTGCTGCTCTGCACTTCAATGCTCCGACATCTATTCTCCACGCCTTCATGAAGCCGCAATGACAGGTGTGGTGCCGCTTGGTCAAATATGCTGCTGTGACCAACGCGGTTGGGGGGGTGGGGAGGCCTTCAAAATCCATCAGCGCGGGAATTGGCTAAATGGGCCGTACGTGTAAACTCAACTATTTTTATTTTACCAAGGTAAGGCCCACTGAGCTATAGAGCTATTTTGCAGAAGCGACCTGGCCGCACAAATGATAGCTCAACGAAGTGGCTGATCGCGTGGACCATTCATAGCAGCCAAATACTCTAAAACGCATGTTGCTTCTGAACGTGGAGAGACAAAAACTGGTGGACCTAGATTTTAAAAAAATCCATGCGACCACGGTGAGAACATGCCAACTCCAAATATACAGCAGGCGTCAAGGTCGGGATCCAACCCACGACCTCCGGCATACCAGGCGCCCTCTACATGTCCATGTACACTGCGGCTGCGGGTGAATCGTTGAACGGAGGTCTCGGCTGCAAATGAAAATCAAAAAATGCCACATCTCTCTCTCCGTGAAGCAAGGCTCTCCGTGACTGACACACGCGAGTGCTCGCAGTCGCAGTAGCGACCGCGCGCAGTCGTCGCGTCCCACCTCGGGCCAACATCTTAACGGAATGCAAATCTTGATTTAAAGCTTTCGTGACTGCAGGGATTCGTATTCTTGGTTCTTTCGGTAAAGTCACGTAGAAGGGAAACAATAAAATAATAAAAATATAAAACAATACAAATGCTCACGACGTTTCGACTGCAACACAAGCAATCATCATCAGGTGTGAAATTCACAGCAAGAAAATTTTCAGGTGTGAAATTCACAGCAAGGAAATTTGCTGTAAATTTCACACCTGATGATGATTGCTTGTGTTGCAGTCGAAGAACATTTGCTGTGAATTTCACACCTGATGATGATTGCTTGTGTTGCAGTCGAAACGTCGTGAGAATTTTAATTGTTTTATATTTTTATTTTATTGTTTCACTTCTGCAAGAAAATTTGCTGTGAATTTCACACCTGATGATGATTGCTTGTGTTGCAGTCGAAACGTCGTGAGAATTTTTATTGTTTTATATTTTTATACCGAAAGAACCAAGAATAGGAATGCAAATCGCAAAGGAATCCATCGGTGGTGATGAGACTGCGTCGCTAACGGCGCACGCAATGACGCCCGTTGACAAGACTGGCACATCGCTGTACTCGGTAAGCAGCGGCACGAGTTTACCCGCGGTGCTCAGGCGGTGATGGCGACAGACGCGTCGGATTAAATTGGGGGGGGGGCGGTGGTTGGAGGTGATTCGCGACCCTCCAAGACTGCGGAATCGATTCGCGTTTCGCCGCGGCTCACCGAGCACGAGAGCAATTTTCCAGTTATTCTTTTCCAGGGCGGGTTGAGCGGGGCTGGGAGAGAGGGGGGGGGGGAGATTTCGCCTCAGACCTGCCTCTCTCTCCTCTTTCACGCTGCGTTCCGCAATAAGGGAGTTGGGGGGGGGGGCGAGGTCCTCGATTTCAAAAAATGCGGCTTTGATTGATGCCGCCGCGGCGATTGTGCGGGGGGGGGGGGGCGGTAGTGCAGCGGTGAGCGCGCCCGCTGCGCTCCGATAGCCAACCGGCTGTGGGCCCGAGATCGATTCCCCGGGGTGCTGGGCCTCTCCCGAGATCCACTCGGCCTCGAATGAGAATCTAGCGCGATGTGTGAAAATCTCAACCGGGGAGACAAAGGCGGCCGGGCACGGTGCTGGCCACGTGGCTCGTTTCTGCCTTCAAAAAGTTGCTCGTAGAACTTGCCCCCAAAAAGTCTGTTAAGGCTACAAGGGGGATCTTTGTCTTTGTAATGGTTAGCACGACGCTGGACTTGCAATCCAGAGGTTGTCACTTTTATTCGATCTCGCGTCACAGTGAGTGAAGAAATGGAAGCAGGTTTCTTGAATTTGCCCCAGCTCTGTCCACTCAACAGTATCAATGAGGGCACCGCAGCGAGTCAATCGGTAGGTCGCAGGCGATGGGGTAAAGTCTGGATACTTTCTCCTTCTTCCAAGACGTACTCTCAAGAGGAGGACAAAACGACCCTTCAGAAGGGCTCTCTAGGGCTCCCTGTAGTGGAGGCCCTTCTGCCAGCAATGGCATGAGCATGAAATTGCAGGGTTGCACCTCTGCCTTCTCCTTTATTTGAGCATTTTCCTAAATGAGTCTCCCTCCGCTGCCTCCACCACCAAGGACATAGCTGTGTTAAGTCATAAACCACTCTCGCCCACTCACTCGCACAGCAATATCGCTGTTCCACCGACTCGCATCTCGACGAGTTTCCTCGGACGATTTTTTATTTTTTGGCAAGAGGACATGCAACACCAGAGACATTTATTAAAATGTCTATTCATTCCAACTATTTCAACTATTTCAATTTGACCAGGTAAGACCCACCGAGCTAAAAATCAATTTTTAAGAAGCGACTTGGCCACAATTGATAGCTCATTCAAGTGGCTGACCACGTGGAAATTTACAGCAGCCCAAATACTCTAAAACGCACGCGGACAACGAACACACTGGATGCGATATTCAACACGCCCGGCTCTACCCCACCCACGGCTGACGTGCGCCAATGTAGCCGAGCTGCGCGCCGTTTGCAGTGCCGTGGGCGATAAAGTCCAAACGGTTCGATCGCTCCTCCCGGGCCCGTCGCCAAATCGTTCATCACCTCCTGAGCTCTCCACCCACCCTTCCCCTTCCCTTCTCGTGCCACCACCCCCCCTCCTCCTGCCGTGCTCTTTCCTGCAGGCTCAACCCACGTGACGATCGCTTTGAAAGTGTTATTTTGCGGAACACCGGTCGCATTTATCTTCTTGGTTCTTTCGGTAAAGTCACGTAGAATGGAAATAATAAAATAATAAAATAAAATATCAAATAATTCTCACGACGTTTCGGCCACAACGCAAGCAGCCGTCCTCAGGTGGAGAACAGGTCTTAGAGTCGCGGCATCTCTTCAGAAAGGTGAGAGACTCGAGACTCGAGCGTTGTGGCCGAAACGTCGTGAGAATTATTTTATTATGTTTTATTTTTATTATTTTATTATTTCCATTCTACGTGACTTTACCGAAAGAACCAAGAAGATGAATCCCTGCAGTCACGAAGCTTTAAATCGAAACCGGTCGCATTTGCCTATAGGCAGGGGAGGGGTGGGGGAGAGAAAGCAAAATTGTGCCACCGGTTTGAATGCAAGAGGCTGGGCACGGTAGAGTGAGCGGCGTTGAACACGGCATCGCCATTCGTATGATTATTTAATTTATTCTATTACGGCCGCTGGGCGCAGCCCCAAAGGCACGAATTGCCAAGCGGTTAGCAGCAAACAGCACGAACGTACGTGCGATGAAGTTCTTTCAGCACCGCACGTAGCCAACCGTGCTCATCGGAGGTGCCGGGGAAGGACAACAAATGAATGACGGCGTGTTAGACGAGAGTTTACGCGTCTTGAATTTAGCGACGAGGTTATTTTTTTAATTATTCTTCCAAGAACCGTGGGGGGGGGGAGAAACGCGACAACGGGTGGCGATTCTAGACTGGAGCAGTGGAAGAGAGAGAGAAGCGCCGTGACCTGCAGCACCGGGGTAGAGCACCGTGCGGATGAGACGGAAGAGACGCAGAGAACAGAAAACGCTGCACGCAATTTCACGCAGACTTGTTCTCGTTACTTTTAAACACTTTCCGTCGGCGTGATCCCTGATGGGCGGGCGCGGTCTAAAAATACACACCGTGCGTCACTCGCAAACTCCTCCGTATCTCTGCGCCTCCAACACAGAACATCGCACTGTTGTGAAAAATAAATGTGACATCCCAACTGCCCAACCCGCCTACTCGGTCGCGGAAGCAAATTATATTTAATAGTTGGTGGTGCTGCAGAACATCTTCTCTGGCCTTTCTATGCGTCGCAAAGAGAGGCAATTGCCCAAAATGTCACCAAATTGTATACTTTTCATTTTAAGGCCAGAGTGTTGCAAACGAATGCGCTGAGTGTTTTTTTATATAGAGTATGTGTACTTGCGCACCACTGCCACCGCTGTACCACCAAATACAATTACCATAATACAAGGCTATTATTCATGTCAATTACCCAGACGCAAGCGGGGGTGGGTAATACACATCACGAGAAGGCACGATGGCCGGTGGGTCAAGTGACCGAGTGACAACCACCGTGGAGTTGGAGCGATGGAATCAGCTCGCGTGATGTGCTACGTGGATTACTACACAGCGCAGGATGGTGCGAGATGCGCGCGTGTACAGTATGTTGAACTTCTTTCACACCGCACGGACCCAACCGTGCTAATCGGAGATGCGGGGAGAGGACAACAGACTATACTCACGTAGGTAAAAAAAAAATTAATTGAAAAAATTATATAAATAAAATAATAAATCACGACGTTTCGGAGGCAACACAAGTCTCCGTCATCAGGTGGGACCGTCACAGCTAGATTTACTGTCTTGAGACAGTCTTGAAACAGTAAATTTAGCTGTGACGGTCCCACCTGATGACGGAGACCAGTGTTGCCTCCAAACGTCGTGATTTATTATTTTATTTCTATTATTTTTTCAATAACATTATTTATTATTTACTTTTTACCTACGTGACTTTACCGAAAAACCTAAGAGTATGAATCCTTGCAGTCACGAAAGCTTCAAATCTAGAAGACAACAGACTAAACACACAAAAAATCAGTTCCTGAAGGAATGAGTTTTCAACCTCGATTTAAAATTGCAGCGCTCCAGTGGCTTCCTAATAATGCCAACGACTTTGAGAGGCCTTCATCCAGCAGTAGATCGATCAAGGCTGACGGTTATGATGATCATGGCAATAACAACGACGACGACGATGACGACGACACCCCAACAGGCGAATTTGACAAGCGGTAGACGAACTCCGAAAGGCAACTGCGGTGCGACTCGCTCGGTCTCGTTAGAATCCGGCGCGAGTGAAGACCCCGTAACGCGGTCAGCCACAGCCAAGCCAACGGAGCAATCGTGGTCCAAAGCCCGCATCATTACTCAGCTAATGAAATCACCGCACCGCGAACGAACCCCACGGAGATATAACGGCGGCAGATTAAAAAAACACAAAAACCTGCGGCTTGTGCGCAAAGCTGAAAGCTGGGCACGAGGCTTCAAAAGCGACCGGGTGGGAACGCGAGAGAGAGAGAGAGGCGAGGGCTCCCCCACCCTCTCAACGCGTGTGCCAGGCCCGAGCGAGATTCCCCGTGGCAGATGTTCACGCTCCTGACCGCTGTTCGTAACTCCCCCCACCCCTGCCGCCAACCTATCTTTCACTCTCTCTCCTCACAGCACTGCGAGGCCAATTTATCTGTGTGGGCAGATTATTCGGATTGGGTTGAGGATTAACCGTGATTGGTAAAAAAAGTACGTTTACGTGTGTGGACTAGTTTAATTATTTATCTGCTCCCGTTAATCACGTGACCTTCTGTGTGGCCACACCCACTCTCAATCCCTCCCCTCTCCCCACTGCCCCCTCTGAAAACAGACGCCGCTCCGTGCAGAGGCATCAAGGTGCTTTTGTCATCTTCCCGATTATCGTCTTTCCTGACCCTTTTGCTCCCGTATTTCCGTTCCTTTTCCACTTTATTATTTCTTCTCTTTTCCCTTTCCCAGTCCTTTTTCATTTCCCATACATTACATCCATGACTGTACAGTACTGTACTCTATTTCCCGTGGTGTGCTACGGGTAAAAAGTTGCTCTGATTAAACTACAAACTAATTAACCTGACAAGGTGGACAACGGCTCGCCATAACGGTCTCGGTCCATGTGGGCAGAGAAATGCACATGCCAAACTTTCAGATCTTGTCCTGAGGATCACAACTGTCTCACAGAACCGAGATTCTCCAGATAATCACAAGATTTATCATTCTATGTTGCCGTCACTAAATGTACAATAATTCAAGCCCTCCTCCCCCGAAGCGATTTAATGAATTATCACGATTCTGATTGCAAAAGTCTAATTTTTTCATGCCCGTTTTACCGTCTCGTTTGTATTGTGTCTTCTTCGACTCTTTTGTCACAAATGCGTGCCGCTCCATGAGCCGTAACTAAACATTTCATTTGCACACGATGCTAAAAAAAAAACACATTCGCAAGAATGACGTCAACCCAAAAAATCGACGAATCATCACCACACACCTCCACCGATTGACGCCCAGCAACCACCGACGTGTCTGCTCGTGTTACGCGCCCGCGCTCACCAGATGAAGTCGCGGCAGTGCGAGCAGTAGGTGGGCTGGCGCAGATACGTGGCCATGAACTTGTGGCCGTTGACCTGGTGGACGCGGCGCCGCACAGCGCCCTGCCGCTTGCGGGGCCGCACACGCTCCGTGAACACGCGCCCCTCCTGCTCGCTCTCCTTCGGCGCTGCGGGAAGACGGCGGCGACACGCGCGGGCGTGAGCTGAGCGGCAATCGCCACGTGGTGACGGTGACGATTATGACGGTGACGACGGCGATTTTCACAATTTTCTCCAAGCTCAAGCCCTGACTTCCCACAGGCGAGCTCCCAACACGAGCGACGTTGGGGCTGGTGTGGAGAGAAGTCAACTGCCAAGCTGTTCCACCCTGTTTGTAGAAGTTTTGTTTTGATGACAAGTGTTTTATTTATGCTTTTCAGCAAAAGTGCAGGAGCGAAGCACGCAGTTAGTTGGTGATCGGCAAGCAAGCACAAGATAAAACAGCTTTGTTTCCCGGCCATGGTCCAAAGGAAGCCAAAACAAAAGCTAAAGGAGGCTGAGAAGAACGAGGGGGAAGGATATGAGGTGGTCGAAGAGGAGGAAAATGAGATGGGTAGAGACCCTGTTTGCAAATGTTGCCACAAGGCGTAGAGTTGTCCCAATATGACATCTTCATTGTTCAACATACACACGGATAAAAACAAAAATGAACAAAATACTTTCGCCTCTTTATTAAATGAAACGCTCACGCATGTTCAACTCCCACTGCATCATGAATGAACCTGCAACAAACAACAAAAAGGACAGCATTGTCGATCTTCGAATGTGCAGTCGTACAAGGGTTCCGCTGCCTCTGGTCACGTGACACGTCTGCCATCTCGTGGCCAAATCTGGACCAAAAAGATTGAGCACGTGATTAGCGGGACATCTCTCATTTACTGTGCTATTTTGACCAAAATCGGAACGACATTGAGGTTCCAAGATTATGAAAAGTTCTGTATTATTATTTATTGAAACACATTGGTATATTTTCTGCCAAAGCCATCGCTAATTCCACGACTGTCACAATCGCCTCCACCAGAACAATCGTCGGCACGACCACACCACGACGGCCACTGGCACCCTCTTCACCTGTTACCACCTTTCACTTCTGTCAACTATCCGCACTATTAATGAAAGTGCCAGGACAATCAGAAAAAATATATGTATTTTACAGTCAAATTGTCTGGATTCCATGCAGAAAGCAATAAATTAAGGTTTATAGCACAGTAAAAAAACTTTTTTTTAAATAGGCCAAAGGACACTCAATCTTAAATGTGATTTTAAACGACCTGTTGGCGGTCGTTAATGAAAAGCACTGCGCCAAGACCCGTTGCCAAACAGCGGCAAGTCTAAAATGTAATTTTAGCATTTTGAGAACTCTTGGTACACTTGTGAATTTGAAACCAATCACCATAACCTTCCGCCGTCTATTAAATCACCATCCTCCCCTGTAGCACCTCCATGCTTTCTTAATATAAATGTTATACACAGTCCTTGCTCAGTCTACTGCTGGATGAAGGCCTCCCAATGTCCGATTGATCATGGGAATTATTCGCTGGTCCAGCGTGGGATTGGACAAGGGGGATTGTGGGGTTGCTCAGGACTGGGTCATATATCACTCGCCAATGATTTCACCATTTTTTATTTTATTGTTTAGAATAGCACAGTTAGTCGATCGGCAGGTCGCGTGAGGTGGGGTAAAATGTGAGCGACTCCCACCTCTTCCAATACGTATGACCTGCGTGGAAGAGAAGGCCAAAAATACGCTTGAGAGCAGTGGTTCTTAACCTGGGGTGCACGAACCTCCTGGGGGTACGGAATGCCCTTTCTGAGAGCCAAAGTGGTGCAGACTGCAGTGAATGTTGAGAATCACTGCGTTAGAGGGAGCTCTCGAGCTCCCTCTAACGGAGGGTCCTTTCTGCCGACAGTGGCATGAGCAAGCAATTGCAGGGCTGCACCTTTACCGAGTACATGTTTAATTTATTTTTATTTTCTGGATCCGTCCAAAGCTTACGGAGAGCTCAGCGGCGGCGCGACGCCACCGCGCTGATCTCAATCTTAGGGAGCCGCTCCGTTAAGAGTGGCCAGCCCTTCCACTGCCATTATTCCAGAAGATGCCACACCCCCTCCTACTCTACACCACCAACCGCCTTCTGCAGCAGTTGGCAGATGCGTCGCAAATCATCAACCGCGTCGCCGCTGTCACCGCCGCTCGTCCGCGCGTCCGTCCGCCCAACGCTCGACACGAATTGCTTTGTGGGCTCCGTGGGCTGCCCGTGAATGACGCGAGAGCGAGTTGACTGCCTCTTAGGCAATGAGAGCTATACATTGTCCTTGGGTCGTCCTTGCATTTAGGATGATGATGATGATAGTGAAACTTGCATGGATATTGCGGCCAAAATGTAACGAAATATGTCAGAGCACGTCTTTTTTACGCTTAGGGGAACACCTCATGGCAGCTTGACCCCTGTGACACGACATGTCATTAAACTACAATTGATATTATAATGAATTATATTTCCAGCCCCTTTTGTCAATCCACTGCTGGATGAAGGCCTCTCCAAGTCATGTCGGTCGCTGGTCAGTGAGGGTTGGTGATACACCCCAAGTATTAAGCAGGAGGGCCTCTGGGGTCGTACCACGAACCTCAGCAACAAGTGGCAAACGTGCTACCACTCGGGCACGTCATTGCCAAATGTTTACGCACAACGGCCGTATAATGGGCGTTTTCTTGTTCGACGCTGATCCAACGTTAAACCAACGGTCTCAACCAGGATGTTGTCCCTGATTGCGAACCGAACTCAACTCGCCACTGGACTGCAAGGCGCAGCGTGCTAAAGGTTCACGCGGAGAGTATAAGTCGGATTTTTACCTTGGATATTTTTTTTCTCTCCCTTAATTGACAAAGCCAGCTAGGCTAAAAGGGGGATGGGGGGGGGGGATTGGGAACGTTGCCCTCTGTACAATGGATTGCCTCGCTCTTTGTATGCGCTCTGCATTTCCGCGGTGGTGGCAGCTTTGTTGAGCGTGAGTCACGGCTAGGGATGCTGCTGCTGCTGCACAATTCAATTCACACCATCTCACATGTGCATACACATGGAAATACGAAAATAGCTGAAACGCCTGCACCTCGCAAGGGAATTGCAATGGCGTCCGTTGTTTTTTTTGCATTATTATTGTTAATGTGCATTTAACGCAAAACGAGTTTAAATTATCATCTTTTGATCTTGAAATGTTCCCTCCGATTTACTGAGTTGTTGCTCTGTACAAATGCATGTCGTGCGATGAAGAAGAATCCATTTGGAAATCTCCAGACCCTTCGCCCCTTCTACCGCCCCCCCCTCTACCCCCCCCACCCCGTGTCAGAGAGAACGGCTGCTGCGGAATAAATATTTTCACAGGACTTAGCCCCAAACATCTCTCCAATGCGGCCTCTTACCCTTTTGCCATGCACTCGTGCTACGACAATATTGAGGAACAAAGGGTAAATGAGAATAATTTTGAGATTAATATTTTTTTTCTAGCCGCAGGTGTGTGTGGCCTCGACTACGTGGAAAAAAGTCGCCTTTCTGCGCTCTTCCATAACATCACTGCAATGAACATCGGTCACTCAGCCGCTCTCGGATAGCGATATGTGCATTCTATGTACGATATATATACACACATGCGCTGCATGTTATAATCGCACGATTTATTACGCTTAGAAAAATACAAGGCGCACGCGTGTAACCAGATGAACCCTCCTACGATCTCCCCTCCCCCCCAAGCAAGGGAATGAAATTGTGTGCAGTGTAAACAGGCAATTTACAATTAAGCCATGATGATCAACGTGATTACTCAAATATGATCGGAGGGTGGAGCGGAGGAAAGCGATTGGTGGGGAGGGACTGCGCAGTCGGAACCTCTCCGTGACAAAAGACAAAGATCCCCCGTATAGCCTGGCCAGACTGTTGTGGGTACTGTCAAGTGCTGTTAGCGAGCACCTATGAAGGTCGGCACAGCACACGAGGGGGTGGGTGGCCAGCACGGGGCTCGGCCGCTCCCCCACTGAACCACAGACACGCGCGCACACACACACTCCAATGTAATAGCTCCTCACGTCTCAGCTCGAGTGTTGATGCATTGCGGACACCTTAAGATCCAGGGGCGTTTTCAAAAACGACGGAACCCTTAGAGAAATTGAAAGTGGTCTGTAATCATTTTCTATGCCCTGCGGTGACACTTACGGGCTCCGGCAAGAGTCACCGATTTCGCCGAAGCGTGCGCGGTTTTCCCTCTGCGGACGCTTGCTTTGGCTTTTTGGAAAGGCGACGTTCCCTACCCACGTGTACTCCAGGTGCCCCCGAGATCTCGGCCGCAGTCTCCATATGTCAGTAAAAATAATGTCGAGAGATTCACGCTGCTCCCTTGAGAGCCGCTGGCGAGCCGGCGAGTTCATGTATTTTTCGTTGATGTTTTTTTTTTTATATGCTGCCAGTTTCGATGCCGCGCGCCTGAGTTTCAGGTGGTCTATGCACGCAGACAGAGAGATACGTGCTTCGTTCACATTGTAAACTGTACGTTCAACGCCGCGAAGGTGCGGCAAAAGAGAGGCTGAGAAGCAGGAGGGCCAGGTGAGATGGAGAGGCAGAATATAAAATTGAGAAATAGGGGGGCGGGGGTAGGGAGGGGGGGGAAGTGTCTGGTTGGCTCATGAGTTTGTTCGTATGTCACGATGTTTGATTTTTCATGCCGTGGGTTAGGACGGCTGAGCTTGGCACTGACGGCACTCTTGAGTTCAAATCCAGGAAGCTGCCTGTGATTAACCGGGTTTCACCTTGGGATAGCATGCACTCAGCGGTCGAGTCAAAAGCTGGGTCAGATACGCACCCCCAATTAGCGCGGTCGGCCACGGGCGGTGCGAAAAAGAAGTTCAACATGCATACAGATTCCACTTCCCGCCGGTGTTTTCTGTGGCAGGCGAGTGAGCTCAGATCAGAATAACGAAGTGTGCCGATCACCATTCCATCACTCTAAACGAAACTAAAACTATTTTTTGCTTAGCAAATAAGGCCCAATAAGCTCTATAGTTATGTTTCAGAAGCGACCTGGCCACAATTGGTAGCTCAACGAAGTGGCTTATCACGTGCAAATGTATCGCAGTCAAATACTCTAAACCCGTATTTCTCAATGTGGAGGGAAAACCACACAGAGTCCATGCAAACTCAAAATATCCAGTTGACTCCACGACCACCTGTATACAAGGCGAGGTGGTTAACATCTCGCCACTTTAATTTGTTTAAATGCAATAAAAATGGTCGTTCTCCTGCTGTAGTCGCTGGCTGCTTACACTCTCGGCCTTTGCCGATTAGAAATCGTGCTTTGGCCAGGTGGCTCAGAGGCAACGAGTCGCTCAGCTGGCACGACAGACACTCTGGGATTGAATCCAGGAAAGCGGCCTTTGATTAAACTGCGTTCATGTAAAGTGCGTTCATCGTTTCATCCCGGTCACCAACGACTGCACACACACACGCGCACAAAAACCATCATAATAAATGTGGTTCTGCGCTTAAATTCGCGAAAGTCGAGCAACGAAAAGTTGAGAATATTAGTTTGGCTCTCACGTAAGTTGTAAATCGCACGATGTATTGCGCGTAAGAAAAAATATAAATGCACGTGCACCGCTCATCAACACGCATGCGTGTAACCAGATGAACCTCCGGTGATCCCCCCCCCACAATCACCCCCAAAGGAAGGGAATGTGGGATAAACAGGCACTTTACAATTAAGCCACGATGATCAACGTGATTACTGCAAGATTATCGGAGGGTGTGGGGAGGAGAGGGATTGGTGGGGAGGGGCTGTGCAGTCGGCACCTCTCTGCAACCAAAGACAAAGATCCCCCGTATAGCCTACACATACTTTTTGGACAAGTACTTTTAGCGAACAACATATGTAGAGTGGATGGGAAAGTGCTGCCCTCAACTGTGTTGATCAGATATTAGTTGAAGGAATGTTTTCGGGGTAGTTCAGTGATATCCACTTCCCTGGCTAACGTTGCACTGCTCCGTGAAGAAATGCAAGTGGATACTGCATCTCGTGACTCGGTGCAATCAGCACAATATGGATTAAAAAAAAATTCAAGGAATTTAAACTTGGAACTCCGATGGGACCTCTGAAAGCCACAGCCATGGCAAATGGAAACGTTTCATCAACCACGCACTGCCATTCAGCCAACCCAATCCACCCATCCTCTGGTGAGCCACCGATCCCTGACTTTAATTTTAATTTCATTACAAGCGGTGATTTTCCCTTCGTCTTAGGTGCGAATGTCAGCGCGAGATCAAGACTTCTGCCAGAGCCGCCTGTGGGATTTTAATAAACCCCGAGGCTTTTCATTTGTTGCAATTTTTGTGCCATGGTTATGGGGGAATTCGAGGGAGCTGGGGGGGGGGGAGCTGGGGGGAGCTGGGCGGAGAAGAGCAACAAGTAAACCCGTAAAAACAAAGTTTTTCACTATAAATCATTTATATGCGTGGCATCGGGGCGGCTAGAGTCCTCTTGTCCTCTGGCTTGAGATGGCTGCCACCTATGGGTCAGATGATTGTCTGGCAGCATTAAACAATTGGTAAATACATATTTATTTATTTTTCCCTAAACAGTGTACAATTTTGGAAAAAGAAATTCACGAAAATGCATTGTCACGCACAACGAGTCTGTGTGTAAAATGTCAGCTCGATTGGATCACGGGAAGTGGGTTAAAAAACGACCGAAAGATTTGCACGGTCCTAAGCAAGCAAGCGAACTTAATATAAAGGATTAAAAAAGTAGAGAGAACAATCAGATACAATCATCAGCGATGGAACGGTGGATCCAATTCAGGCAGAGTCGTGAACTCCACTTGGGGTTTCGTAACAGCAGGTGACTTGATGGGTGCGATAAAAAAAATATTAGGCATTTCCCGAAGTATAACAGAACACGGGACACATTATACATTAGAAATATTAGAAATATTAGAAATATGCGACGTAAAAGAGGGCGGCGCGTGGACTCGAGAACATTGGAGAGGTCGCATTGACTGTTGAGAAAAGCGAGTGGGCTTGGGTAGGACGCCGTCACGAGAAGGGACGATGACCGATAGTCAACAACACTGACGGAGTGGCATTCCAAGGAGGGAAGGAGCCGCCCACCCGTGGAGATGGAGCGATGAAATCCGCTCATCTGCAGGAGCTAGCCGGATCGTTTGCATCGCGTGACCGTGAGAGATGGCGACGGCTTGGAGAGGCCTTCATTCTGGAAGTGGATAGATAGTGGCTGATGGTGATGATGATGACAATGGGAAGGCGGAGGTGATGCAGCCAGCACCAGTGGTTACTGCGGGGAGTGGGAGCTTGTGCCAGACCCGTTCTATCAGAAGGCCTGCATGGATTTATCCGCCGAAAAACCTGGGATGTATTTCATTCTCCCAGTTCTTTCGGTAAAGTCACGTAGGTAAAAAATGAAATTAAAATTAATAAAAATAAAACAATTTTTATTTCAAAAATGAAACAATAAAAATCTGTGATTTTTATTGCTTTATTTTTTTATAAATTTAGTTAATTTTTTACCTACGTGACTTTACCGAAAGAACTGGGAGTATGAATCCTTGCAGTCACGAAAGCTTCAAATCTAGAATGTATAAAAATATGTATTTCATTGTCTACCAGACTCACGGGGACACATGTTTGTGCCTGGCTATGACTGGCTTCCCTACGGCGTTTTTTTTTTGGCGACAGTAACTTTTAGCTGAATGTTTTACCAAATGTTGTCTTGGATCGCGCTCTCGGCGTAGTTTCAAGAGATGAACACTACATTTGGAACTCTCGCAGGGCAATGCAAATGCGTCGTGATCGGGAACAGCCCACGGAAGCGGATATCACAGAGCTTCCTTTGAATTGACTTCAAGGTGACCTCTGTTCCACACAGTAGGGGGCAGAACTACCCCCCCCTCCCATCCACGCTGCTACAGAGAATAAGGTTCACTCCATGATAGTCAAACCAATATTTGTAACTGTAAGAGATGACATTTATCTGCATGATGTGCAGAGTCAAATTTAATGGAGTGTGCAGTAATTGATGATCGGGGCCCTTGATTGGATTATGCCGGCAGGGGCCCTATTTGAGGCCTAATTGGCAATTGGCTGAGACCATAAACTCACAACGCCTGTGAGCCTGGTTTAATCACAAGCAGCTGAAACTTGGATACCAACCAGGGATCTTAACGATTCTCACTCGGGGTTCTGACAGCGCCGGCAACTCGTGAAGGTTGATTAGTGGGGCACTTGCATGGAGTCTTAGAACAAGTTACGGACTTCACAGGTCCTTCATTTAAATTCAGAGAGAGTGTCCGTGCAAACACGTGGATTGCTCTCGTGAAAATAAAGGCAACGATCACAGCTTTTATCCATTTTGTATTTTTTTTCTTCTCTAAAAAAGAACTCCACGGCGCATCCACGTATGTGACCGCGGCGATCGCGGCTCATTCACGCTGAAACCCATTATGGAAATGGAGCTTGGCGAAAGAGCTGCAGAATTTCACATTCATTTAAAGTCTGCTAGGAATATGGTCGGGTCTTATAATTTTTTTACGGGGGTTTCTGAAACAGCCATCTCACTTTCTCCGTGCTGTGAAGAAGGGGCCATCCAATATCCCAGTGATGAAGCCAACGTCGTTGTCTGTTCCTCGTATGTCAAGGAATTGTATTTGTCTGCCGAGGTCTGCGTTGTACGGCAGTGCGTTGTTACGCCATTACAATTTTGATAGACCTAGGCCGACTGAGAAATATGCCCGGGTTTTATGGGAAAAGTGGCCACTCTGTCTCTCGCCCCTGGTAGAACATCATTCGACTATGCATCATACTCAAACTTGAGGCCCCAATGAGCTAAGCAGCTCTGTTACAAGGACGAGCACATCCCAGGGCATCGCAGGCTGGGATAGTGCAAACCAACCAGAACAAAGACAACAAACACTACAAAATAATTTACAAAGAAACCCGCGCCAAACATTAACATGCGGTCATTTGAGACAAAACGGAACATCGTCTCTTACCATCTCCGGCAGTTCCTGTCAGGTCGATGACGATCAACACTTTGCCTTCCGGCTCAAGATCCACCTGAAAGTGAACGAACACACAAAAAAATGTTGATTACAGATTAATTACAGACAGGAACGCCACCGTCGCTAACAGACGCGCGCGCACTCACGCGCGCGCGCGCGCGACACTCGGGCGGGCGCGCGCGCGCGCCACCTCCGCCTGCGAGTAACGCTTTGATCAAAATTTCACAGGCGACCTTTGCTTTGGAAAATTGACACATAGTTAACGAGTGCCATTTACTCGCCTGCCAATTATGCGCATATTTAAATGTAACTGAAACCGGCGGGGGGGGGGGTAGGGGGGGGCTTCAATAATACCGGATTTGCTAACGGTTAATTGATGAATATGATTACGGTGAATATAAAACGTGCAGACGCGAGTTCCAAATCTATATTAACACGCCGCCTTTATTATGCCCTTTAACGGCGGGCGTGTACATCTGATTAATTGTTCTGAATGCACGCAATATGCTAATTATATTGTCATCCAATTCACTTTCTGAGCGGGTGGGTGGTAGGCAGCGGCAGCGGCGGCGTTGGGGGTTTGCCCCCCTCGACTCGCCTGCCCCCCCCCTACTGTGAGTGATCCAGATTCGCAGAAATATTATTCCTTTACACCATACTTGCCCAAGCAAAAGGCCCAAAGGCCCAAAAGCCCCCTTGCCAAAAAAAGGGCCACATGGCCAGCAAAAACCAACGGTGCCTGTTGAAGCGACAACAGTTGACACGTTTCTGAAGTCGAGCGCGGAGATCATGAACTTCGGGAAAAGAGAAGCGTGGGAGGGACAATTTCAAAATGAGGCAGATGTACGAGGGGAAGAGGCAAGAAAGGGAAAAACATTTTAATTGGGTGCAATTGTGAACAATAGCCATATCATACATTATTAGTCCATCTAATCGGCATAATCATTGGTTCACTGCAGCTCCCCACAAGGCGTGCGGTGAAGTTAGGAGATGTCCCGTGTGTGTGCTCGACATTTGAAGGCCTGGAGACCAGAGCCGGTGATTTAGCCGACAACGTGTTCATCAGGGAGGCAGTTCCATATCCGGACAGCAGAGTGAAGAAGAAGGGCGCTTCTGTCCAGGGATAAATCTTCTGGCAACTGGGGGGGTGGGTGGCTCGGCAGGGTTGTGCGTAATCGGGTGGCACGGCATCTTTCATATGGGGGTGGAAGCATGGCCTGAAGGTCTGCGTTGCTACCTGAAGGCCTCCGTTGCTACCTGAAGGTCCCCGTTGCTATCTGAAGGTCTGCGTTGCTACCTGAAGATCTCCGTTGCTACCTGAAGGCCTGCGTTGCGACCTGAAGGTGTCCCTGATGGATGAGACGAAACGTTCAGTCTGGTCAACCGAGTCCTCAACATGGGTGAAGGAATCGATGAGTGTACGTATGTACGTTTGTTTGTTTGTTTGTTGAACTTCTTTCGCACCGTGCATAACCAACCGTGCTAATCGGAGGTTGCGTGGAAGGACAAACAAACTAAACACAAAAAGCAGTTCTCAAGAAATGAGTTTGTCAATCTAGATGATTTTAAAGTGCATAGCCCCAGTGGCTTCCTAATATCGCGAGGAAGAACGTTCCAGACGGCCGCAGAAGCGCATCTGAAAGTGCACGAAGTTCATGGTGATGAGTAGCCATAGTAGTCGCTATAGAAGAGCGATGGTGCTGGGACGACTGACCGCCAGTGGGTGAGCGAGCAGCTGCAGTGAATCAGTGAGTGCTGGACCATCAATCAACCCTGACTGCTATACTCTGAATTCTACCCAGCGCAATGAGGTGTGTACACTTCTGGGTGCTCCATCCCAGATATGACATCAAGATATCAAGCTTCGGCCAAATTCGTGGTTTGTATGGTGTCGTAGAAAGAAATGTTTGGGGTTAAAGAAGGCTTTGGCATGCAAACAAAACAAAAAAACCCCAAGCTACTCCGATGGGCCCTTGACCAAATTCGCATGGATGCACGCTAAAAAAAAAGTTTGGTGGCATTTTGTCAGCCACGTGACTTCCTTGCGTCTACTCCCAGCGGTAACGGAGGTGATGATTGCACGCAAATTGCCGCTAAGATTATTATCACCGCTTTGTGCGCGTTAAAAAAAGCCCCAATTAAAAGATGCACACAAAGTCATCGTACAATGTTTGCGGTTTTTTTGCCTTGGACAGGGTTGCATCATTATAAATCATGTTGGGCAGTGCTGGATTAAGCTAGTGCGGGGCCTGTAGCATACGTTATAAAGGGGCCCTAAATAAAATAAAAAAACATACATATTAAAACACACATTTTTTACTTGCATTGTAAAGTAAATGTATTTTTTCATTTGCTATACAGCCAGTTAATACGACAAATCGCTAACTTTCAACACCCAGTCGTTCATAAAAGTTGAAGGCAGTTTAGTACTATAGTAATAGAGCAAGTGCAGAATCACTGAACCGGAATTGATAGCTAGAAACAATTTAGCGCGGGGCCCTTGAAAGTGCGGGGCCCGAAGCATTTGAAGCTACTTTTGCTCCGAGGATAATCCGGCACTGATGTTGGGCAACGCAGCAGCATTTGTTTAACAACCCCAAACTCTCCTGATGAGAGCGCAAAAAAAATCGAAACCGGTCCAGTGTTTGCTTGCAACAACAAATGCTGCTGGAAGATATTGGACTGTAAGGCGAAGAGGCTGACGGCACACATAACAGAGCTCTGCGTATATATCTTGTGAATTTGAAACCTTCTGCATTTCATCAGTGAACGCTATTGCTGATCGCCTCCTGATTCGCTATTCAGGGCAGTGCGAACCCTCCTTGTTAGAGAATGTCCCACACAAGCGGACTTCACAGAGCTACCTCTGAAATCCCACCCATCAGGTTGATCTCTGGTCTACACACGGTAAAGGGCAGCACTTTCCCACTCACCCTGCATATGAGAGTAACCCACATCTACATGAAAGTCAAACCAATATTTACATTCTCAGAGATCAAATTTAGCCACATGAAATGCAGAACCAAACATTTTATGGGTTTTTTGTTTGTGCAGTCATTGGTCACCAGGTCGAAACCATCCATTAACTACACCTGGGGACTTGATTTAATCGCAGGCAACTGACCTGGATTCGAACCCAGGGTCTCAGCGGTGCCAGCTCAGCATTCTGAGTTAATGTATTGGCCTTGGAGGCACGTGTGTCCACATAAATGCTACGCAAGAAGCTGCAAGTGCAAGCCAGCAGTATAATTCCACTAGAAAATGCGCAAATATCTTCTGGCAGAGTGAGTCTGTCCCCGGGGCTTTAAGATCAAATCAATCAAAATTGGCAGTGGTCCGTCCACAAGCACAAATATATATAATAAACTCAACATGTTGGTATTTACCACGACCTTGTAACAGAAATACTGTATATATAAATATTACAACCCGATGTGTTGGCCTACAATCACACATCACCCTGAACACGCCCGATCTCGACAGATACCTGAAGCTAAGCAGGTTCTAGCCTGTACACTGCAGTGCTTGGATGGGTGACCACCAAGCATAGCAAGTTGCTATGGGCTCCTGCGGGGGATACGTGCTGGGCAGCAGAGAGCAACGCAGCAAAATAAACCGATGTACTGTACTAACACGCGTCCGCGTCTATGCTCACGGGCTTCACGAACCCGCAATGACCAGCGTGGTGAAGTGTGCGCAAAAACCCCGCGCACCGCGATGGCCCTCATCCAGCAGTGGATAACAAAGGGCTGTGTGTGTACCGCAGCGCGTTCATCACGGGGCCTTTAATAACAATCGTGGTTAAAATCGTCGGTAATGCTTTGCCGTAAGAAGGCAGTTTTAGTTACGGCACGAACGCACTTCCGATTTGCACGGTTGGCGACGTATGGTGCGAAATAAGTTCCTCTAGTTACGAACATTCGACTTACAAACTTTCAGAGATACGAACAAACCTGTCCGTACGTCCAGTTGCCTGTTCGGATCGATGTTCAGTCTTAAGTTCAACCACCGCGCAATAGATGGCGGTGGTGGCGTCTATATCTGCCGAGCATGAAGAACCAGTGGCATCTACATCTACAGGAGATTATACAACTTTTAAAGCCATTCCTCGTGTTTAGTGTACATGCCCTACAACATGTTTGGAATCGACAGGAGTAAAGTTGGACTTACGAACAAATCGACTAACGAACAGACTTCTGGAAACGTAACTCGTTCGTAAGTAGAGTGTCCATCTGCACGCATACAGCCACACGTGGTGAGGTTTGACTGTTCATCTTCGCAGGATGCTGCCACAGTGGTGGAATGATTCGCACACTAGACTCGCAATGCAGAGCTCGCGGGTTCCATTCGATCTCCCGGAGCGCCGGTTGAAACAAATGGGGCAGGTTTCCTTATTCCCACTCTACACACCACTCCCCCCCCCCCCCCATTGCCTCTGTCCACCCAAGCGGCATGCGTAGGTTCAGCACAGTCAATCAATGGGCAGCTCTCGTGCCATGCGGTAAAGTGCGGATACTCCCACCTCTCCAAAGACATCTGTGGTCAGAGCGTGAAGGAGTCGGCCAAAAAAAAACCCTCCAGAGGGGCTCTTTTAGAGCTCCGTTTCGTGGAGGTCTTTCCGCTAACAGCGACGTGAGCGAGGAAATTGTAGGGCTGTACCTTGTGATTATTGGTTATTTCGTTTGGATTGTATCTATACTTGTGAGTGTAGTTTTTATCTTTTTTCTTATGTAACAGTGCTTTGAGATGTATTTTGATATGAAAGGCGTTTCATAAAATATAGGTTATTAACACATTCCTGCGGAGGGAGCTGGTAAGAACGTTGGGTTGCTCGGTCAATGGCCAGGGTCAAGGGCGGCGTGGTGTATTCCGCAAATATGGCCGACTGTGAGGGCGGGCACAAGCCGGCGTGAGTAGGTTAAACGTTGAGTTTTATAAGGGCACCACGGGGTGACCAGCCCCTCCCCTCCCCACCCAGCCCCACCCCTCCCACCCCCCACCCAGCCCCACCCGCCCCAACCAGCCCCTCCCCACCCTCCCCTCCCCACCCAGCCCCTCCCCACCCATTCCCTCCCCACCCTCCCCTCTCCACCCAGCCCCACCCTTCCCATTTTTGGATGCACGACGGACGGACACAATAATCCCATGTGGGCTGGTGTAACCAGGAGGTTCCTACCAGTATTATTACTGCTACGATATACCGATCTGTGCGTTCCGTGCAAACGTCAGCTGAAAAGGGCCGATCTCACTCAGCTCTGCGGAGGTCTGAGTTCAAACAGCGGCGGCGGTGGCCAGCAGATGAGTTTACTCATTAAGTGCGGCCCTTTTAGGATGCGACAGGCGCTAATGACATTGCGGTCACGTCTGCCCATCGATCATCTCTGCAATCTGTCTCTCGTAGGCCAGTTGCGTAGCGTGCGAACAGGAGGAGCCTCTTAGATACAGGCTCAGCTGTCGCGGCGAGCAAACGCGGCTCCAAATTTGTATTAATTTTTCCAGTTGGGGATTTAAAAAAAACGTGATTTACAGGCCTCAGGGCGGTGGTGCCGAGTTCGTGAAACAGTTGAATTACTCGATTACTCGATGTTTATTGTGGGCGTTGGCAGTGACGTGGCTGAGTGGTAGGGCATTTGCCGCTTGCTGCATAAGACGGCGGTTAGAGCCCAAAGGCTTCCCCGGTAAATGCTGCGGGTGTGTGTCCCCAAAGAAAAAAAAAAGGAAAAATCCTCGTTATACTGGTAGGAACCACCTGGTTCCACCAGCCCACAGGGGATGATTGTGTCCGTCCGTCGTGCATCCAAAAATGGGAGGGGTGGGGCTGGGTGGAGAGGGGAGGGTGGGGAGGGGCTGAGTGGGGAGGGTGGGGAGGGGCTGGGTGGGGAGGGGAGGTTGGGGAGGGTGGGGCTGGTTGGGGAGGGTGGGGCTGGGTGGGAGATGGGAGGGGTGGGGCTGGGTGGGGAGGGGCTGGCCACCCCGTGGTGCCCTTTTAAAACTCAACGTTTAACCTACTCACGCCGGCTTGTGCCCGCCCTCACAGTCGGGCATATTTGCGGAATACATCACGCCGCCGTTGACCCTGGCCATTGACCGAGCAACCCAACGTTCCTACCAGCTCCCTCCGCAGGAATGTGTTTTGAAACGCCTCATGATTCAGCAATGCCGCTGCCAGGCTTCTCACTCACGACGGTGATTGTGATCAAATCACCCCCGAGATTCCGATCCCTTCGCAACGGCTCCAAGTTCAAATTCAAGATCGCCCTCAGCGTCTCCAATATCCTCAATGGAATCACCCCCCCCCCCCCCGTAACTCTCCCTTCGCGTCTCGCTGTACTCCCCTTAATTTGTGCTATCTGCTGCATAAACGATGGCTTTCTGTTGAAGCCTCCAGTAAACCTTCGCTGTCTTCATAATCCGGAACTCCTTCCCATCAGCCATCTGTGCTGTTGCCTCCCTGTTCCTCTTCAGTTCCAGGATCAACATTTTTTTTTATTTTCCTCTGCCCATAACTGTTTCTTCAAACCTGTGATTCAAGTCCCTCTGTTTCTTACAGCGTCCTGCAACGCAGGTGCATTGTAGACACTCGTGTGTTCATCTTCATCATCATCAGCAGCCATTTCTAATCCACTGCTGGATGAAGGCCTACAAATTTAAATGTATTATGTACGGTATCCATCACCATTGAGTACAGTGCACGCCACGCATATTGTGTGTGCATTGGTGCTGCCAAACCGCAACACCAATCAGACCCGCGTCCGTATTGACCCGAGCCACAAGCAGCTCGATACATTAGCGATTGTAGTAATAATGTGGGGTGGGTTGTTACATTTGCAAGGGCCTTTAACAAGTGATTTTAATTGAATTCTGTAAAGCAGCAAATGTGCATGCACTCGCGCGGCGGTGACAATTGTAAGCAAAGCGGTACGGCAAAGGTGAACCCCGGATGAATGGTAACGATCGTTGCTATAATTCTGTTTTTAAAAAAAAAAAATCGTTTAAAATAGCCTTGAACATATTTTACATGTGAATCTGCCAGGCAAGGTGGAGGAAGGTAAAAAAAAATGCGATGAAAATAATGATCACCTGTGCAGACTAAGAAACACTGCTCGACGCTTTAAGTGAATGCTCGTCACGGCTGAATGAGTGTGAGAGCATGAGACAATTCTAAATGTATGTTTTAAACGATTTGATTTCCGGAATACGAATTAAGCTGGCAAATCGATGCCCAAAACATGATGGGGTTTGGTATACGGCGATTATCGGTGTCCCGTTAACATATCTGTGTGAGGAGGAGGAGGATAGACTCGGAAATGGGGGGGGGGGGGGCACAGTCATTTGGAGAGATTTTGTTTAAAAAAGTATCCGTTGAATGCGATGTAGCGCACAGCGCTGTAATCCTGGCGACCTCAGTAGGATTCCTGGCCACAGCTAAAGCGACATTTGCATGCGGTATCTGAACAGCCCCCCCTGCCCAGCATAATGCAGTGTCATCATACAGCAGTGGATTGAGCAAGGGCTACAAATGATGACTGCTATTAAATACTCTTTGGTTCTTTCGGTAAAGTCACGTAGAAATAAAATTAATTCAATAGAATACGACGTTTCGATTGCAAGACAAGCAGTCGTCATTAGGTAAAACTAAATTTGAGAGAGAGACAAAACACAGACAAGGAGACACACAGACAGACACACAAGCTGAGAGAGACACACAGACAGACACACAGATACTCTACATGCCTATGTGGGGATCTGAATGTGGTGGGGTGACAGGTCTTTTTTGCCCCACAGCAAGAAGGACCTGGGTTCGATTCCTGACTCAGGTGCCTTATTCTCTCTCCCTCTCTCCCCCTGTTCCGCGTGGGATTTCTCTGGGTTCTCGAGGTTCCTCCCATGGGTAAACAAACATCCCAATTTATATTCTTAGGTTTTTCGGTAAAGTCACGTAGGTAAAAAATTAAAATTAATAAAAGTAAAATAAAATAAAAAATCACGACGTTTCGGAGGCAACACAAGCTTCCGTCATCAGGTGGAACCGTCACAGCACGATAGCTGTATCAAGTAAGAGAAATTCCAAGAAAACAGTCCTTGTATATATACTGGTTGAGGGTGGGAAGAGCCAAGGTAGGCCCTGAATATTATTTTTGTGAGGTTCGGTGCGGCTGAAGCACGCTGCTAGGAATGAGCCTTTGTTGTGTAAACTAGGTGCGGATGATGTACAGGTGCGTGTAAAAGGGACTGAGCCTTTTGTTATGTAGAGATGATGCGGCTGAAATCGCTGCCAGGAAATGAGTCTTTGTTGTGTAGAATGGTTGACTGAGCCTTTGCCAATGCAGTGTGGCTTCCCCGGGTAAATATAAATAAAAAGAGAAATCCCTAACACGTAGGCTTTCGCGACCAATATTATTCATAATAAACGTTTTTGGGTTTAGATCGCGTTAGTTATAAATGTGTCGTAACCGTCCACCACCCGATACGGCCAATTAGTACAAAAGTGTCACGTTGGCAAATAGCCCGATGATGCTGGATGTAATTACCAGCGAAACGTCGTACTCAAAAATTGTAAATGTTGTGGGTTCACTCTTCAACACACCGGTGGGCTAAAGTAGTGAACTATTTGTCTTTTGTCAACGTGACACTGTTTTACTGATTGGCCGTGTCGGGTGGTGGAGGGTTACGACACATTTATAAATAACGCGATCTAACGCAAAAACGTTTATTATGAAAAAGGTAAATCCCAACACAGCCACGAACCCACCAATAACACACCTCAGTTGAACTGGAGATCTCGGAATAATGGTTATCCTGTCTAAGTGTGGCTGCTCCCTGATTTTAGTCGCTACATTCAAGGAAAATTTGACCTGAACGCGAGTTACGTTCCCATCACGATAATAATTGCATTCCCAATCGCATTGTGATCGTAATGTTGCAAGTTCTCAAATCCCGGTGGAGCGATGACTCAGCCTACCATCCCTCCAGGGCAGACAGAATTGGGATTATTTTTGTAAAAAGAAAAAGTCAACAGCGCGTGCCCTATCTAATTAATTTCTCTCACCTTAAAAATGTGTTCATGTTTGTTGCACATTATCTGTTATTTTTTTCCCCTCCTTTTGAAACCCACATTCTATTCTGGGTTCATTAATGACTATAAAAATAAATAAATTTGGAAGTGAAAGGCGTTTTCGATTTACTCATGAATTCGTGATACTCTACGCACTTGAGATGAAAGACAGCGTAGCAGCCGGAGGAGGCAAACACAACCGTGAGCACGCCCATCAGGGAGACGGAGCGATGGGATCAACTCTTGTTGCAGGAGCTACGCAGTCAACTGGCCAACGTTGGGGCGACGTTGGCATGTGGTAGGAACGTTGGCACCAACAGTTGGTCCGACATTCCGTGCAAAGCATGCTGGGTGAGATGGATGTTGCATCGCAGCGCAAGCGAGGGAGGGCTGCAGCTTGCAGGAGGATACGTCGTGGCTGCTGCTGCTGCTGCTGCTGATGATGAGTACTATTTAGTTATCTGATCATGTAAAACCCTCTTGCGAATCGCGTGCCAGACAAAGGCCTCCTCAAGCCGTGTCGGTAATATTTACATGATAACAAAATTACGTTTATCGACCAATCATTGCACGTGCAGTTTTAAGTAGACATGCACTTAAATGATAAATGTAATCTCCTCTCAAGATTCCGTGAACATATGGATAAGCGATTATCATGTTAATGATGAGGAGACGATGAAAATATTGATAATGATGATCATGATAACAATGGTCAAAAAAGTAACGAATGATGACGATCATTTCATGAAGCAGCATCAGCATCAGCAGGAGGAATGGAGGTTACCGTGGCGACCCCAGTGATGATGCCGCTCGGAATTCCACTCGGAGCGTGCGGTGCGGTTGTTTGAAGCAGCTGCGTCGCGCACCGAATGCTAATTTAGCGTCTCTCGTGCTAACAGCAGGCACCCGCTCGCTCACCCGCTCGCTCAGCCGCTCGCTCACCCGCTCGCTCGCCCACCCGCTCGCTCACCAGCTCTCCACCAGCTCTCTCACCCGCTCGCTCACCCGCTCGCTCACGCACTCGCTCCCTCATCCGCTCTCTCACCCGCTCGCTCACTCACCCGCTCACTCACCCGCTCTCTCACCCGCTCGCTCACTCACCCGCTCACTTACCCGCTCACTCACCCACTCGCTCGCTCACCCATTCTCTCACCCGCTCGCTCACTCACCCACTCACTCACCCACTCACTCACCCGCTCACTCACCCGCACTCTCATCCGCTCTCTCGCGTGTGCTTTGCTCTCTCCCAGGATCACCGAGCTGCAGGCCGCATCACATCTCCTGCTGCTCATTTGAACGATGGCCAATAATAATATAAAAACGAATATTTTACCAGGTAAGGCCAACTGAACTATGCAGTTCTGTTTCGGAAGTAGCCTGGCCGCAAATAAATAGCTCGACGAGATGGCCTATCATCGTGTGGAAATGTCGAGCAGCCAGATACCCTGAACGCACATTTCTAAATGTGGAGTGAAAAACCGGAGGACTCTGAGAAACTCCAAATATGCAGCAGCATTCGTCAGGCTCGGGATCGAACCCACGACCTCCTGTAAACTAGGCGAGGTAGGTAACATCTCCTAGCCGCCGTGGCGCCCACGTTGGCACACGATGAGTGTGCCCGAGCTCGATGGGGTGACCCAACCGGTGCACGGCGGGTGATGGAGGCGTGAGGCTGCGGGCTACGAGGTGGCCCGGAGCTGGCAGCAACAGAAATGGACTCGCATAGATTTATTTTTTGACGAGGGCGGTCTATGGATTGAATCTATCTGCGTGGAGTTTTGGGTGCTATCCCATCGTACCTGTGGGGGTTTTCTTACAGGTACGGCGGATTCCTCCCGCATTGCTAAATGATAATACATGGACTTGGCCAAACAACCGATGCAGGACCTTCCTGAAAGAGGCTCGGGACTACATGGAGGCTTTCCATAGTAAATCAATTGAATTAATATAATTGTTCAATTTGTGTTATCTTAAATGGATCAATCTTAATTTAGGAGCTTTCGTGACTGCAGGAATTATTCTTTGGTTCTTTTCGGTTAAGTCACGTCTAAAAATAAAATAATAAATTAAAATAACATATTACGACGTTTCGATTGCAACACAAGCAATCATCATCAGGTATAAAAGAAATAGCAACAAAAAATCTAACTAGAAAACTATAGACAGACATACAAGCAGACAGACATCACAACGGCACACAGAGAGAGGACACACATCGGCACAAAGAGAGGGGTTGTCTCTATGACGGTCCCTTAAATATAGAGAGGGGGGGCGAGAACGGAGAGAGGGAGGGGGCAGAGAGAATTAGCATATCAATGAGTGTACGCCAACGTACTGCTGCTGCTGCAAGTAAGATGACAATGTGGAACGCGCACGCAAAATTGAAAACTAGGAGACAGGCACACGAAAATTAAATAACCCAGCAAAATATCGAAATGTGATGTAATACAACACAGAGAGTCGGTTAACACAGAATTAACGCATAGCCTGGTTGATTACGTGTTTCAAAATTTGCTAAGTTAGAATTTTAAGTGTGAAAATTCCAAAGAGAGGACACAGGCAGAGAGAACAAATAGCCAGAAAGAAAAAGGATAAGCTTAAAACTTCCCCGTAGAAGTGGTTCAATCTTAATTTAGGAGCTTTCGTGACTGCAGGAATTATTATTTGGTTCTTTTCGGTTAAGTCACGTCTAAAAATAAAATAATAAATTAAAATAACATATTACGACGTTTCGATTGCAACACAAGCAATCATCATCAGGTATAAAAGAAATAGCAACAAAAAACCTAACTAGAAAACTATAGACAGACATACAAGCAGACAGACATCACAACGGCACACAGAGAGAAGACACACATCGGCACAAAGAGAGGGGTTGTCTCTATGACGGTCCCTTAAATATAGAGAGGGGGGGCTAGTTAGATTTTTTGTCAATGTCATATCCCCCTATAAATGAAGATGCTCTAGAACAGTGCTGCTGCTGCTGATGATGCTGCTGCTGTTGACGATGGTGATGATGATGATACTAGATCTCTAACGTGTTTTTTTGGAGTAGTACCGCGTATTGCTCAGAATGACGGCTGATATATTTTTTCTCCACGTGTCAAATTTAGGTCATGAAGGAGAAGCGCCGGGAGTGTGCAACGAAACGTCAGACACGGTGCCGCAACAACAGGCGGTGCAGCCCGAAAACACCGGAATAGCGATGACGAAGATGATTTTATTATTTTTATACTATGATACATCATTATTATTACTCTACGTGAATTGCATCGTCTATGCGGTGGTTATTTTCCATTCGAGTTGTCAAAATGCGATGTGGTCTGCTTGCGATAAGTATTCAATGACGACGATGACGATGATGATGACGTCTGAATCTGCCCTGTAGTGCCTATGGCTAACAGCTGGAAAATGTGATAAACATAAACACCAACAACCACCACCACGGCGCTTGTGCCAGGCTATTTGCACCTTAAGGCCACGTGAAGTGTCGAACGCCCGCTGGCAGAAGAGGTCACGGGACAGACCCAGGTGTCATGGATTGCCTGACGAACACCACCCGGGGTGACGTCATAAGTGTGCATTATCGACACTTCATCATCATCTTGTCATGCTCAGTGCTGCAGCTGCTATCAAGATGAAAGCCACCCACACACACATCCCACGTACAGCCGTCCTATGCTGTTAGGACACTGCGCTGTCAGCGAGCACCTATTAAGGCCATAACGGCCCGTGAAGGGGTGGCAGGGCCAGAATCACGCACGGCCACCTTTATCTCCCCAGCGCTGATGTTTACTTACGCACTGCACAAGATACTCAACTTAAGGCTGAGTCGACCTAGGGGTAGGCCCAGGACCTCTTTAAATATTTGTCACCGATCTTGGCCGTAGGCGTGAATCAAACCCGGGACGCCAGGTTCGTAGCGCAATGCGTTAACCACTACAGTACCGGCCCCATACACAACAACAACAACCGCCATTCGTGACGTCACCACGGCACCCGTGCCAGGCTAGGTGCGCTTTAAGGCCACGTGAAATATCGAAGGCTCGCTGGCAGGAGAGGTCACGGAACAGACCCAGCTGCCATGGATCGCCTGAACGAGATGACTGGCAGATGCGCCACCCGTGCCCATAACGTGGTCCCATAACAAGGCAAAGATCCCCCGTATAGTCTTAACAGACTGTTGGGGAAAGTGTTGTTAGCGAGCACCTGTGAGAGCCGGGTACGGCACACGGTCGTGTGGGTGGCCAGCGTCCTGCCGTCTTTGTCAAGATCGGTCTCTGTGGAGGAGGCTCGTGAAGGACGCAACTGGGCAGTTGGAGGCAGTCGCCCTCCAACAACAACGAAGGGCGGAGGAGCGACGCTCACAACAACGAGCGGAGCGCCGGGTGGCTAAAGCACATCAAGTTGGCACAGTAGGGGGCACAGGTGGTGCATCAGCCGGTCATCTCAGTCAGTCGACCCGTGGCACCTGGGTCTGCCCCGTGACCTTCTGCCAGCGGGCGTTCGACACTTCTCGTGGCCTCGAGGTGCACATAGCCTGGCACAAGCGTCGTGGTGACGTCACCGCCACTTAGTGGCGAATGGCGGTTGTTGTTGTTGCCGTCTTTGTCCTTCCTGTCCTGATGCTTACACACCGCACCAAGCATTGATGTGAAGTTGAGTCGACCTTTGGGGGAGGCCAAGAACAGGTTCAAATATGCGTCGCTGGTGTTGGCTGAACATGCGCGCGCACACCTGCCACACCTACGCCGCACACACCTGCCACACCTGCGTCACACGATACACGCGGCGCAGGTGGAGGCTTGGGATGAGGGCGGAGTAACAAATCATCGAGAAAAGTCACAGGGACGGAGAGAGAGGCATTGAGCCTGAGAGAGCTGATGTAATTTCACAGCCCATCAGCCACGCTAGGGCAGCCAGTTCAAATGATTGCAGGAGACACAGGCGGCAGCTGCAACCACCACCTCTCTCCTCTTTGACGTAAGGGACAGCAAAGAGGGGTTCCAGCCACAGGGCGTGAGCGACGGGAAGTCCGAAGCTGAGGGTCGAGGTCTCTCTGCGACAGCTCGGAGTCGTCTGTGTGTGGTGGTTATTTGCTCGAATGGTTAGGGCCAGGGTTAGAAAGAGGGTTAAGGACGGGGTTAGGGACATGGTTGGAGCCAGGGAAAGGGACAGGATTAGAGTCAGGGTTAAAGACAGGGTTAGGGGCAGGGCTTGGGACAGGGTTAGGGCCAGGGTTAGGAAGAGAGTCAGGAACAGGGTTAATGACAGGGTAAGGGACAATTAGGGACAGGGTTAAAGACAGGGTTAGGGACAGGGCTTGGGACAGGGTTAGGGACAGAGTTAGGGAGAGGGTTAGGAGCAGGGTTAATGACAGGGTTCGAGCCCGTGTTAGGGGTAGGGTTGGGAACAGTGTTAAGGACAGGGCTAGGGCCAGGATTAATTAAGAGACGCAGGGTATTGGACGAGGGTTAGGAGGTCAGGGTAGGAGGTCGGCTGTCCGATGGGTGTCCAGGGCAATGGTTAGTAAGAGCTTACGTGGCTCAGCGGTAGAGCAAGTGGATCGCAATCGGAAGGTTGCGAGTTCAAATCCTGGTCGCAGGTGAAATAAGGCGATTCATACTCTTAGTTCTTTCGGTAAAGTCACGTAGGTAAAAAATGAAATTAAAATTAATAAAAATAAAATAATACAAATCACGACGTTTCGGAGGCAACACAAGTCTCCGTCATCAGTTGGAACCGTCACAGCCAGATTTGCTGTATCAAGCTTCAAATCTAGAAATAAGGCGAGTTTCACGTCGAGGGAACGTCAACAGTGACTGTGCAATCATCGAGCCCTGCTCACCATAGCAATGAGGACATTTCACCATTGGTTCCGGTCTCTAAGCAGGACATAAAGCACCAATGCCTCGATGCTCATTTGAGCAGTACATCGCTTCGGCTGTTTTTTTTTATTCGCACGTAATACAATTACTAAACTTTTTTTTTACTTTACCAGGAAAGGCCCACTAAGCTATACAGCTCATTTTCGGAAGCGACCTCGCCACAAATGATAGCTCAACGAAGTGGCTTATCAGCGTGTGGAAATTTATAGCAGCGAAATATTGCAGGCGCACGTTTCTAAGTGCGGAGGGAAACGCCGGACGACCCGGAGAAAAATGCACGCGACCACGGGGAGAGAGAAACGCAAACTCCAAATATACAGCAGCAGTCGTCAGGATCGGGAGAGAACCCACGACCTCCTGCGTACCAGGTGATGGGGGGAATAACAACTCGCCATTGTGGCGCCCGTTGTCAATCCACTGCTGGATGAAGGCCTCCTCCTACCGTGTTAGTCATGAAGTCTGTTTAACCATACTTCACCACACTGGTTCATGCGGAGGGCGGTGTTATATTCTCTTGTTTACCCCCCAAGTCTGTGTGCAGCCCATCTCATCCACAACTCACCACTGTGCGTCACTGAGCCTGCGGGAGATGACGGCTCCCTGAGGCTCAGTGGAGCCCCCGGAGAGAGCCGGGAGAATGGAGCATGAGGCCAATTGCAGCAGCGGCAACAACGCTGCACAGACGATGGGATGCGTGTCACAGTGGGAGTCTCTCTCTACCTTGGCTGCCACGTTCGTGATTCCTGTTCTGTTACACCCCCCTCTCTCTCTCTCCACGTCGAGCAACACGTGTCCCTTATACTGGTAGGAACCGCCTGGTTACACCAGCCCACAGGGGATTATTGTGTCCGTCCGTCCGTCGTGCAGAGAGGGGCTGGGTGGGGAAGGGCTGGGTGGGGAGGGTGGGGCTGGGTGGGGAGGGGAGGGGAGGGTGGGGAGGGGCTGGGTGGGGAGGGTGGGGAGGTGTTGGGTGGGGAGGGGCTGGATGGGGCTGGGTGGGGGGTGGGAGGGGTGGGGCTGGGTGGGGAGGGGCTGGTCACCCCGTGGTGCCCTTATAAAACTCAACGTTTAACCTACTCACGCCGGCTTGTGCCCGCCCTCACAGTCGGGCATATTTGCGGAATACACCACGCCGCCGTTGACCCTGGCCATTGACCGAGCAACCCAACGTTCCTACCAGCTCCCTCCGCAGGAATGTGTTTATGAGGCTACCAGTTAGTGAAGAAGCTCCCAGCAGCACGAGGAGCGAAACGTCGGACACCATTACTCCGATTAGCACGGTTGGCTACGTACGGCGCGAAAAAAAACCACGCCAACATACATACAGTACGTTCCTTTAGTCAATTGAAAGTGACGCACAGTAATCGTCGCTCTCCCGACTGGCAGCCTGAATGCCGCTTGCAGGCCGGGTGCGGAGGCGTCTTTGTTGGCACGGGGGAGGGGGACAGCTGCCACTGGGGGTGCCCTTTTCAAACGTGTTGATGATGAGATGTGATATCGAGCGCTCTTGGGACACACCGGTGTGTGGGTACACCCCAAAACAAACTCCCCGCAAATAATCACGAGGTTTCACATTTGTGTAACGCCGACCGCACAATGTCCGCCCACTCTCGAAAATAGACGGGAGAGAGGAGGAACCCACAGGCGAGCCGGGAGGGCAAACAAATTACCCAAGCTCTGCGGCCCCCTATACATTGAAATGTTTTCAGCCGAATGAATGAGTGTTACACGTCGGACGGAACCGGAGCGCCCGGAGGACGTAAGTTGGCAACACTCCGATAAATAGGAAACAGGTGGAGGTCCACGTTTTTCTGCCGTACCGTTTTCTCTTTCGGCGTGCCAGCGTACGGGCTCCTCCACAACGCCGACGGTAATGGAGTTCCCCAACATTTCTGTGATCCACCAACGCTCGCTGCCTCCACAGTGCTGCCGGCTTACATGTCACCGTGCGTAGCCGAACATCAACAACAACAACGTCAACAACCACAACCGCCACCACTCACCCAGTCCTCGAAGTGCCGACACCCATTGTGGAGGAGCTCTTCGAACTGGATGGTGCAGTTAGCCACGAAGTGGTCATAGCCGATGGGCGTCTCGTGGAAGACGGCCAGTTCGATCCTGCGTCCGTTGCGCACGTCGGTCACGAACTCCTCGTTCCAGCTCGGGCTCAGCGTTCGCGCCCGGGTCTGGGTTTGTCCCACGCGGCGGTCGTCCACGTTCACCGCCACGTACGGGTCCAGGAGCTGACTCTGGGAGCGCGTGGCCCCTCCGCCCTGCAGACGCAGCGACCACGGAGTGCGTCGCAGCTCCGCCGCCTGGCACACGCGCAGCCTGAGCGAGCCGTGGAACACGACCACCATAATAATACTGCCGGCGGCGGCGGCGGCCACACCAACGATGATATCCTCGGCCGGCTTCCTCCTCCCGAGCTACTCCGCGTGCTCCTCCTTCCCGTCGGGATCAACACCGTCGCGCAGCGCCTGCACGCACGTGCACCAAGTCAGGAGCGTGCACAGAGTGGGGAGCGGTGGTGTAGCGGTTAGCGCGCTGCGCTATGTACCCGGTGACCCGGGTTCGATTCCTGCTCACGGCCAACACCAGTGGTGGTTATTTGAGCCCGTCCTGGACCTCCCCAAGGTCGACTCAGCCACAGATGACTACCTGGCGCAGTGGTGTGTAGTAAACATCGCCACTGGGGAGACAAAGGCGGCCGGGCGTGCTGTTGGCCACCCACCCCCTCGTATGCTGTGCAGGCTTTCATAGGTGCTCGCTAACATAAATTGCCCCAACAGTCTGCTCAGGCTATACGGGTGATCTTTCATCTGTGGTGTGTGTCTCTGTGTGTCCACGCTCTTGCTCCACGTGTTGTTTACGTCGGGCTCTATACTGCCGCGAAGCCCATCATGTAGGGGTTAAACACACAACACGTGCGTTTGTGTCTACGTATCCTGTACAATTAAATACTCCCTGCGTAGTGTGCGTGTCCGTTTGTCTATGCGTCTCAGTGCTTGTGTATACTTACCACCCGCGTATCACGGATACGCTTTAGTGACCACTTTCACATGTACTCTCGCAGAGGCCGAATAATGCAAAGCGAACACATCGTGACGACGAAAGCACAACATACACACACACACGCGTGAAACGCAATGCGTGAATGCCCGCAGGATGTAATGCAACCCTGCTTAAGTGTCCGTATGCATGCGCGTTGAACTTCTTTCGCGCTGTACGTAGCCAACCGCGCTAGTCGTAGGCGCGGTGGAAGGACGAACTAAAGACACGAAAATCAGTTCTAAAGAAATGAGATTGCCAATCTAGATTTAACGGTGCATCGCTTCAGTGGCTTGCTAATATCGGAAGAAAGGGCGTTCCAGACGGCCGCATAAGCGCACCGAACAGCGTGACCGCCTTTATTCAATGGCTAGCCAAGAGCCGCTGCTACAATGACCGATGGTGGTCTATGTTCCTTGGCGAGAAGATGAAGATGAAGGTGGAAGTGTCAGCAGAAGGTGGAGTTCTGTTTTAGACGTGGCTCACGGAGCGCGCGCGCGCGCGCGCACACACAAATTCCACTCCTCCTCCTCTGCGCGCTCCCACCCCTCGCACGCACCCCTCTCGCTCCCACCCCTCGCACGCACCCCTCTCGCTCCCACCCCTCGCACGCACCCCTCGCACGCACCCCTCGCACGCACCCCTCGCTCCCACCCCTCGCTCCCACCCCTCGCTCCCACCCCTCGCTCCCACCTCTCGCTCCCACCGCTCGCTCCCACCCCTCGCTCCCACCCCTCGCTCCCACCTCTCGCTCCAGGGCCGGCCCGAGGCATAAGCGAACTAAGCGGCTGCTTGGGGCCCCCTGGCCACCCGGGGGCCCCCGAATCGTTTTTTTTTTAATAAAAGAGTGAAGTATTTTAAGTGTTGTTTTTATTTTTTATTAATACATAACCTCACTGTATTCGTTTATAATATTCGCTATAACATTATAGTGTGACATTTGTGTCAATAATCTTCTAGCACAGATGAGTCTGCGTGGTGGGAGGGGGGCCCCCAAATCAAATTCTGCTTAGGGCCCCCAAGAGGCTCGGGCCGGCACTGTCTCGCTCCCACGAACCTCTCGCTCCCACCCCTCGCTCGTACCCCTCGCACGCACCCCTCGCTCCCACGCCGCGGACAGCGCCAGCAGCTGTCGCTGCCGCCGCGCCACGGGTATTGACTGGAGAATTTGCACCGCATAGGAGGAAAACACGCCCCGTTCATGGCATCCCCGGGATATCGATGCCGCACGTGATGCCTCCATCTCTCGACAACCACGACCACCAACACGGACAGCAGCAGCACCATCCACTGCTTCATTAATTCACCCACACACACACAGACAGACAGACATGCTCACACTCACATTCACCAACACCATCACCCATTCCTTTATTCGCACATTCACTCACACCACCATCAGCACCCACTCCTCCATTAATTCATTCACCGATACACACACACACTAACATCTACCACCAGCCACTCCTTCATTCACCCATACACACACACACTAACATGTACCACCAGCCACTCCTTCATTCACCCATACACACACACTAACATCTACCACCAGCCACTCCTTCATTCACCCATACACACACACACTAACATCTACCACCAGCCACTCCTTCATTCACCCATACATACACACACTAACATGTACCACCAGCCACTCCTTCATTCACCCATACACACACACACTAACATGTACCACCAGCCACTCCTTCATTCACCCATACACACACACTAACATCTACCACCAGCCACTCCTTCATTCACCCCTACACACACACACTAACATCTACCACCAGCCACTCCTTCATTCACCCATACACACACACACACTAACATGTACCACCAGCCACTCCTTCATTCACCCATACACACACACTAACATCTACCACCAGCCACTCCTTCATTCACCCATACACACACACACTAACATCTACCACCAGCCACTCCTTCATTCACCCATACACACACACACTAACATGTACCACCAGCCACTCCTTCATTCACCCATACACACACACTAACATCTACCACCAGCCACTCCTTCATTCACCCATACACACACACACTAACATCTACCACCAGCCACTCCTTCATTCACCCATCTCCTCACCACCAGCATCAACACCACCACCAACCAGAAATTAATTCATCCATACATGCATACATACACTCACATCCACCACAAACCATCATTACCACCACCCACTTCTTTTATTCACCCATACACTCACGAACAACCACCACCACCCACCACCCACCATTACCATAACCAACTCTTACATCCACCCATTCACTCACCAGCAGTCGGACAACCCACTCATTCAATTATATTCACCCATACACTCACGAACAACCACCACCACCCACCATTACCATAACCAACTCTTACATCCACCCATTCACTCACCAGCAGTCGGACAACCCACTCATTCAATTATATTCACCCGTACACTCACTAACAACCACCACCGCCCATTCTTTCATTCGCCCATACCGTCATTCACCCTGACCACCAGCCACCGATTCACGAACCAATCATCATCACCACCAACCACATTAATTCATCCACTCCCTACTACCAACCACCACCCACTACAACCACCATAATATACTACCCACCACCATACACAAATAAATGCACTATGACACACCACCACCATAATCATCACTAACCACCATCTTCATCCATTTATCCATGATTACTCCCCACCACCATCATCATCACCCGCTCACTTTCCGCTACCAGCCACCTCCTCCTCATCCAGTTACTACCAATTCACTCAATGCGACATCCACCCACACAATCCACTCACCGCCAACCAATGCAATTCACTCACCTCGCATCATCCGTCCACGCGGATCTGACCTTTGCCGGGACCTACTCGGTGAATAATCACGCTTCAAGCCATCGGCTCCAACTCGACAGCGTGTGAACATCAACACCCAGAGCCATTTGTGGTAAAGAAAATAGAAAGCACGCGCAAAGATACCCCCCCACCCCCCACCCTTGTAGCTTTTTAACAGACGGCTGTGGCGAGTGGCGTTAGCGAGCACCTATTAAGGCCGGTACGGCGCATGAGCGTGAGTGGTCAGCACCACGCCTCCTTTGTCTCACCAGTGCTGATGTTCGCACGCACTGAACCAGGATAATCATTTTAAGGCCGAGTTGACCTAGGGGACAGGCCAAGTACCGTCACTTAATGTTGGCCGTGAGCGGGATTCAAATTCAGGTTGCCAGGTTCGTAGCGTAATGCGCTAACCACGACACTACCGCACCTAATAAAGCAAAACACACGAAGATTCCCTCGATATTCTGAACAGACTTTTGTAGCAAGCGCTTTTAGCCAGCACCTATGAAGGCCGACACGGCACACGAGGGGGCTGGGTGGCTGACACCACGCCCGGCCGCCTTTGTCTCCCAAGTGGAGATCTTTACGTATCGCACCATTTACGGCTGAGTCGACCTTGGGGAGGCCAAGGAACGCTTCAGATAATCGCCACTGGTGTTGGCCGCGAGCGGGAATCGAACTCGGGTGGTCGGGTTCGGAGCGCAGCGTAGCGCTAACCACTGCACTGCAGGAAGACACACACACATATATACTGTATACTGTACACATACACACGTATGCACATGTATACACAATACACATGTATACACATACACACGTACACCTGCAGTCTGCATTTCAATTCCGCGAGCGAAAGGGACGCAGAGATGTTGAGGGAAGCGATCGGTGCCTTTCAACAGAGAACATCGCTCATAAAAAAAATCGACCCAGGTTACACACACACACGACGCGCGTATATGTATATGCACACAAAACAAGACAAAGATCCCCCGTATAGCCTTAACAGACTGTAGGGGCAAGTGCTGTTAGCGAGCACCTATGAAGGCCGGCACGGTACACGAGGGGGTGGGTGGCCAACACTACGCCTGGCCGCCTTTGTCTCCCCAGTGGCGATGTTGACACATCACACCAGGTACTTATTTGAGGCTGAGTCGACCTAGGGGAGGCTCAGGACCGGTTCAGATAATCGTCGCCGGTGTTGACCGTGAGCGGGAATTGAGCCCAGGTCGCCAGGTTAGTAGCGCAGTGCGCTAACCGCTACACCACTGCTCCCCACTCTATATAGACACGCACACACACACGCACCTACACATACATACAAAGATCCCCATGTAGCATACGCAGCCTGCTGGGGCAAGTGCTGTTAGCGAGCACCTATCAAGGCCGGCACGGCGCAACGAACGTGGTGGTCGGGGAGGAGGTCTGGTCAGCACCACGGACAGCTGCCTTCGTCTCTCCAATGTGGATCATGCTGACGCATCCGCGCCGGGTGCCGAGAGATAAGCACTGAGTTGACGTCTGGGAAGGGACAGGATGAGTTCTAAAATGTGATATCACCCTCCACTGATGATAGCGCGTGGCAGGGAATCGAACTCCGGACGGCTGGGCTTTTAGCGCAGTGCGCTAACCACTGCACCACTGCTCCGCACAGTACAAAGATCCCCCATATAGCCTTAACAGACTGTTGGCGCATGTGCTGTTAGCGAGCACCTATGAAGGCTTGAACAGCGCACGAGGGCGTGGGTGGCCAGCACCACGCCCGACCGCCTTTGTCTCCCAAGTGGCAATAATTTTTACACACCGCACCAGGTAGTAATTTGAGGCTGAGTCGAACTAGAGGAGGCCAAGGACCGATTAAAAGAATCGTCACTGGTGTTGACCGTGAGCGAGAATCGAACTCTGGTGGTCGGGTTTGTAGCGCAGCGCGCTAACCACTCCACTTGCGGCTCCCCGCACAATACACGCACGGATACACGTACACGCACAGCTCACATTCACCAAGCGCACATTCACCAGTGTCCACCCTTGCTCACAGCCACCCACGTACCTCGCAGCAGCATCCCAAGCGCTCTGCTCATCCACCGCTGCTCTGCTCTGCCAGAGAGAGGGAGAGAGAGGATTCGATAGAGAGCCAGAGAGAGAGGGGGGAGAGAGCGCGATCGGGAGAGGGCGAGATTCAGAAAGAGAGAGGGAGAACGAGAGAGCTAGGGAGTGAGAGAGTCGTTCGGAGCGAGATATAGCTAGAAAGGGAGACTCGGCGAGAGGGAGAGAGAGACAGAGAGGGAGAGAGAGGGAGCGCGCGCGCGAGAGTCAGCTATACAGAGTGAGAGAGGAGGAGGAGGAGATGAAGAGAGGGGAGGTTCGGGGGGAGCATTGGGATATGACTCTGCGAGGCTCTCTGTAGGGAACAGGGCCGTGTACTGATCAATTCATCGATTAATATTTAATATCGGTTCTTAAGGCTTGCGCTGCACGCATTGAATCGTGTGTAAGTATCGAGTTTTTTTTGGTTTACATCAATGTATGCAAATTAACTGCAAGTGATTGTCTCTCTTTTTCTAACGATCGGAAGAGACAAAAAATACTCGTTTGCCTTTTATGGCACCCCTTTTTTAACCAAAGATAGAACACGTTTCCCCGCGTAGCATGAATCCCATTGTGTACTCTGTGTTCACGGAGACAAGCAAACCAGAAAACACTCTCAACAACTATCCCCTGCGCCATATCGCACAACTCTGTAGCAACCCGACGCGTCCACTGAGCGTGGCGAAATTCCAGCCAAATTCTGGCAGAAACCAGCGCCTTGAAGATGCGACAGTGACTGGAGAAGCGATTTCCTTCCATTGCGTATATTCTGGCCCGACAGATCGCCACTTTCGCATTGCTTGTGACGAAGTTCACCAAGCCCTCGATGTTTTTGGTGTCTGCATTCCCGTGATATTAGAAAAATAAGAATCGTTCGGGAGAAATGAAGTTTACATTTCGGTCAGATATTTCGTAAGAGCTTCAAAAGTGAGTCGAGGCTTTCAAAATGTATTTACTGATGGGCAACTATTTTAATTCCACCACAGAACAAACATTCTGGCTTGGTGTCTGTGCAATATGCCACAAAAGTGGTTGTGGTCACCGTACCATGGGCAAATGCTCCAACTCAGATCACCCTTGCGTTTAGATGACGATCACCGCAGGGCATTGAGTCCCTCAAATTACGTTGATGAATTGATGACTTGTGAGCCTGGTTCACAATTGATGATGGAAGCGGACCGTTTCGTTCTACATTCGAGAAGAGCTCTTCCCGACCGCTCTGCGAAGATAAAAGGTCGGTACGTTTCTGCTGACTCTGGTGACACTGAACTACCAGGAGCTGACGTGTCTTAAGTGCACTTCTACATCAATTTACGTTGAGTGAGGCAATCCTTGCCGTGATGCATCGGTGGACGTGCCAGGAGTGTTTTCCCTCCATGTCGTCGATTGGCTCAGGTGGTACCTGACCCCTTTCCTTTCTTTTCCAGACCACGGTTTATTTTTCCTCTTCGAACTCCTTGTCAATATGGAGTAGGGATGATACAATTGCCTCCACAACAATGCCCCCTTGACAGACCTCCGTTAATTCTCTCTTCTGAGCCATGAACTCCCCTCTAGGAATTCTACACAGCTCAGTGTGAGAGAATATTGGTAACACCTCAGTCAGATCAGCAGACGTCCGGTTCACCCCACTTGTCTGTACCGAGGGTTTCTTCCAGGTCCTCCTCTGGTTCCCTTTCTTCAGCCTCACAGCATTGAAGACCCTCAGCCCTCCTCGTATCCTCTGCTGACTCTGCGATGGTCGGCGTTGCTTGCACCTCCAAGGACGGACGGGCTTCCACAGCCACCGTCTCGGTTGCGTCCTGCAGGTAGATTTGGTGTGGGCCCTGTTTGGGCTCCTCCATACACTCGACCGCTTGTGTCGGCTGGGAGCTGAAGGTTCGAGTTGCCAAACGTCAGCCTCGAAACCTTAATGACTTGGAGAAGATCTGCAAAGAGGAGTGGTGGGACAAAATCCCTCCTGAGATGTGTGCAAACCTGGTGGCCAACTACAAGAAACGTCTGACCTCTGTGATTGCCAACAAGGGTTTTGCCACCAAGTACTAAGTCATGTTTTGCAGAGGGGTCAAATACTTATTTCCCTCATTAAAATGCAAACCAATTTATAACATTTTTTGACATGCGTTTTTCTGGATTTTGTTGTTGTTATTCTGTATCTCACTGTTCAAATAAACCTACCATTAAAATTATAGACTGATCATTTCTTTGTCATTGGGCAAACGTACAAAATCAGCAGGGGATCAAATACTTTTTTCCCTCACTGTATGTTTTCACCACCCTTTCTGGATACTACTATCACACGAAAGCTCCCTGTGAAAGAAGGAGCAAAATTTTACGTTTTCTAACAAAAGCGTTAAAATCTGAAAGACCTTGCACACGAATGTAATAACCAGACGGCACGTGTGCAGGTGAGATTCTAAGCAAGAGTACAGAAGAAAGTGAAACAAGTACACCTACTAAATAATTGTAACAAACAGGCCTCTCTCTCTCTCTCTAATCCGGACAATACTGTAATAAATGCTCGCTAATGGCATTTTCCCCATTCGTCCATCCAGTCTAAATAGACGCCGCCTTGTCACAGACCAAACAGCAGACGAGGAAGAGTGACAGAGGGAGCTGGGCACGACTATCTTCCCTGCGCAGATGCTCTGCAGTCTGCATCGCCATCCGCGTCTGAGCGGTCTTCCCATCACTGCACGTCCGTTCCCTTCCCCGAGCTAAGCTGACATATAATGGGTTTTATTTTTAGTGGCGGTTTGTTTTTTTTAGATCGAGGCTCGAACAAAATATACGTGTTTTTTTTCTTGATTTGGTTTGACTTTTAGCCACCGGAACTGGTTGGGTGCGAAATAACTCAATCCTAAAATCTAAACCACTCGTATGAACGAATTAATTTGCATTTATGTTTCGCTCACGTAAGCGAAACATATTCAGAGCATAGATCCTGCCCCCCTCCCCCCTAATTGCCAGCTGTTCTTGTGCGGTACTGGGGAGACTCAATACCCGGCTCAACGATGGGCACTCATCTGCCAGCAGGAGACGATTGTTGTTAAATAGTGCAGCCTCAGGCACCCCCAGAGGTAGCTGTCCCTGTTCGGAATAAGGTGATTGAACACACGTTTGAGACTGCCAGTGGGAAGAAATGCTTCTTAGGTGGTCTAGCCGAGGGCACCCCCAAAGGCCTCTGTGCATTAGTCTGGCAGCAGGGGACAATTTAATACGTTGGCTTTCACGACCAACATTACCCATAATCGAGGTTGTATTGGGTTATATCGTGTGAATTCGAGTACTCGAATTGTAAATGCTGTGGGTTTACTCTCCAACACACCGGTGTGCTGTACGAGTAACGAATTGGCATGTTCTGTTTACGTGACAACATTAATAATTGGCTGTGGCGGGGAGTGGCGGGTTTAACGACACACATACATATTTACGCGATGTAACGCAAAAGGAAACCTCTATTAGGGAACAATCATTGCTACGTGAGTAATTGATGGGTAATTTCTGAAATATTTGCAAATTTGAACCTATATTTGCATTGCATTATTTCTTTTTATTTTGTTACATGCACGAGCATACCATCTCAGTTGAATGTCACCTTTCCAGGTGTAGATTCGAGGTGCGAGGCAGCGAGGTGTGGCCAGGAGGTGGCCGCGTTAAGTGTCATCCCCTCGCAATCACGCGTGAAGGTGGCTTCTCCGGGGGTCCCGCAGTTTCCACTCACGCAAAACCGAGCACTCGACAATGGAATTTGTAGCAGGACCCTACTGAAAAAAATAGGCATCTTATGGCTCAGTGTGGGCACATCATTTGCATTCATAGTATTACCTGAACATTAATGTGCCTAATATTCTAGATTTGAAGCTTTCGTGACTGCAAGTATTCATATTCTTAGGTTTTTTCGGTAAAGTCACGTAGGTAAAAAATTAAAATTAATAAAAGTAAAATAAATTTTTTTTTTAATCACGACGTTTCGGAGGCAACACAAGCTTCCGTCTTCAGGTGGAACCGTCACAGCACGCTTGCTGTATCAAGAAATAATAATATTATTGCCTAATATTAACCCGATCCCAAACCCTGTCCCTAACGCTAGCCCTATCCTACTCTGAAATCACTATTAATTTACACCATTCCTAATCCGAAATCTATGCCTCACCTTACCCCTATCAGTGCCACCAGTTATTAACACAATCCCTATCCTCAACCCGAGCACCAACCTTAACCCTAACGGGATTTCTAAAATCAATCTAATAGGATTTTTTGGTAGTTGGTTTCTTTTAAATATTACTTAAATATCTACGAAGAGCCGGCTCTAACATCCACATTGTCCATGCCCTTAAACCAAAACCTTCCTTCAGGCCCCAGCCACCTGCCAATTAAACTCCGTCGCACTCACAATCACCCACCCGGCCGCCCGGCCTTATGTACACACACAGCCCCATTGTCAATCAACCGCTAAATGAGGGCCTCCCCACCGCCAGTGCGAATCGTCGGTGTAATTTGTCTATACTTCACCACGTAGATCAGTGCAGGTTGGTGAAGGTGGGAGGAGGGGGGTGGAACTTAAATGAGGGAGCACAGAAGTACAGTACTGCACTGACCTCTGTGCTGCCCACCACACAGCCCTATCTATATCCACCCGCAATCCTTATCCGTACCGCCAGCACCGCTATCTAAATAATTCACCATTACGATGTCCTCTGTTTATCCACCAAAGCCTCACTAAAGCCTCGGGAAGGTCCTGCTTGCTGCATTAGCATGTTTGGCGAATTCCATTATTGAGTGACTGGGCCTCCGTGCGGGAGCAAATCGCAGTACACGGAGAAACCCCACTGCGGACATGAGGGGGGTGGTGGGGGGGGGGTAACACTCAACGAGGTCTGGATATAGATGCAACGCTCCGTTGTTGTGCTGTGCTGCCATACGGCCCAACCGACGACACCAAATAGTCAACTCCCTGGCAGTCAGGTCTCCCGTCCGAGTGGAAACCAGGCTCACAATGCCTGCTGAGAGTATTAGCTGCGACGAGATCAAGACGCGTTCACTGCGATTTGCACGCATGCCAAATCATCTCAGAGTCAGAATCGTTATTTAGACTGCGGAAGGAATCCGGTGAGCCTACGAAGCTCTCTCTTTTTTTTTTACAAATGTCCAGCATTGTGCGGGTCATCAAGTTACAACAGCAAAGAATCCACAACAAAAACACGACAGGAGTGAAAAATAGAGAAAATGTTAAGCAAAGTCACTGGATATAAATACATAATGAATGCGTTCAGTATATAAGTACGAGTTTATCAAGCTTCGGCAAGCTGCACAGTAGTCCCTCGATAAATTTGGCACGTTAACATTGAGCACACCAAGATAGCACCACACAGTAGTTCTTCAATAAATTGTCACATTAACATTGAGCTACCTCATTGGCAGAGTAACAGCTGACAGCCACAGACACAGTCAAGGGCTGAGCAATGCCAGAGCGACGCTGAATATTTAGAAGGCTGCACATGAAATTAATCACCTCCTCCTCCTCCTCCTCATCGTCTTGTCATTCCGCACACAATCACAGCGGTGCCAGTCAGCAGCGCAAAACGGTGGTGTGTGTGTGCACGCAAAGGCCAAGCAATTATCTTATTTGGTATGGAATCGTGGCGTCGCTAACAAGCCCATCGCGTATTGTGTGCGGACAAATGTGTTTATACGCAACAGCAGCGGTGGTAGTAGTAGCAGCACCAACATGAAACAGCAGTAGAATCATCCCGATCTTCAGCAGCAGTGGTCACAAGTATCAACAGCAGCAGTCGCAGCAGTAAGATTATCAATCTGGATTTGAAGCGTTCACTTCAGCAATTGTTTCTTGCTGTGGTTGTCCCACCTGATGACGGACGCTTGTGTTGCGCCCGAAACGTCGTGATTTAATAAATTTTCTTTTATACCTACGTGACTTTACCGAAAGAACCAAAGAGTAAGATTATCGTCATCGTCAACACTCGGGACGCCACGGTGGCGAGATGTTCACTACCTCGTCTGGTATGCAGGAGGTCGTGGGTTCAATCCCGATCTGACGCCTGCTGTATATTTGGACTTTTCTTGTCTCTCTCCCCGTAGTCGCGTGGAATTTTCTTCGAGTCCTCCGGCTTTTCCCTCCACATCTAGAATCGTGCGTTAAGAATATTTGGCCGCTATAAATTTCCACATGATAAGCCACTTTGTTGAGCGATCATTTGTGGCCAGGTCTCGTCTGAAACATGGCTATATAGCTTAGTGGGCCTTACCTAATGAAATATATAATATCGTAATTTTTTTGTGTCAGCAGTAGTATCAGCAGCAATCGAAGATTAGCGACTGTTTCAATGCGAGAATCTCTCCAGCTCCTGCACACGAGCCGAACTCATCGCTCCATCTCCTGGGTGTACATACTCTCTCGTGTGTATTTCCTCCTTTGACTGCCACTCCGTCATTAGTTTCAACCAGTCGTCATGATCCTTCATCGTGACGTTGTTTTTCCCAAACCCATTAAAATGAAGAGCGTTACTCGTATTATTCTCTTAAAACACTGGCTGGTTTCCTCCCACACACATAATCAATTAAAAATAGATTCTTGCCAAAAAACCCAATCTGGCAGGGCTGAAAAAAAGAGGCCTTCCTTTGTAAATAAGCGCTATTCTTTTTATTCTTATTATCTCCAATGTATTTTCAGGTTGTACCACGTGCTTTTCGATATGATGTCCGACGTTTTCGTTTCAGCACGTGGAGCAAAACTATTGCTTTCCTCCCGCGCGCAAACCACATAAACACACACACTCAAAAATAAAACAGTCGTTGACCAAACATCTCAAAAGCAGGACCCTCCTTTAAATGAGCATTGAGCCTCAACATATCTTACGACAAAAAAAATTTTTGTTCCTTGGGCTCTCAGCGGACTTATTGGCCGGAGGAGCAGAGAGGCATTCCGTAATTACAATTCAAGCAACGTGTGCACACCGAAGGGAACATCGTTTTTTTTTATAGTGCGCAATAAACACAATTCCCCCGTGTATGGCCCCGTTATCGCATAAGTGCAAAGCTACGCGGAGCATCACCCGTAAGTGCTGCAGGTCTATATATATTATTCAGATTACAGAGCAGGACTAGGCTCATTGAATACGACCCCCACCTGCATCTTCAGTTCATATCGCGCTTACCCTCCTCTCACATCAAATAATGCGGTTGGGGGGGGGGGTTAAAGAAAACATTCAGTGCCAGAAATGAATGATAGGGTAAGCAACTTGCAGCAGGTTCGGAAGAGACTGTGGCGATGGAAGCGTTGTTGGTGTGATCAGGAAGAGGCGGGTTGTGATGGGGTGGGAAACGTCTGTGAGGGATTGGAGACGACAGGGGAAACTAAACGTGAACTATTACTCTACAGGGTGGTTAAAATAACAATGAACACGTATATGGGACGAAGATCTCTCCATGTCGCCTTAACAGGCAAGTGCCGTTAGCGACAACGACTCGTTAAGCCTGGCACGGCACGAGAGGTGATTGAGCAGCGCCAAGCCCAGCTGCCTTTGTCTGACACTTACATACGGCACCAGGTACTAATTTAAGGCTGAGTCAATCTAGGGGAGGCCCATGAGACAGTTCAAATGTAAGCATTTACACCATTGGAACCTCATTTGCCAGTAAAAATATGATAATTGTTTTTTTACCCTTCTATCTGGCAACAAAACTGACACCTTTTTTACAAGGAGTCATGTGAGACTAGGCTCTAAGGAAAGCTGTCTCGAGTGTGGACCAATCAACTTCAAGGACAGTGCATATCATTATCAGAGTTATGTTTATTTTTGCATTATGACTGCAGGTATTGTGGTCTATGCAAACATGACTCGTTGTAAAAAAGGTGTCAGTTTTGTTGCCAGATAGAAGGGTAAAAAACCAATTATCAACAGTTCAAATGCTCACAACTGTTGTTGGTCGTGTGCGGGCTGGATCATAGCGCAGTGCGTTAACCACCCGGTCTGTAGCGATTCAGCCCGACCGCTCAACCACGCTGCGACATACACAGAAGAAGCCGATGCGTATGAGGGATGTTGCGAGACACGTTATATCCCTATACAAACAGCGTGAGCAAACCACTCTATAGTCCTAATGTTCTTCTGGAATCGATCATTGGATAAATGTATACATATGTGCGTTAGCCCATTAATCAGTGGAATTAAACGTGTGAATTCCGTGATAGAAAATCAATTGATAAACCTCCATATGTGGGTTTGGAATCGATAATTTGCCACACAGACACACGTTTGATTGCTTTGTTAATATTTTCCCCAAATGTATTTAAACAATGAGGGTGTGCTACCTGCTCTCACTTGGTTCTTACAAATAGCCATGAATTTAAAGAATAATGGAACAAACCCTGAAAAGCGTGCAAAGTGGCACGGAGAGATGCATGCATTGAGAGACACAAGAGAGAAACACATGCATAGATTAATTATCGAACATCGACCAAGTTAAAGATGCAATTCACACTGTTAAGAGACCTACGTGGGCTCCACGGTGGCGAGATGTTTGCTACCTCGCCTGGTGTACAGGAGGTCGTGGGTTTGATCCCGATCTGACGCCTGCTGTATATTTGGTGCTCGCATGTCCTCTCTCCACGTGGTCGCGTGGATTTTTTTTCCCGGGTCCTCCAGTTTTTTCCTCCACATTTAGAATCAACGTGCGTTTAGAGTATTTGACTGCCTTCAATTTCCACGCGATAAGCCACTTCGCTGAGCAATCATTTGTGGCCAGGTCGCTTCTGAAAAAGAGCTACATAGCTCAGTGGGCCTTATCTGGTAAATTAAAATTAAAATAGACCACGTGACGAGAAGGAACGATGGACGGTGGCCAAGAATAATGACGGAGTGGCAGGCGAGGAATGAATCCGAAAGTCCGACAGATATGTAGCAAGTGAAATCAGCTGATGCACACACGTGCTAGGTTGGATGATTGCATCGTAGGATGATGAAAGGTGGATGTGGGGGTGGCGGCGGCTTGCGAAGGCCTTTATCCACTCGTGCATTTACGATGGATAGGTGATGATGATGATGATAATGATCTCATCATAGTCGTAATGCGGCCGCATCTCGAGACCCTGTCCAATATCTAACACGAAACTTTTTTTGTACTCTACCAGGTAAGGGCCCACTGAGCTGTATAGCTCTTTTCCAGAAGCGACCTGGCCACAAATGATAGCTCAAACAAGTGGCTTATCGCGTGGATATTTAATGTGGAGGGAAAAACCGGCGGACCGGAGAAAAATCCACGCGACCACGGGGCGAGCATGCAAGCTCCAAATATACAGCAGGCGTCAGGATCGAGATCGAACCCACGCGCTTATTGGTGACGAAGGCCACTCAGCCCCCCCAACATCATCACCTGCCCCCCCCCCCCATTCTCCGCCATCTCCCAATCAACATGCCAAAAAAAAAAACCACACTCGTACGTTTTTTTTGCGATGAAAAAATGCATAACATAATGGGGGTGGTTCCCGTGGCCCGCCTCTCGCCTCCCCGCAGTTATCACGGATCCGAGTAAATCGCCACTCAGCTCACGAACGCGAGGCGCGCGCGACCACCACGTGCGTGGTCTTCTCTGCGCGGCCTCTGTGTGGTGTTGGTGTGTGGTGTTGGTGTGTGGTGTTGGTGTGTGGTGTTGGTGTCGGTGTGTGGTGTCGGTGTGTGGTGTTGGTGTGTGGTGTCGGTGTGTGGTGTTGGTGTTGGTGTGTGGTGTCGGTGTGTGGTGTCGGTGTGTGGTGTTGGTGTTGGTGTGTGGTGTCGGTGTGTGGTGTTGGTGTTGGTGTGTGGTGTTGGTGTGTGGTGTCGGTGTGTGGTGTTGGTGTTAGTGTGTGGTGTCGGTGTGTGGTGTCGGTGTGTGGTGTCGGTGTGTGGTGTCGGTGTGTGGTGTCGGTGTGTGGTGTCGGTGTGTGGTGTTGGTGTGTGGTGTGTGGTGTTGGTGTGTGGTGTCAGTGTGTGGTGTCGGTGTGTGGTGTCGGTGTGTGGTGTGTGGTGTTGGTGTGTGGTGTTAGTGTGTGGTGTTGGTGTGTGGTGTGTGGTGTGTGGTGTCGGTGTGTGGTGTCGGTGTGTGGTGTCGGTGTGTGGTGTCGGTGTGTGGTGTGTGGTGTCGGTGTGTGGTGTGTGGTGTCGGTGTGTGGTGTCGGTGTGTGGTTTGTGGTGTCGGTGTGTGGTGTCGGTGTGTGGTGTGTGGTGTCGGTGTGTGGTGTGTGGTGTCGGTGTGTGGTGTCGGTGTGTGGTGTGTGGTGTCGGTGTGTGGTGTGTGGTGTCGGTGTGTGGTGTCGGTGTGTGGTGTCGGTGTGTGGTGTCGGTGTGTGGTGTCGGTGTGTGGTGTCGGTGTGTGGTGTGTGGTGTCGGTGTGTGGTGTGTGGTGTCGGTGTGTGGTGTCGGTGTGTGGTTTGTGGTGTCGGTGTGTGGTGTCGGTGTGTGGTGTGTGGTGTCGGTGTGTGGTGTGTGGTGTCGGTGTGTGGTGTCGGTGTGTGGTGTCGGTGTGTGGTGTCGGTGTGTGGTTTGTGGTGTCGGTGTGTGGTGTCGTTGTGTGGTGTGTGGTGTCGGTGTGTGGTGTCGGTGTGTGGTGTCGGTGTGTGGTGTCGGTGTGTGGTGTCGGTGTGTGGTGTCGGTGTGTGGTGTCGGTCTGGATTTTCTGGTCTGTACGTAGCGGGTGTTTGGTGCTGCGCTTGCCTTTGCAGTCCACATTGCCGAAGGGGGAGATCATTATCTTCATACAACTCTAGGTATATGCATGGCTGTGTGTGTGTGAAATGGACGAATTGTAAAATAACGACAATCATTAATGCAGTGAGTGTTAAGAGGGCAGGCTATGGATGGAATTCGGATCAATGGTAGGTTAAGGATTAGAGATAGTGTTTCAAAAGCTAGTGTTAAAGAGCTGGTGGCAGGATCAGATACAAGGTTTCATCCAATACCATTCGCAACTAAGTGATGGTGACGTCACCTCGGCGCCTGTGCCAGGCCAGGTGCACTTTGAGGCCACGTGAAGTGTCGAAGGCTCGCTGACAGGAAGTCTCGGGACAGACCCAGGTGCCACAGATTGGCTGACTCTGAAGGTTACATCTAACACGCATGCACACACTGTATGCTGCAGTGTATAAACGCACACATTTAAAACGTACCAATTTACAGCCCTTTATTAAACCACCGCTATATCGAGGCCTCCCTACACCCGTGTTGGTCAATGGAGGTCGAATGATCACAATCCACCACACTGGCCAGTGCGTATTGGTGAAGGGAGGCACAGGACTGCCGCACGTAGCAGTCGCTGCGGACGTGAAAATGAGATCTAGTTCATGAGCCCGGACCAAGATATTTTATTTGTCAACACCACCAGAGGTGGCATAACTTTGGCGGTTCGAATTCTTGTAGGTGGCCAATAACGGTGAATTATGTGATAGCCATTTGAAATTCGTGGGTTTTCAAATAATTCACTCTCGTTGGCCGTGTAAGTAAATTTAGTTGTTTTAGGTTGTGCTACCTTATGTGGTACCAATTGATGCTGACCACTTTGGCTGTTAGCTGGGTTCATAGCACTGTGCATGAACCGCAGTGCCACACATCCTACATATACACACTTTTATGTAAATAAGACATGTTCCTTCGATTATGATTCTAACATACTGTATATATTGCCATCATTTCAACCAGTGTCCCTTGAACAAAAAAAAGCGCCAGTGAAGTTCCCTTCACTCACTGGCACCCGATTAAATAAACTTTTTTTTACATCCGTTGCTTAGGGGGGCGTCCATAAATGACGTCACGCGATTTTGGACGATTTTTGACTCCCCCCCCCCCCTCGTCACAAAAAGTCAGACCTCCCCATAAAATATGACGTCACAACGCTCTGCCCCCCCCAAAAAAATTAAAACATACTTCAAATCGCTTTAATTGGAGTGCGTATTTAATGTGGCGCTGCACTCTGATGTTGTAGGAGAAAACATTAAAAAGTCTATTTAATTAAGTAGTACGTGTTATTTATATTTATAAGTTGTGCATTTTGATGTGACGTCACATTTCTCAAACCCCCCCCCCCCTCGTCACACATCGTCACAAATGTCTGACACCCCCCCCCAGGTGCGTGACGTCATTTATGGACGGCCCCTTATGTGCATTGTGTTGAAATTCTGTGTAGGTTTCAGGGTTGTGCTGCATGGCTCTCCGTCCGATGTGTTCTCGGGGGGTGCCGCGCGTTGTCTGGGGTGACGGCTGACGTTTCGCTCCAAGTAACGGGAGCTTCTTCAGGAACTGACAACACGCTGTCCAACGTGAACACACCACGGAGTGCCGTTCCGTTTAAACGGTTATATTAAAAATGTATTTTTTGACCGTGTTCAATGAATGTGCCCTATTGCTATTGCACTAGACCCCGGATCACGTCTGCGGAGAGGAGTGGTTTGCCATTTATAACGTCTCCATGGCAACACTATGAGGTGGAGATTGGAGACGACACCTTCTGTGAAAGCGACTACTCTCCCGAAGGCACCTGTCACGTAGAACCACCGATATCTGCCACGTAACACGGCCGGCGTATGTTCACAACCAAATGCTCATTCATTACCCCACCCACCACAGGGGCTAGTGAATGGTGAGATGGTAGCCTGTGTGGTGAAGTGGTCAGCACGATGAGCTATGAACGCGGCAACCTGCGATGATGGATCATTGTGGCGGAGAGGCACGTGAATGGGTCCTCCCATCTCAACCGTCACCAAACCGCATTGCCCAAGCACGATGAAGTCGGGTCAAACAAGCCCTACGATTGATATGACGTGGGGGGAGGACTTCATCCAACATAAAATTGACAAAGAGTTTTAAAAAAAAAAAGTGTAATTATGACAAAAATAATTATCAGGACTAAATGAATAGCAGACCAACCTGCAAGAATGTAAAGACTATATTTCGGTGAAAGAGCGATACTTTTCACACGAGCTGTTACTAACGGTACATAATTGATAGCACATTAAAAAAATATCAAACGTACCTCGCATAACATTGAGTGTGTGCGCTGCACAGCCCCGCTTTGATATTCGTCGCAAACCGTTATGCAATTGTGTGGAGCGGTTTGCAATACATAATTTAACAGTGGTTATGTAAACGGCGTAGTAGAGAGAGGGAGGGACAGGGGGGGGATAACTTCAGTGAAATCCAACTCGCGTCGTGGATTTTCGAACGACTGCTCCATGAAGGCATCGAGTGACCAATCACCACATCCACACATGCTCGGCAAATCGATATGTGCGTGACCCAATAGTAATCTCTTCAATTCATCACCAATTTTTATTCAAGTGACGATGTGCGCCTCCTAGCAAGATTGTAAAGTGAACATTAAACATGCGTTGAAAATATATGTGCATATTTAAAACAAACATTACTGCAGTAAAATATCTACCCATAAACATAAAACATTTAATACGCTCGATAATTCAATTAAAGTTTCATTTATGTGGTCGTGATATGAAAGCACATGCAATCTTTCTGATAGCTACAGTGCTATACTGGAAAAAGCATTTTTTTATTTTATCGACCGCATACGTTCAACATTTCTGCGTGCGCACGTAAAAGAGCTTCTTCAAATAGAAGACAATTCGTACAGGACGTTCATGGGATCACAACAGTCTCATATTAGAGACAAAGTTACACGCCCCTCCATTGCCATGCAATATGTCACGTGGGCAACAGCACACACGCTTGTGTGCCTTACATTAACCGTTACCATAATCTCATGAACCCGAGGGTCACGTGCAAATCTGTGCACTCAAAATTATTTTACAACCAAAAGAGAGAGACAAGACCTTCGGGCGCCCACTGCCACCGAACGTTGATACAATATTTGGACAACCCGTACAATAAAAAAAAATCTGTGCAAGGATCGAAATCTGTGCAAGGATCGCACCCGCACGTGCAAAGTCCTCTCGGATCAGCACAGGTGTTTGCATTGAGCTGCGGAGATTTTCGCCCCAGAGGAGTCGAGCGGCACCAAATCTGTTTCCCCCTCCGCCACGTGCCAGCACCAGAAATAGCCTCCCTTGTGGCCTTGCTGGTACCACCGCAACGTGGCACACTGGGGCGCAACGCGTTGCTTAGACGAGACCCCGGTGGAGCCAGCTGTGCGTGTTGGTGTGTGGGTGCTGCCGTGCCCAGCCCAGGATGATGAGAGTGATGCTCATCAGACACACGGCGACACCGAACACAAGCAAACTCAGCGCCTGCGTGAGAGTGTGGGGGGGGGGGGGTGCAGAGAACGATCATAAAATATTTGGACAATTGGTACAAAGAATAAAAACTCAACACATTTGTCAATGACACTGCCCTGAAGAATTGTTCATCGGTTAAGTTTTGGGCAATGGTCCTTATTCATAGCAAGAGAGGCCAAAGCGATTGAGTGAATAATAGGTGAAGACTGCACTATACACCATGGGGTCTGAATATAAATTTAGTTTAATGCTTGTGCAAAGTGCATTTCTTAAAATGTATTTCGTTATTCCCCCGCACCTCCGATTCGTGCGGTTGGCTACGTATGGTGCGAAAGAAGATGAACAGACATGCATACAAGTTTCTTAAATCCCCTCCCACCTCCTTCAGAATGTCTGGCCAGCGTGAAAGCCTAGGCCAAAATACCCTTTCGATGGGCTCTCAAGAGCTTCTTCGAGTTGAAGCCCTTCCGCCAACAGTGGTGTGAGCGAGCATTGAAGAAGGCTGCACCTTCACATATGCACCAGTACACTGTGGCTGCCGGTATTTTAAGCCTCCCAAAAATATCGAGTTCATGACTCATCCCATCCATGACACTTCCTTGCAGGTTATTACAATGATTTACCCCGCCAGCAAGCAAAGAAATGTATTCTTTAAATTACAACTTAAATTGTGCACTTACTCCCATTTTCGGTGGGCTGAAGAGTGGCTCCCGGCTAACGATGATGTAGAACAGGGCCGGGAAGATGAAGAGTAAGCATGTGGAGGTGGTCGCACCTGCAAGCGACATCGGTGAAAGGAGGAAAATCACCAAGCATTCATTTGCCACTAATAAAAACACCTAAATGTCTAGAAAGTGAAATGAACATCAGCGCTTAGTACCTTTTCCCTATCACTACCTATTACCAAATAATCCAGAATGCTGCCATCACATCTCTGAAGCCAAGTCTGGTTGAGCCTGGATGGTGCTTAGGTGAATAATCGCCGTGCACGCTTGGTCGTCACACATGGTGATCAGCACGAGGGCGATGTGTGTGACTATATCATTGTACTGTACTTCTACGCCCCCACATCTACACTCCCCACCTTCACCAACCAGCGCAAATTACAGCCAAATAACCCTCACAACAGGCACATGCGTAGGGAGAATCTCATCCGGCAGTGGATTGAGATGAACACATACATGCATAGTGCCTCCCTAGTATGAGACCCTGCCAACGATGGCCTACAGGGTACCAATCTCAAACCAGGCACCACACAGTAACACCACTGTCCATGTTAATCACTCACCCGCTGGCAGCGTTTAAGATATTCAGCATGACGCTAATTTAAACGCAACTATTTTCACTTTTATGTTCCTACGTAAGGCCCACCGAGCGCTATACAGCTCTTTTTCCAGGGCAACCCGACCACAAATGATAGCTCAACGAAGTGGCTTATCACGTGGAAATTTCCAGCAGCCAAATACTCGATAGGCACGTTTCTAAATGCAGAGGGGAAAACCGCAAGACGCGACCACGGGGAAGAGAGAGAGAGAACACGCAAACTCCTGAACTCGTCCACTGGCTCACGAGTTCGCAAAGCTCGACATGAACACACAACAAGTGCTGATCAACTCCAACCCCCCTCCCCATCACGCGAAAGAAGAACAAGTATAACCCGTAAAAACAAAGTTTTTCACTCTAAATCCTTTATATGCGTGGCGGCTAGAGTCCTCTCGTCCTCTGGCTTGAGATGGCTGCCACCTATGGGCCAGATGATTGCATGGCAGCATTAAGCAATTGGTAATTAAATATAATATTTTTGTCCTAAACAGTGTAAAATTTTGGAAATTTTTTTTACGAACATTAATTGTCACGCACAACGAGTCTGTGTGCAAAATGTCAGCTCGATTGGATCACGGGAAGTGGGTTAAAAAACGACCGAAAGATTTGCACGGTCCTAAGCAAGCAAGCAAGTGAACTTAATATAAAGGATTTTTTAAAAAAATGACCTCACCAACAAAACCAAACACCTCCTTAATGTTTGGGACGAAGATGGCCAAAATCAAGACGAGCGTGATGAGCGCGAGGGTGGCCAGGGTGTGGTGCAGCCAAGAGAAGGGCCGACCGTCAGCCACAAGTTTGAGCACTGCCTTCCGAGCCTGCCGGCAAAGAGTCCCGAGGATACATTTGTGAGATGGATCCAGAAAACGTGCGCACACAGACACACACTCACTCGAGGGCATTTATAATAAATCATTCATTGTAAGCGCCGACGTACAATGCACCTGCAATATAACAAACAGCCTTTAAGTTCATGATAACCAGATTATAATAAGAAATAAGTAAAATTATGAACTACATGCAAGGATCTGTTTTTATCATAAATAAGAAATATCATTCATGCCCAGTCCCCTAAAAGGCTTTGTGAATCTGTGTTTCCCAGCAGCATTTTGTTTTTGAGTGGGGGGGGGGGGTTAACTTCTCTGAGAATCGTCAGGAGGCCAAACCCTACCATAGCTCTCTGCCTTGGAAAAAATAAAACTACTTTTTATTAACAAAGAGCTCTCATCTACACGCATAGTGCTTTTGTCAATCCACTGCTGGATGAGGGCCTCCCTATGCTATACAGGCCATGAAAGTTATTTGATCATACTTCACCACTCTGGTCAGTGCGGTGGGTGAAGGCGGGCAGCATAAATGTGGGAGCATAGAAGTGCAGTACAATGGCTTTTGCTCCACTGTCCTCTGCTGACCACCAAATGAATGAATGAAGCATAACGCTTCTTATAAAAAAAAGACGTTTCAAAGGGCTATCACCTTGTTATAAAGGATATGAATTAATTCATGAATCATGCCATGCGCGTCTTATAAAAGGGACGTATAGTCTCAAAAGGCTCTCACCTGGTTATAAATACAATGGAAATGAATTAATTTAATGAACCAAAATAAATGTCTCAAATAGCTCGTGGTTATGAAAGACGCAAATGAATAAATCAATCATATCAAGCGCCTTATAGAAGACTTTTCTCAAAGGCCTTTCACCTTGCTACAAATAAAAGAATACGAATTAAGAAATTTAAATTAATTAACAAAATAATGAATGATTCACGCCGTGCTCTCTCATGATCAGCAGGGTTGGCTACGTATGGTGCAAAAGAAGTTCAACACAGTGTCTCACCGGGAAGTGGATGAGGGGCACGGTGAGCAGCACAGACATGAGAATGCAGAGGCGCACGGACATCACCAGTGAGTCGTGCCGTGTCAGCAGTCCGTACATCTCCAGCAGCTCCGGGCTCACGCTGCCTGTAGGAAAAACGCTCATTTCACAAAGTGTCACCGATGCGGAAACAAGCCTTGGAAAGTCCTAATCACTGCCGGCGGTCGAGACATGCCAACAACGGTGGAAATTGCGAGAGCACAAATGGACTTGACCAGGTGCGCTCAGGATAATATTGTCGTCAGGGTAACATCGGTGAAAAGCGATACATTTGTATGTTGAACTTCTTTCGCACTGTACGTAGCCAACCGTCCTCATCGGAGGTGCGGGGGAAGGACAACAAACTAAACACAAAAAGCAGTTCTAAAGAAATGAGTTCAATCAAAATGTTACTGGTAGGAACCTCCTGGTTACACCAGCCCACAGGGGATTATTGTGTCCGTCCGTCCGTCGTGCATCCAAAAATGGGAGGGGTGGGGCTGGGTGGAGAGGGGAGGGTGAGGAGGGGCTGGGTGGGAGGGGTGGGGCTGGGTGGGGAGGGGCTGGTCACCCCGTGGTGCCCTTATAAAACTCGACGTTTAACCTACTCACGTCGGCTTGTGCCCGCCCTCACAGTCGGGCATATTTGCGGAATACAACACGCCGCCGTTGACCCTGGCCATTGACCGAGCAACCCAACGTTCCTACCAGCTCCCTCCGGAGGAATGTGTTTAAGTGCATAGCTCCAGTGGCTTCATATGTTTGAACCGGTCCTCGGTGTCCCTGTTTACCAACTCGCGCTGACCAGCGTGGTGAATGTAAAGTCAAACAAACGCCAAGACTGACACAGCATGGAGAGGCCTTCATTCATCAGCGGACTGACAAAGGGGTGTAAAATTACATTTTTGTATGATTAGTGCACAAATACATAGAGTAAGAGCGCTTTGATGCAATACTCACTGTAGAAAGTCAGGTATCCGAAGATGGCAGAAAGGTAGTAGATGATAAAAGCCAGGGAGATGCTCGTATTCGCCACTTTCTGCATCTTGCCTGTGCTAGGCCTGAAATTGCAGACAGCACAGACGACCAAACCACGTCATCCAAGAAAATAAATTGCTCAAGTTTTGCCGTCTTTATTTTTAAACGACAATCTTGTGTAGTCTAGACAAAGGATAAAAAAAATCCACTCAAGCAGCACCAAACATCCTTTGCTCACGACAAACTGTTAGAATCAGTCATGTGATTGCCACTTATTGTGCCATCTTCACTGCAAATCAATCACCACTAGACTTTGACGGGCACTAATTTGTTACTTTAGCCCCACAATGTACTTGTGTCCAAGTCTGTCATTGTTGTGTCTTCGATGTCAGGGCCACCCCGCTCACCTCTGCAGCTCGCAGTATATGGGCAGCACGGACGTGTGGCACAGGAAGGAGAATGCCATGGTAGGGATTGCGTATGCACTCTGCGAGGACACGTTCAGGTACATCGCGGTGAGCAAACACAAAAACGTTGAACGGCGAGACAATAATCCCAATGACTGTACATGTGCAGCACTTTCAACATTTGGCTATAATCACCATCATCATCATCAGCAGCATATGCTCAATCAATTTCTGGATGAATACCTCCCCCAAGCCGTCACCATCTCTCATGATCCAGCGATGCAACAATAGCACCTGCACACGGGCTGATGTCATTGCTACGTGGACATCCTACCAGAGGCATCCCATCCCGTGTCAGTGGCCCCATCATTAATCATGAATCATCGGCCATCATTCCTTCGAGCGACATAACCTGCGCAAATCGTATCCAATACAATTTTTCAGACCTTGGAATACGTTTAATAAAAGCATCAGGGGCAAGGGCTATTATTTAATACAGGCATACTTGCGATGCGTTAGTTATATTATTCTAATTAGCCCTTTTAAATGGCAGAATTGTACTCTGCAGTGCTCCATTGTATGCATAGATAGCCAGGAAGCAATAGAAAAAACTTTCACGTAAATACTTTGTACATGCTCAGCAAGTAGGAGGGCAAGGCAAGTGACTGTGAGAATTGACTCACTAAACCGAATGCTGCTCCTTTTGTACATGTACAGTCAATCCACTACTGGATGTGGGCCTCCCCAAGCCGCATGGGTCATGGAGGCTATGAGACCACACTTAACCACACTGGTTCGTGCGAGTTGGTGAAGTCATGCAACATAGATCTGGGAGCAAAGTATAGTACAGCAATAGATTAATTGCTCAACTGCAAACGACTCAAAGTGACATTAATGTGGCTTCCTGCACAAATTGAGTATGGGGACTGTGTTGATCTCCTCCTTGCAGTCCAGAGTGGTGGAAATTCCACATTCCTATGCTGGGGATGAGTACACCCATAGCACGACCACCGTTGGCTTCCCACAAATTGGAACTCATGTTATTCACTCTGGAGGGGTGAATGCCCTGACTGGAATGCTCACCCGAGCACTCAAATAACTTTGCACACCAAGCCGTGAATGAAAACAGAGCACAGATGCACGACGCTGCCATGTGTATTTTTTCGTAATTAATTTTGTGTCATTTTTTTTATTATTATTAGAATTCTATGGGGGGAAAAAAAAAACACCGACCTGGAGGGAAAGTGTGAAGAGCTTTGGTGAACAAGCATCAGATGAATTGCTGGAATTTGAATTATAAAGCTGCAGGGGAAAAAATACATATACAAAAGACACATGAACAACATTGCCTCCAATGGCATTTCAAAAGTTTAACTTGCAGGACATGATTTATAGAAAAAAAAATTCAACAAACTTAAACTCACCGTATAGTATCCCAGTGTGACATTGGTGGGAGGCAAAGGACAGGGCACTGAAAACTTCTTGATGATAACCTGCAGGCAAGTAGGTGGAGGGGGTATGATTGCTATCATATTAATTTCCATTAGAATTCACAATCACAACATTTTATCATAGCTCCAATTATCACGGGATGCTGCAGTGGTACAACAATTAGCACACTGGACTGGCAATCCAGGTTACCAGTTTGATTCGATCTCCCAGCTCAGCATGTTTAAACAGGATACATGGATATATGGAAAGGCCACAGTTTACATATGGTGGAATATACCCTGTACCATATGAATAACCCAAACGGCATTGGATACCCATAGTCATTTATACGCATTCGTTAATCCATCCCCCTACTTTGCACAAGAAGATCGCACACGTGTTGTCATCACATCTACGCCTCTATTTAAGGAACGAAGCAGGTGGACTTCTCCACAAATTTGGCTGTCGCCTGATGATGCCGGTTGTAATTACTGGCGAAACGTCGTACTCAGATTGTAAATGTTGTGGCTTGGCTCTCCAACACACCGGTGTGCTGTACTAGTAATAAATTGGCATGTTCTGTTTATGTGACAACCCTTACTAATTGGCTGTGTCGGGTGGTGGCGGGTTTAACGACACATTTATATATTAACGCGATCTAACCCAAAAACACCTGTGTTATGGTGTCTCTACAATTTTCTCTAGTGGAGGCCCTTCTGCCAACAATGGCCGTGAGCAAGCGATTTCAGGGCTGGACATTTGCCATTTTCATAAATGTATATCATCTCAACAAGCTGCAAGTAAGTACAGTCAAATGTAGCTTCAAGGAATTAACTACATGATAAGAGGTTTTCCCCTTTTTTCTGGCAACAAAACAGGTGATAGGATGTTAAAACACCAATCTGAAACCTTTTACAAGGAATCATGTTTGCATTAACCACAACACTTGTGGTCAGAATGCAAACAAAAAAACACACTGATAATATATGCATCGTCCTTGAAACTGATTGGGCCACACCAGAGACAGCTTTCTTTTGAGCCTCGTCTCAAACGGTGTGAGACCAGAGGACGCCAAAAGGTGTAACACACCGGTGTGCTGTACTAGTAATGAATCGTGAGAATATGGTAATGTTGGAAGTGGCCTTGGTGGCAATAACGGCTGTATCCCGGATTAGAAACTATTTATTTTCAACTACTTTTTATTTTACGAGGTCAGGCTCACCGAGCTACCAAAGCATAATGACGGAGTAGCAGACGAGGAATGAAACGCATCGGAGAGGCCGACAAATACGCAGCAAATAAAATCAGCTGGTGCACACACGTGCTAGGTTGGATGATTGCATCGTAGGATGGTGAAAGGTGGATTTGGGGGTGGCGGTGGCTTTCGGAGGCCTTCATCCACTCGTACATTTACGATGGCTAGGTGATGATGATGATAATGATCTCATCATAGTCGTAATGCGGCCGCATCTTGAGACCCTGTCCAATATCTAACACTAAACTTTTTTTTGTACTCTACCAGGTAAGGCCCACTGCGCTGTATAGCTCTTTTCCAGAAGCAACCTGGCCACAAATTACAGCTCATATCACGTGGAAATGTATAGCAGCCAAGTGCAGCAAACGCATGTTTCTAAATATGACCAACCCACCCCCCCCCCCCCAACTTTTACTTTAAAATACATTGGGGGAAAATGAATTCTTACAATCCAGAGAACATGGTAGTTCTCTTCACTATGCCATTAAAAGGTGAAATGTTGCTGTTTCTTTGAGGGACAAGGAATGCATGCCAATATGGAACTGCTGCTGAATCACATTAGCATCAGTCTGCAAAGGGCACTACACATTGATTCGTCATGCCCTTCCACACAAATAAAGTTTCTTCTTGGGTGGCTGAAGAAGAGCGTGCAGCGGATGGGGAGAGGGGATGGGAGGGGGGAACTGATGTGGAATGGGGAATATTCCTGTGCGATGTACCACAACGGTAAAGAACAGCATGAAGAACACAGAGAAGCAGCTGACGTAGCCGAGGAACCCTGCACACATCAGCAAAGATCAATACGACATCATGTAAAATAAGTAATATTTAAAACTACTTTTTTTTAAACACGCTTTAATGAAATGTACCGTACGAGTAAGGGCTGAACTGCACGACTCCAGGAAGTGGCCCCGAAGCTTGCCATAATTTAAGGGACCGTGGTGATTTACAGCCAACGTGAGTTGAGCGTGGACAATTAGACCCAAGCCGAAACATAACATATACAAATGAATGTTTAAAAATACTTTTTGTTATTTATTTTCATAGAATATAGTATTGTCATCAGTATGACATAAGTATACCAAGTTTGCAGTCGATACCACGTTGGGAAGTGGGTTAAAATTGAGTTACAAGATTTGAGGATACGACAACAACGACAACAACAGACAGAGCGAGTTAAATAAAAGCGTATAATAAAAAACACAACAGCACAGCCACAATAGCGACGGAGACAATAACATTTACTTAGCTTCATTCAATTCGAGTCCATCATACCCACTTAGTCAGATCAGTGACGATCGTTTATGGGCAGAGGTATTGGTGATTAAATCATCAGCTGTGCATGGCTCCTCCTAACAGACGACACTGTATCAGGCTTTGTCTGCTCATCACCAGAGACACGGTTCATGTCCCGAGGACATGGAGCAAGCGTGCTCGTAGCCGGTCCTGCCAGACTACTCAATCTGCAATTGACCTAGCACCATCAATACCAATATCAACAAATTACTGAAATTCACTAAATGTGGGCGCTGTAAATCAGTGCTGTTTTTCGCATTGCCTTAAGCACAGAAAAAAACACACAAACCAATTTTTGGCAGGAAGGCCAAGGGTAGCACCACCAGCAGAGCCAGCAGCAGCAGGAGGTAGGTCCCATGCATGTACCAAGCACTGCAAGCACCAAACACTTGCGTTACACAACAGCAAAATCAAATGCCAGTCGATGAGGGCACTAATCAAACAGTACTGCTTGGGTAAAATTCTAACAGAAAAAGTTAAACTTACTTTGCTGCTGGCTCGTAGTTCAAGAAGCCCCTGATAACCTTTGGCATCTCAGACTTGATGATGAAAAGATATGAAGACATTGCTGAAAATTGGAAGAAAAAAAACAGTATTAAACACATGAATCCTAAACATATTTCAGTTCATGTGCACATCATATTGCCTGAACAAAAGTGGCCTGAGGGAAAAAACACGTCTTTAAGGATGAAACTCATCTGAATGATGACTACTGTGGAGATCAATCAATACGATCAGCTCATGTGCTGGAGGGCGATGGGGTTGGGAGGCTTTCATCCAGCAGTGGATCGGCCATTTCTGTCGATGATGATGGTGATGATGATGATGATGATGTAAAATACTACACCCGCAAGCAAATGGGTATACCGCATGCAAAGCAGCCATCAACGTGTGATTAAATTAAAAAAACCTTAAAAAGAAGCATTCCCAACTCACCGCCTATATTCTGTAGGATAATAGCTCCAGCTGCCATGATCTGCAAAGGAAATTAATGGAGTAGTGATAAGTGCACTTTACAAGTGGCAGACATCTGGCCAATATCAGCTATTCACACCACCACTACACCAACATTATGGCAACACGGGGGGCAGCGTGGGGGGCAGCGTCATGTGGGGAGAAAACTCACCTTGCCTTTCCTGCCAAGGGCAAGTGTTCCCAGATCTTCGTAGGAATTGACACCTGCAAGTTACGTTTCATTAATGTCTTGTTTGATGCGAGTAGATAAGGTACAGCAGTATGAATGCACCTTCGATTAGCACGGTTGGCTAGGTATGGTGCGAAAGAAGTTCAACATACATATATTGATCAGTTTAACACGTAGGCTTTCGTGACCAATATAATTGGAGGTTTTTGGGTTAGATCGTGTAAATATAAATGAGCGATGATGTTCACACACATTAATACCTTTCATGAGAATCTCCTTTGTTATGGGCAGAGGTAATGTGTGCAGTCATTGACATGTGGGCTCAGACCGTAAACCTGCTACACTTGAGAATCCAGTTTAATCAAAAGTAGCTGCTTGGATTCGAACCGAGACCATCAACGGTGCCAGCTCTGCACTCTGACCACTGAGCCACCTGACCACCTGAATTGTCTTTTGTCTCCAGAGCGATGATGCTCACACACTGCACCAGGTGTAAATCTAAGGCCGAGTTGAGATACCACGTGTCTCTGAAGTTTCCCCACATTGCCAGGCATCAAACCCAGGTCATTGTGGTCGCAGTGCAGTCAGCAAATCACTGCACCATAGCAACTGAGGAGGACAAGGGTGGCTGAGCATTTTCCTGGCCACCACTACCACCTTGTGTACCATGCAGGCCTCTATACAGGGAATCCTTGACACACACACACACAAGTGTTGTGTAATCACACCTGATTGCTGACAAAGTTTGAGTAGCAGGTGAATGGAGTAAGCAGCCAGAGAGGCCACAAGCACAAGTAACAAGCTGTGAAAAAAAAACAAGAACAAAAAAACACACAAACTAGAAATCATGACAAGCACACAATTCAAGTTCCAATTCGAGACACGCATTAAGGGGATACATGGTGGGTTGAATAATATGGGCAGCAGAGGGAGGTGCGCCCAAAGGCATTGTTGTACTATACATCTATGCTGCCGCATTAATGCTGCCCACCTTTACCAACCCGCACTGATCAGTGCGGTGAAGTACGCCCCCCCCCGACAACCCGGACGGCGTGGTGAGGACAGCAGCAGAATGACAAAATGGCTGTACACACGTGCCAAATAAGCACAGAGCAGTCGGTTTGGTCAGTGAATTATTGTACGTATCATCTGCCTTGTCCTCCTACTTGCTGAGCATGTACAGTCAAAGTGAAAGCGTCTACATACGAGTTCCTTCTTTGCTTTGTTCATTGCTTCCTGGCTATCTCGGCATAAAATAGTGCACTGCAGAGCACAATGCTGCAGTTTAAAAGAGCTACAGTGATTAATAGAAAACCTAGCATGTCGCAAGCATGCCTGTATTAAATCATATCCTTTCTCTAATCCTTACAGTAATCCTAAAAAAAAACATTAATGCTATTACGCGCAACACGTTTTAAGCGCGAGTCCCAATTTTGGAATCAACGCTGGTAAAGGCTTTGACCCAGATTATTGCTCGGGATCGGGTTACAGCATTCACATTGACCCGAGGATGCAACTATATCTTTTAAAATGTGGATCAATGACTATGCTGACAAAGACAATACCCTTAAACACCTCAGCACCAATATCTGAATCCCCCTATATCACGAGTCTCGGCACTCGAAACAAAACATTGCAACGTGAAGAGTTCTCCAAAGAAAATATTTAAAAGCAAACGAAAAAATTACATTGGGCAGTATTAGAACCCAGATATGTGGGTTTTACGGTGAGAACCAGGCATGTTGCTGCAGTACCAAGTAGTAGCCTGTTACATTGATGAGGAATAGGGAAACATTTTGATTGGTAAATTTCGTCGGAAGTATCCAAAGGACGAGAATCAGGTTGGTTAGTTTGTTCAGGTTATGGGTAATATGAGGAGTCTTGTTGGCTAGCGTGGTTAGGTTTAGACATTGGACTAGTATTTGGTTGAATGGTGTGATTAGGATTGGGGTAGTGTGAGGCTCTGGATTACTGGTGTGGTCAAGTTTAGAATTAGTAGCTGGATGGTTCGTGTATTTCGGACTTGGGATAGGGCTAGCCTCTGGCTGGCTCTAGTGTGGTTGCACTTAAGGGTCTGGCTAGTTTCTGGTTAAACGGATTGCTCCTTTACGGGATCCTTTTATCCAGTATCAAGATGTTTGTTTGCATATTTTACCACAAGCATGTGAGGTTAATGCAGACCTGATGCTTTGTGATAGGTGTCGAATTGGTGTTGGAACATCTTAACGCCTGTATTATTGCCAGAAATGTTAAAGCCTATTGATTTTTTTGTTTGCTCCTTTGTTTTACTTTTTGTTCGCTTTTCACATTCGTATTCACAGTGCCACCTGCCAGCTCTTCTGGCCACACACAACATGACAAAGATCCCCCTTACAGCCTTAACAGACTATTTCGGGCAAGCGCTGTTAGCTAGTGCTGTTAGCGAGTACCTATGCAGTAGGTATAAAATAAAATAATATTTTATTGAAAAATATTTTATTTTATACCTACGTGACTTTACCGAAAGAACCAAAGAGTATGGATTCCTGCAGTCACGAAAGCTTCAAATAAATGTATACACAATTAAGCCACTTTGTTGAGCTATCATTTACGGCCAGGTCGCTTATGAAAAATAATACCTCGGTACGCTTTGCCTGGTAAGATAAAAAAAATCGGATTTGTTTAACGTTCCTATACTTTGCAGTCACATCGTGTTTTGTATTGTTTGTTGTTGTAACATTCTGACCCGCCCCTACTGGACATGTGAAAAAGAGCTTTATAGCTCGTCGGATTCTGGGTGTGTGACCAGTACCACGACCTCACGGAGACAAAGACACAGCAACGCACGCACACCTGAAGAGAACGATGCCCGTCTGTGCCATGGCGTAGGCGAGACCCAGGATCCCGCTGCCCATGATGGCGTGCGTGAGGTTAAAGACCGCCAGGCCAGACGACGAGCCCCTACATCGCCGGCCATCGGCGTTCCTGTGCTGGAAAAGCGGCAAATGAACAACGGCAAGGGGTCCAAAATAATTTCCTTAATCCTTTGTTTCGCGGTCGGCTCGCAAGCGATGTAACAGGAATACGATGCATCATGGAATGGTAATCGTATCGTGAGATTTTAAAATATATATCGTTATATCGCCATTATCGTTAGTTAATTTCCATCTCTCTTCAATGTGCAATTTGCAGGCAAAAATAATTGTTGCGACTTTACAAACTCAATATTTAAATGTGTAAATAGAAATTCATTAAAGTATTGCTTTGTAAACATATTTTCGTGGTTTGTAATAGAATGGACAACATGCTAATTATTAGACAAGACTCGTGGCAAGGCCGATGTTGGGTGAACTGCAGTTGAACAACGTTTTAACGTCATCTTTACTTGGACTGCAATAGAGCCAAGCACTGCAGGGGGATCAATAGAACCATGGGGGGCGAGAGTGACTAACATTACCAGTGGGTCAACTTTACCTGGGGGTCAACATTACCAGGGGTCAACAATACCAGTGGGTCATCGTTACCAGGGGGTCATCGTTACCAGGGGGTCATCGTTACCGGTGGTAATGGGTCAACTTTACCAGGTCAACATTACTAGTGGGTCATCATTACCAGAGGGTCAACATTGCCAGTGGTAATGGGTCAACTTTACCAGGGGGTCATCATTACCAGTGGGTCATCGTTACCAGGGGGTCATCGTTACCAGGGGGTCATCGTTACCAGGGGGTCATCGTTACCAGTGGGTCAACATTAACAGGGGGTCATCGTTACCAGGGGTCAACGTTACCAGGGGTCATCGTTACCAGGGGGCCATCATTACCAGTGGGTCAACTTTACCAGGGGTCAACATTACCAGGGGGTCATCATTACCAGGGGGTCATCATTACCAGGGGTCAACATTACCAGGGGGTCATCGTTACCAGGGGGTCATCATTACCAGGGGTCAACATTACCAGGGGGTCATCGTTACCAGGGGTCAACATTACCAGGGGGTCATCATTACCAGGGGTCAACATTACCAGGGGGTCATCATTACCAGTGGGTCATCGTTACCAGGGGGTCATCGTTACCAGGGGGTCATCGTTACCAGGGGGTCATCATTACCAGGGGTCATCATTACCAGGGGGTCATCATTACCAGGGGTTCATCGTTACCAGTGGGTTATCTTTACCAGGGGGTTATCGTTACCAGGAAGTCATCATTACCAGGGGGTCATCGTTACCAGTGGGTCATCGTTACCAGGGGGTCATCATTACCAGGGGTAATCATTACCAGGGGGTCATCATTACCAGGGTGTCATCATTACCAGTGTGTCATCGTTACCAGGGGGTCAACACTGATGACGTGAACCAGGGGTGATAGATCAGCCACTCAATCTTGAAGGCTTTAAACACCACCACGAGGGTCCGTGGGGTGGAATCATCGCACTTAGAGCTAACTTATGAAGGAGGTCGTGTGTGAGGAGGGGGTGGGGAGGTAAATATAATTCAGGGGGACCAAGGAGTTTCAGATCCCCTCTGAGCGATGTCTCACCTCGTCGCTCGCCCTCGTCAGCAGAGGCCGCTCCTCCTCCACCTCGTCGCCGGACGTGAGCGCGGTCCGTGATGTACACTTCGCGCCCGACCGCGACCCCATCGCTAGCGCTTCGGCGTCACTCCGACTCGAATAAACAATGAACAAGTCAAGGACAGAACGGGGAGTTTCAAACTCTTTCGCCGCGGCGCAAGGCGAATCCGCGAACCCGGAAGCGACGCGGGGGTTTTTAAACCCCCCACCGGGCGAGGGGGCGGGGGAACGGGGTTGAAAATCTCCACCAATCAGAGGCGGCGCTCGCGTCACGTGGGCCCGGTTTGTTTTCTAACCAAAATAAATGGCAAACTTCGCCGTATTCTTGGTTCTTTCGGTAAAGTCACGTAGAAGTGAAATAATAAAATAATATAAATATAAAATATAAAAATTCTCACGACGTTTCGACTGCAACACAAGCAATCATCATCAGGTGTGAAATCCACAGCAAGAACATTTTTCAAAAAAATTCAAATTTTCTTTCTGTGGATTTCACACCTGATGATGATTGCTTGTGTTGCAGTCGAAACGTCGTGAGCATTTTTTTGTTTTATATTATTATTTTATTATTTCCCTTCTACGTTACTTTACCGAAAGAACCAAGAATATGAATCCCTGCAGTCACGAAAGCTTTAAATCAAAATTTTTACTTCGCCGTGTTGCTGCTGCACATGGGAATGGAGTTTTCAGGTCCATACGGCGTACAGCGGTTTCAACACGGGCAAAAAAAACATTGTCTATTTGTGTTTCTATCCTTGTGATGGGACTTTGTAGGATGAACGTTGAGATGTATAAGGGGCACGGGGTGACCAATAAGATCTGAATTGGTCTGTAATAAGGTAGGCACTGATAAGGGGCTGTGTGGTGCCACAGCGACGGGGCCGCTCTGCCGAGCCAGAAAGCCGCCCGGCTTCCACCACCGCACTGCCCCCCATCACCCCCCCCCCCACATAAGCACGCACCCGCACCCACGTAGGGCCTCGTGGTCGGGTCACCTACCCTGAGTTTTCACCCGAGGGCCCCCTCGGGGGGTTACCCCACGGTTTCTCAGGGCCAGGGAATTGGACAGGACCCTTCCCAGGCCAAGTAACACTGCGGCGCCGTGGACGGATTTGAGATCGCACGACCACGGCGAGCTCAGAGAGCCCCGCAGTTAGAAACGCATACAAACACAAACACGGGTCAGCAGGGCAGATAGCTGGGATCAGGACCCGGGGCGACTGATTGGTCGAAAGGTCAAAGGCCGGCGGGATCGCAAAAGAGCGGAAAATCCTAGGCTCAGGATTGGTCGAGAGACCAAGGCGGTCGGGACGGGGGCGCCTAGCCTTTGATGTGAATAGTTTAAAAGAAAACGCAGGGGCAGTAGGGAACTCTCTTCTTCTGGAGTTTTGACACGGAGTCAGCGACGAGGGAGTCATCGGGCGAGCCGCTAGATTGTCTGCAGGACGATCTGAGCGCCACAAGGTCACCAAGAACTACAGACGGTATCGTATTACGCGCCTTACAACACCTCAGAGCGGAGAGTAGGATCCGTAGGAGAGGGTTAGTTCGGGGTAAGGACGAGTAGGAAAGCGGTTTAACAGAGAGCGCAGCATAGAATAGGGCTGCACGCCACCAGAGAGTGGGTTAGAAGCGCCTTGCTGGCCCGCACACACACACGGGTGGCTCGGTGGGTTAACAAGGGCTAATAAAATCTCGAGCGTAGTAACAAAACCGTGTTGTTGGGTGTTTTTGAACGTGGTATTAGCGTGCACTGCATTCGCGGGTGTGTGGTCGTTGTATGCGTAAAGGCCGTGGTCTCTGTACGATTGTGCGGGTACGGAGGTGTGTGTGTTAACGCCCGGGGAGAGCACTTTTGTGTGTTGGCGTGCCTACGCAGCCGTGTGAGAGGAGAATCGTCCTTGTACGATACTTGTGTTGACGTGCACGCGCGAGTGCGGGAGGGGACGAGTCGTCGTGTCGGCGTGCGCCCCGCTCGCGTGTGCGAAACCGCGGTGCGCAGTGAAGCTGTTAGCTTTGTGCGAGCTTGCGTGTGCTCGTTACTTGCGTAAAGTGCGGCGCGGTGGTGGGCCCCTGACCTCCAACCCCGCGGCTCGAGCGCGTAATCGGCTGCGCATTGTTGTACGGTTTGTCTCGCGCGCACGGCGGCGGCGGCTTGAGTCGTTGTGTCGGCGTGTGCCCCGCTTGCGTGTGCTTGTTACTTGCGTAAAGTGCGGCGCGGTGGTGGGCCCCTGACCCCCAACCCCGCGGCTCGAGCGCGTAATCGGCTGCGCATTGTTGTACGGTTTGTCTCGCGCGCACGGCGGCGGCGGCTTGAGTCGTTGTGTCGGCGTGTGCCCCGCTTGCGTGTGCTTGTTACTTGCGTAAAGTGCGGCGCGGTGGTGGGCCCCTGACCCCCAACCCCGCGGCTCGAGCGCGTAATCGGCTGCGCATTGTTGTACGGTTTGTCTCGCGCGCACGGCGGCGGCGGCTTGAGTCGTTGTGTCGGCGTGTGCCCCGCTTGCGTGTGCTCGTTACTTGCGTAAAGTGCGGCGCGGTGGTGGGCCCCTGACCCCCAACCCCGCGGCTCGAGCGCGTAATCGGCTGCGCATTGTTGTACGGTTTGTCTCGCGCGCACGGCGGCGGCAACTTGAGTCGTTGTGTCGGCGTGTGCCCCGCTTACGTGTGCTCGTTACTTGCGTAAGCTCTCGGCGTGCGTAATCGGCGTACCCCAGGTGCGCGATCGTAACGTGAGCGGCCAGCGCGGCGCAGAGCGGCGCAAGAGTGGGTATCGCGTGTGGAGCTGTGTGTGGGTGTGCGCGTACGTAATTAACCATGCCTGCTACGCGGACCCGCGGTGGAGGGGAATCCTCGGGCGACGGCTCCCACACCATGGGTGAGGAACCTAGCAGCGGTTCGCTTAGCAGCGGGAGGGCGATTGATGATGTTAGCCCGGCCGTTGGCATTATCGAGGGAGGGATCTCGGGGGCTAGCGACCCCCACAGCTGACAGGTATGTGAATACCAAGAGATGTACTATATATTTACACACATTGCGATTATACAATAATTATTAGAATTTGTGACAATTGTAATGTAATAGATGATCATGAGCGGGTGACGTCACTAAATATGGAGTACTCCCCCCCCCCCCTCACTAATAATCATGAGCAAGTGACGTCACTCCACATTGAACAGCCCCCCTCATTAATAATCATGAGCAGGTGACGTCCTCCAAATGGACCCCCCCCCCCCCCCCCATTATTATTACCGACTATAATGAGCCAAGAATGTCTGTGTGCAACGCTCGTGACGTCACTCCACATCGACCAGCCCCCCTCATTAACAATCATGAACAGGTGACGTCACTCCACATGGAGCATCCTCTCCCCTCATTAACAATCATGAACAGGTTACGTCCTCCACATCGAACAGCCTCCCTAATTAATCATCATTATAAGGTGACGTCCTCCAAATGGACACCCCCCCCCCCCTCATTCATAATAATTAGCGGCTGACTCCACATGGCAGAAACCCTCACGTCACGCGATCTCCGTAACGCTATTGAGACATCAAAGTAAAAAGGACGTCATGATGAACAAGGGACTATAACCTTAAAATGAATTAGGTCTGTGTCACCGCGCCCTTACAAATTGCACAAGCGTTTGCCGTGACGTAAATGGTGTCACTCGGTGACTAGGGTGTTCGTGCCAGCTACTGTTACAGTCGTGCAACTGTGCGTCTGGAACCTTATTCTTAGGTTTTTTCGGTAAAGTCACGTAGGTAAAAAATCTAAATTAATAAAAGTAAAATAAAAATACTTGATTACAGCCAGCGTGCTGTGACGGTTCCACCTGAAGATGGAAGCTTGTGTTGCCTCCGAAACGTCGTGATTTTTATTTTATTTTTATTTTACTTTTATTAATTTGGATTTTTTACCTACGTGACTTTACCGAAAAAAAACAAAAAATATGAATACTTGCAGTCACGAAAGCTTCAAATCTAGAATTAACGTCTGGAACCTCTCTCTAGTAAGTACGTCATGTCAGCCAGCCCTTGGAGGCATAGTCCTGGTGATGGCCTGAGAGAGAGCAAGGGTGCACGTGGTAGCCTGAGTGGGGCACGTGATGCTCGGTCGAGATCCTTCTGGAAAGGTCTCGAAGGGGGCGTGGCCGAAGGCGGAGCGAGGCCACGCTCATTAGCATAAAGGGGCAGTCCCGGTAGTGTTCTGGGCTCGTCTGTGGAATCAAGCCGGGGTCCCGCGTCTCGTCGTCTCCGGGTCTTCGTCTCGAGTTAACTTGCTACTCACATAGTTATCCATATCACCTACTATAGAACCCGAGTTACGTTCAGTGTTACCTGCTAGGGAAGTTGTTAAATAAAAGTGTTGCCTCCCAGTCCACAGTGTGTGCCGTGTTGAACAACACTACACATTAATGCAATGAATATCACGTCGCGGTCTGCTTTTCGCTTGCTAGTTTCAGATTTACTGCAATACACCTGTCCTTGAACAGGCAAAAGGCTAGTATATAATAGGTGATGTTTCGGCCAATGGACCTTCTGCATCGCGCATACATTCTTCAGAGTATATATATTCTGTATGATCTGAAGAAGGGTCATTGCCCGGAACGTCACCTAGCAACAGATAATTAGCGTTGTTGCAGAGAATATAAGAAACAAAAAAAGAAAATTTGCCTCTTTGCCATATTTGTTTCTCCACATAAATATCTTTAAATCACACATCCCATTAGCTACCACCTTCTAGGAGGGCATCTTATCAACAGAAATTGTTCAATACAAGTGTAGTGGCTCTCGCATAATGTCCGTGATGCAGTAATTTTTAGTCTGTTGATGGTCGGCGATGCGGCAATCGACTCATCTCGACGAACTGTACACGATGCACCACTACGGTGCGTACGAGCGTTCAGGGTTTCAGCACAATCATCCTCGCTGCGTTTCGCAATAGCGGAGTAGCACTGATTTCGGATTGAATGGTACCCCATTCGCGGAGTTGAGTACACCCCTGCAAAAAATAGTGTGCCAGAAATAGAATATTTAATTGCCTCTGCCATTTTGTATTATTTGGTACCCCGGGGTACCGCCATAAGGATCAACTGTGGTGGACAGACAGTACACACGCCGGTGGGTAAGCACGGGTTGGCAGAGCGGAGGAACTAGGGCAAGGGTCACGGAGGACTCCATCTGGAGGCCCCTGGAACCTGCTATTGGGTTCGAGAAGGGAGGCGCGGTCAGGGAGGAGCCAGGCCGCACTGGTAGTATAAAAGGAGCCGAGAGCGGGAGCTCGTGGCTGCCGGTTCTGGGAGTCGACTCATTTCGTCGTCGCTGCCGTCTTCACTAGATATTGCGCTGCTAGAAGTTGTTGGCTATCTCAGTCGGCACCGTCAATGTTTGACGGTTAATGTTGTGTACAGGCTAGGCTAAGCGACTGTGGAGAGTGCGTGGGCGAGACCGTGGAAGTTGATAGAATAAAAGGTGCCTCCTACAAACCTTGCCTCCGTCTCACTGGCACTACACAAGCAAACTCTGGACCGTTTTCCACATGCAAGTCTCATCAGCAGCCATGCTCTCATCCGTCATTTTCGGCCAGTGTTTGCCGATGGATGTTGTTAGGTCGATGTGTTTTTTAGGCACCCCTGCCAACGCAGTATGGCAACAATTGTTGGCCCATCACAAAAAAGGAATCTGCCTGTCCTGCAAACATTTCACACAGCTCTGGGAAATATGCCTAAACATACTTCACAATGCTGGTCAATGCGGGCTGTTTGAAGATGGGGAGTTATAGATGGACATGGACACACACAAGTACAATATTGTACAATTGATTTCGCTGCACTGCCCTTTTCAGCTGACAACGAAGCCTGAGAGCCCTGTAACAAACTGCTTGTGAATGGTCCTCATGCACCCATCCAAGCACCAACCAGACTCAAACCTGCGTAGATTTCCAAATAAGCATGGAACGTTGGCCAAAACATTGGTCCAACCACGTGCCAAACTTGGCCCAACGTTGGCACGCTTACCAGGTTGAGCGATCTTACCGAGTAAGATAAAAACTTTTTTTTATTCTGTTTGTATATTACTTTGTTGCGACTCCAACGACAAAGTAATAAGAGCCACTTTTATGAAAGATTTCTACAATAAGGAACCCGACTATAGACTTCCACAATGAAGGACTCTTGGCTTCATTCTTGTCTTCCTGCTTGTATCTTCCTCCGAGCGTCCCCACTCCTCGTGCTCTCCCCTTATATATCCCTCAGCCCCCTTTCTCGAACCTTGTCCTTGTTTTTACCTCTTGCCAATCCCTGTCCGTTCCCTTTAACGGATCCTTTCTGTTTTTCCACTCAACCTTTATTCTCCAATCTCTTTGAAAGTCTGCCTCCCGACCAATCACCGTGGAGGCCTTTTTTCCAATCGGATATCTTTGTTTATGCATATGGTTTGGGTTCATTTTTCGGTCATTACACTTTTAAGTGGTTTGTTTACCTTGAATATAATTTGCACTATCGTGTTTTTTTTTGTATTTTGTTGTTATAATGTTCTGACCTGTGAAAAATTGCTTTACAGCTCCTCGAATTTCTCCAGTATAAATACATATTCTGATACTGATAAAGGCTGGCGATCATATTACAAACAATAACATGGAAGGGGGCATCCCAGTGAAGTCTACCCATAACACTGCTTTTGCCGTCAGGTTTTGTAGTCGTCAACATAAGACCAATATCACACGCAATGTCTAACCCTCGTACATGTAACATATTGCCTTAATACACCACTGTCCCTCGCCTTGTATCAACTTGATCACACCAAGTACAAGCCGACCTCTATCCTAATGCACAATCTATCAGTTGTCTGTCAGGACACCAAGCAGGGGTCAACTTGGACCAATTAATCTTAGCCCTTTTTTGTTCTCTCACTATACCTAATAAACTCAGCGGGGTACGTCCAACAGATGCGTCTCACTGCTGCTGCTGCCGTTACCGGTAACCCGACTTGAACTGGCTGAACTAGACCGGTGCTCATCAAGTCAAATACGCTTCATTAACTGCAGGAAAAGGTAATGAAAACCGCAAAGGTACAGCACTGGAATTGCTTTCTCATTCCACTACCCGACTGAGGCCACAACGAGAGTGCGAAAGGACCCCTCGAGTGCTGAATTTTGACCGATACTTCCACACCAGCCAGACATCTTGGAGGTTGGAAGTATCCACGCACACTTTACCCCACCACACACAGCCTTACAATCGACTGCGGTGTACACATTTACACTGCTGGGCGGACAGAGGCAGGAGGATTTAAGAAACGTGCCCCCCATTGTTTCAAGATTGCACCGGCAACTTCGGGATTGCTGGTCAAGCGGGCCAACCATTACTTCAAGGGCATCATCCATTAACCGCAGGGTTTGGTGAAAATTGATCGATCTCTTTGAAAGATAACGTCCCATGCAATTCCTAGAAGGCTGTAGGCCATTGGATTGTGGAAAGAAGTGAAACTTTTTATGTCGAGACAAATACAAAGGAGACATTGTCTGCTTATATATTATCCAAATCAGCAAAGGTTACATTTCTTCATAGTAATCTTAGGGTGTCATTATGAAGAGGCTCAATCTGATTATTTAACTAAATGAATTTGCATGTTTTTTTAATTTGTGGGTTTTTGCCTGCACTCAAATCAACTCGTGTGCAGATGCTAAAAGGGCCATTACATCACAACGCCGAGATGTTCAGAGCGGAGGGAGACCTTCATCCAGCAGTGGATTGATTTTGGCTCATGAAGATGAATTTCGAAGATACTTCATTTGTCCGAGTCGGTCACAGCACTTGAGTATTTTTGATTCGTCGAAAAAGGATTCGATAAGATTTAAAGGAACTACTGTATTGCCATTTATACTGGTAGGAACCACCTGGTTCCACCAGCCCACAGGGGATTATTGTGTCCGTCCGTCGTGCATCCAAAAATGGGAGTGGTGAAGAGAGGAGAGTGGGGAGGGGCTGGGTGGGGAGGGGAGGGTGGGGAGGGGCTGGGTGGGGAGGGTGGGGCTGGGTGGGAAGGGCTGGTCACCCCGTGGTGCCCTTATAAAACACGTTTAACCTATTCACGCTGGCTTGTGCCCGCCCTCACAGTCGGCCATATTTGCGGAATACACCACGCCGCCGTTGACCCCGGCCATTGACCGAGCAACCCAACGTTCCTACCAGCTCCCTCCGCAGGAATGTGTTGACAAGCTATGTGCAACATATAAACTATAACCTAGGTCAAATTACTAGAAGAGTTTTGTGCAGGTCTTAAGACTTAATTAACATTTGGTAAAAGGCAAATTGGATTCTTGCTCATGTGTGGTGGAAATGTTATTCCTATGCTGGGGGACAGTTTTTTGTCGACTTCCCTAAAACGTGGTACTTATGAAGGACCGAGTTGAACAATCTTCCAATTACGAACAACACATTGTACCGGTGGGCCAGCCCAGCCAGTGTTATTAACGCAAAGCATTCGAATTGGTTTCATGAAAAGGTTAAAAATGAACGCCCAACACAATTACAACAGCAGCATAAGGAATGAATTTGAATGTTTATTTTTTTCCACCAATTGCATACCTCCAAACACTACTGCGATAGTGAAGAGTTAACGTGAGCGTGGACATGAAAAGGTGAATACCGCGTCTGTTACTCACAAACTGAACGTAAAACGATAAAGACTTCCTTCTTACCGTACAAAAAGCAGCAAATACACGTGTGTGTGGGGCATGTGGTTACAGGACTAATTAACACCGTTGAGGTGCAATACATCATGTACATGAACACTTTTTTCAGGGCGACTAATGCAAAAAACGGAAAGCTCTCGTACCGCAAAGCGTACCACGTCAACGTATTTGTCGTTTTATTTAAAAGTGAAAATGTGACCGGTACAAATAAACTACACTCGAATGGCCACCTTGTGTAACAACTTTACGCGACTGCATACGCCACAACTGCAGTTCATTTTGGAAATTTACAGTAATAACAATAACATTATAAAACATGATTATACAGGATTTATCAGTTTTACGCCTTATTGCCTTTACCATTTTTTGGCATATACAGTAATAGTAATCGTGCACTATAGCATGCCTCTTCTCATACAAAAAGTTTATTTTTCAAACGGTGGCCATGTAGAAGGCCGGATTATACAAAGCATAAGTTAACGATGCACCTGACGAGGCATACGCAAGTAAACTGTACACAAACAAGTTACCAAAAACGATTTGGGGAAGAATAATCAGATGGACCCACTGTTTCCAGTGTGTACTTAACTGCCGTACAAGCTTATTATATATATCTCAAGGAAATCAAAAAAGTATTTACAAACGAACATGGCTTGCTGTTCCAGGAAATAATAAAAATTAAGACTTTGCTAAGCATAATCTTTGCTGTTGTGGTCTGCTATTACAGGGTACTCGAATGAGTTAATTGTAAGCAACAGAAGTTTAACTTTATACTGCTTTAGTGTTGCATATACTCTGGCGTTCAATTGGCAAGTTCATTTACTCAAAACATTTCATCCGAGACATGCAACCACCATGCATTGTGCTGTCAAGGTAGTCTGAAAACACTGCTAACTCATCTGCCATCTATCCGGGCTCAACCCGAAACACTGAATCCCACACTTTTAAGTCGCTCGGTAAATAGTGAAAAACGGACAGACGGTATTTTGTGTGCCTCGCTCTGCCCATCAACTCGCAATGTGTTTTGGCGCTGCGTGCGCTCGAATGTGCAAAACATCAAAGGGGAAATAAGGTTCCGTCGCTACATCTGTTCGTCCATTAAAAAACGGTACCATTCGGACAACAACAAAAAATACAGCAACATAAAAAAAAACCGACGCCAATGATCATCACCATCAGAGTTTGTTTCCGGACATTTTCTTCTCCAGCATACTCATCAGCATGTTGGAGTAGTGCTCAAGGAGGGCGCTGGTCTTGTCTTCGCCGGGTGAGGAGGACGCGTCGTCCGGCAGTAGAGGACCGTCGCCGTCCACGCCGCGCGCGCATGACGCGTCGTCATTGGCGTCGATGCTTCGGCCGCCACCACTGGCGTTCGCCTCACTCCGGTCCAGCGTGCTAAGCTGTGCCCGCGCTCCATCGAATGCATCAGCGAGTACCGATGCCAGGTGTTTGCTGCCCACAGGCGTCTCGCTTGACTGGATCTAGACGAACGAGGCAAGATGTGCAACGATTGAATCCCGTGCCAGCATGTCATTTACTTGACAAGATTTGTTATAATTTTGTTGTTGCTTTTTCCCCCCTTCCACCCCCTCCCACCCCCCAATTTGCATTCCAATCGGAGTGTCGGCATCATGTAACGAGATGAACACATTCTCAATTCGACACCTGCAGCTAGCAGAGTGCATCAACCTGTGACAGAGAATGGCCCCAGAAGAGGTCGCACAACAATGACCACAATGTACAATAATATATTATCTAAAATAATCGTGACCTAAAATTGTTGCTATCCATTGAATCGTTGCAGGCTTACTGGCCTTGCATTTTTATTATTTACATTACCATGATTTGTCTTCAGGGAGCTGCTGTCTCCAATATACTGGGCATTCGTGATGCAGGAATGCCATTTTCCAATGCAAAATAATTGCACGTTATTAAATATTTATGATTCACCCCTCTGCTGTGTTTTCAGTTGGAACCACGAGTTATTTGGCACGATGTCTGACATTTCACTTCACTTGTGGAATTCAGTTCCTGAAGAATCTCCCAGCACGTCAGGCAAAGCTTCGGATATCACAGGGAGCAACACATGGTACAGCTCGAAAACGCATCAGAGCAATATATAAGAAGCACGAAAACCCATGCAGTAGTATCACAATTTACCTTGTGGTAGAGCAAGATGGCTTTCTGTAAGCTCTGAAGTAGGTCATTGGCTGCCTCTTCACAATTTTCCGCATTCACCACCAGTTCTGTAAAAAGCAATGTTTAAAATCAAGCAGGGATTGAAAATGCAGATTCTACGTGACTCACGCGCACACACACACACTTCCATCCTCAAAACGTCACATTGATTTAAATGTTGGAAAGACCACATCTAAAACCCCAGGAACATCAGGAGAGACACTAAGAGAAGACACGAGTTGACAGAACCCACCACCAAGTGATCCAGTGTGGTGTGCATACCTGCCAAGGCCACTTGCAATGTAAACGAGCCAATTAAAACCGTTCCTTAAAATCCCTCACGGAAATAAACAAATCACACAATCTGGTTATCCAGTACAAGCCTTTGTCAATCCACTGTTGGATGAAGGCCTCCCCACATCGTGTTGGTTGTGGGGGTTTATTTGACCTTACTTCAACCACATTGGTCAATGCGGGTTGGTGAATGGGAGAAGCCCAGGAGCGGTTCAGATATCACATGCCACTAATATTCGCTGTAGCAAGACATCAAACTCAAGTTTCTGGGTTCATAGCGTAGTGCATTAACCACTGCAGAAGTGCAGACAAGTCCTTGATGCAGTTGCGATGTGACTACACCTGGCAGGTATGCGTTGATCAACACGAAGAAGAAGAAAAAAACAGAACTAGGATAATTAAAACAGAGAAAGGTTGCACCAGCACTACAGGCGAGGAAACAAATCCTAAAATCAATCACCAAACAGGGCAAGCACACTACAAGCGAAGCTGCTGGGGCACGCAGAGGTGCTGAATGTTCAGTGCGGTGGAGCCATTGGGCTTCGCTTCCCGCCACAGAACATCCAGCGACGCTGCTAACGTCTACGCGTGATTTAGGGTGCGGAAGATCACAAGTAGAGAGACCATCGTGCGCAGATCACCAAGAGTTGCGACAAACAGTGATTGCTCAACAGCAAACCTTTGTATGATTTTAGAAGCTTCTCACGTCCAGATTTTGGCTTGAGGCTCTCATGGCTCTCGGGCACAGGGTCCTTTCTGGCCATATTCCCAAGCCAAGAACGGTCCCTGGTGTCCAAGTCTAGTTTCGACAAGTCGGCGGCAGCCAAAGCCTTCGCCGCGTCGAGGCGATGGAATTCCGCATTTGCTCGAGGGCCCACGGGCAAAGTCTTGCGTGAAGGCTCCACGTACGGGAACTCCTCCATGACCTCTGTAACTTGCACCACCGAGTTGGATGCGGTGTTGATGTGGGACGAGAGCGGCTTCGAGAGCTCCAGGATCAGGCTCGTCCTGTACGCCGTGCGGACCGTGGACTGCGAAGCCACAGTGGAGGGAGCAACCAGCGCGGATTTCATCGACGATGGCGCTAACTTGGACGTTGCCGGTGACTTGAAGGCCGACCCCGGCGCCGGCCTGGAAGGGTGATACGACCTCCGCGGTGGAGGCCTCTTCAAACCCGGGTCTCTCACGGGGTAGAGATCTTCACTCACCGAGCTGTTCTCCCCGTCGTCGTCGGAGCCACCAAAGTTTTTGCAGTTAAGGCCGTCACCCATGGACACGCTTCGGGTCATGCGGCTGTTGGCGAGGGATGAAGCGGGGCTGGGCGAGGGGCTCGCGGCAGCCTTCTTCCTTGCGATCTGCCGCATTGCTGGGCTGACGATGGCTCGCGGCTCTGGTTTTGGCGGAAGGGCCGGTTGTGATCGCTTGGGCTCGACAGCACGGGACTCGCGAGCTCCTATCACTGAGCGTGTTTGGGGCTTTGCTGTGCCGGCATGCAATGAGTACTTCTCTGTTGAGTATAAAAACAATAGGGGGATGCATGGTTTTTGTCGTATGTGAGAATAAAGCAGAGCACTAGGTTATGCAATAGGTCTATATATAGCGTGCATATTTAGCTGTCAATGTCACAGAATTTTAAAATGACTTGTGGTTTTCCACTCAAAGTGTCACCACTACAATATATGATTAAAAGAACAATGAGCTACTTTTAATACAGATGTGTATATATATGTTCAATCCTCTATCACACTTAAATTATTTTATAATAGTTTCAGGGAAGCCGGGAATATAAAAAAATCACGATTCACACAATTACAAAAATGATTTCAATGAAATTGTAAACCAACACAATATGCAGAAAGGTATTCATCTTTCTACATTGCTACGCATAACCTACGTTAAATGCTGTTATTAAAATCAGCAACTACAATTACGCACCGTCTAAATAGCAGATGCGAGGTTTCCCCCCTTATTTCAGTCAATTACGTCTGCAGACGCCCCCCCCTTCTCAAATGACAATTGCATCCAGAAACACGTTACACAGCAGCTTGTCTTTAATGAACAATTCGCCTCATTATGAAAATATACTACCATGAATATCCCCCATATAGCCTTTCGCAGACTGTTAGGGCAAGTGCTGTTAGCTGATACCTATTAAAGCCCACACGGCACACGAAGGGGTAAAGTGGGCTAGCAACACGCTCGGCCACATTTGTCTCCCCAGTGCTGAGGTTTACACACCACACCAGGTCGTCATTTAAGGCTGAGGCGACCTGGGGGAGACCCGGGGCCGGTTCAGACATTTGTCACCTACATTGGCTGTGAGCAGGAACCAAACTTGGGTCTGTTTGTACAGGAGTACGCTAACTACTACACTACCACTGCCCACACACACACAATATATACATTACTACAGTCTAACTAGATCACGCAATGTCAAAACAAAAACACAACACTGAAGATAAATGACAACGGAGATGATGATCAATCAATAACATCACAGCTCACTCGTCGACTTCACTCCACTCAAATCATCGACACGGGCTGATCCTCACAGAAGAACCGCTCCGCGACAGACCAACTTCTCGCCACTCTTCTACACTCGCCACACAGCCCAGGAGACGCCACCGCAGAAACCAAAAGTTTACACAGGACAGCAGCAGCAGATATATGCAGCAGATTCACCCCCGGAAGAGCGACAGGATGAAGAGGCCACGGAGCAGCGAGCGTTTGTGCCAGGCGATCGGTGGCGACGACCCTCCGTACCTTCTTGAGCGAGGTCATACATGGAGGCGGCCTTCCTCATCGCGGACGAGGTCGGCGTCCCGTCTGACGGACGCCCCGAGCCGGGCAGGCCCGGAGTGCGGCGGCGGTCGGCCGCACCGCTTGCCGCGGGGCTCCGGTTGCTTGCAGCCGGTACCTGTGGGCCCCGGGGGGTGGCGGCCCTGTCCACCACGCCCGACGTGCGCCGGTCCCCTGGCCTCGACTTCACAGGAAACTGGGATAAATTGATGAAAGCAGCATCGGCAATGATCGGATCGTTGAAAAGGAAGATACGACACGGATTACACGACTGCTCTCTTCGTCCCTCATCTATTACACCTTCACTAGTGCAGTGCTAGTTGTTGGTGGCCATTTGGTGTTTTGGGCCTTTGGGCCTGTGCTCAACAACGGTGATTAAAACAAAAATGTATCAGCCATGATCAATCCACTGTTGGAAGAAGGCCTCTCAAAGCCATCACCATATCTCGCAATCCTGCGATCTAGCAATGAATATTTCCTTTCGATTTACAAGCTGCTGCTGCTGAGTATGATTACAAGAGGATGGGCAGCGTATGGTTCAGTAATACCCCAGTTTACATCAGAGATGCATTTCTGAAGGGTGCGCTGAATTTCGAAAGAATGTCAATCAGAGCAATTTTTCCACGAGAGTTAAACAAAGACAACGGAGGTTGAATGGTTACGCTGTGTTCATGTGCGCATCGTCATCCTACATGTACCCACAACGTTACAATAATTTACTAAAAATAGTGTAAAAACTCGTGGATAGCAGTGCAAATTTAACACAAATTATACAGGGGTACAATAAGATACAATACACTATAAAAAATAATCAACATATTGCACAAACAATATATTGTACTAATCTAGAATTGAAGCTTTCGTGGAAATACTGTACTCATTGAGTACAATATATTGTACTCTATAGTACAGTACATTTCTTTATGCGCGACACAACGTGGTTCGTGTACAGGGTAGCTGGAGGCAAAAGACAAGTGTGTTTTAAGGCGACGCAAATCAGGCAGCGGTATTAATAAAGTGAGGACGTGTTTGCAAAACGAGATTAAAGGGGGAGACGTAAATCAGTGTGTAGAAGGCTTTTCCCAACATGCTTCTATTGCTATAATGGCATGCATAGCAATACCTCATGAATGCAGCTCCTAACTCTTGTGAGACAGCCCAGGATGAACAGCCTTGGTAGGTAATTACAAGCACTAATTGTGCTTTGGGTGGGATCTCCGTTTAAACAAATGTAAGCACGCTTAATTCGAAACAAAAGTCTGATGTTTACGATTGGGAGTCTCCAACGCTCCCTTGCCGATGTTTGCCAGTGCATCGCATAAGTTAATTTCCTTAGCTATGGATTTTCATGCCATTCTAAATAAAGCCATTTGTCAATTCGATCGATTAAATAAATGAGAAATGACCACCTCAGTTGCCGCAGTCTGACATCATGCTTATTGTTAATGCGAATTATCGACTCATCGGCAATCGCTGATCTTATATTACCTCTAAATCCCATAATTACCATAGGGAGATATTATAATTAACTGCAATTAAGTGCTAGGTTGTCTAGTTCCACAGAATGGGTTGGGGGATTTAATTGAAGCATATGTGCAACAATAGCAGGTGGCCAGGTGAGTCAAATTCTGCTCCACTCATATCCTGGTTTCGAATAATCTAAGTTTCAACCAGCGGTGATTAAAGCGGGTTCTCAACTGTAATATGATGGTCACCAATGAGCATTATATTAAACCATCATATTAAATTAGTTTTTTCACCAAATAATAATTTTCAATCCTTTGTTCATCAATTGCTCCATGCCATGTTTGTTGTGAGGGTTGTTTGACCATACTTTACAGCACGCTTGTTAGTGCAATAAAATTTCCCGCTTTTAAGAATTTATAATTTTCGTTAAACTGTAATGCAAGAAGATGCAGTGCCCTCTAGTGTGGATATGAGATCACTCGACAGAACCTCAGCAGTAGTTCTCTGATATCTCCTTCCACTGGCCAGTCTCTAATGCGGGGCAAGATGCACTGCTATGTCAATATTCCAAACGAATATTTCTCCGTCTCATGAAGTGGACAGCAAAATTCGAATAAGAATTTGGGAAAATTTACTTTTTTGTATAAATACAGGACCATGCGAGACGGCGATTACTTGGGGAGGCCTTCATCCACCAGTGAATTAATCAGGTATGATAAAGGTGGCGATGCACACCTGTAAGCCAGCACTGTAAAAATGAGGGTGCTAGCGGATGAAATAAATTTTGTAAAACTCCCTTCCCATGGCTGTCAAGGAACAGCCTTACTCTGGCTCACCAGGAGATGGTGGTATGGCAAAGTGAGGATGAATATCACCTGTCCCCCATCTACATGGGAGTGTGTTGCCCCCCCCTCATGCACGTGGGTTTTCTCCAGGTGCTTTGGTTTCCTCCCACACACGACTTATATACACTCATCAATTTGCTGAAAACATGAGTCCATACGTGCCCACGTGATTTGTGGATTGTGCAGCGTCATAAGATGCAGTTTAATATGTAGGCTTTTGTGATCAATATCATCCGTAATAGGTTTTTTTTTTGTTAGATCGCATATTTACACGATCTAACCCAAAACAAACCTATATTATGGATTATAAGATGAAGTTTGCGTGAACGACACTACGAAATAAAATAAAAACACACTTGTTATTATGATCAACTTACTTCAACGGGCTTCCTTGTGGGAGCTCTGTCCTTTTGTGGAAGCGTAGTTGTGGTGACCGAGTTTGCTGGGCTTGACGGTGAACTCCTTAAGAGTCGGGGGAAAACGAAACAACCAGACACACACACAGAAACAAAAGTTAAGTGCCACAAGCCTCCAAAAGACATCACTATATAAAAAAAAAAAACACATTGAGGCCAGGAGACATGTAATGGTTCTCGGTTGGTAATGAGTTTGAACTGACAAACAGTATAAACAAGATGATACATTTTCTTGTTCTTACTGTCTGTCAGTTCAAAGTGGCGAGTCTGTAGATCACGAGAAGACGACATTCGATGCTGCTTTTCCACTGGTGCATCCAAGCTGAGCCAGCCAGTGTGATGATACATCTTGTTCATACCATCTCCTATGTATTTCCCCCTATGTATTTCCCATATGGTTTACTCCACTTTAATGTCGTCTCATTCACATTGCCCGAGTCTCGGAGGCTCGATTCGATGAATGTATCATGAACTTAAGAATTGATGTTAAATCTATGCTTTGTGACACTCCCCAATAACCAGTGGTTATTCAGCATCATCCCTATCTGTGACATTATCTGTGTAATTATCTGTGTGAAGTTCAACTGCAAATTCAATATTTGCAAATACAACCTGTTAAGATACCGCGCACAGGTTTCACTGACTTTCAAATTTACAATATTTATTTAAAATATTAAATTCATTAGTTATGCCAAAATTCATTACAGCAATGGGCTAAAACACCTTAACTTTCTCAAGAACTGCTTGGAATAAAAATACGTCAGATATTTTTACTGCCACTGCATCTTGGGTAATTATTCCCACCTTGAGTAAACGGCCAACACACAAACGCATCACCCTCGGGATGTCCCCTTTTTAATTTATAGTTGCTAACCAGAGGGCTAATACGCAAAGCAGCCAGCAACAAAGAGCACGCTTGGTAAACACAACTTCGAAAAAGAGACAAATTAAGGGAATTTTAAAGTTGAGCAGCAGGAATGGAGACAAAGACAGAGTGTCGTGGAAAATCTGACAAAATGGAACATTTGTCAAGAGTATGGCCCATCGTATAGTGTCATAATAAAAATTCCGCAAGTCAAATATTTTACCAGAAAAGCCTCACTAAATGTCAGGAAATGGTAAGGTGTCCAAGGTCTGATGACCTTTTGGTGATCACGGTGTTTGCTCATGACAGCCTCGCAAAGTTTCACGACTCAGCGATGGAGTGGATACAACCTCGCAAGATTTGGACAATCCCTTTCTGAGCAAATGTTTTCGCATGCAAAATCAGTCACAGCCTGTTGCGATACAGCACAAAGGCTGTGAAGCCAGATTAGATGCTCGTTGCAATTTCAGACATTTTTCCCGGCCACAATTGGACCCACGAGGTGCTGAAAGTGCCACTGCCGCCAAACAATTTCAGTAGGAATTATAGGACTCATCGACTAACAACAAGTGTTACGCAAATTGTGGATGCTGTCCAGGTGTAGTGGTTAGCACTGGGCTTGCAATCCAGAGGTCGATGGTTTGAGCAATTAACACAGCAGCTAAAACAATGGTGGGAAAGTTACTTAAATCCCTGCAAATCGGTCCACCGGGCAGATCACGTGTAGTGTGGTAATGAGTGGGTGCACATCTCTTCCAAACGTATTGCCAGTGTGGAAGAGTAGGTAAAAATACCCTCCAAAGAAACTCCCTAAAGTTACTTCTAGCGAAGGCCATTCCACCAATAGAGTTGCAACCTGACCACCCCAATGACCCTGAACCCATTACACATCATCGCAATGCGTAGAGGGTAAACCCATCGGCACCAACACCGACACTAACCTGCTGGGCGAGCTGCGGGCATTGTTGCGGAACTTGGTGGTGATGCTGTGCCGTGGCGTGCCCACCCCTGCCGCCGCCGTGGCCATCGTCGTCTCACCCCCGGACCTCGGAGGGCCCCGGGAGCCGCTGGTCTCGGCGGAGAGTGGAGTGTCGGCGCCAGAGTCACCAAAGTACTTGTGGTAGCGATCATGGTCGGGCGTGACGGGAGAGAGGTCGGAGTGCGTGCTACGTGTCGGCTCCTCGTCGTCGTCCTCTGACGAGTTCCCGTCGCATATCAGTGACGAGTCTGTAGATGACAACGAGAAGACGACATTCAATGCTGCTTTTCCACTGGTGTATCCAAGCTGAGCCAGTGTGGGGCCCTCACGGTACATGTGGTTTTTACATTGGCTTTTTGGTATGTCGAGGCAGAACCAAACTGTGATATGCTGGCCTCACGAATATGGCTTGGGGACACGCAAGACCAGGGGCTATGCTAATGACACGTTCATTGCGTGTGACGTTAATGGCACAGCTCGGCTTCTGCAGTGGAAAAACCATCTTTGGTAATCGGCCAATCACGTGTAACTTTCTTCAATTAAACTCTCAATCTCAGTAGCCATTATTACATCCCTCGAACCTCCTCCACTGTGGTTCATGGTGTTATAAGGTGCAGGGTTTAGCGGCTGCGTGGGTCACATCACAAGTCACTCACCATCGAGCCTACGGTGTGGGCTAAACGCTGGGCTGTTGGCGTAGCAGGCGCTGTCCGGGCTGCGTGCGTCATGCCCACCAGCTCGCCGGTGTGCAGCCATAACCAGCTGGTCCTTGGGAGCCTCCTTCACCAAGAATTCGCTGCACACAAAGACAAAGTCCCCCCTTTAAACTTATAGACTGTTTGGGCGAGTGCTGTTAGCGAACATCTTTGAAAGTGTGACAACCCCACCTGGGCTTGCCGCTTTGCTTCCACAATGGGAATGCTAACATAGTGCACAAGGTGAAGAACATAAGGCCGAGTTCCACGTCGAGTAAACCCAAAAAGAGTTTAGATATTGCTGTCCACTACTTTTGTCTCCCCTGTTCTCATGTTTATGCACCACACCAGGTACTCATTTAAGACCTAATCGACCTAGGGGAGGCCCAGGACCGTTTTTTATATATTCGTCACTGATAATGGTCGTGAGTTGGAATCGAATGCAGGTCAGCGGGTTTGTAGTGCAGCGTGTTAACCACCACACTACGGCTCCCTTCTCGACGCCTGATAAAAACATTTCATACTCTTTAGTTCTTTCGGTAAAGTCACGTAGGTATAAAATAAAATAAATTAAAAATAAAACAAAATAAAAATAAATCAAATCACGACGTTTCGGAAGCAACACAACCTTCCGTCATCAGGTGGGACAGCCACAGCAGGAAACAAATTGCTGTAGTGGGCATAAGAGCAATCTGTATGAATGTATTCAGCTGTTAATTCATCGGCTCGCGGCAACTTTGACAATGTACTCTGTTAATCGCCGTTTACTCAGTTTGTGTTTGCCACGCGTCAATGGACTTAACTGGATGGCGATCAGAGCAAAAAATGTGCTCGCATTGTTAATAATTCAAAGCGGAGGAAACACTCGCTTGTGATGATCGCTCGCCTTTCAAAATACATCACCACTGGTGAGATAATTAAGTGGTACCCTCTGGGCACAGAGGCTGTCGGATAAAGCTGATCCAAGCAGACTTAAAGTTCCTTAACTCAAAAGCAGACCTCACTCAGCAGCTGTGAGGTTCTGGGGGAAATCTGTCTGCTGTGCTGGTCTGGCAGGGGCTGTTGCAATGGTAAAATCCATGTGTTTTTGCTGCCACCTCCTGCGATGTGACTTGTGAGCTCAGGTGAGGTGCACAAGGATGCTCCAGGTATGGTCCTTTGCACACCTTCGTGCCCATTCCCTGTACTTTCTCTCCGATGCTTGTTCACTCAAGAGTTTACTGCCTGGAACGCTCTACCTTTCCGATATTAGGAAGCCACTGGAGCTATGCACTTTTAAATCTATATGAAAACTCATTTCTTAAAAACTGATTTTTGTGTATAGTTTGTTGTCCTTCCCCCGCACCTCCGATTAGCATGCGAAAATTCAACATACATACATGCGTAAAAGTTCATGTTGCGTGTATCCCTGTACTGCTCGTCCTGTTCGTATGGTTTCTCTGTGGTGCTCACACGAGTTTGTGTTGTGTTTACTCCCGTGCCCTTGATCCTGTTCAATTTGTATCCCTCTGGTGATCTTCTTAAAAATTTGTATGTTAATGTGGTGCCGCAATGTTCAGCTTATTGAGATGCAAGTTGCATGAATAATGGTATTAAAAAATAATATTGTTTACTATAACATTCGAATAACCACCACCTAAGCAGGAGCAGCAGAAACACCACGACTACCATTACCATCATCGTCAGCAAGAGCAAGACCACCATCACAACTACCACAACTTATTATCATCACTATAGTCATCTGAAGCAACAGGACCATCATCATCATCAAACACATCGGTAGAAACGCCATCATTATCAGCAGCAGTGGCATCAGCAGGGGCTGTATTAGCAGGACCATCAGTATCTTAAATTGTTGCCATGATCACAATAGTTATCATCATGATCATTGTCAAAACCGCCACCACCACAATTAATGTCAATATCAAAAGCAGTAACAGCTCGTCATCACCACCAGCAATCAACCATCAGCATCGCCAACACTGTGCACTTCATTCAGTTGGAAGTTGACGTTTGAAGCGGACTGAGACTCTTAAAAGAATGGCGCCATCCGTGGTCGCCCCTGTGATACGTGGACCAAACAAATGACTCGATACACCGCTATGGCAGCAAGAGCAATTTATGCAAATGCTGTCGCAAGAAGTCACACGTTTGCCGCAACGGTCCTTCGCTGACTATGCCCGATGCATAAATCACCAAAATCATCATCGTCATCATCGTCATCATCGTCATCGTGAGCACCCCACCTTTCGGAGGTGATGGAGACGTCGTCGCCTTGTGCCGGGAAAAGGATCTCGGGCTCCACGTCCGGCGTGATGCCCTGCGTCGCACCCGGCTCGGGGTGCGGTGCCAGCAGCGCCAGCGAGCTCGGCCGCTCGCACCGCTCGGGGGCGCGCGGCTCCGAGTGCGACACCTTCATCTGCCACCGCACACACGGGCGCAAGGGCAAAAACGCAGCGACGGTGAACCGCCGGGCACGTGACCGCCGCACGTCAACAGCAGCAGAACCAGAGTTGACATAATGATGATGAACATCGGATAGGTCGCCCAGGCACAAAAACGGCGATGGTAAACCACCAAGCAACAACAACAACAACCACGATGTCCAAAGACTAGAGCCGCAAGAACCATGACCAGGCCAATGAAACGATTCGTATTTCAGTTGTGCGTTATATCAGCTATCGTATCGCTGAGGTCAAGACAATAAAAGCCAAAACTCTGCATTTCAATGAGGCGCATGTGTTTTCCTGTCGCTTGGCACGAAGTCAGACTTTCCCCTCCACGTTCCAGGAAATTAATTTAGTTCCTGCGCTGGGAACTTTTTCAGAAACTTCATTCACCTCCTGAAGATGCTTTCAGCAAGTGAAGCGAAACGTCGAGCATCATGCCGTATAATGCGCAGTACAACCCGAAAAAAACACATCAGAGAGCTGCACGGCAGCACAACCATGGCAACACATGTAATGGCAACACAGTACATTATTTAACAAACGGAAAGAACACTTACTTGGAAAATGCAGCCACTACTGATAAAGTTTCTTCGCGGAGCTTCACGAGACACCAGACCTCGTCTGCAATGTGGCGATAAAGCCTTGCAGTCTCGCGGCTCGGCGAGTTATAAAAGGGCTTTATTCCAAGCGAATCATGTTTCGCGCCAATGCACTGGCTCCTCTGATAATGAGCGGGCACGGTGGGGCCCGGTTGCTCGGTGATGGAACAACGCAGCAAAGGGCTTTGGAATGCCGGCCTTTCACACGTCTTCCCTCAGCCCGACCTCCCCTCTCCCTCCCCTAACCTTACCCCCCCCATCCCCATCCCCACCTCTTTCTCTGTGACAAGAAGATTCAAAAGCCCAGCTCCCCGTCGTTGCTCCCGGCAACCCGCAACACAAAACCTCGCGAGCGTATTTCCCGCCCAAGTTCATTCGTCGCTCCAAATCTCGCTCGGCCCGTATCAGCACGAACGGCGTACAGCCAAGACCATGCAAATTAAATGCCAACCTCTTCTGTAATTACAAAATAAATGTTTGGTGGAATAATTGAGCAACGACCTTGCTTTTTTCATTGCAACTTACACACAAAGCTCACGACACAAAACCACAGTAATTCAACAGACAACTTCTACTCGTCAAACAAACACAGACAACAAACTCCATTAACCTCAGCATGTAGCCTTGAAGCACTCTGCGAGTTGTCGGGTCTGCAAAGACTTGCAGTAACAGCGACATATATTTGCTCACAGACGATGACTTGTCGATCCCTGACACGACACGCATTGTTGCAAAGTCACGCAAGAGACTGCAACGTGATAATTGTTTTTTTACCCTTTTATCTGGCAACAAAACTGACACCTTTTTTACGAGGAGTCATGTTTGCATAGACCACAATACCTGCAGTCATAATGCAAACAAAAAACCTAACTCTGCAACGTGTGTAACACCAACGACATCATCATGCCGGACCATCTCTCGGACACCGGGCAGTATCCCGGGGTTAAAGGGTCCGTCAAATTTGAAGGAAACTCGCAGGATTAAACTGCTCAGTGAAGCTACTAACCTCTCAGATTAAAGAGTTTCCAAGGCCAGGCAAGACTTGCGACTTCAAAAGGATCCAACCGCAAACTCTTGGGGGATGTTCAGCCCAACGGGCTGCGCACGGTTTTGTGCATCTCCCCGCTCTAGCGCTGGACCCTATCAAGTTGGCAGGGAGCACCGTTGCTCATATCTTATTAATGGAAGCACTCTCCCTGTGGTAATCCGGGTGGAAAGTGAAGCCCCTTGTTTTTTGTGTGTGTGTGTAAAGTGCCCTGCCCATCAGCAGACATAGCTCTACGATTAAATTATTTTTATTTTATTTCTCGTGTGCTACCTTGTGCGACTTTTGTCACCGGTTGTTGCTCGAGACGCCCCTCATTCCACACAAGTCTCCGTTGAGCACACAGCCAAACGGTGAATTAGAGCGAGCAAGTAACACGACGATAAACGTCATCAGTGAGTGCAGCTGTAATGCTCACTCATCAATCTGCGGAACAGGCGGCTGTCGTGTAGCAGCAGCAAACGTGCGGCAGCGCCACGCACGACAACACCAGCAGCGGCAGTAGCAGCAGAGCGCACAGCCACATCAGTAGCAGCCGTCTGGCATCAGATTCGCCAGGCATGCTTTAGGCTTCTTCAGGCCGAGCGGGGCTTTGTGAACGACGCTGACCGCCGCCTCTCTCTATGAAGCTGACCAACGCCAAAAGCATGCTTAGTCCATTAACCCCCACCCTCCGACACTGTCCCCTTCTAGCCATTACCCAACCCCCCAGACTGAAAGGAGAGTAGTGAGATGCGCTCACAGCCACACCCACGAACAAGACACCCAGGACGGGGCACACAGACACCAACAGCTGTCCATTCATGACGAATAAAAAAAACAACCGCTAAATGTTACGATTACGCACCCTATGCCACAGGTAAATTTAATCTCAAAAGACATTAAGTGAATAAAAAAAAATATCATCGTTAGATGTAGTATTATAGTACTGTTATTGTTAATTCATTTATTAAGCGCTGTTTGGTGTTCATTGTTCAATTTTGTGGCACTGAAGCAATCATGTTAATTGTTTAATGGTTTTGTGAAGCAGATCTCTATTAAAACAAACAGATGTTTAGGCTCATCAGACTGTCACCTGGCTTAAATGAAGGATATCGATCATTTATTTCACCGCGGGTGGAGTGGTGACCAGTGGTTTGCACACTGCGCTATGAACCTGGCAACCTCGGTTTAAGCCCTGGTCATGTGGCTAACATCAGTGGTGAATGATATCCGAACAGGTCCTGTGATCCCCCCTTCACCAATCCACGTTTTACACACGCGTGTTGGAAGTATGGTCAAACAACCCTCGTGGACGGGCAAGACATGGGGAGGGACTTCCTCCAACAGTAGTGTGGCAAAGGGAAAAAAAGTTGTCGTAATTATTTATATAAATCAATAGAGATTCGTTATCAATTTTCAAAAGAGCCATCTGCAAAACTGTGCTTCTATAGAAATATCAAATTATCCGTTTTCAACTTAGCTAGGGTTTAATTTTTTTTTTTACATATCATCCACCGTGAGTCAGAGCTGAATGTGCAGAGCAAGAAATTAATTCCGCGTTCGGTTAGGGCTCGTTATCAAACGGCGAGCGTAATTATCCGTCGGCAAGACCGTATCATCATCGTCGGACCGAGAGCAGCATGTTCCCACGAGTGAAAATTTAACCCGTAAAAACAAAGTTTTTCACTATAAATCCTTTATATGCGTGGCGGCTAGAGTCCTCTCGTCCTCTGGCTTGAGATGGCTGCAACCTATGGGTCAGATGATTGTCTGCCACCATTAAGCAATTGGTAATTAAATATTTAAAAAAATTTCCCTAAACAGTGTCAAATTTTGCAATTTTTTTTTCACGAAAATTAATTGTCACGCACAACGAGTCTGTGTGCAAAATGTCAGCTCGATTGGATCACGGGAAGTGGGTTAAAAAACGACTGAAAGATTTGCACGGTCGTAAGCAAGCAAGCAAGCAAGTGAACTTAATATAACGGATTTAAAAATTGAAAGCAGCCTCGCGAAGAATCGGGAGAGATGTTCGTGGTGCCGACGCAGTAAATCACCGCAAGCGCAGTGCACACACAAACACAAGTTACCGGGAATGCACGGCCAGCAACAGTATCTCCTGACCCACTGGGGAAGTAATCCCCCCTCGGAAAGCAGCTGTCATACGCTTAAAACGCAAACGCCACAAAGCCACGCTTAGATTGGCGTTTTTCTCTTTCCCACACCGTCGGTGCATTACGCGCGATTACCGTGAATGTAAGAAGCAACCCTCAAAATGCATGCCCGATCACAATGGTAAAAACAAATCTCGTCGCACACAACTACTGAGTTATAAGATGCACCCCCCCATTTTGTTTTAACAGTGCGGGGGAAAAAAGCATCTTATAATCTGGAGAATGCAGTATACAGCAGGAGGGGGGGCGGGGGGGGAACGAGGCTTTGCTTTATTTGTTTTTGCGTTTTCCTTCCTTGACTTAATTCCGCACGCTAAGCGTCGAGATGGTTACCGCTGTTTGTTTTGTTGTTTTTCCCACGCGCATTTGGTGATATTATAGCCTGCATCCAATCGTGTTCTTGTATCGTTAACGAACAGCGATTGCTTATTTAGCATTTTTCACCGTGCGTGATACATTGTAGAACGAAAAAGATCATCACAGATATAGGAGTGAATAACACAGACGGGTAGGGAAATGACACCGGGAGATGGGAAGAAGAAAATGGCTTGGGGAACACATACACGAGACTTAAAACGGACTGTTGAGAAAATTAAGCTGGCCTTGTCGAGACTAACGTGGAAGTGGGAGCCAAAGGAGTGCACACCGGTGAGAAAGAGTGTGAACCATGAAGATGGAGCAATGAAATTAGCTTATGCGAAATGACTTCATTGTTTTTTGGCATCATGATACCATGAAAGATGGCAACGGGTAGGGGCCCGATCATGGCTGAAAATTATGATGATAATGATATTAATAGGAACTATGATAAAAAAAAATAACACCTACAAATGAAAGTACTGGTATCAAGATCATAATCCAGAGGCAAATAGAAACAGCTGTTGACGTCTATGCAGGCATAAACATCTCTCGCTCATTATAAAATATGCCAGACAAAAAAAAACAAAAGCCACACACTAACATATTTCCCAGCTGCCGAGGTATAAATATCTGACCCGTTACCACACGCGGCATTCGACCTATGCGAGCAGATGTAGAAATGGCACAGCCGCAACACCGACGCTGCTCCACGCACACAACGCACGCTGTGCGAACACGAACCGTGAAGTCAAAAGTGCACAAATACAAAGACCTCACGTATAGCCTGAACAGACCGTGGAAGCAAGTGCTGTTAGCGCGAGCATCTATGAAGGCCGGCATGGCACACGAGGGGATGGGTGGCCCATACTATGCCCGGCCGCCTTTGTCTCCCCAGTGGTGATGTGTATATACGCTGCACCAGGTGCTCATTTGAGACGAATCGACCTACGGGAGGGCTCAGAACTGGTTCAGATAATCGTCCACTGGTGTTGGCCGTGAGCGGGAATCGAACTCTGGTCGCCGGGTTCGTAGCGCGGCACGCAAACCGCGACGCTATCCCTCCCCTTTACCAAGTGGTGCTAGCTCAGTGCTGTCACCATCGAGCCACCTCTCACACACACACAAAGGGTCACCATGCCCCCAGCAGCTAGTAAAAACAACACTGCGCACCTCATTCATGAGCATCTCCACGTTGGACGGGATGAAGAGCTTCCTCTCGTCCAGGGAGCCGATCCCCGTGGTGGCCCCGGGCCCTCCCAGCGGCGGCGTCGACCTCGGCCCAGTAGTGCCGTTCCGCAGCGGGGGGGTGGGGGGCTCGTCGTCGTGCTCAGGCCTCGAGGGGGGCGAGTCGTGCTCCATCTCGAGCTCGCGCAGGTCCAGCATCGACTTGACGGCCTGCGCCCGCTGCTCCCAGCGCCGCCGCGGAGGACCGGAACCGCCGGGGCTCCGGTTGCTGTCGCGGCTCGGCAGCGAGTTGTCATCCAGAACCTGGCGGGCCGGTGGGGAGAGCGTGGCGGGCAGTGTTAATTTAATTAACCGATGCAAATATTTGTAAAAAAAAAAAAGTGTGTCTTTTATTTTAGTCAACGATGAATAACAATGGACTAAATATTCAGGTGTTACGATCACGATTACAAATACCCACCAGAGATCAAAGCATGACTAAGAGGATACGGAGCTTACTACCATGGTCTCTGGCTTATGAGACAAGGAAAAGTAAGACGCACCCAAAACTTGTGCCCGGTGTCAACAAAGTTACACAAAAATCACGACGTTTCGATCATCGCTTGTGTTGCGATCGAAACGTCGTGATTTATTTTATTTTATACCTACGTGACTTTACCGAAAGAACCAAAGAGTATGGATTCCTGCAGTCACGAAAGCTTCAAATCAAGATTACACAAATATGGTCACTCACAGAAAGAGACTGGATTATAAGATGTATCCTCAGCACTAGCTTTTAAATACTGTACAAGGAAAGCAGTGCATCTTACAATCTAAAGAATACAGTAGTCTGAATTAAGATGAAAACTAAGATATTCTTGGGACACAATGAGAAACTGCAGTGCACTCAGGAAGACCAGAACAGTATTTGGCTACATTATACATCCAGTATATAAAAAATATTAACCGAGTTTATCGATTGGCTGGCCTGATGAGTGGACTAAAAAATTGGCTGCTTTATTCCACTCGACTAAGAGAGACTAAATGTAATCCACCAACTAAGGAGCACATTCTTAATTACAGCTCCACTCTGGCTGGGCCTCTTACACGGCCAAGCTCAGGCTTGAACCGCTCAATTGCTTTCAAAGAAGGACCAGTGACTCAGGCGTGGCTTAGGCTCAGGTTCATGGAAATTCTGAGCATGGCTGGGCCCATGCTCTGCACACCAGATCAAGTTAAGCATTGATTTGAGCCAGCTCACTTGAGCCAGAGCCAAGCATGATCAAGTATATGGGTCAAAGACTTGACGAGCATGCCGCAGGTTTCTGACGACAAGACTATGACAATTAATAGAGGAAAATTAAACACGCTAAATTAACACCAGAGGCAGATCCGTAACCCACTTGCTGTACTGCCAACTAACGGTCACTTTGTAGTACTGTTACGAAGGACAGGCTTTCATAGGTAAATTTGAGGATATATGTGTGGTTTTATATTTGGCAAGAAAGTCTCATCTTTTATAGCCATCTAATGGCAATCTCATTGCAACGTTATTGATTTCACAATATTGTTACAGCCCTATGTCAATCCACTGCTGGATGAAGGCCTTTCGATGTCCCCACAATAAAATCAACAGTCGCGTGATTTCATTTCCGGTGAGTATACTTCACAATGCTGTACTGCCATCTAACGGCCACCTCAAAGAACTGTTATCCATATCAACAACAATAGCAATGTCAACTCAGCTCTCCAAAATGTTATGATTCAATATCACAGTAAGGAAACGCCAACCGTTGGTAGTTTTATGGATAGGCTCTCATGCCATTGGAATGTAGAATTCCCTCTTACAACCTCAGGGCAATAAATAGGGGTTCAGTAATACCCCATGCTCAAATAAGCCCGACACCATTTAGACTTTTTTTTTAGCTTTCATGCCACAGTAACATAGAATTTAATTATCGAGGAAAGCCTCACGGAGCATCAAGTCCTATTCAGGGGCATCCTACTGCATTTGGATGTTTGGTTAATTTAATTAATGGAAAGTTTGGTTTCCCAAGTAAAATCCCATTATTCTTACTCACACAGATAAGATTCAAAAAGTCCATTGCTCTACTGCCACCTTGTGATCACTTAACAGCCTAGCAGTTTTAGGAGTCTTACAAATCTGTTGACTTTGAGCTGCCACCTCGCGACTCGGTAAATCACTCCCTCTCGTGGCGAGTTTTGAGTTGTCGACACGGAAATTACGGGAGCAGCACTGGAACGCGCAACAGGCTGCAACAGTGTGGGGAGGCCTTCATCCACCAGTGGATAGATAATGGCCGATGATGATGATGCAGAATGACCTCTGACCTGCTTCTGGGCCCAGAGGGGAAGGTGGGTGACGCTGAAGGGGTCATCGATGTCCGGATCCACATCTGTAAGGCAGAAAGTCCCACTAGAGTCATTACTGGGTTTACCACGACATTATTGTTAGAAACTTTATGGGACAGATAAAACAAATATTATAAGTCCTTCCAAGAAACACTTATCATGCTTGCAAACATGATAAACGTTATACGTCCATTATATTTTGCGACCGATTTAAGTCAGTGAATCGGTTTAAGTAAAAATAAGCTATAAATGGCTAAACGTGGCCCTTACCTGCATAAAAATACCAACTAATCGAGACTTGATTAAATGAGATTCATGTGACTGTACATGATGAGAGCAGAGAGAAACTGCTTGAAAAAAGCAGAAACGCTCACGCTGCGATGCAACACCGGAGTAACAGAAAGAGATGCAAAGAGACGAGAGGGTGTTAGAAAACAACCATGGGTAACGAAGTATCGTAGAGAAAGCGCGGGACGCGAGGCCCAGACAGTTGAGCCATGTGGTGCGGATTGAGCAGGGAAACATTCACACGGACATTAGCGGAAGGAGAGGAATAAGGAAGATGAGAAGAAATGATAATAGACACAGGCACATTACAATTGCCGGGGTGACAGCAAGGACGGGAGGAAGGGGTGGGGGGGGGCCTGCCACGAACAGAAATGGAGGGAGACCCAGGCAGGTGACACCATGGCTGTAAAAAAAAAAATGAGACACTACGACTGCTGCTCCGAGCGACTCTGCTGCGTCACCATCTATATATATAAAATCGCAAATCTGTCTGTCTGTGTGTCGCCGGACCATACGCAGTTTCATTGGACGGCGGTTGCCTCTGGCAACGGGTAGCGACGCATTCGCTGCGGGGTGGACGCCATTTTTAATTCCCGTTAAAAATATGCGCACGCATTAACACGCGACTCTGAGGTAAATTCATCAAAGTTTCACGTCCTCTTCACTCCCCCCCCCACCACAATGTGTGCAATTACTATTATAGGGTCGGTAGATTATAAAATTATAGCGATTAGACAGTATTATTGTAGCGCGGGGGGGGGGGGGGTAATGGCCCCGGTACCCAGCCTCAGCCGAGTGGGCAATCTAGGCGAGGCCGGAGGCTCTGCACGGTACTAGGCCTCGACACCCCACCACACTATAGGCCGTACATATTACTGCACAGCGGCCGAGGAGATCGTGCCTGGGGGGGGGGGGGGGGCAGGGGTAGCAGCCCATCTGTGTATATATGTAAGGTTATTAAGAAATATATTTTTCACCCGGGCAACGCCGGGTACTTATGCTAGTAGCCTGTATATTTAGAGTTTTAATGTTCTCCCCGTGGTCGTGTGGATTTCTCTCCGGGTCCTCCGGTTTTCCCCTCCACATTTTTTAGAAACATGCATTGAGGGTATTTGGCTGCTATAAATTTCCACTTCGTTGAGCTCTGATTTGTGGCAATGTCGTTTCTGAAAAAGAGCTGTATAGCTCAGTGGGCCTCACCTGGTAAAATAAAAATAGTTTATAGTTTTGTAATACTAGCGGCACTGCTGGGTCACTGTAGTGTAGAGAGTGGGGATCGTAAATGTGTAGAGGGGAAGTTTGCTGCTACCTGCGTTGGACACGGCGTCTCCGTTCTGCTCCTCCTCCAGCTCCGCCGTCTCCCCGTCCTCCTTGCTGTCACTGTCAGATGAGAGTGCAGGCCGCGGAGCCGTGCCATACGAGATGCGCCTGCTGGCACGTGGACAGGCACAGCACAACAAGAACAACAACAGGGTTCGGATTTACATAGCGCACAGATGGGACCATAGCTCACGACGCTGCGCAGAAGCAGAAGGACTTGGGCATCCTGGGGAAAGGAGGCATAATCCGTTCCTATTTTATGGAGAGGAAGAAACTGTCAGTTAAAACTGGAGGAGACGAGGAAGGGTCCTTGAGTCTGGAGTTGAACAGGGGCATGGAGTCAATAGCACGAATAGTTGGAGGAAGAGGATTCCAGACCGTGTTGTCAACAGAGGAGAAAGAGTAACCTGGTTCGATAGAAAGCATTGATTTCTGGAGCGGAGAGTGCACGCAGGGGGGAGTAGGGCGACATGAGAGGGGAAAGGTAGGAGTCTGTGGAGTTGAGCAAAGTGAGATGATAAGGCAGAGGTCAGCAAGGAGTCTTTGAAGGATCGTGAAGATGGCGAGTACGATCCTGCAGTTGATCCAAGATTGTATTGGGATTATTTTTTCAAGTTAATGCTACACAAGTACAACCTCGATGAAGGCCTCACCACTGTCAGTCATGGTCAGTAGGGTGTGGTGCCCAGAACTGGTTCAGATATCAATCGCCACTGATTTCAGCCACAGGCCGGAATTTAACTCATGTCTTTAGGTGCAATACCCTCTGTGCCACTGCTCCACGACCATATCAGTTTGTAATGGGACGCCACCATGTGGCAGAAATGCAGCAATGTTCGACACGATGAATTGGCAAAGGCGATCTCAACAGCACAGCAGATGGCAGTGCCTACCCACTTCCAACCAATACAGCACTTAAGCTTTCCTGCATTTAGTCTATGGCCTCACACAACAGAGATTAAAATTTGCAATACTATTTCAGGTGGCTGAAGTACTCATACAAATTTCTTAAGTCTAAATCGCCATGCATGCACGCAATCTTGTTAGATCTGAAAAGCCAAGCATGGTTGAACCTGGAAAGTACTTGGATGCATTTTCTTAGAATTGTCAGAGAAAATAGGACAACTTTGTTTTAAAACGTTATTTTCCTTATTCTACGAAAAAACTTGCGTGGGCCATGTAAAAATAAAATCACACCGCTCTTAAGTTCTAACATCTCTGGCAAAGCCAAGCAGATCATCTGCAGCTTGGCCACACAAGAGTCACGTGTTTTGTCTCTAATCCGCCCCCCACATCATCTCATCACTCGTGCCAATGGCCAGCGAAGAGATGCCACGCGTGCAAGAGCACAAAACGTGCAAAGGCAGGCAAAACACCCGCAGGCAGAACATCCCACCCTCAATGACGCTTCTCGTAAAATGTCAGCTTCGGCAACACAAGCCTCGAAGTAAACAGACCAATCGGTCGCACTTGGACATAACAATTGCAACGCTCATCACTGCTGCGTGACGTCACACAAGCTCGGACCGTGATCACTCCCTCGCGCCCACGCGGCGACTACACGATGAGTCACGGAGTACATCGTCCCGAGGCACAAAGACCCCTCTCGTGTAGCCTTAACAGACTGTAGGGACAAGTGCTGTTCGCGAGCACCTATGAAGGGACCGGCAGGGGAACACGAGGGGGGGGGGGGGGGTGGCCAGCACCACGCCTGGCCACCTTCGTCTCCCGAGTGGAGATCTTTACGCATCGCAACATTTAAGGCTGAGTCGACCTAGGGGAGTCCCAGAACCGGTTCAGATAATCGTCACTGATGTTGGTACATCACCTGTACTCACACACGCCACGCACTGTACAGCTGGCACCGCCAGTGTGCAGCTGAACCTTTAAAACAACTCAAGGGCCGGTGTGGGTGGGTGGGGGGGATTTAACGGAGGGAGCAGCAATCTCTTAATCCTCGATGGAAGCGACCGAGCAGCGGAGAGGCCGTAATCATCGTATCTGGGAGCGGTGTGCCGCTAAGTTGCGGGGCGTGCCCACGTGTGGCCGATCCCTTTCCGTCGTCACGCCACGGTGGGTGTGACGCCTTTTATTTTCCTCCATAAAACTACCCGGGGTTGAGAGGGGATGCCTGGCGGTTCAAGAGTCAGAGATAATGAGCCGTGCGCCGCCAAGAGCCTGGGTTTCAATCCGGTGGATCAGGTTCCCCGGAGTTAAACCGGATTTTCAATTACAGCGGCGTTGATGATCTCAGCCCAGTTTATCAGTGACTGGTCGCTAAGGCCATGTAATTAATCGTGGCTTTTAGATTCATTTGTCTGCATTTCAACTGAGAATTTTAAATGTCGGGTTTACTGCCAATACCACTGTTAGCGCAGTGTCTTATTTGTTTACGCGTTGTTTTGAAGTTTATTCATGATGGTAACTGCTTGTGACTGGATAGAACCCATCAACTGTAGTTTGTTTCAAACCAAAATGTATTCACTGCGTCCACAACGCATTTACTTGCACAGATGAAATGTAATCAAGGTATACCCTTTTATTCCCTCTGAGAGTACAAATCCATTTTTGGGAAGGACATTCCTTTTCATATGTTCTTTTGGCTTTCCAAACAGCTCGTTTATGTGAACAAATGGCACTTATTCAAATACAAAGTGAATTGGAAATAGATATTCATAACAATGGAAAAAAAACACGCCAAGAGTATCCACAACTTCATAACAAATGAGTGATTACATTTAAACTTTAGAGCTCTTTGGAGAGGCTGCAGCTCATGAATTAAGGGTTAACAGTTTAAGTTAGTTGATCAAAAAGGGCTGAAGTGGATACTCCCACCCTCTTCCAAGACATCTGCCCAACGTGGAAGAGTAGGCCAAATACCGTCTCGAGGGAATTTCTCTACAGCTCGCCAGTCCCCCAGTCGTGGTGAGAGCAAGAAATTGCAGTGCTGCATCATTAACCCCTTTTCTTAAGTGAAGCAATTAGGACAGTCTTACGTTTAGAAGCAAAGGCCGGCCAAAAATCAATAACAGCCTGAAAAATTCCCACGTGCGGCTAGAAGCCAACACGTGCTCGCTAATGCAGCGCCGGTTTAACGAGCGCTGTGTAAATGTGACCGGCGTGCACCGAAGGTCGATATGGATTATTTCTTGCGAGTCTCATGCTCATGGGAGTGTGGCGGCGGGGGGGGACGTCCAGACACGTCGCGCGCTCGAAAGCCACTTAATTACACTCAAGCGTTTAAAACGTGCGGTCGAGAGGAGATAGATGGGGGGGAAGAGCGACTGCTGCCAAGCCCCCCGAAAACCATGGCGCCTTTTGCTGTTGCCAGAGACGATGGCAGCAGGCGAGCGCGTTTGATTCTGTTTGCCCGCGGCAATGGGAAACCAGAGAGGGGCACGTAAGTGGCTGAGAACGGCAAAATGTTCCCATAAACCTCACTCGTTGATTCCTGCACTCGTATGAGAGGACTCGGTCTAGCAGATGGTTTGATCTCATCCACACTTTGTTTAACCACCACACTGCAAGTTACAAAACTCACTCGGTTCCCAACTCACTCGCCAACTCGCTCGGTGTACCAGACGGACTTGTTTCGTCTCATTCACCATGTGTTCGTCTACCACACACGCAGATCACAACACTTCTCTTTCTGCTCCTTCCCTCGCACTGCTCCCACTTTAGTGTTCCCCTCCCATCGTCTATTTTCCCCAAGCTCTTACAACGGTGCTCAATTCAAGAAATGTTGAAACTCTTTATTACAACCCTGATGGCGGTGTTTGATGCCGACCACTTGATGCTTTGAGTCGGCAACCGTTAAAAACAACGCCGTGTCAAATTCAAATAAGACTAGAAACGGAATTATGGAGAAACACAGCGACCAACCAGGTGAAATCAGATTTTTGAAAACACAAGATCACAAAAAAAGGCGAATCTGTCGCATGCTGTCAAATGTATTCTATAAAACAAAAATGAATATGAAATACCAGTATGCCTGGCTTTTGTAGACTATAGAATGCCATTCGATTCAGTGGCAACTCAGTCATCCAAGCTCTCAAATAATAAAGTACTTAATAAATGAACATCTTGTACTATTTATAAAGATGGAACAGCCACACTGACATTGCATGCCGCAAGAAACAAGTCCAATATGAAGTTACTCAAGTAACTATCCTCTTAACAAGAATATTGAGCAATATATTAGAGGTTGTGTTCCAAAAATGGGGTTGTAAAAATTAGGGCAAACATAAATCGAGAACGTATTTCCCAGCTCAGATTCACTGACAGTCATTATCTCAACAAATGAAAACGACCTACAGGAAATGAAGATTGAAAAAAAAACGAAGTAATTGCACATCATATTCACAGCACAATTGTGCGAGTACATACAAAATTTAAATGTTTATAATTCATGCAAAGCGTATCTCACAAACACTAAGGAACGACAGACATGTTGGAAGGCAGCATAACTGGCACCAACAAGATGATTTCTGTAAATTAATGGATAGAAACGATGTTTAAAATGCACACCAAGACACCCAAAACTGCTGCCTACCAATAACAAGTGTTCTGACCTACAAAAAGGACACACTCAAGCAATTCACACGGCGTCATCGTGAAGGGCGAACGTCTCACTTATCTGTACCGACCTGCAGAACAGCCAAGTACGGATCTCGTGCGTACACGCATTAGATAAACCCAGAAGGCTTTACGGTATAAAAAATTAGCAGCTGTGCAATTGGGCAGCGCCTGACAAATGTCAGATTCAGAGTCGCTCAGAAATTCACTGAAACAAAGGTTTAGATCGAAGAGGCAGCCTTTACTTTTGACTTGCGCCCAGCGGTATCTTCCAGTAACAACATGGTGGGGGGGTAACCATCACGGAGCTTCAGGTTATCGTTGGTTAACATTCCGTGACAAGGCAAGGACATAGAACACACAAGCCACACAAAGCACGCTAAACGGCAAACATGAAAACACAGCAAGTACGTAAACAAATGTACATTAAGAACGCTTAAAAGCCTGCACCAAAAAACCCCACATTTCACCCGTCACTTACCCGTAGTGTACATTGTTCGATTCACGATGAAGTGACCTCTGCAAGACCTGGTTAAGGAGTGAGCCGTCACTTGAACTTTGTATGGATGTCTGTTTGCTCGCTGGCAAACAAAGATTGCCGAGTCTAGACATTCTTCACTCTTCTCGTTTGTCCAACGAAACCTCGAGCGACGCAAGAGGGATATCGGTGACTTATCGAGAGCTCGAGTGTTCAACGTTCGTCATACGGAAGTACGTGTGATATGGACAGGTTGGTCATGAAAATTATTCACTGAACGAGTAAGGATTGCGTAAAAAAAACTAACGACATTCTGGCTCGCGCAACTGGTTCAAAAGTCGCCACGTGGCTACTTTACTACACCAACGCTATCGGTGTTTTACAGAAACATCACAAGCGGAAAGGGCAAAAAGGCGCGCCTGGCACGGGTGACTCGCTTGAGGGCGGCTTGAGAATGAGGACAGAATGGTTTTTGTAATTGACGATGCCTGGACTGGATATGTATTGTGCAAACAGACATTTGTCACGCCTTTAGCAAACACACAAGGGCACGTTTAAATGCAGCCAAGTGTTAAATTACGACTGGGACAAAAAGCCTCCAACAACATCAAATGAAGAATTAGTGACTGGTTTTTGCCAGGCAAAACCCTGAGAATAAAACCCGAGAGGAAATTTGAAGCCAAACACAGCAGGTTGGCTCTTTACATTTGTAATACAATGGAAATCCATTATTTGAATTTTATTTGAGCATTGCCTATCACCGACCATACGACCTAGAAAATATTCCTCGCTGTTACAACCATTTAAAATGTCGTAAAGTAGGAACGTTTTCGGAAACTTTGTGTTCTTATTCACGGTGCTGATGTCACGAAAGCGATCTCAGTCTTTAGGGTGCGCCAATAACTTGCCAGAATGTATTGCCAATGGGTCTAATAAACAGGTGTGGGGTGGTTAGTCAGTTTAACACGTAAGGCTTCCGCAACCAATATTATTCATAAGTGTGGGGGAGTAACGCCGAGACAGCATGAACCAGCATCGACCCTCCAGCACCAACGCCCCCAATAGAACCCCTCTTCCTAGGGGGTTCCCCTCCTGGCAGAGCCCCCCAATCGAGCCCCCTTCTGATCCCCCAAATCTCAACAGCGGTCGATCGGATGCAGCCACGAGGACACGTGGCCGACCCTTCGGCCTCCTCCCTCCACCCACGAAGTTATCTTACTCGGTGAACCCAGTGGGAAGTTTAGCAATCCCCATTAAGCACGGCCCTTCACACCAACAACACAAACAACCAAGGACACCATCCCCTCTGCTGCAGGGTACATTCTGAACCACAATGTAATTCTACAAGTCACGCACAAACCAAATGACGTAAGATGTAAAAAAAATAATGATGACTATGATGATGATGAATGCCTTTCTATGCTCAGAAACAATCTCCTGTTAAAAATAGACAACTGGCGTGTCAGTTCAGGATCAAGGTAACCCAACCGGTACCTGCTTCCTAGATATACTGTATGTAGTGTTGACGACATTGGTTTCAAATTCAATGTCAACGTTGTTTCTGCTTTGATGAGTATTGCGTGGCTCTCATCTCCTGTTAACCAACTTCAAGGCAGTGGTGGAAAGTCCCCATTTCTATAATGAGAGCCGGTCCATCAAGAAGCAAACGGTGTTGACTTCCCACTGAGTGGCACCAATTTTAACAACTCGTGAAAATGTCGGGCTGAGTTGACCCCCGACCGGAATTTGACCTTCCGATTGTGAGTCGTGCACTTTGACCCGGCCAGTTCCAGTTCCAAAATAAGTGACTCACAAATAAGGGACTGCGGTAAACACCACAGTCCCTGATTTAAAGTGTGTTCAATTTACTGTTCTGTGGCCAGTCACTAAATATAACTTCGGTAAAAAAATATTCTTAGAAACTAGCCATGGGGGAGCAGCAACACAGTGGTTCAAATAGTACATTAAAAACCCAAGCCGGTGACCCGAGATCGATTCTCAGCCATGGCTAACATCAGCGGCAAGTGATAGCCAATGCAGTCTTGGCCTGTAGCACGAATCAGCATGGTGAAATATGGCCAAACCGCACCTTCAATTAGCACGGTTGGTTACGTACGATGCGAAAGTAGTTCAACATACATACAAACAACCTTCATGAGCAATACAGCATGGGGATGGCCTTTGTTTGACATCGGGCTGTAATTTATCTTTATTACTATTATTTGACCAAATCGTCACAAATTGATCAAAGAAAAATGTTTTTGTTTCTCTCATGGTTACACTCTGTGGCTCTAAGTGGCTGCAGGGGTCACATGAACAGATTTCTTTTAAAAACATGCAATTTGAAAGGAATAATTCTCATCAACACAATTAAATGCGTCTCATGAGCATAATAATACATTTTCACTGAAGCACAATAACCTGCCCATTATCGAGTACTTATTTCATGACAAAACAAGGAAATGTTCCACCTGAAGCTTTTTTAATATATATACACACACAACACACCAACAACCTTTGGGAAATGTAACAATTCAGTGGGTGGCGGCAGCGTGAACAAGAACATTTTCCAATGTAAACGCACGAGAGACAGGTGGCAGTTATGGGTAATCATGTGAGCAAGTGTAGAGGCAGTGAAGCTCAGTGTCCCTCTGCATGGAGTGGCTGAATCAATTGCTCTCACAGCCAAAATGACATGATGACAGTGGTGGTTAACAGCGATGGTGATGGTGGTGTCAGTAATTGGTGCGGTAAGGAGGTGTGGGCGCGGTGGTTAGCGCACTGCGCTATGAACCCGGCGACCCGAGCACAGATTCCACCAATGCCCAATGTCAGTGGCAAATATTAGAGCCAGTCATGGACCTTGTCTCGGGTTTGTCATGTAAACAAAACACACCAATTAGTTACAATTATATAATTGGCAAGTTTTATTTATGTGTCAAACCTTGCTGACTGTGTCGGGTGGCGGAGGGTTACGACACATTTATACTTACGCGATCTAACCCAAAAACCTTGATTATTAATAATATTGGTGGCGAAAGCCTACGTGTTAAACTGGAGTGAAGTGTTAACAACAGTACTGGGGACACAAAAGGTGGCCAGACATGGTGTTGGCCACTACCCGCTCGTGTGCCTTGCCAGGCTTCATTAGGGGCTCACTTACTGCACCTGCACCCAACTGTCTGTTAAAGGTCGTAAAGAGGGTCTGTCTTTAATGTCAGTGAGTGATGGCGGAGTTGGTGTTGGTGGTGGTGGCGGTGGCAATGGCGACAGTGGTAGCGGCGTTGTGGTGGTGTTAATGATGGTGATGGTAGCAGTGCTGATGAAGGTGCCAATAATAGTGGAGGCAGCAGTGATGGTGGTGATGATTGTGGCAGTGACGGCGGTGGAGTTGACAGTTGTGGTGTTAGCGATGGTGATGGTAGCAATGCTCGTGATGGTGCCAGTAATAGTGATGGTGCCAGTAAGCGATGGTGGAGACAGCAGTGATGGTCACGATGATTGTGGCCATGGTCGTGGCAGTGACGGCGGTGGAGTTGACAGTTCAGTGAGATTTGGTGGCAATGATGGTGGCAACGGTGGTATCGCCAGTGGGCCATGCTGATGTTGGCAGCGGTGCTGGCGGCGCTCACCTGGCTGGCGGGGAGGCAGAGACGCCACGCGGGAGTTTGTGCAGCTCCAGCTGGCGCTGCCGCATGCTCTCAGTGAGCTCGGGGTTGAGCCTCCATACGAACACGCAGCTGTAGACATGCACGTGTCACTCACCACTCGCTCACTCACTCGCAACGAGAATAATAATGGTAACATTCGGCTGATACATTTGTTTTGGGGCTAGGCCATGCAGTCGTTTGATACTGAAACTCTCTTTATGAACCCCACCCACACCACCCGACAAGACTGTCATGTATATAAAGATAATATCTACACGTGCCAATGCATTGCTCAAATTTTTACCCAATTCAGATTTCCGAATACACTACCTGAAGAAGCTGAAAGCAGTTTGTTTCTGTCATAAAAATTCTTAATCTACCAATGAGAAAGAATTTTATTGGTCAGAATTTGATGAGTGCATTGGCACATACACATAATTTTGTCGTTATAACGACCACCACGTGGCCCAATCCAAAACAAATATGGATCATTGTAATGGCTATAAAAATCTACGTTTCAGAGTTAATGTACAGCTCTCTCAATCCACTGCTGGACGAAGGCATCCGCGTGCCGTGTCAATCATGCAGGATGGATGACACCACACTTTACCACTCTCCTGGTGAACCATTAGTCGCATCAGAACATCAACAGGCCAATGCACCACATCTTCTTCATGAATAGAAAATTTAAGTCACAAGCCACAGTGCGGTTGTGGCCATGAAATCTAAACTATGGTCCATATCGTAACCCACTGTAGTCTGCGCTCCTTCATTGGAGCAGGAACATAGCAAAACCACGCAAAAGCTCTCACCTCATCGTGGATACAAGACCTCGGACATTGGCATTTAGCACCTGAACATATCACTGCCACGGACAAGAATAGAAAACTAGGCTGCTCAGTGTTTGGGTTCGGTCCAGGGAGGCCAAACACCAGTTCAGATATCCACTCACCACGGATGTTAATCGTGACCGGGCATCACCCTGCAAACTGCTGGCCACCTCCCGAAGACGCTCACTCGCATATCACACGTCATCTCCCAACCCCTCACCACCTTCCAACCACGCACCACTTCTTTCACTCAGTACGACTCACCACAGCCCACACGTGTCACTCACCACCTCCCAGCTACCTGTAACTGTCAACACCCATCGCTTGAGACCTTCCAACCACTCAACACTTTCCTCGATCACCGATTACTTTCAAAGCACCTCACACCGCCAAACGCACTTACACTCGCCACCAGCACTCACAACGTGCCAGACTTAATAAGCTACAAGTTTGATTCCCGGCCACGGTTATGGTCAGTGGCTTTTCGTCAGTGGCGAGTGATCTCTGGACACGGTCCTGGGGAACCCCCTTCAAAAAACGGTACTCACTAGAGCGGTGAAAGTATGGAAGAGCAAAAGGCTGTACATTTTCTTGTATATTTGTAATATTGTAATAATTCTAGATTTGAAGCTTTCGTGACTGCAAGGAATCATCTTCTTAGGTTTTTTCGGTAAAGTCACGTAGAAAGTAAAATAAAATAAAAACAAAAATCACGACGTTTCGGAGGCAACACAAGTCTCCGTCATCAGGTGGGACCGTCACAGCCAGATTAGCTGTATCAAGATACAGCTAATCTGGCTGTGACGGTCCCACCTGATGACGGAGACTTGTGTTGCCTCCGAAACGTCGTGATTTTTGTTTTTATTTTATTTTACTTTCTACGTGACTTTATCACGACGTTTCGGAGGCAACACAAGTCTCCGTCATCAGGTGGGACCGTCACAGCCAGATTAGCTGTATCAAGATACAGCTAATCTGGCTGTGACGGTCCCACCTGATGACGGAGACTTGTGTTGCCTCCGAAACGTCGTGATTTTTGTTTTTATTTTATTTTACTTTCTACGTGACTTTACCGAAAAAACCTAAGAAGAAGAAAAAAGAATATTGTAATACATTGAATGTGTACATCAAAATCAATGCCGATGCATGTTAGTTACTAGGTAAAATCCTTAACACCATGCATGCAAACAAAAGTGTTAACGCTGATCTATTACACCTACAATAGTGCTGTTTGTCGCTGACCGCTTGGCATTTTGGGCCTTGGGAACTGTGCTCAGCAACTGTTAAGGAAAAAAAAACTCACCTATCAGCAGAGACGGAGATAAAGTGGCTGCAGTTGTTGCTAAACTTCATTCCAGTAACGATCTCTACAGGGGTCAAATGGCACGCAGAAAAGGTCGTCAGACAGGGCATGACCTTATGAAGGCGAGGTAGCAGGTGCGAGCGACTGTGTGCGCGTGCATGTGGCCGGTTGCGCAATGTCGCCCGCCCACCATCCCGCCGCCTCCTCACCAGAATGTCCGAACATGGTGGCCACACACTCGCCAGTGTAGAAGTCGTAAATTGACAGGTTCTTGTCAGAGGAGCTGGTGGCGATGTACATGCCTGAGGGGTCCATTTGAACCTGCCACGTGCACGCAAGAATGCTATCATTAAACAGCACACAGCCACGCAAAGCAATACAATGATAATATGATTTAAAACTAATTCCAGCCATTCTCAATTAACTGATAGATGAAGGTTCTCCCCCAAATCATGCCCGTCATGTGGGTTTTCACATTACTTCACACAAATCAGTGCGTGTTGGTGCAGGGAGGAGAGGGGATGGCAGGACTGGTTCGGATATCACTTGACACTGACGTTAGCAGTGGCCGGGAATCAAACGCAGGCAACTGGTTTTGCAGTGCAGCGTGCCAACCACTGCACATTACAATACAATTTGTGTCGACGTGTTTTTGTTTGGTTTGAATGCGACCCCATCACTGAAAGATGTGCGCCGCGGGGGAACACTCGTTAGAGGGAGGGGGTGAAGATTACACAGGACTGGAAACTTCCCGACAGGATCATATGCAACAGCATCTCAATATACTGTAGAGAAACTGTGGAAATATTTATTTTATATAAAGAGGCAGTCAATCATTGCCACTTAAAAAAAGAGGACAATAGTCAATAGTCAGATTCCAGCACAGGAGAAGGAGCGACCCCCCTACTGAGCACAGGCCGACTTGGGATTCCAACCAGGGCGGTTGGTAGAGGAAACAGCCGTAAGAGAGTGAGATGAGAAGTACAAGTAGGAGAGTAGAAGATATTCGTAGAAGAGTAGAGCAACGAGAGAAATGAGAGGTAAATGTAATGCAGCCTATTCTTGGTTCTTTCGGTAAAGTCACGTAGAAGGGAAACAATATAATTATTATAATAATAAAACAATAAAATTCTACGTGACTTTACCGAAACAACCAAGAATATGAATCCCTGCAGTCACGAAAGCTTTAAATCAAAATGTAATGCAGCCTATTCAGAATCTTGAAATTGGCGAGGGCAATTATGTGAGTTACTCTAGGTTGCATTAATTGCAAGAGGAGGAATCTGGGGATTGGAGTGGTGTGATCTCGCTTACAGGTACAGGCAAGATGTAGAGTTAGATTGACGCATCCACTTCGATTAATGTTAATTCTTAAGCTCACAGTATAATGCATCGAGCATCGAATTGCTTTGCATAAGAATCAACATTTTTTACTAGTATATGTCGTATGCAATGGGGGTAAACGTTACTCCGGCAGTCAACAGAATAGCTACGTTTCATTGCGATGTTACAAAAACAACTATCAAAGGATTCGCGATCTTGAATGGGACTAATTATTCAGATCGCCATGGGTGAATTGGGAGAAGCCGTGGGGTGACATTCCACATGATCGCAAGCAGTCATGGACGCAAAACAAAGTTGGCGGTTAACCTGGAAATCTGAAAAGTTGATGGATAACCAGGAATTGACAAGGCTTATGGTTAACCACGAAATTCCAAAGGTCAGGAACAAAAAAAATAAATTCAAAATTCGCCGAGCTCATCGTGCATGGTGCAGCAGGAATGCAGCGCTGCGGGTGACATGGCAACGACCGTTCGGACACCGACCTTGATGAGTGTGCCGTCCTCTCCCTGCGAGCCCTTGTAGCACTTCCTCTGCTTGCCGCTGACGATGTTGTAAATCCTGCCACACCGACGCACATGGTGGTAAAACACAGATGCTTCTTGAAATGTAACTGCAATATAACTGTAAATATATTATTATCGTTGTTTACATTAACGGATTTGGGCAAGACATGTCACTAGAAGGGTAAATTGGCCCGTGGTCGAAAATAATAATGGAGCAGCAGCCATGGAATGGAATTAAACCGAAAGCACGTTTACTCATGAGACGGAGCAATTAAATAATTTTGCATGAAGATTGTCGGCAGATTTTAACATCACTAGGATTGTGAGAGGTGGAGGGGGGCTTGGGGAGGCCTTCATCCAGCAGTGGAATGACCATGCTTGATAATGATGATGAAATTCTAAGATGCTAAATTAAAACGCGTCAAGGACTCGTTAAGACAAAAAGGAAACAAAGGACTATGCTTAGGCAAGTTATAAAAGAGGTCAAAAACCATGAACATTTTGTACCATGCTACTCATGTCGGGTTTTAAACACTCCGATGTATAAACGTGGTTCTGTATCTGCTGTTCCATCAAGTCACGGTGGTTATAAACTAAGCTCATAACAATGCCATCTATTCAACTATAAAACGCGATGATCATACTCACAATACATGCATCCAAATGTGCGTGCAAGTATCGATGTTTATTGATACGCATATTTGTTGTATGTAATTGGTTGCCGTGCAGGCCTTCCTCCTGCGGCCACTAGAGGCACTACATGTTAAACGCTAAAAGAAAAATATTCTAACAACCCCCATGCATTATAACAATTTGTAAGGGGGTGGGAGAAGGTGGGGGAGGGGGGTGGTGAATCGATAATAGCAGTTGTTGGAACACAATTTTGATAATCATTTTTTTTTAAATAAAAACACTAGGCCCCCTGGGCTAAACGTCGATCTATGCAGGCGATATGCCCCATGACCATACCGGATGTTCCTGTCCTGGCAGGCAATGGCGGCATACTTCTGGGTGACGTCCACATCCATGTCGTACAGCGTGGTCTTTCCCACCACGTGGTGCTTGCGTGAGAACTGCACTCCATCTGCGGTCTGCAGAGCACACGGACACGGGCCAGATCAGCGACGGGTTCCACGGCAAAACAGCCGTGCTACTGACCAGCAGAGAGCAATAGCAGCAGCGCAGAGGGAAATTTGAAATAACGAAGTCACATTTGTCAATAATTGTATGTAATAGGTGATGTGTTTTGTCAAATGGGCCCTTCTTCACAGCGCATAGAAAGGCCACGAGAGGTGGAGTAAGATAATTGGTTGCATCTGCTATAAATAATCGTATAATTTTTAAGGCACTTCAGGTGCGCTACTTGGATAGAGTTGTGGCGGCACAGTTGCGTTAACCTGGTGGCCCGGGTTCGACTCTAGGCGATGGCTAATATTTAAATTGCGAGCGATATCTGAACTAGTTTTGAGCCCCTCGCCACACTAACCTGAACTTACCAGTGTGGTGAGTTCCGGTAAAAATAACCTCCATAAACAACAACATCGTGGGGGAGGACAGCCTAACAAAGAGCTGTAAATTAAATTATCAAAACGATTCATGATGTACGACGTGAACGCTTATTGTAATTTGTCAAAATAGGCTGATTGTAAGGTTTGACAGTTTAACACGTAGGCTTTCGCAACCAATATTTATCCATAATAGAGCACCTTGGAACGTAAAACGGCAATCATTGCCAAGTCATCAATTCCCAAGGAAGAGCAATACCTGATCAAACCAAGGCCATAAAAACCACCAAGACTTTATGGGCTACCAAAAATTCAAACCTGATGTCCCATTAAGACCCATAGTTAGTACAATAGGCTCTGCCACGTACAAATTAGCACAATACGTAACAAAACAAATACAGCCTTACATCGGTAGGATCTCTTCGTTCATCAAAAACTCTGAACATCTCGTAAATATAATTAAAGATATTAAGCTTAACCCGAATGATATTCTCGTAAGTTTTGATGTGACTTTTCTGTTCACGAGGGTTCCGGTCAACGAGTCAATTAAATTACTCGACACTCCGGTAACGAACAACGGTTTAGCCAAAGACATCCCAAGACGAGCTGAACACTGTCTAAAGAACACCTACTTCTTGTGGCAAGGTGACTTCTATAAACAAAAAGAAGGAGCAGCAATGGGCTCTCCTTTGTTTCCTGTGATAGCGAATTTGTACATGGAAGATTTTAAAACAAAAGCAATAGCTTCAAGCACACTAAAACCATCAGCTTGGTTTAGATATGTGGATGACACATTGGTGGTCTGGCCACACGGCAAAGATATACTGAACGCATTTCTAAATCATCTCAACTCGCAAAATCATCCATCCAGTTCACCATTGAAGTGGAAGCTGACAGAACTCTACCATTTCTGGATATTCTGCTCAGACGGGGTCGAAATGGAAACTACCACAGTGTCTACCGAAAGAAAACGCATACTGACGCCTATCTGAATGGAGTGTCACAACATCACCCTACGCAGAAACCTGCTCTTATCAAGACGCTCATTCATCGAGCTAAGAAAGTGTCAGATAGTGACAGTCTGAGAAATGAAATTCAACATGTTAATGAAGTGCTGCAAGTGAGCGGTTATAATGATGCATAAATCAACAGGGCATTGAATGCCAAAACCAAATCAAATAACACAAGCATTGAAACTGTCCAAGTAATTAAAACGATCAAAATACCGTACATTGTGGGAGTAACTGATAAACTAGCCAGATGTTTGGAAAAACAAAACATCCGAGTCAGATTTGGAACGGTACATAAAATACAGGAATTAATATCTGCTCCAAAAATGTATTACTGAAGCTATCAACAGAAGGTGTGTACAGGATTAACTGCACGTGTGGAAAATGTTATGTTTGGCAAACAGGACGAATGATCAGTAGGAGACTAAAAGAACATCAGAAATATTAAAGTCTCGCAAATACAACTGTCAGCCAACAAGGACCTCAATTGATTTTGATGTTGAAGTTCTGTGCAAAACTTGCTACTCCTGGCCAAGAATAAATTAGAGAATCTATCGAAATTGAAATAAATAAAAATAATTTTAACCATTCGGATAGCTACCGCCTTAGTGCTGCATGGAAGCGAATCATCAAATAATACATTATTTAAATGCATGCCTATGAAGGGCAGCATACTTCAATAGGGATTACCGTTGGTACGGCTATTTTACTACACACAATAGACAGGAAGGACAAGATCAAAGGGCTTGAATAATGCACATGCATAATTTACGTTGACTCAGTAATCCCCCCTCCCCCCCCAACTTTGAGCAAGAGCGCAGAAGCGTGGTCACTACATCTACGCCTCTATATAAGGAACGAAACAGGTGGACTTCTCCACAAATCTGTCTGTCGCCTGATGAAGCTAGTTTTAATTACTGGCGAAACGTCGTACTCCGATTATAAATGTTGTGGCTTGTCTCTCCAACACACCGGTGTGCTGGACTAGCGACGAATTGGCACGTTCTGTTTACGCGACAACCCTTACTAGTTGGCTGTGTCGGGTGGTGGCGGGTTTTAACGACACATTTATATATTTACGCGATCTAACCTAGAAAACCTCTATTATGGATGTAAGCTTTGTTATAAGGGCTATGAAGAGGGGATGCGTAATGAATGTTTGAATGCTGCGGTATGCTGATGTAAAGTCCCATTGTATAAGGTATCTATTCTCAGACTATTCGATGTCATTACCTTTTCAGCGTTGCGAAAGTATATCGACTTGTCACTGCCACAGCTAACAAGCTGCAGCTGGTCTCCAATTCCTACAATTAAAAGAATGCAAATGCAAACATTTTCATGAATTCCGTACAGCTGAAACAGCCAAGCTGTGAAATTGTATGCGTAAAAAATAGCATTCTTAGCATTTTTTAGAAATTGTCTTTTGTCAATAATGTGATTATGACAGACACAAATATTAATTTGGTCACTAATTAAATAAAAATACTTAATTCGTGCAAAACTTAAAATGTAGTACAGTAAGCCATCACTAGAGTTATCGTTAAATTAAATTCATTTATAAGGCACATAAAAAGAGTGATGTCACTTTTCTTGGTCGCCAATTGCATTCGTGCCTATGACCAAATGTCTCTGAATGTGCACAATCACATCAGATCTCCAAAGCCAACCAGGATTGTGTCTGGATCACGTTTGGATGGGTGACCACCGCCACACAAAAAACTGTTATTATAGGCGGCTGCAGAGCTGAGATGTCAGCAGATGGCAATACAGCGCAATGTATAGTTCTTCTATGACCCATTGTCTCTGCTCCTCACCATCAGCAAACTGTGCAGACAAGTGAAGTATGTTTACATTATCTCCATGATCCGCATGGCATGTGGAGGCCCTCATCCAGCAGTGGCTTGACTGTGCATGTATACATGCGAGTATATTCCAATACAGATTCTGCAGAAACCAATGGCACTGTAATGGACAGGCCGTTGTACTCATTACACCATTTCCTGTTGCTGCGTAAACCTATCATTCACCTCCTTTGCCGACGATAATAAAAATGAGACACTCGTTTACATGTAGGCAGCACTCAAACTACACTTTGCAGGTGGAAATGCCAAGAACTCAAGTGAAGCCTGCTGGATGGGTCCTACGTGAATGTCATGATACAGGGGGGGGGGGGCACATCCAAAGGTCTTCTTCACACCCGTAGCCTTTCCACTTTTGACATATATCCTTGCCTATTTACATATTAGTAAAAAAGTCACCCTACATCTGTTTTAATGTTTCTGTAACTTAATTATAATTATACGATTAATAATTATCAGTCTAAAAATTATTTGCTAAACCCGACTGGCACTACAGAAAATTTATCAATTCACAGGGATTTATATTTGTGCAGTATTTTTTATTTTTTTACTTCTCAAGCGACGCAGTTGTTAATTGCACCGATTTCTATTCACTTCATTGCTGTACTTTATAAAATGTTCATTTTGTCATTTCGGTGACCCAGATCGGTCTTGCACACAAGAATGCCCGTGTCTCTGCCTGTTCTCATTTGGTAACGCAAAATCAATTAACACTTTGAACGTCACCGTTGGGTCACGACCAAATGGGATTTACTGTCTCATGCTATTTCACTTCGAAATGGTCTCATAAGCAGACTTGTAAAATCTCCTTCCACAGGCCACCCTCTAACACACAGCGGTATTGGACTGCCTCTGCCAGAGTTCCAAAGCGAACTTGTGTCTCATGACACAATGATGGTGATAACATGAATGTAATAAAACTGCCCAAAAACGACAAATATATATTTTAAACTGAGAGTTATAAATCATAATCCTATTGTCTAAGTTCATAAAATGTTATGAATGTAACCCATTACCCATAACAAAAGGAAATATTGGAGAGAAAAAAAAAAAAACAGAATTTTTTTTTTTAAATCCAACCCCGCGGCAACGCAAACACACGTGAGTGAACACCCCGCATCCGCGCGAGTGAACACCCGCATCTGCGCGATCACATGGCCGTTTCTCGGGGATTATTGTTCCCCGGCGTCGCGTGGCACCATGTGACCCCGCGCGCTTTCAATCGACCCGCACGCCGCCACCGCCGCACCGGAGAACTTGACGGCGGTGACGGCTGACGAGTGCTCGTCCAGTGTCTGCTCCAGGCTGTATCCACGCTCCGCATTCAGAACGTGGATCAGGCGGTCACGGCTCGCCGTCGCCAGCAGCTTCACGCCTGTGCCGTCAGGAGGAGGGGCCGAGAGACACACACGGAGCGACACGGAGGAAGCCGACAGACAGAGATTAATACATTGATCGATTCGGAACGTGCATCAGACGGTCGCGGTATGTGTCATCAGCGGCTTCACGCCTTGGACAATGACGGGAGGAGAGAGAGAGATGCGGTGGGATGGGAGCGGGGAAGACAGGGAGGAAGACGAACAGAGATTAAGATATTGATTGAAATGTGTTTACAAAGACATAATCGTGGACAGTTGGATAGATAGAAAGACGGACAGACACAGATGAGGGACAAAGTGATGGATGGATAGAAAGATTAATAGATTGATTTACAAACAGAGACATTTAGACAAACAGAGGAAGATAGAGAAACCCAACGGACAGAAAGGCAGACAATTGTAGGAAACAGATAATTAAAAGAGACAGAAAAATTAATGCAGAGAAACAGAAGGAGAATCTGACCAGCAGAGACAAACAAGAACACGAAACGTGAATACAGACAGCCAGGCCAATGAACAGAGCAGCAGATTGTCTGTTTATGTGATTGTTGAACATATAGACACAAATAGATCAATGGAGAGAGATAGAGACACAATCCCTTAGGGTTATGGGTTATAAACAAATGTGAACACAAAGACACACACAGCGCCAGACCAATGGACCGAAGGATAATTAATAAAAAAATAAATATACATGAAAAGATGGGACATGCACACAAGACAGAGGCACGCAACGAAACAGACAAATATGAAGACGAACACAGCAAGGGAGAGATAATGCCAGACACATGGGAGAGGCAATAAAATTAAAACGCATCTAATCTTATGCATATAATCTTACACTACGAGCTTAGACAGCGTTATTTGTGGAGTACATTTTACATCGTTAACTATTTTTACACTCGAGCCCTCATTCCATTTTGCCCACGATGCAAAATCATTGTTCCAGGCACAGTCTACTGCAAACTGTGCTTCACTTTATAGCAGATGGTTTGTTGTGTTTTGTGCGTGGCTGTGAATGGTGAGCGTGTCCCCCCTCGATTATCATCATTATGACCATTAATGCCTATGACCAAAACACACTAAATGTGTCCGATATCGGAGGGTCTCAGAAGCTAAACAGGTTAGAGCTTGCTGCTTAGTAATTGCATGGGTGACCACCACCGCGACTTGCTAGGTGTTCCAGGTGTCCCACCGCAAGGTGAGGCCAGGAGATGGCAGTGCTGAGTGTCAATGGGCCAGTGCAGAAATTGGTACCACCTAAGGCAGCAAAACGTTAGTTGTATTTATTTGTCAAATACAAGTGAATTACTTTATAACCTACTCGTTTCAAAAGGTCCTCACATCATTCACCGTTTTTGGCCACAGAGATATTGGAACTGCCAAAAAGGCAATTCTCTGGTCTGGGCTCATGAATGATTAATGGAATTGGCCAAACATCCCAATGCAGGATCACTCCTGAAAAAAAAGTATTGAGATTCAGGGAGGCTTTCGTGGGTAAATAATTACCATTACTATTGTTTGTAAATGATTCATAGAAGATAAATACAAGTCTCTGAGCACTACAAATACATTTTTGTAAAGCGCTCAGTGTGCCATTGAATAAAAATGTTAAATATGAAGTAAACATAAATCACACGGACTCAAAAATCAGTAATGCGGTATTGACCGAAACGTAAACATTCAGAAAATAACTTCGCAGTATCACATCATCAATGTATCCATTCATCATCCAGTATCGATGATGAATTAGGTAATATCATAAGTGATATGCCGACCTGAAGAAACGAGTCCGTGTTTACGTGTCTGCATGTGTGCACGCACACAGAGTGTATTTTCAATGTTATTTTAACATTCGTACAGTATTTTATCAACAGATTGTGGCATGCTCGATAACTGGTTTCCACTACCTTTGTTTGCGTAACCTCCCCAACTGTACCTTCACGAAACATGAAACTGTCTAGGTAGATTATTAATTCATGGAAGACTTACTCCAGGCATCGTTATTTTTAGGAACACATTACTATGATTGTTAGTGTGCAGTGGCCTGCATCTAGCAGTGGAATCACAAAGGGCTGAAAGATGTTGTTATTATCAGACAATATCTTCTTGGTTCTTTCGGTAAAGTCACGTAGAAGGGAAATAATAAAATAATAAAAATAAAACATAATAAAAAACATAATAAAATCATTCTCACGACGTTTCGGCCACAACACAAGCAGCCGTCCCTCAAGTGAAGAACAGGTCTGTCGGACGTTGTCTTTCCGCAGACCTGTTCTTCCCCTGAGGACGGCTGCTTGCGTTGTGGCCGAAACGTGGTGAAAATTATTTTATTATGTTTTATTTTTATTATTTTATTATTTCCCTTCTACGTGACTTTACCGAAAGAACAAAGAAGATGAATCCCTATACAGTTACAAAAGCTTTAAATCGAAATTTATCAGACAATACTCAAGCACTGCCGTGTCACTCACCGGTATCAGGGGTGGAATACTCCAGGCACATGACCTCCGTCTCGTGGGCTTCGATCTTCATCTGCTCCGCCAGAAAGTGAAGGTCATAGATCCTGCATTGACAAGGGAAGCGTAACCCTCAATATCAGACATGTTGCGACAATTTAACACGTAAGGCTTTCGCAACCAATATTATCCATAGCTCTTTTTTTGGGTTAGATCGTATACATATAAACGTTGTTGTTGAACCCGCCACTATCCAACATGGCCAAATAGTAAGGTTTATCACGTAAACAGACATGCCAATTCGTGACTAGTTCAGCACACCGGTGTGTTTGTAGAGGTAAAACCTTACTAATTGGCCGTGTCGGGTGATGGCAGGTTTAACGACACATTTATATTTACACGATCTAACACAAAAAAAAACCTCTTATGGATGTCGCAACAAGACTTGGTTTGAATCAACTAAATAAATATATGCAGTACTTTGTAATTGTATCACAAATTAATTATTAGGCATGTAGTGATTTACTAGGAGCGATGATGGGTGGTGGTCGAGACAAACATTGGGTGGTAGCCAGAAATCAACTCATGTGCAGGAGCTAGAAGGATTATTGCAGCGCAAGACCGTAGCGAGATGACAGCGGCTTGGGAAGGTCTTTGTCTAACAGTGGATAGATCATGGCTGACAAGAATGACTAAAAACAGCCCACACACCTTTCCCATGATCAATTCAACGATCAATTATTTTTTCACTCATTTGTATCGTCTAATGTTTTTGTCTTGTTCTATTATACATTTTAATTAAAAATACCAATTTACATGTACAACAGTAAGCTTGTATCTTGAGCACAATAATCTATTTTAATGGACGAATCATTAAACGCCTCTAAATAATACTGCTAATACTGTTACTAAGGGAACCGTGTGAATTGATGAAAATACTACAAAGTTTGTATTTAAAGAGCATCTCAAAGTCATTACAGCTTATACAGCGCCAATCATAAAATCTCAAGGCTATTTAATGTGACCGCATATGAACACAGAGTGCACAACGTAGGATCAGACTCATGCAATCATGGTAAAGAAAAGGAGCCTCTTTGTGGCATGGGGAGGCTGGGAACAAGCTGTGAACAGGAAAAATATGCCAGCACTGTGAAGCTTGCCCGTCACAGTGCAGAACAACCTGGCTGGGAGATGAAGGAGGAAAATCTTAAAGCCTACACTGGAACAGGGACAGAAAGGGAAGGGAGACAGTGGAGTTCACAGCCAAAGGGAGCGTTTTCTGTAACTCTCACGGTCCAATAAAGCATCACTTCTGTATCAACTACAAGGAGCTCTGTTGACATGTGTTGGCTGCTGCAGCTCAACAAAATAGAACAGCCACCACGGAGGGGAAAACAAGCTGTCATGAATGACTGAGCCTTCCAGGACAGAAAGCAAATAAAACATGAGCCGGACAGACAGGAGATGCCTCCCCCCACCCCCTCTCTCGTGATGTGTGGAGCACTGTGCCATAGGATGTCAATAGCTCCAGACAGCGTGAAATACACTTTTTGTAAAATATGGAATCAGAGCTGCCTCAGTACAAAAGTGCACACGGGAAGAATATGGGTTCCAGAGAGAGGCACAGAAAGAGACATCCAGAGACACGGAGGGACAGAAAAACAGAGAAACAGACACAGAAATGGACAAAGACACAGACATGTAGACAGACAGACGGACATACACAGAACGACAAATACAGAGATACAAACTCTCGAACAGAGGTATGCAGAGAAATACAAAGACACGCAGAGAAGTTTCAGAACACGTGGCCCTCTAAGCAGACACAGAGAGAAACATCCCTTAACACATTTTTGGGGCAAGTGCTGTTTGCGAGCACCTGTGATGGCCAGTACAGCACACGAGGAGGTGGTTACAGCAAACACCACGGCCACCCGCCTCTATCTCCCCAGTGTAAATGTTGACACATCATACCAGGTACTAATTTGAGGCCGAGTCGACCTAGAGGAGACCCACGAACGGTTAAGATAATCTTCACTGATGTTGGTCATGAGCGCAAAATCAAACTCGGGTCGCTAGGTTCGTAGCAGAGTGCCCTAACCGCAACCGCACAAGCACCACACAACAACAACAACCGCCATTCGCCACTAAGTGGCGGTGACGTCACCACGACGCTTGTGCCAGGCCATGTGCACCTTGAGGCCACACACGCACACACGTACATGGACGCAAAAACAGCAGCAGCACTGGCCAGGCCGGATTGTGCCAGGAGACGGACAAATCCCGGTTGGCGGTGGCGCGACATGGCGAGCATACGGCTACGCACCGAAGGTTTCCGGTACGGTCGCCGGAGGCCAGGTGCTGCCCGTCTGGGCTGACGCACAGCGTGCGGATGCCGGTCTTGGCGTCGGCAGAGGCTGGGTCAGCCTTGTCGGAGCTGCCGGCCGGGTTGTTCTCAGAGTCCTGCAGGCTCTGCAGGTTCCCGTCCACGTACAGCACCTTCAGCAGGTCCTGTGAGAGGAACATCCTCTTGCGGTGAACTGGGCAGGCTGTTGGGACGGGCGATACTAGAAGGTGAAGGTGGATACGTGCCCATATCATGCACGAGCTCAGACCAGATATTGCACCTGTAGGTACAACCTGAGGTGGCATAACTTTAGTGGTTCCAATTTCTTAATGAGGTCAATAAAAGTGAATTGTGTGAATAGATTCGATTACTACCAATTCTTAAAGAGCTACGTATTTTATAGCTTTAGTGCACAAGAGTTTAAACTTTAAAAATATGGAAAGCTTTAGTGCACAAGAGTTGAAACTTTAAAAAAATATTTGAAGAATATCACTATATATTTTATATTGTTATAGCATTATAGATTTTAACCACCACATAAAAATTACACTGCTGTAGATTTTTACATCCCGCTCTATGTCCTTCCCTGTTAAAAAAAAAAATGTACTTTTGAAATCATCTTAATATAACATATGCACCACCGTTTTTGGGGACTGTGCACCATTATAAGACTCAGTTTGCGTGAACGGCGCGATATAAAAAAAAAAACACTCATTGTATTTATTGCGTTATCACTGCGAAGGTTTTCACAGCTGCGCTCTACAGCTCTCCGGGTTATTCCCCATGGTATTCGGCATGATGCCCGACGGCTTGCTCCACGTGCTGGGAGCTCCTTCATGTTCCCGAATTAGGTTCCTGGAGAAGCTCCCAACACTTTGAGCGAAACGTCAGCCCATTGCGCCTAACACCGCAAGCAAAAAACACATTGTAGAGAGCCAGTTGATTTGTGAAGTAAATTTAAAAGCGACGATGTTCGTCATTGTGTTTCCTGTGCCGCACGCGGTGCTTTGTGGTGAGGGCAGCACTGCGCCTGATCGCCCACATCTCTCGACTCTGTGTGTTGAGACTTAAAATACTAAGCATTCATTTTTAGGCTGCATCCACTAATATAGGGAGATATTAACAAGTAAACCCGTAAAAACAAAGTTTTTCACTCTAAATCCTTTATATGCGTGGCGGCTAGAGTCTTCTCGTCCTCTGGCTTGAGATGGCTGCCACCTATGGGTCAGATGATTGTCTGCCAGTATTAAGCAATTGGTAATTAAATATTTAATTAGTTTTCCCTAAACAGTGTAAAATTTTGGGAATTTTTTTTCACGAACATTAATTGTCTCGCACAAGGAGTCTGTGTGGAAAATGTCAGCTCGATTGGATCACGGGAAGTGGGTTAAAAAACGACCGAAAGATTTGCACGGTCGTAAGCAAGCAAGCAAGCACGCAAGCAAGCAAGCGAACTTAATATAAAGGATTTAAAAATACAGAAAGAGGCTCGTTTTCAATGATGTCATCAAAATTACAACAACCGCCATTCGCCACCGCGGCTCTTGTGCTACACTAGGTGCACTGAGGCCACGTGCAGTTTCAAAGGCTCGCTGGCAGGTGGTCACGGGGAAAACTCAGGTGACATAGATTGACCAACTGAGCTGACTGGCATATGCCAGACACACACACACGTGCGCGTGCCTATTGTAGTATAGTCACACTCCTCCAAATTCAGAGAGCCACAACCCATTTGCCTTGATCCCCCCCCCCCCTCATCAGTTAGCCAAAATCTCATGGCAACGTTTATCGAGCATTAAAGAAAAAAAACAAGTTTACACTGACAGAGATCTGTTGACACACACAACTCGCACAGTCATCCACCCCAACCCAATGGTGACCTCATTCAAGGAATGTGTTTTTTTGTTCGCACGCGTCCCACCTCTGTTTAGACAGCAGCCGATTCCCCCTTTAATCTGTGGGCGCGCCTCTGCGGACAGCACTAATCCCGGACTCAGTATTGACCCATCACTAAACCTCACCGCCGCGCTGCCGCTGTGCTCAGGGCCTGGCTCGTCGCCATCTGCCCCCCTTCCCTCCTCCTAATTGTCAAACCGCCCGCTGTTGATTCAACGGCCCTGTCACACGTGACGGGAGCGTGCGGGAGGGTAAGCGTGACCTCTTGGCATGTGGACAAGCGGACCAGCAGATGAGCAGATGAACGGACGAGTGGACGAGCAGAAAAGCGAAAAGATGAGCAGTCTAAGAGATGAGCAGTTGAGCACAAAACCAGACAAGTTAACGGACGAGCATATGAACAGTTGGCCGAATGAGCGTACAAACATATGAGCAAATGAAGAATGGATAAGAATGGACGAAAAAAGGACTAACAGCAGAGGAAGAGGAATAGACAATCAGGCCGACGAACGAACACATGAATGGACAAACATTCTAACAGAGCAACGGACATACGGACGAGCAGACTAACAAACCGATGGTCAAATAGATGGATAGGACAACAGACAATTGGATGAGTAAACATACCAATCATCGCACGAGCAGAGGACCAGATGAACAGACAGGTGAGAGGGTGAGCGGATGAATGAAGAAACTAATGAGCACAAATACAAATGACATGCTGCCACTCACGCTGCTGTAGATGTTCCGTGGCAGCGCGGCCGTGCCGAGCGGCGACGGGTCACGCTGCAGGTTCCACAGCCGCACCGTGTTGTCCGAGGAGCAGGTGGCAAAGGTGCCAGGCGGGAGGCACGCCGCCACAGGGCCCCTGTCCACCTCTGGATAAACCTGCGGGGGCCATACGTATGCACACCACGTGGCTCAAGTCTTTTACAACGTCAGTAAAACCTTGGATTGCGAGTAACTTGGTCTGCGAGTGTTTTGCAAGACGAGCAATTTTTTTAAATAAATATTCATTTGCGAAACGAGCGAGGTCTTGCAATGCGAGTAGTATGTGTAATACGCTTTGTCTGCCGAGCGTCACGTGATCACAACTGATAAACGAGTGCTTTGATATACGAGTGCTTTGGATTACAAACACGTTTCCGGAACGAATTATGCTCGCAATCCAAGGTTTTACTGTCATTTACGTAACTGCGTCATACAACTACTGCAGACAATGTTCTGTGAAACGGAGCACCTTTCTTTGCGGTAGCCTCGCTATCACACATGTCCTTACTGGACATTTGTGAAAAAGAGCTTGAAAGCTCATCGGATTCCTCCAGTCTAAATAAAGATTCTGATAAGATATAAAGATTCTGAAATAGATTTATTATCACGGTGAGCAAAAACAGAAATCCGCGCCGCACTGAACTGCGAAAACTCGCGTTCGAAAAGCCGCAGAACGAAGTATTTTGTCGCGCGACGAGGGCAAGGTTTGGATTACCGACCTCCACTCCCCAGACGCAGGTGCCGTGGTACAGCGCCGAGAAGACCTTGCCGACCTTGCGCACGTCCCTCGCGTCCCACACGTACAGGCTGTGGTCGTTGTAGACGCATGACAGCCAGCGATTCGTGGGGTCGAAGGTCAGCGCCACCGTGTCCGGATAGCGGGCATCCTCTCTTCGGGTGAATAAATGCCTGAGAGCAAAACGCGTGCGTGCATTGTTACATTTTAGTTCATCATCATCATCATCAATCATCATCAGCCATGATCAATGGACGGCCAAGCTTTGTTGGATAAAACATTATAATGACCATCATTATTAAGCAAAGCAGTTACTTTAACAGTAGGCTTTCACGATCGATATTATCCATAAAGTTTTTTTGGGATAGATCGCGTAAATATATGTGTCGTTAAACCTGCCACTACCAGACACAGCCAATTAGCTTCGGGTGGTGGCGAGCTTAACGACAAATTTATATTTACGCGATCCAACCCAAAAAAAAAACTATTATGGAAAGCAGTTACTGTGATGACAACATCGATAATGACAATCTATGAGGACTATGATGACAATGATGAAGGTGATGATGACGATGACGAAGCCGACAATGGCGATGATGCGACAAAGAAGATGATAGCGATGGTGGCGATGATGGCGATGATGGCAACGAGGATTTCTACGACAGTGATGATGATGACGACGACGACTTCGATATCGATGATAGCCAAACGTACCCGGGCTCCACGCCCAGCGCCACGTCCACGCCAAGGCAGTGTGGCCGCGGGATTGTGGCGACGATGTTGAGATTCTCCGGGTTGAAGACGCGCACCAGACCATCGGAGCAGCCGCAGAAGATCAGCTCCTCGCTCACCGAGAGGCAGCTGGCAGACGAGGCCTGCGGTGGTGGGACAAGCAAAGGGGGGCGGGCAGTCACATGGCACCAAACATACGGAATGGTAATACATTGTTATACAAGACAGCTGATCATCACCATTATCAACAGTTCATGGATAGTGAATTGAAAGTGGTAGGGTGGGGGTGTTAATAAGCAAACGGAGAATACATTTTATGAAACAGCAAAAGATGTCGCCAGTGCGTGCGTGCCCGTGCGTAGTTAATCAAATTACCCACAATGGGCTGATTCTCGTCAGATAACAGGAGCTAAGCAGGGAGGAGACTGATTGGATAGTGCTCGGTTGTGTGACCATCATGCATACACCAGGGGCTGTAGGTGGCTGGGCAACATTATCAACAGGGGGCAGTGCAACCAAATATGTTGTTGTACTGTATTATATTCCAATTGCTATGCTTCCCACTTTCACCAACCCGCAACGACAAGTGTCGTTAACCATGGTCAAATAACGAATAAAACAAGACTCTGTATTTCATTTTCAATTTACCAATCTAGTCACGGTAGGGTAGAGGCACAGCGGTTCGTGAAATGTGCTAGAAACCCGAGGCCTCCACACTACGACTCCCTACCACGTATGTATGTATATTGAACTTCTTTCGCACCGTACGTAACCAACCATGATCAACATGAGCGGTGAGCGATCTCTGCAGTGTTCCTGCGTTCCCAACTCTTCTTTCATAAACTGGGACTGACCAGCTTGTTGGAGGAGATGGGCATGAGATGAATGAAATAATTTGGATGCAACAAATGAACAAACACAATGCACTCAATGCTTAAGTTTTCACAGCCAATATTCATCATTCAGAATATATTTTTGGGTTGGGCCATGTAACGATTTTATTCTGAATTCTGGATTCTTGTCCTGAAGATGGTTCACGTGGTTTTAAAGCAAAACGTACTCCCTTAAGTGCGACATTTGGTTGTGGGAATTACTCTTCAACTTACCACGGAGCTGAAACAATGCAAATTGGTGGATCAAACACTTGTGCAGGGGACAATATAATTTGTTTGTCTAAAGGGTTGGGGAGAATCTTGTCCAAATGATTACCTAGTCTAACACAACAATCTATTGCGCATCAATAACAACGAAGTAAAAGGAATGTAAAAAATGTGAGAGGCCCTTTGACAATCAGTGGGACGTTATAGACTGATAGCAACAACCACAAACGCACACAACAAGACATAGCCCGATAGATAAGCAAACAATACATCTCCTTGATATCGCCATCTCTCCACATGACAAAAAACTAATTTCTACACAATCCGTCGGGCTCAACAGCCTTCTTCGGAGTGCATAATAATTTCAGCAGCACTGATTCAGTGCAAGCCAACTCTCGACTGGTTTCACACGGCATCTTATCAGCAGTCAGGCTTGCTTGAATCACTGTTGGTGACTGCCATAGGCAAGAACCCTCTCTTTAAGATATGGATTCATTTTCACAACCAATCTCCCCTTAGAAGCCTGGTTACTTCCACCCCGCCCCCTCCCCCATATTTCAGCTCCCACTCTCTTCCCCGAGACGGAAGACCCCCCCCCCCCCGCTCAGGGTAGGCACCAAGCACTCCTCCCCCCCCACCTATACACAGTCAAGCGTCGAAAAAGCCCCCCCGGCCCCAACCCGATCAATTTTTCTGTGCCCTCCCCCAGAAACCATCAACGCGCTGTACCGGGCTTGAGTGCTTACCACAATAAAAACATTCAAACAAAAAGAGATATGGGTCCGAGTTGGAGGCAAACCTACGTAGAACATAAAGCAACATCCAGTGGCGGGGGTCACGTACCCCGAGGTCGACCCACTTCTCGAGCAGCCGGCGCTCGTTGAATTGGCACAGGAGACCCGAGCGCGTGATGCAGAAGGTGGCGTCGGCCTTGCGTCCGCGGCCGCACGCCACCGCCAGGAACAGGTTGTTCTGCTGCTCGCCGAGCAGCCCCGAGCGCCCGTTCAGAGGCACCGTCCAGTTGACCTGGCAAAGCGACCGTCGCGTTAAGCGTGCGCTGGAGGTCCGTGCGCGCTCGGCTCGAGACGTATTCTGCGCAGGCGCTGGAGATGGACTGGCGCGTCACACGATTGTGAAATGGCAACGGCTTATTGGGGAGGCTTTACTCCAGCAGTGGAGAAACAAAGACAATCTAATCGCCTGCACAAACAAATAGCATGTATGTTTAATTTCTTTATATTAAAATCCAAATCCTTTCACGATAAAATACAATAGAATTTAGATTTTTTGGAGCATACCAATGCGAATGCATTTCGAGGTGCTGTACAGAAACAGCGAGCGTATTTATGTTACAGAGCAAAGCGGTCCATGCAAGTCCATGGGTCTCAATACGAGTCAATCGGCACTGACTATTTTATTAATCTCTCTGCGAGTCTATGGGTCCTCTGCTTGAGTCTATGGATCTCGTTATAAAAGTGCACTAAGTCTGTGCAATACAATACAATTATGATTTACACAGCGTAAAAATGTGACCACATCTCAAGGCACTGTATAGAAACAGTGGGCATATTTACTTCGTACAGAAATAAAGTCACAGGCAGTAGAGAAAAGGAAGGTCGGGAGCCTGGCCTTGGACAGGGGGTAGAGGCAGGCAGTCGACAGCTGGGGAGGCCATTGAACACACCTTGGAGGTCTTTGACGCGTCGATGTACCAAAACTTGACGTGTCGGTTTCCCACCGTGACGAAGGTGCTACTGTCGGCGGAGAATGACACAGCTGACACTTTGCTGGACACCTTGTTGGTGGCCGCCAGCACGCGTCTCTGTGATGAGACAAGCGGGAGGGTGGATGGGAAGTGGGGTCACGTGGGGGACGGGGGGGAGGTGGCGGGAGTCACACACAAGGGTCAGATACCCTTGGTGGGCACGTGGCTAAGACGTTGATTATAGGCATGCAATTCATCCCTCCAAATCACTACGGTTTGATAAATTGTCACGACTCAGGGGTCAGGATTAGTAGCGTGCCACTTGAACAGTTCATGCTGTCTCTTCTGTACTGTATCATCTGGTGTGTGTCGTCCTGTTAATTCGACCGGCAGCGTGAATTAAAATGTACGTAATGCTGCATCAGGCAGACAGCTATCGTGTAATTTTGACGCATGCTTTGTGAGTATTTAAAATATATTCAAAGAATTAAATAATCCTTCTTCTCTTTGGTTCTTTCGGTAAAGTCACATAGAAAATAAAATCAAATAATAATATAATACGACGTTTCGGTTGCAACACAAGCAACCATCATCAGGTAAGAATGAATGACTTTACCGAAAGAACCACAGAGTAATTCCTGCAGTCACAAAAGCTTCGAATCTAGTTTAAAGAATTCTTATTTTCATTACACTTATCTGCCAACCACCAACAAATGTCCTGTGATGCAGTCAGATTTTGGTTTATTTTTTTACATTTTATTTCCCCTTCCCTTCCTCCGCTCTTGTTTGCTTTCGTTAAACCGGCGGTGGTATTCGGTTACGGAACACATCAGGTTTCGCGCCCGAACAAAAGCCGCGCGAAAGTGAAAAAGCACCGCCTGAGCTCAACTGGGGTCTAAATCGGAACAGTCCGTACGATTTCATGAGCGCACTTCCACGACGCCAGCGTAACCATGCACCAGACTGTGGTCCCGAAGGTAATTTCAATGCTAACTGGGTTGCTGCACCCACAAGATGAAAAAATTAATAGGCTGAAAAGTCTCTCATTGCCACAGCCGCTGCTGATGAGGTCAGGCACATTCACGGTGATTCCTATATCGTGACCATCAATCCTTTTCACTGCAATGGTCTCCGTGGATTTTCTCATAAAATTAGAGAAAAAACAAGTTGATCAACTAGGATAAAGTGTGGGTATTCCCACCTCTTAAAACACGCCTGGCCAGCGAGGAAGAGCAGGCCAAAATAATCTCGAGACGGCAATCCAGTGGAGGCCCTCGCTGCAGCAACAGCAATATGAGCAAGCAGTTGCAGGGCTGCACCTTTACCTAATGCTGTGTCATTTAGCAAAAAGCAATGCGGATTGTTTAATCTCCCAGGTAAACGAGGGGATAAATTACCTCAGACGAGTCTCTAGCACTCACTCACATTCGAGCTCAAATTCTCAACCCTACAAGAGAGAGAGGAGTAACAAGAAAGAGAGAGAAGAGTAGATAGGGGGGGCGGAGGGCAGACAAAGAGATGGGGTGGTAGACAGGGCAACTCACCTTCCAGTCCCACACGTTGACGATCATGTCGTGATGGTGGCCAACCGACACTATGTACTTCATGTTGGGCGAGAAGACGACGCACGCCACGCCGTACTTGTGGCCCTGGAACTCGTACACCTGGCTGCCCTCCGCCACGTCCCACACACGCACCGCTGGCATGTGCCCGCTCTGCGAAACAACAACAATCGTTAAAAGTCACGACGGCACCCGGCCTCGACGTGACTGAGCCCAGTGCCATAGCATGGATTGGCCCCGACCGCTGGTGGAAGGCCTCTCCTCCGCAAGACGGAGCTCCCCTCCAGAGGATATTTCGGCAGAACCTTTCCAGTGGTCACGCACTTTGCAACGGGTGGGAGCACACACACTTGAACCCACCGCGCTAGATTTGCCAATCGACGAGCTGTGGTGCACCCCGTTTATGCCACGGGGCCCTCCTGATGCAAGGGATACAAATTTGGAGCACCCGTCCACTACCTTCTCCCTCCATTCTTCTTTAGCCCTGGCACCTGGGCCCCTCTCCAGTCCGCAAGTCCCCCCCCCCCCTCCCCATGCAGTTGTACCACTTGCGCACGAGATACCTACACCGCTAGCTTAGGTCATCTCGCCGAAGTGCGGCGCAGATGCCAAGGCTTGCGGCAGCTGTGAGCACCAGTGGTCGGATGTATAAAAGAGCGGTGGGAAACCCGTGGAGATTCATTGTTAACAGTTTACTTTGAGCAAATTTTGTGCCAAAATCTGGTGTTTTCAGCAAGAGATGCAAGGAGCAGCGACATTCGCTCATGGCACACTCAACAGACCAGACGAGAATCCACAAAACGTGAGCTCTCACCTCTCCAGTGACCAGATATTTTCCATCAGGAGAAAAAGCGACTGCTGTGATTGTTTTCCTAAAAAGAAGAACAGAAAAGGAAGACACACACGTCAAGCAACTGCCAACAAAAAAAACGCTAAATGTTTTTGGTAGTAAACAGGCCACCCCCTGTGTTAAACAAAGTTCCAATAGATAAATATATATTTCTACAGGCCGGAGTGCTTTTGAAAAACTGAACAAAATAATGAAAAAATTTACCAATGCACGGAGAGAAGTATATTTTTAAGCAGTGTATATTACCTGCTGTGAAGTACAGATCAGAAACACCGACATTGACAAGAAAAACGGAACTAACACATTAAAGTATGGATAAGTGTGTGCAAGGAAATCGCAATGAGATGGACAGAAATACAATCACATGGATTACAGGACATACACATGTTAAGAGACATCATATGGAATATGGCCAAACCTGGTTATTACCGCTGGTGTAATAACCGTAATAATACATGCGCCCCCCCCCCCCCATGCTTTACAATAGACATTAAACAGCCAATGCTGTTATTCAAGATTGAAAACTAATTTCTTTAAAACTGCTTTTTTCTGTTCAGTTTGTTGTCCTGCCACACCTACAATTAGCACGGTTGGCTACGTACGGTGCAAAAAAAAGTCAACATACATACATTGGCAAGAGCAGACAGGCCATTTTGTACCGACATCAGGGCCCAAACTTTCCCTGAAAAAAACTAAATTGGGACTATAACACTGCAATCGTCGCCATGTACTGGCACACTAATGCCCGTTTGCAGCCCAGGTGCTGAGTTCACCTTGTAGCCATAAGATACAGCTGCCACTGGGGGTGCCCTTTCAAATGTGTTGAGATGAGATGTGATGTAGAGTGCTCGGAGACGGCCCGATGTAAAGGGTGCTGAATATACATTTTAAAAAATCAAATCACATTCGGTAATAAACACTGTGGCCTTAAAAGGAAAAATATATCATAGGCGATGTTTCAGGCAATGGCCCTTCTTCGTAGCACATGCATAAAACATTATTATTAATTAAGTCGGCTCAGACAGGCGACCACACAAATGGAGCAAGGGTATCAGCTCACATGCAGTTGATAAATTGATTGTTGCATCGTAGGACGATAATAAATGATAATGGCATGGGGAGGCTTTTAGTGGATGAGGCCCGATTATGATGATTCTTCAATTTGATCTTTGTCATTTAAATGCTGGATGAAGGTCTTGCCAAGCCATGTTAGTTATTTGGGTGATCCGATCATAAACGTCGGGTTGTATATTATATTATTTGGTTATTTCGGTAAAGTCACGTAGGTAGAAAAACAATAGATCACGACGTTTCGTTCGCAACAAAAGCAATCGTCATCAGGTGGGACAACTACAGCAATCGTCATGGATTCCTGCAGTCACGAAAGCTTCAAATCAAGATTGTATATTATATTGTTACTACTGTGGAGATGTATGTTTTCGGGTTGTACCACGTAATGTTAAACACGATGTCTGACATTTTGCTCCACGTACTGGCAGCTTCTTCAGAAACTATGCAAAACGTTGGACATCACGAAACACACCGGGGCTAAAATAAGACACTTATTATTATTGTCGACGTAACATTTAAAACGAGTGTCATTTCAACGCAAGTTCATGCCAAGGGGTTACACCTCAAATTACTCATGGCTCTACCATTTCACAAGGGGTTTTTACAGCCCGTCATTTTTTATGAACGAGAATGTTTATGCACACCGAACCACCAAGGCTTGGACCTCTCCACGAGGACAGCTGAGTCGCTCCTGGAGACAACGCGATCATTCCCGCAGGACAAGATCGTAAATCCTCTTTGGTAGCGAAACCGCAAACCCTCAACACTGCAAATTTTTCAGCGCCGTTTACCACGTTCCTGCCGCTTCTGGTGATTTGAAAATGAGGTGCCACCCGGAGAAACATCACCATTATGATCAAATGGTAATGTCCGGTAGAGCAAGCCATTAATATGCAATTATATGAGCAAAAGTAAACAACTATAATGAGGCAAGAGAAGCTAAACAATACAAACGAGATGATGAAAACCTGACAATGAAATTACACGTAAATTCTAGACTGATCAGGGCCACGATTCATGACAATTCATCAAATCGCTGCATGGCAGTAAAATTGGTGCAAGCCTTGTAGTCATACACAAATGCTGTCAATTTTTACTCATTTTGTGGACTCTGCAAAGCAGTCCAATCTCGTTTTCATTCTAACCCTGGGGAGCTCTTCATTGTCTGCACTCAACAAGAATCAAAACTGGGTCACTGGGTTGGCGGCTGGACCACCGTTTTATTCATTACCCCTACAGCCAACCCTGCGCGCAGCGTCCCCCCCTGCTCGATGCGCTAACCGGGCGTAACGTAATGAAGATGGGCATTTTCTGTGGCCGCCGCTGCCGCCGATAAGAGACACTTCTGCACTCACAAAAGCCTGCGCGTGCGCAGCTCGTAACATGCCCGTGGGGCTACGCGCACACTGACTGCACGCATCAAAAAAAACGAGGGCACGTTACGATGGTACAGTGTGGCAGCGTTAATGTTCGCTTGCAACGACTGCGCATCCGGCCGCACACCGGCCCGCCCGCCAGGCCCGCTCCCCACGTTAAACAGAGGGGACAGTGAGACGACGCAATTAAAAAGAAAAAAATCAACCTAACGAGAACACACGGACTTCGGCACATGGTCGAGTTAAAATTAAAACGGCCTACAAAATACACCTCCAGCTCACACCCCCCCCCACCCCCCGTCTTCACCCCAACTCCCTCGAGGACAGTAAATCAGTTTTCAGCAAAAAAAAAAGTAATGGGCCTAATCCTACTGCCAGTCACGTACGGGGCTAACAGTTAATGACAGCCGTCTGCACTCTACAGTAATGCAGGTAGAGATGTACGCATCCCTTGCTGGGCTCCTGGCCGTTGGGACTGCGCAAGCGAGCAGGGGTAGAGCAGGTCATCCCAGGATGTGCATCAAGCATAGGTGGCTCAGAGGCCAGAGTGCTAAGACCCTGGGGTTCATAAACGAGTTTCGGCCAGCTGTGATTAAAACGGAGTTCAAGGGTAGTGAGGAGTTGATGGTCTTAGCTTGGCACCGAATCTGGTTAAATTCAAGCTATGAACAGTTCTGTATATGGGATTGTCGCGTGACGGACCTCCCTCTTGTAAGCAGAGCAGGTGGGAAAGTGCTGCCCCCTTTACTGTGTGGACTAGAGGTAAATAAAATAAAAAAGGGATTTCAGGGGTAGCAGGGTTGCACCGCTCTGCCAGAGATTCGAATGGATTCTCCGTCTGACGAGATAATGCCGATAACACAGTCAGGGATACAAATTTGAAGGAAAAAGACGAAAATATAGGTGCACGCTTGCCTCTGGTGCCGACTCTTCTGGGCTGATGGCTGAGCACAGGCAAAGCTACCAGCTGGACATGGTGGCTGTGCACACCTGTGATGCGGCACTTTGGAAGCAACGGTTGGTGAACCATGAAGAGATTTTAAACTCCCACCCACTTTTGTGGGTGGGAGATTGTTGTAGTGTAAGTGTTTTTTTTATCCATACGTGTGGATGCTAGAGTGTCATTTGTTTAACACGTAGTAGGTTTATTATGAATTATGAGTGTGTCATTTGTTCGTACGCAAGGTGGGTTTTCTCCGGGATGTCCCGATTTCCTCCCAAGATTTCAAACTCAACAATGGAGTTGAGAAAACCATTCAAATGCAGGACCACCCTAAAAAGAGTCGAATAAGGTTAGCGAAGAAAAGCAGTAATTTTCTGTGTGGAGGCATTGCCACAATCACAGGCTACAACGACATACCTTTCAGGCGACGATCACAAAAATAAATATTGGACAAAGATCATACGAAACAGTGCTGTGTACATTGAAGTCATATATTTTGGCTAATTAGGTGTTTGGGAATGGTGCAATATCGCACAAGCTATTTAAGGAGTCCAAATATTGCTGAGAACACCCATCTGTGTACTGCGCATACTAATTATGCACGGGTGGAAACCCGATCATCTGCAGTCGTGAGCATTTTGCCATACGTGACACCATTTTTAATTGCATATTTCCCTAGCAATTCCTAATCACATGCTGGATACATTTTCTTGCTTCGTGGCAACAGTGTCCATTAAACTGAACCCTGCGAGTGATTCTCTGTCAATTACGCCTCGCTCTCAACTGCAAAGTGCCGACCAGCCTGCCCAGCAAAGCCAAGGGATCAGCAGAGGAGGCATCAGCGCCAATCCGGCGACGGAGGAATATCCGAGCCGATTTAAAAACGCAACATCGGCTCTCAACACGTACAAGCAGACTAGCGATCAACACCAACACGAATAGATGGAGGCATCTGCACTAGAGAGAGGTGGGGCAGCGGTGAGCGCACGGCGCCATAAACCTGGCGACTTGAGTTTAGTGCGGAGGATGGATGTCGCTGTGCGATGTGTCAGCGTGTGCTACCAGCACTTGACCAGTTTGTTTCACAACCGATTCAAAAACGACTGGAATATAAATCAATAATTCGATATATCCCTATACACCTATATTCACCACAGGCCGAACCAAATTACATTAAGGAAGCATTTGAATGTAGACTTTAAATTTAAAAGATTGGCCAAAAAGCCCAGCTTGTACTCCCAATAAGGATGTAAATTCTTGCAATTTTCAATTACAAAAAACTATGGCTTTTGTCAATCTACTGCTGGATGAGGTTCTTCAAACACTGTGGGTCGTGGGGGTATTTTAACCTAAAAAACATTTTTTTACCAGCAAAGGGTCACTGAGCTCAATAGCTCTTTTTCAAGAGCAACCTGGCCACAAATGATAACTCAACAAAGTGGCTTTACCACGTGGAAATTTAAGGCAGCCAAATACTCTAAACGCATGTTTCTAAATATGGAGGGAAAAACCAGAAGACCCAGGAGAAAAATCCAAGCGACCACAGGAAGAACATGCAAACTCCAAATATACAGGCGAACCTACGACCTCCTGTATACAAGCTGGTCAGATAACTGAAGAATAGTGTATCAAAAACCCCAGTCATTCCCATGGAAAAAAAGCTATGCCCTTGGGCTTCATGTACTATTTAAACCCAGTGCTTAAGCGTTAAGTTATACACACACACGTCTATGAATGATTAACAGCAGGTTGCATCATTATTACCTTTTTACTCTTTCCAGCCTGCATGCACATTTCTGTCCAAAGAGTTCTCCCACCATTCAGAGTGTGGGACGATTGGCTTGGACACGCATGGCCGTATGGAATGAAAGCCCATGGACAAGACTGGTGGTAGAATGGCAGCCAAAGGAGAGAACGCGTCCAGAACGATGACCACCGTGGAGATGAAGCAATGACATCAATTCAAGTGCGGGAGAGAGATGGATGAAAGTAGCATTGGACAGCCAGGGCTTGCAGTGGCGTGGCGAGGCCTTCATCCAGCAGTCATGATGACGGCTTGCATTTTGCTTATTGACTAAACTATTTAAATTTTACCGGGTGGCCACAAATGAGCTATGTAGCTCTTGTTCAGAAGCGACTTGGCCACGAATGACAGCTCAAAGTGGCTTATCAGGTGGAAATTTCTAGCAGCCAAATACTCCAAACGCATGTTTCTAAATGTGGAGAGAAAAACTGGAGGACCCGGAGACAAATTCATGCGCCCACGGGAAGAACATGCCAACTTCAAATATACAGGTGTCCGGGTTGGGATTGAAACTGCGACTTCCTGCATACCAGGTGAAGTAGTTAACATCTCGTCACCGTGGCAAGATGTTAGCCGTAACTTTATGATCAATGTGACAAACGCAGCAGTCATTCTCATCAGTGTCAAACCCAAACACATCCTCGCCGTTCATCAGCACTCGGTCTACCAGGCTGACTCGTTTCAGGTCATCGGTACAGTGTTCAACCACCACACCTACAGGTCACAGCACTTGCCCTACTTCTCCCCTTGCACTGCTTCACTTTGGAATTCCCTCCAACTCCTTTCCAAAGGATCACATAATGACCCATGCTCAATAAAAAAAAAACGATTAACGCTCACCAATTACACCATCGATCGTGCAGTTTTTGTTAGTGTTTGCTTAGAATTTTGGGCCTTTGGCCTATAAGCAGCCACTGTAATTCAATGATAATATTTAAAACATTTAAAGGTGAGTTGGTAACACTACTCAAACAAAGTATGGCATATTTGAAAGGATTAAAGTTCCTAATCCAATTTGTTTCTAGGAACCATTTTAAATATTTCACAGACTTTATTTAAATTCCCAATTTCCATTACTTAGTGTAGGGGCACTCGGGGGTGTAGAGGGCAAGACCGGTTCTAATATCACTCGGCAACGATCTCCGTGCGAACATCGAGAAATTGTACGAACGCAGCGGCCGTTTCCCCTCGGTGCCAGACCAAACCAAAATACCGCGGCGCACCTCACCGCAGCAGCTCATTCTGACGTCCAGCAGCGTGTTTCAGCACGGTTGTGCATGCTGCACTGTACCACATGCCATCCTGTGTGCAACCTTAAAACAACAACAAGCCCGCGGCAAGGGCGTTTCCAGCCCAGGCGCCGTCAATCACATGGAAATGCGGTGGCTTGACGAGAGAGTCGTGTGGCTCATTCACGTCAATGCCATCGCCTAGGGGCCCAATCAGGAAGCTCGCGCCAACCACGTCCGCCCTCGACCCACGGGCTCAGTGCATTTTAGTTGATTGGGAAAGGTGAAAGATGCAGCCCTGCAAATGCTCGCTCGCAGTGCTGGTGGGAGGACCTTAACGTAAAAACTCAAGAGCCCCCTCTCTCATGGGGTATATTTTGCCTAATCTTCCACGCACAAACCCAGCCTCACTCGCACATACAAGTACAGCACAACAACGGATTTTGCTGCACCGATGCCTACTGCACACCAAAATATCCAGCAGCCTATAACACCTGGTATGAGCACTGCTCAGTCACCCATCCAAGCATTAAGCAGGCCTTCCACATCTCCCAAGAACTGACACGAATGTGCACATTAGGGGTGATTTGGTCATCAGCAACGGCATTGTTACAGAGTAGAAACAATCGTTTAATCACGTCAAGTCAGAGAGAATTGAAATGTGTGCTGTCATTTGGGCTGTGCAGGGAACGAGGGCACCAGACTGTGGTCCCCGAGGTGGGAATGCTGGTGCGGTGGGGGGGGGTCAGGTGCATCCTCACCTGGATGCATTGAGGATGTGCGACTGCTTGTTCTTCTTGGGGTTGAGCAACACCACCACACACCTGCGTGCACGGGCAGCGAGAGGCAGAGAGAGCATGAGGAGAAACGGCATTCTTTTGCGAGACACATGGGTGGGCCAACACCTGCACTGTACGCGTGAACAGCACGGTGCTTTAATATGATGTTAGTGCGCGACATCAGCACCTCAGACCCGCTGTGCCGATTGTGATGAGTAAATGATTGACTTACGAGTGCTAATGTGTATCACACGATAAACAACAAAAGACAAGGATCCCCTGTGTTGTCTACATACGCGGTTGGGACACGTGTGCACATGTTAAGGGAGCCATGGCGCACCAGGGAGTGCTGTGGCCAGCACCACGCCTAGCCGCATTGGTCTCCCCCTCGCTGATGTTTGCACACTGCAGCAGGTGCTCAATTAAGAAAGTCAACCTAGGGAAGGGCCCAGGAATAATTTTGATATCACATGTCACTGATGTTAGCCGTGGATGGGAATCAAACTCAAGTTGCCAGACTCGTAGGGTAGTGCGCTAACCACCACACCACGCTCCACATAATCACCAGGCGACACCAGCTGATGGGCTCTTGGGACCAATGTAGTCAAAAGCAAATCTGACCGAGATACTGATGAGCACCAAAAACGACAAAGCATGAGTGCGCAGCGGTGTATTCACTGCCGAGCCAAGCACTGCATGAGCATCTGAGTGATGTGGGCATGTTCGAGTGCACTTGATGTGAATCCGCTACGCAAGATAGCACGCTCAACCAGGTCCTTCCCACAAGGCATACGCAAACACGCGTTTAAATTGCACGCGCATAGAAACAGAAAAGGGCACAAGGACGTATTGTGCAACTTTTTTCGTCAGGAAACTCAACACCTGCATCAACAGCACCAGGCACCACGGTCATACACAAGTGATGCCGGCGCATCCCCAGCACGGCTGCATGCGATGAAACACAGACAGAGCCCAGGGGTGGCGCCGCCGCCACTCGCCCGCTGTCATGCGCAGGCCACGGTCGCCCCATCGGCATGCATCTCGAAGCCCGCCACTTATCGCCATCAGAGGAGGGTGAACCATGGTGTCGCGCGGATTAGCGTGCGCATCTTGCAAAATCTTGCACCCAACAGAGCCCGCCAAGTGCCAAAGGATATGGCTCTCTTGCTATGGCGCCAGCGGGTTTACCCCAAGGGGGAGGACGCCGCCTGGGCTTTGGGGAGGCAAGTAAAGGCACCAGGCTAAAGCCTCGCTCGGTTTCTGTTCATGCGGAGGGAGCAAATTTTCAGAGCATCAGGGATGCCCACATTAAAGTGACCATGCAGTGGTAGAAGGTGCAAAGGATGCCAGACTGCAAAAGCCACCCTCTGTCTGTATGGCCCCATGTGACCAACTCGACCAAGCAAAAAAAGTGCAGCAGATTCGGTATCTTTGAAAATTATTTTCAGAAACATTTTTTGGCAGCGATTGGAGATCATGCATGGCCAGCACACAGGCCAGGGGTGGCAAACATACTACATCATGGGCGACATGCAATCCACAACTTCATTTCATAGGGCCCACAGCCAAAAAATGCTTACTACTCCAAAATGGCACGCAATATATACGTATTCATCACGGCAAGAATCTTGGCCACACTAATCGGATACTAGAGGAACATTTTTATTTTTTTTATTCACTTTATTTTTATCCTTATTTTTCTATCTACGTGAATTTACCAAAAGAACCAAAGAATATGAATTAAGAGAAATATTTTTGACTTTACAAAACCGTGAAGAAAAAATTTGTTGCACTCAATCACTTCTGTCACTGCAATGGGCTCATGGAATGACAGAAGTGATTGAAGTGTGTGTTAATGTGTAATTGTCGTTACCCGCCAAAGGTATTTGAGGGTCTTCAGTCACAAACAGGTTTCCCACCTCTGGACAAAGCCAAAGGGATGGCTAAGGACAAGACCACCCGAACCTATTGGTTTTTATTCTAAGCAAAGTGCTGAGCTGTTTCAATGCGAGGCGCCGTAGTTAATTTAAACGCAGCATAACGTTCCGCGTTTTGACCTCACTTCCCCTACCCACTCTGAGCATCTTGTATTACGCCTTCGTGGTGTCTGCAGCAGCGTTGGCTGAGCAGACAAGCGCAGGAGCCAATCCACGAAGCACAAACAGCTTACGTCGCACTATTTGTACGGCTTCATTAATTATAGAGCGGCGCTCTAACCGATTTCACGTCTGGCACTTCTTATTAAAGATGAAGTAAGATTGCTCCCCATTCTATTCAAAACACACATAAACAAGCTGTCAAAAATAAGTTGCATATTTGTTAATGTCTTTACTAAAGCATGCATTCTCACAAAGATGATAGAAACACTATTTTCATTTACAAGCACAACCCTTTTTTTAATCCGCTGCTGGAGACTGTGTGGTCCATGGGGGTTATCTGACCATACCCAAGCACACCAATCGGTGCAATGGGTTGGTGAAGACAGCACAACAATAAATGTTGCTGCACCGCTCTCTGCTGCCCGCTGCATAGCCCCAAAGCGGCCCATCATTTGTTTTTATACGTAGCCGTTGCCCGCGCAAGCACACTACCCAGGCTCAAACCTGCTTAGCTTCCGAAATCAGACGAAAATCAGGCTTGTTCTGGTGCAATTTGGTCGCACACTTGACGGCTCAAACGTTATTCATAAATAATCCAACTGACCAGATGATAGCAATCTTTGCCTCTGACCTATTTCTGTTGTGGAGGCCATTTTAACAGCAATGACAAAATCACTCTTCTAGTTTGCAACACGACAGTCATAAATTGGCGGTCACGATTGGCTCGTTGGGACGCACCCAGGCACGCTTATTGTGACAAGAGCGCGCGCACGCACGCAGGCCGGACACTAAGAGACACTAACGGCCCTGATTCAGGCCTTGGCAAGCCTCGTGCACAGCTGTCATCATCAATCAGTCGCACGGGCAAGAGGCCACTTCCTGTCGTCCCACACAACCCTCTAAATTGCCAAGAAGAGAGTGCTACACAAAGCCCCCCTTTTCTTTTCTCGCGTGCTCACTCGTTCCATTTGTCCGTCGCCAATTTGCATATCTTCACGGTTCACATCGGGTGGCCGAATGCCGCCGAGGCCGTGTGAGCCGCGCGGTTTCGTCTGCCTGGGCGCGCAGGTGCCTCCGATGCGAGGATTCTCCTTCGTTAGCGCGATCTGCGGGAGTGCGGAGAGCAGCACATGTTTGTGCTCGCGCACAAGTTATCGAGGAGAGGGGGGTGGGTGAGCGTGGGTGTACAGACAGCTGCGGTTCGGGAGAAAAAAAACAAGCCAATTACACGAATGGAATACCCGCAATCAACCCAATAATGTTGAAACCTGCTCAACCTGTGGCTCACGTGGTAAATTTGCAGTTCCAGGTTTGAAGAAGCAACTCTTGCTTTCATTTTGGCAGGCTCGGGTAATATCTCAAACTCATCATGACCACTGTTGCCGATGCCAACATACATCGCCATCGCTGCCTGCCTTCCTTCTGCTGAATCTTCCGTTCTCGACTCCAGTCCTCACGATCCACCTTGGGTTCGCATTTTCATGATTAGCAATCGTATCCATTCATATGCAAATCAATACTTTGCACTGCATGCACCTGATGGTTGTAAATCACAGCTAGCAGCACCATGATCGGTAATGTAGCTAAAACGCAGCAGTTTTACACGAGTCATGGATATGCTTCCAAGCAAGGCAGTATTTATCAAGTTATGTGCAAGAGAGTTATACTGGATAATTCTATCGATGCCGCCACACTTTGTTATTGCTTCCTTCCTTCCGCTGGATCCCATAGTTGTTGCAAAGTCAACACAGCAGCACCTTCAAGGTTTACTCTTACAGCATCCCACCATCTGGCTCTTGATCTTCACCTTGGGTCACTGACCTCTGGGTGCCACTCCAATGCCTGTGTCGTTAACAACGCCCTCCTCCATCCTTCATGCCTGTCCCGCCCATCACAACCTCCTTTTCACGATGCAATGTACAAAAGTTGTTGCTACGTTCTATAGAACCAACTTCCAAATTGCTTACCCTATCCTTCCACGAAATTCTAGCATCCTCCTGTGAAGATGGCTTAACTGATATCTGCTGGTAGCAGCTTCATCATCAGCACTTTCACATACTCATAGACCTCAGACTCGCACAGAGACCCATAGACTCACACAGAAGTATAACGAGAAACTGGAATGTGCTGGAAGTGGCTTCATCACCATCAGCGCTTTCTCCAGCAGATGGGCGCTAGCAGCCCATGCAGCTTCCCAAGAGAACTGGTCCGGTGGGAGCCCAGCACATGTTGCCTTCGCATTCTAATTATCAATTAATCCTCCTCCACGTGTTATCACCCGAGACTGGAAGTCCCAAGGCGACGTTTGCAGCCTCCGCCAAACTGGAGCTTTGAGCCATCACAGACTTCAGTTGCAATCGCGAATTCTCATGCTGTGAGACTGTAACAGCTCACCTACAATTTAGCGCACACTGTAAGACAACGGTTGGAACTCTGCAACGGAAACTGACGCAGCTTTTCTCGCTGTTATCCACATTTTTTCCATACCGCGGGGTTACAAACCGCCGGGTATTCCTCACACTGAGACTTCCTTGCCAACGTTTTCATTTTAATTGAAAACAGACGCGTCCCCGTGGGGTGTCCTGTGCACTTTCATTGTAACGATGCTTGGATTCACAGATTAAATTATTGCGCTCGTGATAAATGCATAGAATCATATGCGTTTGAATCGATTTTTTTTACAATTAATACGATTAGAATATAACAATTAAACTCCTTTACATACAGATATTTGAATGTGTATTATATTATTGATATACATAAAATACATGTTTAATATATTTTTTTCAATATACCATTGTATTATAAAAAGGACTTGATGTTACCCAGATGGACATTGCGACAAAGAGTCGATGTCTCTTCTCAACGGGCCAGCACTTCGCCGATGCAAAGTAACACGCTAATGTGACACTTAAGCAAATGGGTTGCAAAAAAAACGGTGTACAAGCAAGACAAAAAGAGACAAACAAACGCAAACGAGATCAAGGTAAAGGCGAGACAAAATAAATGATTTATCCTTCAATCGAATCGTGGGGCTGGATCATGATAATTCAAACCTCCAAGGCAGATAAACCATTAAATGCACAGAACTAACATTGATGCTCCTTCACTCATAAAAGCGACCTAAGTTTTTTTTCGCTAGGCGCAAACTTGACCACAAACACAGAGCAAAAGAGTAGCCACAATTCTGCGACAAGAACTTTCAGCAATTAAAGCGTTGCCGGGACGCGTGGTATGCCCCCGCAGCTCTCTCCACGACACGGAATTAGTTCCGGTGTAAATGTGCCAAAATTTCCCGGGGGGAATTATTAGCAGATCCTCCGAGGCTGGGCATAGCATCTCGTCCTATCAGCTGCTACGGCGGTGAAAATTCATGTCAATTATTTTGGGAACACAGTCTCAAAATAAAATGTTGAAACCGCTCTTCAAAAAAGCTATATATTTTTAACACGCAATAATAATAAATGCAAGCGTGATGTGATATGTGCTTGAGTGAAGAATACCACTTTGTGCCACTTAAAAATGTAACAGGACAGCAAAATCTTTGTCTTTTACGAACGTGGCAACATGGTCTTGAACACGCTTTGATGAACACGCTTTGATAAAACGCTACAGGTGCTGATATCTAAAACTATTGGCTCGATGCAAACGATTCCTAACGAAAACCAACAAACTACACTCGCCAACTAGAATCCCATGCAGCTCACCGAATTCAGGCCATATCTTACCGGTTAGTCGATATGTAAAAAACTACTTCTCCTTGGGACACGTGTCCACACACTCATCCCCTAAGTCCGTTTAAGTCCGGATTGCACAAATTTACCAGAGCGCCGGTTAAACACGGCAGACACAGCTGCATCAGGCGTCTGTTGACAATGAAGCCAACTCATCGACATTTTCCTCTCCGTGAAGGCTTTAAACATGCATGCATGCATCCCTCGCACTCCATCTGACATTTGCCGTTTAGGGCGGCAGAGAAACAAATGCCGTTCCATCTGCTTGTTAAACAGGTTATAAGTGTACTGCGTAGGTTTTCGTGGTTTAGCTGCATAGCTCTCCAGATGTATTTTCGGGTTGTGCCGCGTGTCCCCAAAGAAGCTCCAAGCATGTGGAGCGAAATGTCGGACACCGTGTCGAACAACACGCGGTCCTACCCGAAAAACACATCGGAGAGCTGCACACAGCACAACTGCAAAAACCCAGGCAGTTGTAAACTTCTCAGTCATTGGCTAGAAATCCATACATCGAGACCACTGCTATACCAAGTTGACATAGTTGCTCATAATAAAGGCACTATTGCTGACAATTGCTTAAAAAATTGCCCATTGCATCATGGCCTTAAGGGTTTTTTTTATTGTAATGCATAGCATCAGAGTGCTAGGTTATACATCTGTTAACACCCAAGCCACGAAGAATAGCCGGCCTTCCGAGCGTCACTGCAGCAGGCTGCAGCAAAGCTCCAACTTTCACACGTTTCGTTCCTCTAAAACTACCGCACCCAAGTGACAAATGCATAGGTCGGTTGGCAAAGCAGCAGCACACAAAACACGTGCTACGACGTAGCCCACCACCGTCAACGCTCACTCGCGCTTTCCACATTCTTGGGAAGCGCGCACACACTCGACAGACGCCAAAAACACAAACGTTTCCAATTAAGTTAAGATCAAAAGGCACGAGCCTCCATCTGCGCAGCTGTCGGCAATAGCGGTGCTCGTCACACGCAACGGCAGCGGACGGACAAACGTGGAACTCACAACCCTTACGTGAGAGTGGAGAGCGGCAGCTGCTACTCCTCGTGGTGCATAAGTGGGTCAGCCCCTCAACTGTCTGAGGGTTGTTACGTCCAGTCATGTGGCACAAGTCAATGACACTACGAGTCATGAAAAACAAATACTTAACTTTGAGCGACCTGGGTTCGAACAACTTACGAGCGAATCCTAACCGACACCAATGCCGTCCAAGGCACTGGTGTCATAATATTGCCTCTGATGGTACAGATGTTGTTATTGCTGCACATAAAAATGAGAGATAGTGGCTGTGACAGGAGATTTAAAACTGGGGTGAGATAATCATGAGGGGACAATGTCACCTAAAAAAAAAATTTTCGTACTGCTTAAAACCACCAATGAGGCAGATGCTAGAAATTCCCAGGGTGCAATTACAAACATCTGGGGCCTGTTCTTTTGCTTCCATGTGGAACTCTTTACATTGTCCAATAAGGGAATGTATGCCAGTCCCAAGATTTTTTTTTTAAATCCACCTGTTTAGCACGGCATTTACAAATGAAGATTAACATAGTGATGCCAAAGTTATAGATTTAGATTAACCTGCTTAATTATTCTAATTGCATTTTTTTAGTTATTGAACAATTATAGCAGGGGCCTTGATTTTAGAAAAGCCCTATTACTTAAATAAAGTGTTGACTGATTGACTGTGAGAGCAGGTGAAAAGTTCTTTGCACATTTACTCTAAAAATTAAATTTGCCCTCACTGCTCTAGACCAGCATTGCTGAGATCCTGGGTTCAATTAAGGATTTCGGCAGTCAGTGGTTGAAACTGGTTTTGAACCAGAGCGAGTTCAGCCTCAGCCTTGCCACTGCTGCATCTATTTGCATTCATGGTTTTAATTTATAAAAATTCTAGCCACGACAAAAATGTGTTTGACTGCCAAACGATGAACATTTCTCCGCGCCAAGCCGTGTGGGTAGTGCATGCCCTTGTAAGTGAATAAAGAGTAATTTGAGAGAATTCAGAAGTAGTTATGTGCTTGCTACTTATGTGGGCCATTTTTAAACACAAAGAGAAATTCACACTACGGTCTGAATATACTGATAGCACACTGGGAGAAATAACAAAATTATTAATAATTATCAATTGCATGGCAAGCTTTAGTAACACATGAACCAACATTGAAACTGCTACGACATTGAACAGAAGTCATGAAAATAAGAATAATTATTTATTTACTCAAGAAAGCCCAACTGAGAGTTGTGGTATTGGGATGTTTGGCCAACGCCAATGAATGTTTTTCGTTATGGAAATATACCAGAAAACCCAGAGAAAATCCTTGCAGAACAGGAAAACATATCAACTCCACACACAGGAGGCACACGAGTCAGGAATCGAAGCCAGGTCTTACTTTCTGCGATGCACAAGTGTTACACTGTGCCAATGCCATGGATAATAAATTGCACCTCGTCAAAATTGTACCAGGTCACGAAAAAAAAACTAGAGCAAAAAATAGAAATGAATGTAGTTTTTTTTTAATTATGACATTTGCTCTCACACGAGTAGGTACTGGAGTGTGTATGTATGTGTAGAGGAGTAGTGTGATGACGTGACGTCATGAGCGCTGAGATGCGATGACGTCATGTCATGAGCACCGGAGGTGGATATCGGGAAGAACGAGGGCGGGTCCGAGAAAGGGGGAGGAGCCGCCCAAGGGGATACTTAAGGGGGTAGGGCTCAGAGAAGTCTGTAAGAGCCGGCTAAGGTTACGTGGGGTGCTGCTCTCCTCGGTCGGGCGGTGTTGGCTGAACCCCCGTCCCGACTCGAGTGAGAAGAGCCCAAGAGGATAGCCGAGGCTAAGGACAGATTAGAGCCCGAGGTCCACGTGAAGAACCGAGTGTAGAGACACCTACCTCTGGTGTAAGTTGTTACCTTGTGTTTAAATAAACCGGCGCAAATCCTTACTAGAAGGTCTGTCTTCGAGTCATTCTGCACTACACAACATATGTACATGTACTTGTGATTAGTCCACTTGCGCTATTGACCTGGCAACCCGAATTCCATTCCCACTCATGACCAAAAACAGTGATGAATATTTCGACTTGTCATGAGCTCCCCCTCGGTCGACTCAGTCTTAAATTAGTACCTGGTGCGATGTGTAAATATCAACACTGACGAGACAAAGGCATGGTGCTGGCCACCGCCACCTATCCCCACGTGTACCGTGCCAGCCTTCATTAGGTGTTTGCGAACAACACTTGCCCCAACAGTTCATTAAAAGGCTGTAAAAGGGGGGTCTTTGTCGTTGCATTGGGGGGCGGTGGCAGTGGTGCTCGGCCTACCCTAGGTCAGCTCGGCCTAAGATGAACACCTGGTGCAGTGTGTGAAAACATCAGCGCTGAGGACGCAAAGGCCAGCCAGGCATGGTGCTGCCCCACACCACCGCCTTGTGCACTGCGCTGCCTTCTATAGGTTCTCACTACCAACACTTGCCCCAGCAGCCTGTTAAAGGTCACACGGGGGGATATTTGTCTTTGATCTGTGTGTGCGCGCAAGTGTGAGCGAGCGAGCGGTCGAGCAGCAGTGTGCATACAAGCCAGTAAAACCGGCCTACTCACCCTGCTGGGTAGGCAAGGAGACCCGACTTGGGCTCGCAGGCCAGGCCACTGCTGGAGGTCACCGTTATGCCCAACACCTTCTCGAGCGTCACCTTGAGAATGAGAAAAACAACACTGTCGCTTTGTCTTCATCCCAGATTGAGCTTCCCACAGCCACAACTCAAAAGCACTCGATACATTTGCAATGAGCCCCGGCTCATGATCCTAATGACCACAAATTAGCCCAATCTCGTCAAATCTTGGAAGCTAAGCAGGATTAAGCCTCATTAAGCACTCGGGGCAGGAGACTGCATGGGAATGCGACGTACCGCAGGCTTGGGTTGCGAGGGGTCCAGGAGATGTAGCTACAACGATGAATTCAAGACGCTCTATGTAAAGCTTTGAGAGCCGCCCTCTCGTATGCATGGGTTTTCTCCGGGTACTCTGGTTATCTTCCGGATAGCAAACACTCATGATGGAATTGGACAAATATCCCAATGTTGCAGGACCCTCCTGGAGGAAAAGTCTCGAGACTCAGCAAGGCTATCCTGGGTAAAGGGCATTAGTTATTGTAAAATAAGAATCGCATAGGCTATAGTTGTTGGCTATGGCTCATTCGCTCTTCTTACATAATATACAAGGACAGTGCTCGATACTTCACGCGACAATATGTTTTTGCTGTAAGGCAGCATTAAATGATGCATGTGGCAAGCTTTATATGTGTGCACTACTGGCAATGAGCACTTTTCAATGTTTCCCAGTTACACATAACAAACAACAATCACATCCACTATTCTCCACGAAGCAGCTGTCACACTACAGCACATGTATCTCAACTGGCTTGAGCCAGGATGTGCCAGGTCAGTTGCACTTGGAGGCCACGTAAAGATGAAAAGATTCACAGGTTGGTGGTCACGGGCCAGACACAGGTGTTATGAGTTACCAGACCAGATCGCACATACACATTCACGATCACACCGATGTATTTTTTTTTTATATAACCATGATGAAACACATGTTACACAACACACTGTAATGGGACACCAGGCACAAACTGATATCTTTGAAAATGGATAGAAAAAAGTTATGTTATTCATTTTTTTTATATTATGTTATTCAGTTAAGAGTTTAATAGGGAAATGTTGTACTATATTTCCCAAACCCATGCAGCATCACAGCTGGCAGATGAATGATTTGCCCATATTCTAATCCAGTATATATTTACATTATACAATATAAATGTGCAAACAGTGCAAAACAAGCTTTTCAACTGTGCACAAACATTTGCCAACTTGTAATAGGGACAATAAAAAGGTTTTTTTTATAAATTTGTTCGAATCTTTCACAATTTTATCCAGAAAACATCGATTGACGATATATCATATATCATCATTGCAGTGAAGATCTTCGTGTTTTAATGGCTCTTTGGAAGGGGATCCAAAGAACAACTGCTGAGATCCCTATATGTGACCTCTGTTTCACAGAGTAGGGAGAAGACGGGACTTCCTCAAGCTCCTCTGCCACCGAGTGTAATCTTCACCCCATTAAAACCGATATTTATCAGTCTCAAGAGCTCAAATTTAGACAAATTAAGTGCAAAACTGAAGTTAACGTAACGAGTTTTTTTTGTACCGTCATTAGCGTCCCTGCTCAGCCTATCAACTCGCTAAACTTGAGAAAGCAATTTAAATCACAGGATGGCTAAATCAACATATTCGATCCCAGGTTCTCCACGGCGCTTTGATCTCTGAGCCAGCCAGCCCCCTTGCTGACAACAAGTTAAAAGAGTGCAGTTGTTTAATCGGGCACAATTCACACTGCAGTCGAGTGGTATACGAGCCCACTGTGGTTTGCATAACGCAATGCCACAGTCACGCAACGCAGCAACAGCATCGCGATGGGCTGTTCAATTATGTGCAGCGTACACCAAAAAGTCACTTCGCAGGCCGCAGGCATCTTGGCAAACAGCGAAAACCATCATCACCGCTCAAATGGCTCGCGCTGCACAGGCCGACTATCACGACAGCTGCACTCCTAGTCAAAAAACGCTTGCGACAACCAGAACAACCGCGCACCTGTGCCTGGAGGCAGAGGCAGCTTCTCTGAACTGAGTGCACTTTTGGTAAAGTGTCACTGAATCATTTGAACCATCTCGAATTTCTAGTTTAAAACTTCCCCCCCCGTTGAAGGACACCTCTTCAAACTTTTTACCCAAATATCCACCAGACTGTAAAAGGCACTGCCCCACTCTTCAATTTCTCTGTACACTTACGGTAATTGCTGTTTTCCTAAGCTCAACTTTGCCAAACATGGTAATCTGCGATGATAATTAGGCCACTGCCTCCCGCTGGCTGACAGTGTGGCCTTGCAGCAGTCTCACCTCGCTATTTTCAGACTGAACTTTCTGCCCTTTTGGCCGACACCTCGGCATCTCCCACACGTTATTTCGTACAACGACCGGCCAAATTGTGCTGACCGGTGTTGTGGGTGGTGCAGTGTTAATCCAGATTGCACGATGCACATCGCTCACAATGCTCCGCTTCGTTCACCAGGGCTTACGTTGTTTTATTGCTGAGAAATACAAAACAGGGCCCAACTGGCAGGGTAAGCAGTTGTTTTTAGGGAGCATCTCCGTTGCCTGCTGTAAATCTGCGCGGGCACCAATAAACCCAGGCCTGCTGCCATTTGTCTGAAATTGAAGACGATACGGCCGGAATGGGAATAAGCGGTGAGGGTCCCCATGGTTTCGCTGCCGAAAAAGTCATCACAACTGTAGAGCAAGATAAATGGTGCGTGCCAATATCAGGGGGCAGCCTTCGCAATACACACCTCGTGTTAATACACACAATGACTCACTCGCCATTCTAAATCGTAAAAATGCACTCCACCAGCACTGCAAATGCCAGACAAATACGCCTACATTAAAACTGCAGCATTAACATTTTCTATTTATATTTGAAAAGTGTGAAAAATGACCTTTAAATCGTTTAGTTGCTCATGCAATCCGACTGGTACAGTAGTCGCGTCAAGTTAGATATTTTCTTTTTAAATGACTGTACCTCACAAACAAAGCTCTGTTGTAATTGTCCAGAGTAAACTTTAGAACACAACCAACAATTAGAGACACTGGATAATTATTTTGTTTACATTAACACATCACTTAGCATTGGGGTTTTGAAGCAGAAGAGAGAGGAATGTTTGTACATTATTTTCCTCGGCAGTTTTCAATAGATACATTGAAATGTTTAGAACCCAGACATGCCATTCGGGGAAAAATGTTACAAATGGGGCAGAACACATTAAGCTTGCGCCAAGAGAGGACGGAACAGTACGTGCAGTAAGAGTATCACTGTGTCAATGAAATACAAAACCCGCAAACAAAAATGCACATTCAGCAAGAAACAAACGTCTCATCTAAATTAAAACTTGTACCCCAAAGCGAGCTCTAACGTTCAGTTAAGCCACAGCCATGAGGGGAATTGCAAACAAATATGATTCTTTAAAAGTAATGCCCGTAATTCGACATAAAAGCGGGCCTGCTTCAAGCACACAATGCATTTATTAAATGGATTTCTTGGATGGGATCAATGTGAATAGTGAAGCAGTTTGTTTTGATCCCAGAGAAGTTGGGGGCCAGCCTATATTCGTAGAATTTCCCCGTAAAAAAACGGTTCGTGTGATGGATGGCTTATAAAGAAAGACAAGATACCCAAGAGCCCTACTTCCATCCTCTTTCCACGAATCGAAACCAACTAAACAACAATCTACAGCACAGTTTAACACGGAGACTTTCGCGACCAATATCATCCATAACAGAGGTTTTTTTGAGTGAGATCACGTAAATATATAAATGTGTCGTTAAAACCTGTCACCACCCGACACAGCCAACTAGTAAGGGTTATCACGTAAACACCACGTGGCCAATTCGTCACAAGTACAGCACACCGGTGTGTTGGAGAGCCAAGCCACAACATTTAAAATCAGATTGTCGGGTGGTGGCGGGTTTTAACACTTTTATATATTTACGCCATCTAACCCCCCAAAAAAACCCTCTATTATGAATCTACAGCACCTTCCAGAGTTCCAAAACACGAGGATCTACACCAGCCAGCACTCGAGTTATTCGTGTGCTGGGGGAGTCGCAGGAGGCACGGTAACGTCATGATGGTCCAAAACTTCACATGGAAATGAACCCACTGCTGCTATGCACCAAGTGCCTCTAAGCAGCTTAAAGGATAAAGATTAACATTGCGGCAGCAGCAATGCTTGCGGCGTTATTCCACCCTGCCTCGGCCAGTTACCGTAATTCTTTTTCCACTTTGTGTTGTTGTTTAATAACAACCGTGTCCGGAGTGCTCAACACACACACGCGCCACCATGGTCTCTTGCAGATGTAAAATGATCCGCATGAGAGAGGGTGAGAGGCATCTTGTTAGTAGTGGTGACCGGGTGTAGAAAAAGCCCACAGGAATAAACTCCTTTCGTACTTTGGGTTTACCATGCACTGTCCATGTCAGCCCGCTGCTAGATGAGCACCTCACAATGCCAGCTTCTTAATTTGTCACGAGACCCAAAATATTCCATTGTCAGACTAAGATCTTGTGCATGGCTCGTATGATGGATTATTATTCCACGTTATAATATAACGCAGATACAATATATTTAGCTGGAGCGAAACTTTACGTTTTTAAACATAAACGAGGGCATACAGCTAGATGTTGATCGCCCCTTGCCCTCATTTGCGTGAGCTCTATTCTCATTTGGGTTAAGCAACAACCATCACTTTGGTGAGCTCTGTCCTCATGTAAGCCTCGCCCTCACCACAACACACTTGGGCAAGCTCTCCATTTCACTTTAGCATGGCCCCAAAACTCAATTGGGTTAGCTTTACACCCTTTCCCAACAATAGCAACAATCCAGACATGGACTAACTATACCTTCCCCTCATTTAGGCGTATCCCACTCACCTGGGCTAACTCATCCCTCATGTAAGTATAGCCACAACACGAACTTGGAACATCTCAAATACACCGACGTTTTAGAAACCGCCACACGATGGCTTTACTTTGCTCGACTCACTTTAGGCAGCTATAATGTCCATAAAGCCTGGCCGTAATCATCACAATCCGCCTAGTTATAAACGCCTTAGGCCAGGCACCGTAACGACCCTCAACATCATGGGCAAACTCTACCCGAGTTTAAGCCTAACCCCAACAATCTACCCTCACTTCAGCCTCGTCCTAAACCCTCATCCGCTTGGGCTCGCATTATCACAGCCACCCCACTATTAGCAAACAACCTTCGCATGAATCATTAAGATGTCGCAACTGACAGGAAATATTATTCACGAGAACAGACCAGACATTTCACTCGTCGGTACCACCCAAGGCAGAATAACTTTAGCGGTTCTACTTTGTTTATGCGGCCAATGACAGTGAATTGTGCGATAACCATTTGAAATGAGTGGTCTATACAATAATTCACTCTCATTAGCCATGTAAGTGAATCGTTACTTTATAAAGTTCTGCTACCTTCGGTGGTACCAATTTCTGCCGCGGATCATTGACTAGCTTAGCCATCAACCCCAACGATGACCTATGGAGCAAGTGCTTATTATATAGCTCCAAGCTGAAAACATGCGTTCAGCTCCCCTACCATCCCTGTGTAACCCCTTAAAGTCCCACACTTGTACAACAACAAACCCCTTGCTTACCCGCTCGGTGAGAGGCGTGGGCTTCGTCTTCTTCAGGGACAGCGACGGAGAGCGAAGCAGACGCCGGATCCTCGTGGTGATGGCACTACCGTCAGCCATGGCTACAACGACCGCGATATTGAACTTACAATCAAGCCTCGTCTCCTCCTCACCCCGAGCTCAACAAACACTGCCACGGAGTGACACTGCCACCACGGGATAGCCGCCCTCGTCTTTGCCACTCGAGACCACTTGTACGGAGATAGTCGTGGGGGGTGGAGAGCTGGGGGTGGGGTTGGGGAGAGATGGCACCTCCTCCACCAACACGTGCCGGGGTACCCCTCACTTCCCCCGGCAGCGCTTCTATTCGAGGCCGGTGTTTTGTTAGGCCGCGCGTCCGCGTCTCGCTGGACATGCAATGTGGGGTGGGGGGGGGGTCAGCCGATGGGAGCGAGCTGGCAGCTCGACACGACGACGCTCATCGCCGTGGTCGTCTCCTGGCCATGTTCGTGGTCGAGCGAGGCGGTCGCGGCAGACGAAAGCGGACGGAGGCAGTCGCGACGACGGCTGTGGTGGTCGCGTTGGAAGCGGCGGCGGCTGCGGCTGCTGCTGCCCGAGGGGGCGGGCCGAGCCACGGCGCCGCCTCCCGCCCGAGGCCCAATGGGGACCCGAGACGGGGAGGTAATTAGAATACGAACTATATTTATTTTAATAATAATAATAACGCATTTTTTTTAATTCGTGATTTAATTGATACATTTTCTTTTATTATTTTTTTTTTACCTACGTGACTTTACCGAAAAAACCTGAGTATGAATCCTTGCAGTCACGAAAGCTTCAAATCTAGAATTATATTTATTTAAATAATAATAACACATTTTATTTAATTCGTGATTTAATTGATTGATTTTCATCTATTATTATTATTTTATTTTTTATTTTTACCTACGTGACTTTACCTAAAAAACCTAATCCTTGCAGTCACGAAAGCTTCAAATCTAGAATTATATTTATTTAAATAATAACATCTGTGAGGAAATGTCGATAGGGATTCATATAAATTGCCGTTCAATTGTACGGTATTATAAAAAAAAAATCTGCGGGTTTAATTTGTGAAAGGGCTTCCGCCGTGAATCGTCGTTGTGTTGGGGTGTTATTGAGGAGGGGTGGTTATTGAGGAGGGGTGGTTATTGAGGAGGGGTGGTTATTGAGGGGTGGTTATTGTCATCGTGGTGACAATTGGTGGCCCTGGGTCCCTGTTCGCTAATGGGACCTCGGCTGGTCTAAATTAAAGTTTCAATTTCAGTGGGAACCGAACGCAACGCTGCTCCATGGAATAATCCAACGGCACCAACACATTCCCCTCGTTTATCATTTATCTTTTTAATTTATAGGATGACGTTCAACTTTCAAGGCACCGCACACAGTCGTCACCCTCATTTTTTAAATTCTTTATATTAAGTTCGCTTGCTTGCTTAGGACCGTGCAAATCTTTCGGTCGTTTTTTAACCCACTTCCCGTGATCCAATCGAGCTGACATTTTCCACACAAACTCGTTGTGCGTGACAATTAATGTTCGTGAAAATTTTTTTCCTAAATTTTACACTTTTTAGGACAAAATTTTTATATTTAATTACCAATTGCTTAATGGTGCAATGCAATCATCTGACCCATAGGTGGCAGCCATCTCAAGCCAGAGGACGAGAGGACTCTAGCCGCCACGCATATAAAGGATTTATAGTGAAAAACTTTGTTTTTACGGGTTATACTTATTGTCAATCCACTGCTGGATGAGGGCTTCCTCCCCGCGCCGTGCGAGTCGTCGAAATTCAATGACCATACTTCACCACGCCGGTCATCATGATAAAGAACGGGGATCGCAGCCGGTCATCTCTCCACCGAGCAGTGTCCGGCTTTAAAACGCGCTTAGCTTATCACAATGTATGGAAACGGGAGTCGAAAACTACGAATCAAACTTGAAAACTATTCACAAGCACCTGGCGTCGCGACATCCCCGAAACAACGTGTTGTATTATAATAACCTCTATTTAGACACATATGTAAATATATATATAATACAACTCTACACAGCTGTTTTTTAACCGTGTGCCGCGTGTTTTTTTACAACAACAACAACCTACCATCACGGGGCCGTGTTGAACAGACGAGCGAGTAAATTGCCCCATCAAATCCGGCCAACGCGACTTTTGAGTTTCCATCCCACGACTCTCACATCAGCTGTTTGTGATACAGGAACAGCCCTTCCCCTCCAACTCCCCCCACTCCACACCCTTCAACAACCCTCATTGACCAGCGTGGTGAAGTATGATCAAACACCGCCCCCCAACTCCCCCCACTCCCCACCCTTCAACAACCCGCATTGACCAGCGTGGTGAAGTATGGTCAAACACCCCCCCCAACTCCCCCCACTCCCCACCCTTCAACATCCCGCATTGACCAGCGTGGTGAAGTATGGTGAAACACCCCCCCCAACTCCCCCCACTCCCCACCCTTCAACATCCTGCATTGACCAGCGTGGTGAAGTATGGTGAAACACCCCCCCCCCCAACTCCCCCCACTCCCCACCCTTCAACAACCCGCATTGACCAGCGTGGTGAAGTATGGTCAAACACCCCCCCAACTCCCCCCACTCCCCACCCTTCAACAACCCACATTGACCAGCGTGGTGAAGTATGGTCAAACACCCCCCCAACTCCCCCACTCCCCACCCTTCAACATCCCACATTGACCAGCGTGGTGAAGTATGGTCAACCCCTCCCCCAACTCCCCCCACTCCCCACCCTTCAACAACCCGCATTGACCAGCGTGGTGAAGTATGGTCAAACACCCTTCCCCCCCCCCCACTCCCCATGGCCAACACGGCATAGGGAAGGTGGGGATGGGAGAGATTCATCCAGTAGTGGTTTGACAAAGGGCTAGAAATATATTTTTTTTGCGTTTGTTTTCATTTCATAATGTCAATCACTCATCAATACAGATTATTATTGCTGCAAGTGAGTCCATCTTATATTCTTTGGTTCTTTCGGTGAAGTCAAGTCGATGGATGGAGGGGAGAGGCCGGATTTACGCCACGAGGGATCTCGTTTGGTTGGAGGTTTTCCACTGCCGGTAAAGTGGACGGAGGGGACGTTCCGTGTTTCATCTTCGCGGGGAGCCCCCACGGGAAAGCCTCCTTCTCCTCGATCTAAACAAACTGGTTTATTTTTTTCTGCCGGCAATAAAGACGACGTGCACTTCTTTGAGTCGCGCAAAGTTATCTGCACAAAAAAGATTAAACATCCCGCTTCAAATGCATGCGCGAACGAGTGGCTGTTGCAAGCGACTCTTTTGAAATCCCTGCTTTTTGGCGTGCGTAGTTGCGTTCAACAAATGAAGCCTCAAAGTGGAGGGATTTCCAAAATCCCAATCATCGACACCACGCACCGCTGCTCGTGTTGAGAAAGGCCAACTCAAGTTCTTGGATCTTTCGGTAAAGTCACGTAGAAGGGAAATAATAAAATAATAAAACAGCTCTTATTCACCTAAGGACGGCTGCTTGTGTTGTGGACGAAACGTCGTGATAATTTAATGTTTTATTTTCATTATTTTATTATTTCCCTTCTACGTAACTTTACCGAAAGATCCAAGAATATGAATCCCTGCAGTCACGAAAGCTTTAAATCGAAGCCCAACTCAAGGTCACCTCGGGATTTCCATTGCCTGGGTGCAGAACTAATTTATCATCGGAACACGAATGCGACATGTGATGGTGATGATGGTGAATGATGCCCCGGTTACCAGGGCATGCCACCAGACCAGTTTCTCCTGGGAAGCTGCGTGGGATGTGAGCAAGAGAACAAGAGAAAGCTCTGCGGATGGTGGTCACTGCCAACGCATTCCAGTTTCGCAGTGGAGTTTTTTTGTGCAAGTCGATGGGGGGGGGGGTCTATGGGTTAACATATTCCTGCGGAGGGAGCTGGTAGGAACGTTGGGTTGCTCGGTCAATGGCCAAGATCAACGGCGGCGTGGTGTATTCCGCAAATATGCCCGACTGTGAGGGCGGGCACAAGCCGGCGTGAGTAGGTTAAACGTTGAGTTTTATAAGGGCACCACGGGGTGACCAGCCCCTCCCCTCCCCACCCAGCCCCACCCCTCCCACCCCCCACCCAGCCCCACCCCTCCCACCCCCTACCAGCCCCACCCCTCTCACCCCCCACCCAGCCCCACCCTCCCCACCCAGCCCCTCCCCACCCTCCCCTCCCCACCCAGCCCCTCCCCACCCAGCCCCACCCTCCCCACCCAGCACCTCCCCACCCTCCCCTCCCCACCCAGCCCCTCCCTGCACGACGGACACAATAATCCCCTGTGGGCTGGTGTAACCAGGAGGTTCCTACCAGTATAAGTCTATGGTGAGTCGTATGTGTCTCAGATGTGAGCCTGAGTGTGTCGACGTCACAAAGCGCCAATGAAGACAATGACATCGCAAATCCGGTTGCTCAACGAATCCACCTTTCGGATATTCCCCGCACGAATACAAATTACGTCGTTACACGCTGGATGAACCTGATGATTGTATATATATATACACGCATGTCCCCAGGTGACTCAGAAAGTGCTCATCAATTTGCATCAGAGCCCGATATCACGTGGGACAACTCGAAAGCCCGTGTTAAGTGTGTACGTTGATTTTCATTCGCACGCATGATCCTGTTTAGCCAGTTTCCCGGCTTTTTTACGAGGGAGATCAGTGTTGCGTGAGTACAACGACACATTAAAAACGTCAATATTGCAGAGAACGAGTACAGGGCCCTTAAGGAATATTGCACAACGAACAAACGAGGCATTTGACGGTCGTAAAGGAAACACGCAAGTCAAAAACGGTGCAAGTGTAACTTTAAAAAAGTTAGGTACATGCGCAGCAGGTAAGCTCTATATTTTAGTCTAACAGTAACATAAATACGCGTAAATCGAAAAAAGCACACGTGCCAAAAGCAGTTAGGTACAGGTGGCAGTAAGCTCTGTGTTTCGGTGTGATGGGGAAGTGCAGAGGGGGAGTAAAAAAAAAGATTTGGCATGACATTTCACGTGGCGCGCCCACCCTCTAGTGGCAGCGAATTGCTCTACACATCCTGACACGGAGAACCAAACATGTTGGACATTGAATACAAATATATATTTTTTTTAACTTTTTAAAAACACGCTTTTATGAAATGTACTAGTAATGGCAGAACTCCACGACTCCAGGAAGTGGCCCCGAAGCTTGCCATAACGTAAGGGACCGTGGGCAATTACAGCCAACGTCAGTTGACCGTGGACAATTAGACCCAAGCGAAACATAACATATAAAATATATTTCTTAAAAATAAAAATATATGTTTATGATAGAATAATGTATTGTCATCAGTATGACATAAGTATACCAAGTTTGCAGTCGATACCACATTGGGAAGTGGGTTAAAATTGAGTTACAAGATTTGAGGATACAACGACAACAGTGAGTTAGAAGAAAGCATGTAAAAATTAACCCGTAAAAACAAAGTTTTTCACTATAAATCCTTTATATGCGTGGCATCGGTTTTATTTTATTATTCATTTCTGTTTTAATTGAGTAAGAGTTTCATTTTTATCACATTGGTATTTTAAATTAAATATGAAATATTTTTTGTCCTAAAAAGTGGAAAATTTTGAAACAAAATTTTCAGGAAAATCAATTGTCACGCACAACGAGTCTGTGTGCAAAATGTCAGCTCGATTGGATCACGGGAAGTGGGTTAAAAAACGACCGAAAGATTTGCATGGTCGTAAGCACGCAAGCAAACAAGTGAACTTAATATAAAGGATTTAAAAAATTAGAGCGTAAAGAAGCAAGGATAGGATGAACACCCTTGGAATTGCACTGAGAAGCAGTGAAAGGAACACACGTGTCAGAGAACACCTGCTGGAAAGAGGCATAATATGGACTCTTAATTAAAGTAATGTATGTTGAACTTCTTTCGCACCATTCGTGGCCAAGCGTGCTAATCGGAGGTGCTTGGGACAGGATACGTCACCGGAAGGGACTGGGTGGTTGACACTAAGGACAGGGTGGACAGAGTTGTCAGCCAAAGGAGAGAACACTCATGAGAAGGTGTCGATTGTGGAGATGGAGCAATGAAAGCAGCTCGTGTGCAACGCATATAATGTCCATAATCAACGATTTTTGGGTTTAGATCGCGTTATTTATAAATGTGTCGTAACCCTCCACCACCCGACACGGCCAATCAGTAAAAAAAGTGTCACGTTGACAAAAGACAAATAGTTCACTGCTTTAGCCCACCGGTGTGTTGAAGCGTGAAACCACAACATTTACAATTTGAGTACGACGTTTCGCTGGTAATTGCATCCAGCATCATCGGGCAATTCGCCAGAATGGTGAGGCTCTGCTGTGTCTCCCGTTCTTATATAGAGCAGCAGCAGGGTGACGTCATCATTAACTCATTAACTCATCAGGTGCAAAGATTTGAGGGGGGGGTTATTGTAATTATATACTTGATTAGTAATAAGGCTATTGTTACGATGCGAGTTGTAGATTAGTAATCATTTGGAATGTGTTCTATTGTGATTATGCTACATTAATAATCAGTTAGTGCTTGTTTCCCTTATAAGGAATTGTAATGCATCTTATTTAATAATACGCTTCCAGGCCGCACTAAGCCTGTAGCTGTCTGAGCGATTAAAGTTATTTCTGTTTCTCTCAATCTCAATGGATTCTCTAATTAGTCTTTGCCAGTAGTAACTAGTTTTACACAACACTTCAACGTTGTCAAAATCAATTGAGTGTCCCTGTTGACAAGCATGTTCTGCCACTGCCGACAGTTGTGTTTGCGATAGTTTAATATTTCTCTGGTGTTCTTTTAGTCTTACACTAACGTTACGCCCTGTCTGTCCAATATAGCATCTGCCACATACACAATTAATCCGATATACACCTTCTGTTGATAATTTAGGTAATTCGTCTTTAGTGCACGTTACTAGTTGTTGAATTTTGTGTACTGTACCAAATCTTACTGTAATGTTTTGCTTTTGCAAAACACGGGCTAATTTGTCAGTTACTCCTGAGATAAATGGTATTTTTATTGTTTTAATAATCTGATCGCTTTCAGCAGTGTTGCTTTGCGATCGTGATTTGGCATTTAGTGCTCTGTTAATTTGAGCATTATTGTAGCCATTCTGTCTTAGTGCTTCTTTAACATGTTTAATCTCTCTCACTAGACTTTCATCATCTGACACTGTTTTAGCCCGATGTATGAGCGTCTTGATTAGAGAGGATTTCTGAGCTGGGTGATGATGCGATTTCGCATTCAGATAGGCATCAGTGTGCGTTTGCTTTCTGTAAACGCTGTGTGTTATTTTACCATTTAGGCCATGCCCAAGTAAAATATCCAGGAACGGGAGTGTGTTATTCACCTCCATTTCCATGGTGAACTGAATGGCCGGGTTTTGTGCATTGAGATGATTTAGAAAATCGTTAAGTGTATCTTTACCATGTGGCCAGACAACCAAAGTGTCATCCACATATCTAAACCAAAAGGATGGTTTTAATGTGCTCGAGGCAAGTGCTCTGGTTTCAAAGTTTTCCATGTACAAATTTGCTATAGCAGGAGATAAAGGAGAGCCCATTGCTGCTCTCTTCCTTGTTTAAAGAATTCACCTCTCCATAAGAAGTAAGTGTTATTTAAACAATGGTCAGCGAGTTTCGGAATATCTTTTGGTAAATCTGTATTCTTTACCAGTGTATCAAGTAATTTAAGCGACTCGCTCACTGGAACCTTAGTGAATAGCGAAATCACATCAAAACTCACCAAAATATCATTAGGGTTAAGTTTAATATCTTTGATCATATTCACAAGATGTTCTGAATTTCTTATGAATGATGATGTCCTACCGATGTAGGGCTGTATTTGTTTAGTTACATATTTTGCTAATTTATATGTGGCAGAGCCAATTGTACTGACTATGGGTCGTAAAGGGATGCCGATTTTATGGATCTTTGGTAGCCCATACAGTCTAGGTGGTTTTGAAGCCCTTGGCTTAATTAGGAATTGGTATCGGTCAAACCTGAAAATTCAGGACCCTACTGGGTAAATAATAACATTATTCTATTGACTGGTGAATGCTTTGGCAGGACACGTCTCTCGACGGGAAGGTTGAGACTTACAACAGAATGGCAACAAATGGAGAGAACACACCAGGAGAGCACGCTCTCTGTGGAGATGGAGCAATGATATCGGCTCACGTTCAGGAGTCAGATGGATTGTGACATCGCACGACCACCATGGATGTCGACTTCTAGGGGATAACGTCATCCAGCAGTGGATTGATGATGGACGATTATGATAAAAACCTGGTATATGCATTGCCACACCATCAATGAAAAACTCACGTTGTTCATTTACTGCCTTAAACGGAACATACGTAAGAAGTTCAACATTCATACATAACAAGTGATATTTTGGGTAATAGAATTTCTTCATAGCACATAGAGAGACTGAGAAAATAAGAGTTGGAGACTGCACTCTACACTGTGATGCTTAATGAGAATAAAACTCTTTAAATATATATTCTCATCAAGTCCCATTCGGTGGCTGGACAGATGGGCTACATAACCCAACATATTCTTGCCTGCCCGCGGAGCCAACTTACGTGTGTTGATTTGTAGGTCAGGAGGAAAACACAAGGAGGAGCGATCGCTGGGGAAAGATGTGTGGGTGTGAGAGATTGGGGCAGGAGGCTGAGACATGATAAATCTTGAGAGATGTTTATTTCATTTCGTTTTGTGTTTATTACACTCACAGAAGCAGAAATTTACACTTGTTATATATTGCACACGTAGAGGTCACAGTAAGAGTTATGCAGCTACTCTGGCGATGGTGTACACAAACAATACAAGTTTGTGTTTAATCATCTCACAGTGTCCTCGTTGGCGATGGTCACTTCAGTTGATCATTATTCCACATTCCTATGACGGTAGCAGTTTTTTCCATAGGACTCAGATGACTTCCTACAAAATGGTGTTCTCTCTTTTTATATTGATGCTATTGATGATATTGATGGTGATAATGATGTTGATGATGATGCTAGGATTTGAATTCGGAAACTTTTTATTGCGAGTCTAGCGCTCTGACAACAGAGCTCCCTGTCCAGATAGGCTTTATAATAAAATCATTAAAAAGTAGACCTTTAAAGAAGGAATAATATCCAGGGGGATGTTGTTCCTGCGAATGAACATGTGGGATGGCAACAGCATGTGGAGACCTTCATCCAGCAGTGGATACACCATGGCTGATGACACACGTGCCGATGGCATCATTGGACGAATTATCCATTTGAATTTGTTTAAACGCAGTGCAACCCCCCTGCGTTACAGAACGGCCAAGGAAAGTGGATATCACAGAGGTACTGCTGTGATATCTGTATTCCTCAATGTAGAGGGCAGCAGAGTATTGTTCTACGCATGATAGTCGACACCCAAACCGATACAGTATTTTATTTCTCACAGTTGGAAATTAGCCACATTAAGTGCAGAGCCAAATTTCACGTGAAAGATTGTAGAGTTGTTGGTGACCGAGCTTAGACCTCCAACCACTACTCAGTCTATGTAACTGTCGGGGTCTCTATGCGAGCATACAGGTCTCTGCGATTCATCGGTGACCCGGCTGAAACGCGAATTCAAACCCAGGCTCTCAGCGGTGCCGACTCGGTGTTTTGACCTCCGCGCCGACCGCCGCCGCCGCCGCCGCCTCCAGCGTCACATCGTCCCGTAACGCGGCGCGCTCACGCACGGCACAAACGCCAGCGGCCGATCACTCCGCCGGCCGCTCGCTCTGCCCGACGCCGCAATCGGCGGGGGCTCCCGAGTCTCCTCGCTCGCCGGCCCCCGCCGCCGCCACCGCCGCCGCCCGATGCCCCCGGCCGCGGTCGCGCTTGGAGGGCGGCACGAGGTGCGGGGGCAGCTCGCGGGGCAGCTCGCGCCCTCGCAGCGCCGCCGCCACCAGGTGGTTGGCGACGGTGAACTCGTCCGAGTCGAGCATGCCGTCGGCGTCCACGTCGGACAGGCGCCACACGCGGCGCAGCGCGCACGCGGGCAACCGCGAGCGCAGCAGCACGAGTCGCGCGCTCGCTCCCGACACGCGGCCCCGCACGGGCGACAGCGAGCGGAACAGCTCCTCGTACAGCGCCTTCTCCTCCGAGAGCGCCCACGGCGCAGGCGACGAGGCGTCGCCGCCGTCGTCGTCGCCGCAGGTGGGAGACGTCGCAGACGCGAATCCCAGGTCCTCGGCGAATGGTCCCAGGGACGACGCGGGCAGGGCCTGGCCGCCCGGCAGCAGCAGGAGGGAAGGGCGAGGACGTCTGGATGACGACGGCGACGACGATGAGGAGGTGCAGGAGGAGGCTTCATTGCGGAAGCGGGAGAGCAGCGCCGGAGCGTCGCGCTGGAGGAGAGTGTCGACGGCGGCCAGCAGACGGCGCTCCATGGGGCGGATGAAGCTCATGTCGCAGTGCATGAGCCACTCCTGCATGCACACACACAACCACGCACGAGACACGCTCTCACGCACACACGGCAAGTGCTGTGGGCGAACACCTATGAAGGCCGACACGGTACTCAAGGGCGGTGGGTGGCCTGCACCATGCCAGGCTGTCTTTGTTTCCCCAGTTATGATGTTTATGCACCGCGCCAAATACTCGTTGAAGGGTGAGTTGACCTAGGGGAGACCCAGGACCGATTTCAGATATTCGTCACTGATGTTGGCCATGAGCGGGTAGCCAGGTTCTTAGCAGAGTGCGTTCACCGCTACACTTCCACGCTTCCGTGAGCGCAGGGGTGAGGAACCTACGCCCCGTGGCTTCATTTCACCCCGGCCTACACATTATATGTATCCGCCACTGCAAGAATCTCGGCTGCAGAATTCAGAAGGGGTGGGGGCGGGGAGCATTAAATCGTTACGAATGGGGGCTAAGGTGCAGCGTAGGGGGGTCAAGGATTTAGATGGGGGAGGGGGAGTGGAAGGTTCAGCAGGTGAAGGGGGGGGGGGCTGAGAGGCACCTGCATAGGCTCCATCTCAGGCCTGTCTCCCACTGGCAACCCCCACCGCTGATGCGCCACCTCCAGCACCGGCGCCAGGCCTCCCTGCGCCACCAGCTCCGTCAGGGCCGCCCGTCGACCAAACAGGGGCAGCTGGGAGTGCAGGGCGCTCACGATGCACGCGTGGGCCTGTGGGACACGAGGAGACACATCCTCCTCCAATCCAGCTCTCAGCGAGCACCTATTAAGGCAGGGCTGGTATGGCCAGCCCCATGGTCACACCCGCCTTTGTCTCCCCCAGTGCTGATGTTTACACACCGCACCATTAAATTACAAGTTTGCCTTAAACGGGCCGTGACCTGAACTGGAGAGCGGCCCAATACAAAAACGGGCTTAACAACAACAACAACGATTATGGACTTGACAACACCACGGATGTCAATAACTACAACATCAACAACATCAACAACCCGCACCACGGCTCACCCTGGCGAGGCGCGCCCTGGCGATGACGTCGTTGAGCCGGCGCAGGGGCGCGAGCCGCGGCAGGCTCCGCAGGTCGTTCATGAAGTCCCTCTCGTTCACCTCCAGCAGATCCCGGTTCCAGTCCCAGCGCAGGGGCCCGTCCCGGAACGCGGCCGCGTACACGCGCGGTGGCGACACCAGCGTCATCTGATGGCCCTCTCTCGTCTTCTGCTGCTGCTGCTGCTGGTGCTGCGGATGACCTCTGCCGAGGAGACGACCCAGGCTCCAGCAGAGGGCCCCGTGAGCGCGGAGCAGGGAGCCCGGCTCGCCCAGCTCGTCGGCGCGCAGCAGCAAAACGCGAAGCTTGTGCGGGTGCAGGTGGCGGCGCAGCGAGCGCAGCGCCGTGGCCAGGGCGCCGCGCTCCGACACCGAGGGACGCGGGGCGTCGCACACGAGCGCCACGCGGTCCGCGCGCTCGCAAAGCCACGCCAGGAGCCCGCCGTAGCCGCCAGGCAGCGGCGTCGAGCCTGTCGGGCGGTCAAGTGCACGGTCATTAGTTGGTTCATTCGGCGCGTGCGTCTGAGAGCTGGATCATGATCAGTTTCCCCCACGTGCACGCCGAGCAGACTCGTGGAACGTGGAATTGTTTTGATAGAGCCGCTCATCTCCTCCCTCCTTCATGCCGGGAGTTTCTCACCAAGCGCTCTACACGTGGTAACGTCGTATCTCAGCTCAACGTCGTTTAAAAGGGCACCCCCAGCAGCAGCTGTCCCTCTGTGGTGCAAGGAAACGAAGCAACTTGCCTGCGAATGGGCATTAGTTTTGCGAATGGGCATTAGTTTTGCCAATGGGGCGCCGGGCATTGCTGCCATGTGTAATCCCAGTTGAGTAATCTAACAAACACACGACTCGACACATTCGCCAATAACACAATAGGCGACTTCACGGGCAATGGACCTTCTTCACAACACTCAACCTCTCTGGCCCCTCTATGTGCTATGAAGAAGGGCCATTACCCGAAACGTCGCCTATTATACTGGATTCACGAAGGCGGTGTTGCTGACAAAGGTGACGCGCGCGAAATGCCTAGTGTCTCAGCGACAGTCACGTGCCGGCAGGGGGCAGTCGCAGGCCGAGCCAACGCCGTTTCTGCTTTCTAACAGCGTCGGGGGTCGCTCGTCTCTTTGTTTACAGCCCTGAGACAATGGTCACAATTCCACCTTACTATGGCAGGGCAGAGTCTGTCTGAAAAATACACGATTTTTTGTTTACTTTCCACAAAAGTTAAATACCAGCTGTTTGTTGTAGGTCTTAAGCTGTGAGGTGGCCAGACGATGGCAGGACATCAATGTATTAAATCCATCTGTGTGGCAATTTGAGTGTTACAACCGTTGGTGGGTTTTCTCCGGCGACTCTTGATATTAATAAATTGGCCTAATATCCCAAGATGACAGCATCCTCTTGAAAGGGTGTCTTGAGACTCACCGATGCCCTCCTTGGTAAATGACTGACATCAATTTGCGGTAACCTCAAAGTGAAATAGCCTATGTGTCTGCCTGCTCAAGTGAGTGGGTGTAATCCACATTTCTATGACAGGAGCTTGTGGAACCATAGAACCCTGGTTGACTTCCCACAAAGGGAGTTTATCAACCCCGAAGGGATGATGATGATGATGGCGGTGGGTGGGATTACCCATGTTTTAACTTTATAGACGCGATGGTTATTTGGCTTAGTGGATCATAGTGGCTCATAGTGGCCGTGGTGGCTATGCACATGGCCTGTAATCCAGCACTGTGGAGGCTTAGATTGGTGGATCACACAAATGTGAACTCCCCGTGGAAGTCGAGGAGGTGCAAGTACCCTGGTTCGCCAGGAGAAAGCGGTACGGCAGATGTGGCCTCCATATGTTGACATCTCTAAAGGATGGAGTCTCGTCCTCTCGCGCGCGTGGGCTTTCTTTGGGTGCTCATTTTTCCTCCCACATGTATTGTGAATGGGCTGAAAACATCCTCATGTATAGAGGACCACAGAGCTTGGGCAATTGTTGGCGCCAGCTCACCGCGGCGATAGCATCCTGGTCGACTGTGGTTCCACACGCCACAAAGTCTTTCTCCTTGAGAGTGAGCGAATACGATGCGGTAGCACGTTACAAGTTGATATCATGACAGCGTGCTTCAACAAAATGTTCACACTTATATGGGACTATCGTTTTAAATGGAAAAAGAACGGCTAATACTCTGTGTAACATGATAACAACTGTAATGTTAATAGCTTCATAAAGTCAAAGAGTCTCCACGTGTTCGCCATCATTGTCAACGCACGCCTGGAATCTTCTCCAGGTGGTCTCCAGAGCCAGGAGGCACATTTCTCGTGTTATTGTTGCAAATTCTCACAAGTGTTAACATCTTTGTTTAAGCACGCTGCTTTACTATAATTACAAGTTCGGTCAACTCGCCAAAATGTCATCCTGGCTTTTTGTCATAAGAATGTGGAATTTCCACCAGTGGCTCTGGAACAACAATAAACACGAGCACTGCCCATCGCTCACACGGAAGCACGCGGTATAACCCCTGCGTTTGCACCACCACGCAGCGGCGTTTAATTATGAAGCGAGCTAGAGAATGCCATCGCAATAATCAGAGCGGTTCACGCTGTCACGCGCGCGTCCCAACCGCTTGCCGCAAGGAGTCAACACAGAAGAAATCCGCGGAAGCCAGCCAGCCAGCAACATCATCAAGGCTTACTTTTCAGCCGGGATCTATCTGTCCGGGGTCGGCGACTCCAATAAATTATTTCCGCACCCGGTACACCATATCCAGTATATGGCTTGTGTGGCTATTATTCCATCTTGATTTGAAGCTTTCGTGACTGCAGGAATCCATACTCTGTGGTTCTTTCGGTAAGGTCTCGTAGGTAGAAATATTTAATGAAAAATAATATATCACGACGTTTCGATCGCAACACAAGCGGTCGTCCTCAGGCGGAAAAAATAATCCAGCAGTGGAACTGCTGAACCAAGAAGAACACAGCGAGAGAGCTGTTACTACAACTAGAAGTTCTATATGTCGGCCAAGGGCAAGCAGGCGAGGTTCTATCTGGAAAGGAATTACATCCCCGTACGCAAGCACGTCAGTTGTGGCTATTATTCCAGTTTACCAGCGGCTCGGAATATAATACCGCACCCGGTACAACATATCCAGTATCCTGTCCTCCCCCGGCTTTGTGTGAATTTAATAACAATAATGAAAGATTGCGGTGAATGTAGCGGTCACTAGTGGCTGCAGATGTAAAACGAACCCATTGCATACGATGCATTACGTATAAAAATCGCACACAAGCATTGTGCACTTAATAATCGATCGATTACTGCGTTGCTAAGCCCGACTAAACATGTAAAAGCGTACACTGTATACGCAGAACTCAATGATGTCTCTCCACATACTCTACAGAGATATTGTAGTGAATCTACTGGCTGTCCGGACAAACGTTATACAGGTTTTTTTTTCAAGCCACAAAACTCTGGACCGGTTTCAACAATGATTTGTGGCAGAGCCAAGCTTGTGGAACAAATGTTTGCAGAAATACCAGATGTTATTAGCAAGTCCACTCCATTAAAATATAGCATCCGTACAATGAGAAAACACGGAACTTTCGAAATCGTTGGAAGCTAAAAACTCGACGAGCAGTCTGCCGAAGTAAACACGAGAAGAAAACCGCAGAAACTACAACATCCGTTACCAATCTACACGCTTGACGACGGACATTGCGTAATGTAGGGGAAATCCAATGAATCCGATCACTTCTGTTTGGTGTAGCTGCTGCTGCAGTTGGTAGTGGTGCACAAGCACAATTCACCACAGGAACACATTCCTGCGGAGGGAGCTGGTAGGAACGTTGGGTTGTTCGGTCAATGGCCAGGGTCAACGGCGGCGTGGTGTATTCCGCAAATATGGCCGACTGTGAGGGCGGGCACAAGCCGGCGTGAGTAGGTTAAACGTTGAGTTTTATGAGGGCACCACGGGGTGACCAGCCCCTCCCCACCCAGCCCCACCCCTCCCACCCCCCACCCAGCCCCACCCTCCCCACCCAGCCCCTCCCCACCCTCTCCTTTCCACCCAACCCCACCCCTCCCATTTTTGGATGCACGACGGACGGACGGGCACAAGAATCCCCTGTGAGCTGGTGTAACCAGGAGGTCCCTACCAGTAAACTCAACGCATTCGGCAATGACCCTACTCCAAAAGAAAACATAAATACATACTGTAACAGGCGACGTTTCGGGCAATGGCTCTTTTTCAAATATTGTATGTGAAGAAGGTATGTGCTGTTAAGAAGGACCATTGCCCGATATGTCGCTTGTGTATGTTTTTCGTTTGGGACAGTTACGTATTGTTAAATGTGTTGAGTGTTTCGTTAACATTCTGGGTCAACACGAAATAAATCAGTGGAGGTCACATTCCACCGAGCTCAAAACGGTAAAAATCTGCGGAAGCCGTAGCAGCAACTATTATCGATAATGATGTTTTATCTCAGTGACAAAAAAGATTATTTATATTAAGATGACGATGGTTGTGATATTGATGATGAAAATTTGTGATTTTCATCGTGATGATGATGTGTATTGAATATTGTGATGAAGACAAATGTATGTTGAACTTTTTTCGCACCGTACGTAACCACCCGTTGATTACTTTGATTAAATTTCATATGTTTAGGATGATGGTTATGATGATGGTAATTATCACGCTGATTACAATAACAGTGGTTGTGATGGTTACAATGAAGATGACGATGATGAAAATAACAGCAGATGTGATGGTCAGGATGATGATGTTGATGGTATTCTTGGTATTGATTGTGACGTTTATACTGGTAGGAACCTCCTGGTTACACCAGCCCATGCACAGGGGATTATTCTGTTCGTCCTGCATCCAGGGAGGGTGGGGTTGGGTGGGGAGGGGCTGGTCACCCCGTGGTGCCCTTTTAAAACTCAACGTTTAACCTACTCACGCCGGCTTGTGCCCGCCCTCACAGTCGGGCATATTTGCGGAATACACCACGCCGCCGTTGACCCTGGGCCATTGACCGAGCAACCCAACGTTCCTACCAGCTCCCTCCGCAGGAATGTGTTTGTGGTGATAATGACTGTGATGTCAATGGTGGTGTTTTGTACCGTGCTGCCCTGCGGCGATCTCATCGTTGGGAATGCCCGGTGTGTCCACAAAGGTGACGCTCTCCAGAATGGGACACGGCAACTGCACACGCACCACCCTGCACACACACACACAAACATCCCCCGTGTAGTCGACACAGACTGTTGGGGCACGTGCAACGAGGGGTTGGTGTGGCTAGCACCGCACACCGCATGAGATACTAATTTTAGGCTGAGTCGACCTAGGGGAGGCCCGGGACCAGTTCAGATATAATCGACACTGGTTGTTGGTCGTGAGCGGGATTCGAACTCGGGTGGTCGGGTTGGTAGCGCAGCGCGCTAACCGCTCCCACTACCGCTGCAGACATAATACACACACCCCTTATGCTGGTAGGAACCTCTGGTTACAGCAGCCCACAGGGGATTATTGTGTCCGTCCGTCCGTCGTGCAGGGAGGGGCTGAATGTGGAGGGAGGGGCTGGGTGGGGAGGGGAGGGTGGGGAGGGGCTGGGTGGGGATGGTGGGACTGGGTGGGGAGGGGCTGGGTGGGGGGTGGGAGGGGTGGGGCTGGGTGGGGAGGGGCTGGTCACCCCGTGGTGCCCTTATAAAACTCAACGTTTAACCTACTCACGCCGGCTTGTGCCCGCCCTCACAGTCGGGCATATTTGCGGAATACACCACGCCGCCGTTGACCCTGGCCATTGACCGAGCAACCCAACGTTCCTACCAGCTCCCTCCGCAGGAATGTGTTACATCCACACCTACACACGAGGGTTGGTAAAACGACAACCGGAAAAGCGTTCATCGTTATCAAACTCGATGACCGGTTTCTGAAATTCAGGAACCGGTTATCGTTCTCAGTGGAATTTTGGAAAATAATGCTCCGATTGGCACGCGCGTACGGACAAACGGCACGGCGGCCTAAGTCACCGCGTGGTAACACTTTCCCCTCGGTTCGGTTAACATGTAAAGGCGCAGACCTGCAATTGCTCACTCGCGCCTCTGCCGCCAGAAGGGCCTCCACTAGAGGGAGCTATAGGGGTGTATTTGGTCTACTCTTCCCACGCTGATCAGACGTGTGGACGTCCGCACGCTTTACCCCACCACACGCGACTCACTAATCGTGACGTACCTCGATCATACGACTAAAGGGGGGGGGGGGTGATTTAATACACGTGCACTATTGCTACCACGTGCACTACCGCCGCGCCTGTTGATCAAATCGCACCCCCGAGTTTCGGATTGATTGCCAGTGCAGCGTGGAAACCATTAACATCAAGCAGCTCCCTTGGTTCCTCCGCTCAAAGAGTCACACGCGTGATGCCCATTCATCTCGAGCAGGGGTAGGGCAGCATGGGGCTCTTTGCGGACTGCTTCGTGATGTAATGTTGTGTGTGCACGTGCATTGACGGCTCTCGAAATTATTGAGTTTTTGTAATGAATTCGAGAAAAAAATGGCTCTTCTTGTTGTTTTGGTTGCCGACCCCTGGCTCGATACGTTTCTAAACGTGCGGTAAACCGGTTTTTATACCAGTGTTTTTACGCGGTTACCGGTAACCGACACTCAAAAAGTCACCTTTTGGGTTGCCACCCATTCCGCAGACCAAAGCTTCGGGCATTTTTACAGTCGGCACTCGGCTCCATCAAATCTCAGCGCATCTCGGCACGAACTCAATTCAAACACCGGGACAGGCGACAGCCGCAACTCACCTGGACATAGCCGCGCTGCCGAACGCCGCCAAGCCCGCGAAAGCAGAGTTCGCCTCCAGCACCAAGGCGTGCCCAGGCGTCACGCGTCCCGGTGCCTCCCCGTGCTGCACGATGGTCACGGAGGTCGTGGCGCTGCCCGGCTGCAACACTCCCTGCTGCAGCTGCTGCAGTAGCAGCTGCTGCTGCTGCTGGGAGCTGGGGCCGCCCAGCAGATATCGCAGCAGACTGGTCTTGCCCGCGGCCGGTGCGCCCAGGAGCAGCACCGTGGGAGGGGAGTCGAACTCTGCGTCGCGCAGCTCGGCGGCGCGATAGGCGGCGTGGAAGCCGTAGCGGCGCTCGATGGGCAGCACGTGCTGGCGGTAGAGCCGAGCCAGAGCCCGGGCAGCGGGCAGGCGCTCGGCCTCATCCTCCTGCTGCTGCTGGGTTTCTCTGCGGCTCGCTGATGAGCCCCTGAGTCGGGATAACATTGCCGTGGACGAGGGGTGGTGGTGGTGCCCTGTGTACGTGCGTGCGCTGCTGTGTATGTCTGTGTTGGTGCGTGTCTGTGTTGGTGCGTGTCTGTGTTGGTGCGTGTCTGTGTTGGTGCGTGTCGTTGTTTTGTCTGTCGGTGTATATTTTCTGCGTCTGTTTTAGCGAGTGCTCGCTTAACAGCACTTTGGCTACACACGTTTATTAAGAGGCTATACAGTAATACGGGGGACCTTTATCTTTTCGCGAGTTGATCTGGACGATGTTTGTGTTGGTCTGCGTCCCTGCGTATTTGTACCTGCGTATGTTAATTTGCATGTGTCAATATTGTGCATCTCTCTCTCGTGTTGCTGTCGCACTGTGCATGTTTGTGTCTGAAAGTGTCTGTGTGCGTCCGATCCTCCGTGTGCGCCTGGAACTTATCACCATTATCATCACACCTCAACACCGTACGAACTACGATGAAATCCACAAACTACGAAGACGCCCCTCATTTCGTGTCGGTCACCGTAACAAACCAATACACACCGGTACGGAACATGCAAGTACCTACATCTGTGTTATCTATCTGCACTATCTGTTACACCACATCACGTCTGTTTACGCCTCTCATCCCCGACCGCGATGCGCCCGTTCTGCCCAGAGCAAAAGCTGAAAGCTTCCCCGCGGGCTCCGAGATGCTGAACGATGCGAGCAGCGACCGGGGGGGGTTGTGGCTGGTGCCGGACCAGCTGGTGCCAGGGCAAGTGTGGGTCTTCGGGAGTGCCGGGGACTGCACGCAGAGCTGCCTGTGAAAGGGAATTCCCATGCACCCGCGTCCACTGGGAGGAGCGCAGGAGGAGGGCACGGGGCGCCGTTGGCACTCAACTTTATTTTTAGGAAGGCACCATCGACTGTACGTGTGGATGTCACGGGCGCGTTCGAGATATCGAGCCAAGGCGCCCGACCCAGCCCCTGCCCTCGCTAACGCGCCACTATCGCAAATTCAACAGCCCCCCCTCCCCTCTCTCTCTCTCTCTCCTCCCTGGATACACTCCAGACGGTGAGAGTCATCGTTCAAGGCCCTCTCCCCCCGGCCACCCGCTCGGCTCACCCACCAGCCCTCTCGCTCCCCACCCACCGCCCAACTCGATCCCCACCAACTTATCCACCCTATCACCCCCCCACCCCACCTTCTCACTCCCCACACACACCCATTATTCACCCATCCTCTCACTCCCCGCACACTCGCCCACCCTCTCACTACCCGACCACGACACACACACGCGCGCATCAATTTTTGGCCTCTATTGAAAAGAATTCGCACCCGCGACTTCTGCTCCGGTGGCTGGTACAGTAAAACTGTGTCGCTAAGACCCAAATGTAGAGCCAGATTCACCTCGGATCACCTTGGCGATTTGCCACGCAGTACTTGGGCACACAGCATTTTTGAAGGGAAATAGGGCAGGTTTTTTTGTCAAATTTCTGCCCAACGGAAGCTTTAACCAATAAGCGAGTCTTTTTTTTAACTAACACCAGATTTGAAAAAAAAATGTTTCATTGCGGCGGAGTGGAATGCGAGTGCTTTGTGTGGGTTATGGAAGTGCAAGTAATGGTTGGTGAGTGTGACGTGGTGAGAGGTGAGGGTGAGAGAGGTGAGTGGGTTGGTGAGTGTGATGCGGCGAGTGCCGTGAGTGGGGTGGGCTTGGTGTGAGTGGTGAGAGGTGAGTAATGTGTGATGTGGTGAGAGATGAGTGATGTGAGCTGGTGAAAGTGTGGTGTGGTGAGGGTGAGAGAGGTGAGTGGGATGGGCTGGTGAGCGTATGGTGAGGGTGAGTGAGGTGGGTGATGCGAGTGTGTGGCTTGGGGGAGTGAGTAATGGCTGGTGAATGTGTGATGTGGTGGGGGTGATTGATGTGAGTGGGGCGGGTGGGGGTAATGTGTGGGTGACGACCGATTCCTGCTCACGACCAATAAGGGTGGCGAATACCTGAACCGGTCTTGGGCCTCTCCAAGGTCGACTCGGCCTTAAAATGAAAACCTCGTGTGATGCTGCCACCCACCAACCTCATGTTGCCGTGCAGGCCCTTCACAGGTGCTCGCTAACAGCACTGCCCCAACAGTCTGTTACGGTTATACGGGGGGGGGGGGATCTTTTTTTTCCGATGTAACGGGGGTGTGACACGAGTGGTGTTGCGGCTGTGTGAGAGGTGGGTGAAGTCCGCGCCACTCCTCTTAAGCCCCGTCCCAACATTCCTGCAATTCCCTGTGCCGTTCCATTCGTCAATTTTCTTGTTTTGATTAAGTTTTTTCACCAGTTTATTTCACTTGTGCCATTTGTGTCATGCCATGAGTCGAAGACAATTATATATAGAACTTTGGCAGTAAGCAAGCAAGCACTATATCACCTCGTGTCGAACAGCGGCTCTTGAACGTTGATGTCACATAATTACTAAATTCCATTAAGTTGGCCTCTTTACTCGTACTACGCAGGCCTTCACTCACATTTGCATGCTCTGCAAACAGTGCTTCGTGTAAATAAAACCAACATGTCGAATTCTCAGCGCTGAAAGTTTGCCAAATGAAGTGAAAAACTCACACTTGATTATTGTGTGTGTGTGTGGTCATTTGTGGTGACCAAGTTGAGGACCCTCATCAACTCGCTACTCCGCTTGACGACCAAGTGTCGTGATCGGGCGACGAGAGCACCTGGCTTTGACCCCATGCCCCCAGCAGTGCCGGCTCGGCGTCAGCTGCCCGCGGTGCCGCCCACCCGGAGCCACCCGCCCACCGCCGTGCGTAGGCGTCTAATACGTTTATTTGTTCTGGGTTTTGCGATGAACGTTCACATCCGCTTCAAAACGTCACGACCAACTCCGCCACCGCGGGAGCGCAACTGCTTACGTACAAGATGACCTGGGCGCTGATAGACAAAGATCCCCCGTGTAGTCTTAACAGACTGTTGGGGCAAGCGCTGTTGACGTGTAGTACCTATGAAGACAGGCAGGGCACACGAAGGGGTGGGTGGCCAGTACCACGCCCGGCCGCCTTTGTCTCCCCAGTGGCGATGTATACACACTGCACCAGGTACTCATTTGATGCCGAGTTCGACCTAGGGGATGCCCAGGACCGGTTTAGATAATCGCCACCGGTGTTGTCCGTGAGCGGGAATCGAATTCGAGTCGCCAGGGTTCGTAGCGTGGCGCGCTGACCGCTACACTACCGCTGATAACGCACACACACACGCACACACACACGCACGCACACACACGCGGCTGCAACATCCACTGGGGGGACTGTGGAGGGGGCAGTGGTGGGGGCGGACGGCAGTGCGCTGGCTGCGAGCGATATCTGAATCGCTCCTGGGCCCCCCCCCCCCAACAACCCGCACTAACGAAAGTGAAGAAGCACGGTCGAACAAACTCCCACGACCAACATACCATGGGGGGGCGGGGCCTTCAGACGAGGGGGGGGGCAGGAGTGATTCTACATCCGTAGTGAGGACGACGACGATTGCAGGAAGCACGGAGCGACAACGCTGAGCAGAAACGCCACGGCACCCATTCCCACCGAACGCAACGCGGCCCCCTGCTAGGCGAGGTGGGTTAGGCCAGGTCCGCGGGCGGCTTCCGGTCGGGCGTAACTTGGTTGAGGTCGGGAAAATGACTTTGTCCTGGTTCGAGTTTAGTCCAGGTTTATTTGGGTCAGGTCAGGTTGGAGGAAAGTCAGGTCAGGACACAGGTCAGGGAGTGAAAGGTCAGCTCTAGGTGTCTTTGTATCAGGTCAGTGTCAGCACAGGTCTGGTGGATTCAGCTGAGGTTAGCTAAGGTCAGCTAAGGTCAGTTTAAATCAGGTCAGTCGAAGGATGCCTCAAAGATCAGGTCAGGTAGGGTCAGTTCGGAACATTGATAAAGTCAGTTTAGGTTGGATTGGGTGGGATCTCGTCAGTTCGTGTCCACATGGGACTACTTTTTGCGCAAGTTCTGCAGAGCCTCAGCAGCTGCCGCCTGGTCCTCCTCCTCCCTCTTCTTGATGAACACTTCTCGCTCCTCCAGGAACACGCGGTACTCTTCAGCAGAGAGGCTGCTCACAGCGCACGAACACAACGCACGCCACACACATACGCATTTGCACATGCACAAATGCACAAACAGATACACGCGCACGCATGTACGTACGTGCGTGCCGATGCACACCTTCTGTGGGGTTCCCTGTGCGATATTCACGAGGGCCTCCAGTTAGTGAGCCCTTAGTGAGCCATGAGCCGTGAGTGAGCCAAGAGAGCAGTGAGTAAGCCGCGTGAGCCTTAAGTGTGTCCTGAGTGAACCGTTAGTGAGCTGTGAGTGAGCTGTGAGCGAGCTGTGAGTGAGCCATAAACCGTGAGCCATGAGTGAGCTGTGAGCCGCAAGGTGTGAGTGAGCCTTGTTTAAGTCTTGAGTGAGCCACGAGTGAACCGTGAATGAGCTGTGAGTCCTAAGCGAGTCGTGAGCCGTGAGCCGTGAGCCATGAATGAGCTGCGAGTGAGCCATGAGTAAGCCCTGAGTGAGCTGCGAGACGAAAGGTGAGCCCTGAGTGAGCCGTGAGTGATCTCTAAACGAGCCATGAGTAAGCCCTAAGCGAGACATGAATGATTCATCAGTGAGCAGTGAGCGAGCTGTGAGTTACAAAGTGAGCCACGATTGACTCCTAAGTGAGTCGAGAGCTGAGAGCCAAGAATGAGCCTTGAGTGAGCCATGAGCCCTTCCTTGAGCCCTTGGCGAGCCAGGGCGAGCGACGACTCACAAGGGGACGACCTGCAGGCCGAGCGAGCGAGCCGTGCCGATGAGCGACTTGCACACGTTGAGCACAGAGGTGTCGCGCACTCGGAACGGCTCGTCCTTCGCCTTGATGCACGCGATCTCGTAGATGTGCTTCAGCGTCAGTTTCCCGGCCACCTCGTGGCCTGGGCGAGGAGGAGGTGACCACGACAGAGACGCAGGGGGTGAGTGGGGGTGAGCATGGCGTGTTGGGGGGGGGGTAAGGAGATACTGGTGGGTAGGGGCGGGGGGGCTCAGTTTTAGTGGAGTCGGCATCCTAGGAAAAATATTGCCGTGCCCGGCACACCACATCCTGTATACTTGCGATGGATGTGGCTACTGGTAGTTCACGTGCCTACTCCGGCCTATTTGCGAGCAAGAAAAATAATTTTGTCAGAAATGAAGCCCTGGGTAGATGTGGGTAAGTGAGTGAGTGGGGAACCCCTTGGTGTAAAGAGGGCACGAGACTCCGTGTTGTTATCCAGGGTTACTGAAACATTAACACGGTCTTCTATTCACCATGTGACCAGCAGAGAGCGCCATGAGCCCAGACACAGGACCCGGTGAGAGCCGGTCTATAAACACGTGCCGTGTTTCAGTACCGCGTTTCGAGATGCAGTTTCACCGAGACGATGCCATACAAATCCACATTGCATTATGCGGACTCACACAGGAACTCACAGACACACACAGAGATGAAGATAAGGCTGCGAGCATTGTCCAAGCAACGTGGCGCTCACGTTACATGTATACAAGGCATGATGGGAGAAGTTGTGCCTTCCTGCTGTATGTGAGCAGCACACCTTCGTGTGTTGTTAAATCCCGTAAAGATCCATGAGTGACTACCCCTATAAAAATTAACGGTGCCAACTTCTTCTCTGCAGCGTCTTGAGATGCAGCCGCTCTTAGTAGCTGTGTAAATCCAAAATGCATTGTTCATCGTAAAAAGAACGCAAGGGACGCCCAGGCCTTTACAACATGACAATAATAACCTCAATGATAAACACATTTAATAATCGTCGTGTCATTTGTTAGTAACAAAAAGCCTCTCCGAGTCTCAGGAATCATTTTCATGAAGGACCTGCATTGGCACTTTGCTTCATGTGGGTGGAAACCGGAGGCCCTGGAGAAAACCCCAAACCGAGCAAAATCACGGGGTGACACGAGTAGCCCCAATGCAGCCTCGGGGGGGGGGGGGGGTTGACCCCTGCTGATGGGCGCCCGTCCAGGTACGAGGCAGACTCGGCCCTTGCTTCAGCTTCCGAGATCCGACGACATTGGGCGCATTCATCGCGACGTGGCCCTATACTCGACACGACGAGACAGGTCGTGACCCCTATTTGTCTGACCCCCCCCACCCCCACTTCAGGTCCCCTCACCCGTCTGTCGCGCTCCCTTCTTGATCCCGGCGGCTGCCTTGAGGAAGTAAGACGTTGTCGGCTGCCGAAGCTCCAGGTCGTACGTGCGATCAGGCTACACAGGAGGGGCCGGGGGGGGAGATAAACAAATTTTACAAACCACGGCCAGTTCCTAACGCTTTCCAACTTCGTCCGACAAGAGTTGACGCGAGTTGACGCGTCAACTCTGGGGACGCCAATAACTCTCGTGAAGATGATCCAACGCGAACGGATCTAGTCCGTGCGCTAAGAGCAATTCTCCTCCTTGTGAGCACCGCGTGAGATGGCAACACTTGGGAGTTGTCCCAACACCTTGAAATCGCCGACAAAAGCGAATTATGCAAGGGCAGGGGAAGACAGAGGCAGGTGAAAGCAGGCCCGTGAAGGATTCTAAAACACTTGTGCGAGCCATCTCTGAGCTAATCCCCAATTCGATGCGGAGGCAACGGAGGGGACGTTGGGGATCGGAGCGATGCGTTCACGGTTATGAGCGTGAGCGCGAAGCGTGGCTGCTCTGGGCTGCATGGCGCAGTGTAAATGACACGGGCTTAAGTGATGCGCACGCCCTGGTCGTCGGGATCAATCTCAAGGCGCCAGCGATTACTGTGGCCAAACGGACCGATTGGGCCAGTGCCGTCGGCTAGCGAGTGTGGGACACACGCACACAGCAGCCTTATACCGTGTGGAAAGGACTCGTTGGAAGGTTGAGACAGATTAGGGAAGGCCACCAGGCACAGGTTCGGATATCGCTCGCCACCGATGTTGTGCGTCGGTAGAAATTGAACGGGGAGATTATTGGGATCATCGCGTGAAGTGCCGTGATCCACTTATAATACAACCTGACCGCGCGAAGCAATTCAAAAAGAGTTTAATCTCTCGGCAGCTTTGTGAAAAAGATACAAAGAAGAATGTCCATGGAAGATAGCGCAGCGGGCACTGCTGAAGAAATGAGGAATAAAGAAAGAAACATTTTGTTGGACTTTTTCGCCATTGCACGACACAATCGTGCGTGGGAATAGAGGGTGAAAAGCAATTACGGCACAATCTCGAGAGCGGAAATCTATCAGCGACACCGTGTTCAGCTATTCTATTTTTTTATCACGGGAAATATTTATGCACGTACGCACGAGGTGGCAGGGGAGGACGAGGAAAATGAGGTGGGGGCGCGGAGAGGACGACGAGGGGGTTTCTGCACAGCATACAGATACGTGTATTGGTGTTCATTGAAAATAAACGTATTAGCTAACTCTACCACGAGGGTTGTTTGACCGTACTTCGCCATGCTGGTCAGTGCGGATTGATGAAGGAAAACAGCGGCCAGGGTCTGTGCAGACATCACTCGCCACTGACGTGAGACATGCCCTGGCATTGAACCCAGGTCACCCGGCTCCACCCCAGTGGTAATCTCAAATAACGTTTCAAGCGAAGACCCGAGGTGTAACAATTCAACCCCGGGCAAATTCGATGAATTTACACAATCCAGGGCTGCGATTCGATTCAACAATCAATCCGTTTTTTTGTTGCGTTTTCACCGTCTTTTTCTTCTGTGTCGTTTCTCGTAATTTCTGTGCTGTTCGTCCAGTTTTGTTTGCTCCATTGGCCAAAATGAAACATTAGCATTTCATTTGCATCAAACAAACATTGATTCGTGCACACACAACTTGATGCACGCACTGCGAGCCTTGAAAACGGCAACGGACTGATTAATCAAATGCATCGATACACCCCTGATGATTAGGCACGGAGCAATACACTCCTTCCCACCTCCACCCACACCACCACAGTACAGTACAACGCATTCTCACAATTTGGGGTCACATCACGTCCTAGGTTCCATCTCATTTGTTTTGCCTTATTCCTTCCATTCAAAAACAGTTTAATCTCTGATGATGATTGCTTGTGTTGCAATCGAAACGTCGTATGCTATTATTTAATTGAATATTTTACCTTCATACGTGACTTTACAGAAAGAACCAAAGAGTAATTCCTGCAGTCACGAAAGCTCCAAATTAAGATTATTCATTCCAATTTGCCTCGACATGACTTTGGCATATAATCTTAATGGATCGTAACTGACAGATTCCTAGATGCACAATTTGATACGCACACATTGTACACGCATCGATTTAAAATCGATGAATGGATAACGCGCACAACAACAATAGTACTCGCTCATTCATTAATTGCAGGGAAGCCTCACCCGAGTCTCAAGGCTCACTTTCAGGAGGGCCCTGTATTCGCGTTTGGCCCATTTCGTGTCATGCGCATTATGTGCGTGCAGGGGGGAAATCGTGGGAGTACCCGAGCAAAATCACACATATGAAGAGACAGCACTCAAAATTCTGCCACCACGGTGACGAGATGTTAACTACCTCGCCTGGTATACAGGAAGTCGTGGGTTCAATCCCGACCCTGACGCCTGCGTATTTGGAGTTTGCGTGTTCTGCCGGTGGTCGTGTGGATTTTTCCTCAGGCCCTCCGGATTTTCCCTCCACATTTTGAAACATGCGTTTAGAGTATTTGGCTGCGATAAATTTCGACATAAGCCGCTTCATTGACCTATCATTTGTGGCCAGGTCGCTTCTAAAAAAAATAGCTATATAGTTCTAGATTTGAAGCTTTCGTGACTGCAAGGAATCATCTTCTTAGGTTTTTTCGGTAAAGTCACGTAGAAAGTAAAATAAAATAAAAACAAAAATCACGACGTTATATAGTTCTTTGGTTTTTTCGGTAAAGTCATGTATAAAGATAAAATAATACATTAGATAATTATTATTTTATCTCTAAATTAGATAATTATTATTTTATCTTTATACGTGACTTTACCGGAAAAACCAAAGAATAATTCCTGCAGTCACGAAAGCTCCAAAATTAAAATAGCTATATAGCTTAGTGGGCTTTACCTAGTATAATACAAAATAGTTTTTAGTGGTTCTACGAGAAATTAGAAGTGCACTTGCTGTGCTGCCATCTCCTAGCAACCCTACAGATGAGCAGATCTGGAGTCTCCAACACGCAACGACCCACGCATGATCGACAAACCCTGCAACATCCAACATCGCCAAGCACGCAGCAACGCACTGACGTACACGTCCGGCCACTTACTGTCCGTGTTAGGCTTTGATCTGGCAAAATTCCATCTCTGAAAACTAATTATATTGGTTTGACTGTCATATGATGAGTATTACTCTGAGTAGCAGGCTGGGTAGGAAAGTGCTTCCCCCACCCCCTACCGCAGCGGTCGGGAACCTATGGCTCGCGAGCCATATATGGCTCTTCCAGTGACGGCATATGGCTCCCAAACAATTTTGAGTTGAAACATTTTTTTAAAAAAAATCAGTTTGGAACTGATTTTAAAATACTTGTGATATTGCTTAATAATACCGTGTCATTTTAAAGTAAACAAAAATTAGTTTTGAAGATAAATTTCACAGGTCACGCCTGCATGAAGCTCAACCTCACCACGTATGAACCAGACTACAAGGCCATCATCAAAACCATGCAGCACCAGAAGTCGCATTAAAAGTAAGACATTTAATTTATTATACGTTAAAAATACTATATGGCTCTCAATGAAATATATTTAGAAATATTTGGCTTTTATGGCTCTCTCAGTCAAAAAGGTTCCCGACCCCTGCCCTACCGTGAACCCTCTGCAACGAGTGGCGAACGTGGCTACTGCCGGGTAGCTGCGTTTGCCACTGTTTTTGCGCTTCCGTGAGATCTGCATGGATTCTCCATCTTGTGATGTGATGCCGGATCCAGATTTGGCAGGGGGGGGGGAGAATAGAAAATATGTAATATGAAATAAAGAACAAAGGGCACCAGTCGACCCAGTTTTACGCATTCAGAGCATGATACGTGTTGAGCGTCGAGCCTTTCATTCACTATGTATAAGCAGGGGATGCTTTAAATTATTTATTTCAAACATTATTCGTATTATTTTTACCGTAATAGCCTTACCACCGCCTAGAAAAAAAAAAACAGCGACGCAATTTGTAACATTTTATTTAATACGACAGGTGTCGTGCACCTTGCAACACAACGTTTTATGATTGTAGAATGATGGCGTGTGCGCAGTGACAATCATTTGAGCATTGGACGTGGGCATGGCCAAATGAGCGCGGCGATCGATAACACAGAGAGAGCCACACGTGGCCTTGATGAGTCAGAGTTATTTCTCTACATGATCCCCTCAACGTGCAGTGAACTTGGTTCATGATGATGATCATCATAATCGATTCCTCAAAGGCTTAATCCCTGCACGAAATCACTCTTTTGTCTCGCTCCTCTAACCTCTTGTTGTCATTCAACAAATTGAATCTCTCGCCGAGGAGACACGGGGAGGGCACTGGACCCCGTTGTTTGGCGAGAATGAATTTTGTACAGATTTCTCAGATGTTGTCAGATTTTTTTCCATTTTTTTCCCAGTTAATGTACAAACAAGATGATTTCAAACACCTGTAAAAAATGTAATAAGTAATACATCAGCCCTTTGTCACTCCACTGCTGGATGAAGGCCTCTCCATGCTGCGTTAGTCGTAGGTACCGTGTTGGTGAAGGGGAACCCGAGGGGTGGTCCCAGACCAGGTCAGCCACTGATGTTACCCGTGGCCCAAAATTGAACGCAGATTGTGCGGTTCACAGTACAGTGTGCTGACCACCGCACCACCGCTTCGCTCCCTTGCAAATCATTATTGCTGTAAAATTGAGAAAGCTTTAAATAAGTAGGTATGTTGAACTTCGTTCGCACAGTACATAGCCAACCGTGCTAATTAGAGGTGCGGCGGAAGGACAACAAAACTAAACACACACAAAATCATGTACTTGTGGCACAACTCCTCACACTTGAGGCCACAGGCTTCGCGACACCGCTGGTAGGCAGAGCGTGCAGCACACTCGCTTGATTGTCGGGATGATGACGACGATGATGATGATGATGGGTTTTGTAGCCGTGGGGCGGTGCTCACGGTTAAAGAGGACACAGGGAGTGCAGCAAGTGGCGGCGATGCTGTGGTTTGAAGATGATTGCATAAGACTCCAACAGCAATAATCGCGTCTAGGTCGAGTAATATCTCAAACGGCTCTGCTCCTCCACCCCCCACCAACCCCCTGCCCCCCCCATCCCCCTTCCCAAAAAGCCACCAACGTGCACAGACCAGCCTGGTGAAGTATGGTCAAATATTCTCCATGACAGACCGGTCACTGAGAGGCCTTCTTCCAGCAATGGGTTGACAAACGAGCTGTAAATTATTTTAATTGTTATTAAATAATCATGTCCTAAGCCTCACTTGCGCAACAGACTGGTCATCAACATGGGCCGTAATATGAATAAATAAAGTACTGCGTCCTTTCATTTGGTATATAGAATTAATTATAAAGGCATTTAATAATTCAATACCGGCGAATGTCAAACCATCTCGGCGCTCAAACAAAAGAGCCTCAGCCAGCGATGGAAACCAGGAGTTGTTAATCAATAATAATTTCTTTTTTCTTTTTAAGAACCAAATATCGATTCCAAAAGTCGTGGAATCGATGACCGAATCCAGTTCATACTTTAGTAGCCATCAAACCGATTGGCACGCGCGAACGTTCCAACAGCGCGGCGCCAGTGCGGGTGCGATTGGTCAGCGGTGGCCACCGTAAGGCAGAGGTCGCAAACGGGTTTTGATTCCTTACCCGTACCCGGCCGCACCAGGGTCGCAAATGGGTACTCGTACCCGGCCAGGTACGGGTTCCCGTTCCCTACCCGTACCCTACCCGAAATCAGTGACAAACGGTTACTCACCAGTGACTCACGGCCTACCCGTACCCATAACCGGCTGCACCAGGGTCGCAAACGGCTACCCGTACCTGGCCGGGTACAGGTAGCCGGGTATCGGGTAGGGTACGGGTATCGGGTACCCGGTTGCGACTTCTACCGTAAGGCGCCGGCGACGTGCCTCAGAGGTGGCCACGGTGTGCGTTCCCGACTGACGCAGAGGGCACGCGGCACAGAGCTGGACTTTTATTTTCGTCGTTAGGACTGCGGCAAAAACCGATACGTATTTTTTTATTGCGGGGGTGGGGGGGGGTTTGGCATTCCGTTATCAACAACGCAAACTCCTGAAATTGACAGGCGTAATAGGAAATTCCACATTCACGCGGGAGGAACTAGCGCCACTGAAGCACACGCACGGTAATAATGATGGCTTGGAGTGGCGGTCGTGGGTTGTTACCGTCAGGATTATTCTCCGCGTCCCTCCCTCCCTCCCTCCTGGCGGCTCTCTCGCCGTGACCGATGATGACATTTTAGCGAATCCGCGTGTGTGCGCACTGCAAATAACGGGGGGGGGGGGGGGCGTCTCGCGCCCGCCGGCGTCTTCGGGAGGGGGCGGGCGGGGGGCGTCACGGGGATCAGCTGGGGACAATGCGGAGCAAATGGTATTGTCTCTGTGATCCCCCCCAACCCCTCCTCCCACCGCCAGTGCCTGAACGCCCCCGTCCCTAACAGCCATCCATCTACCCCACTCACCCACCCACCCACCCTACTCACTCACTCACTACATTGTTTCCCCAGTGGTGGTGTTTACACAATGCACTCGGTACTCATTTGAGGCTGAGTCAACCAGATAATTGCCACTGGTGTTGGCTGTGAATGGGAATCGAACTCGGGTCACCAGATTTGTAGCGCAGTGCGCTAACCACCACACTACCGCTCCACTTGCTCACCCACCCCACTCGCTCACCCACCCCAATCACTCACCCAACCCACAATATTCACCCACCCACCAACCTCTCCACACCACACCAATCACCAATGCACCAACTGCCCGCGGCAACCGCCCCGTCCCACGCCCCAATGCCCGCAGCGCTTCTTGGCATCCGCAGTGACAAAATAACCTCGCTACGTCCCCGTGCCGGTGCATGGACACTTACTCAACCGCCGTGCGCCGCCTCCCCCACCACCCCCTCCCAGGTCTCCATTCACCGCGGTGTAAAAATATTTTACCATTAGCTCGAGCATGGACCGTGGTGTGTGCAGGTTGCGAGGGGCAGAGTCGACTTTATCAAACGTGAGACGTCTGGAACCTCCTCCTCTACATCTGAGAGATGGTCCGATGGCTGGGATAAATGGATTTTGTTTGCTGTGTAGATCTGCATACAATTCCTACACTCATTTTAGAGCCCGTCTCCGTCGTGAGTTATGGCTCAGTATTTCTCCCTCAGGCCTACTTTGTGCTGCCTTCATGCTCCCATTCTTTTCGCTGTGATGCATTCAATCATATCTGCAACACTGTATGTTCAAACGGGGTCCAGAGCTTTGCTTGTCTTGAAACAATGCTACTGGAATTTATTGCACTCCAAGAAGGCGGTGCAACTGGAACAAAAACTTTAATTTTCGTCAGTTGTTTCGAGCTGTGCATCACGGTACAATATTCCGTCGAACTAGGAACCCCCATCGCGTAAAGACGCGTGAAGAGAGAGGGTCCTCACCTGTCTGATCGGTAGTTCACGGGCAGTGCATCAAGCAAGCCCGAGAGACTGAATATTGAACCCGGTCCAGAGTTTGCTCAAGGTTGCTAACATTCAATCCCATAAGGCTGTGTTGGTGATAATTTTTTTCACGAATATTGTTTTGTTTACGACGTGGCAAGATAGACAAGTCAAGATGTATCGTCTGCTCATTGACGTCGTTATGTCTGTGCTGCATTTCCCAATGACGTTTCTCATTCTTTCCCGACTTGTTTTGCAGCTTAATGTGCATTCGAAATGTTTGTGTGGCATCGCCGTCTCCTGCTATATCCTCGCCACTTTCATGAACACCGCCGTGTGTGCTTTGAGAAAATGTGTTCTCGGGCTTGCAATTTGAACCTTCCCTCCCCCCCGCGCCCCAATTTCAATGCACGATCCATTGCTATGCCAGTTAACGCATTATTATTATTGACAGTGGTGGTGACAATCGATGTAATCGTTTCATTCCTCCAAGCATTTGAAGCTGCTGCTTAGAGTCGGTCTAAAATCGGTGCGCCCACTGGCGTACATTGTGACGTTAGCGATCTCGACATTGCGTACGGCAAGGGGAGTCGGAGAGAGTGACGGGCTTCTCTCCAAGGACATTGGGAGCGACATCAAATTATGTCTTCCGTGGGCTGGACTGGCGAAACACAAAAAGTATATTAACACGAAATGGAGAAACGCATTAATCACCCCAGAGTTGCTTTACCGCAGTCTTCGATGCAATCCAATGGGAATGAATGAATAAAAAAAAACACTTTACAGAGCAGATGGCTGAAAAGTTTGCAGCAAAAATAGTAACATACAACAGGTCCGTCAGCCAACTGGAAATATCCGCTGTTGGGAATCAGATCAGAATCAGAAGAAAATTCATTTATATTGGAGGAATGAAGCTCTTTTTCACAGATGTCCAGTCGGGGACATGCCTGGAATATGGCGAGACAACGCAGCTTGATGTGTGCGACTCCAGGACCGTTGCTAAAGGCGGAGCGAGAGCCAAAGCAGTGGACACACCCGAGAGAAGGACCACCTCGGAGATGGAGTGATGAAATCAGCTTGTGCGCAGGCGCTAGGTGAACTACTACACTGCGGGACCGTGAGAGATGGCGGAAGCCAGCACCCAGCAGTGGGTTGATCGAGGCTGATGGTGGCTGATGATGGCAATGATGATGATAATGAATTGTGATGCGCGTGCAGGAACAACAGATTTGCATTCATGCATCCGTGTTCCCTCCTTGTTCTCCCTCCTCGACCGATCTCCCCCTCCCCCCTCCTCCCCATTCCCCACTCTCCCTCCCCCTCCCAAAGCCAGCTCCTCGCCCCCGTGGTTATCGGTCTAACGACTCATTTCCTAAGCGTCTGATTTATAAGCGGCAGCTTGGCCTCCCGTCTTACAGCGCTGGCAGTCGAAGCGCAATCGCTGCCATGCGGCCGCCACCAGGGCAGTTGCGGTTCGCCGGTTCGACCACCGCCAGAGCACCCCGGAGCAGGAATTCCCTGGGGGCGTTGTTAACGTGATTATAATAATATTGATTATTGCTAAGCCGTACAGGGAACTCTCGCTTTATCCGAGGGCAGATTATCCAGGTTGCGGATTAACCATAATATAGGTTTTTTGGGTTAGATCGCGTAAATATAAATGTGTCGTTAAACCCGCCACCATTCGGAACAGCCAATTAGTAAAGTTTATCACGTAAAGAGAACGTGGTCAATTTGTTACTAGTACAGCACACCGATGTGTTGGAGAGCAAATCCACAACATTTACAATCCGAGTACGACGTTTCCACAGTCATTACAACTAGCTTCATCAGGCGACAGCCAGATCTAACAAAAAAAAAACTATATTAGGGATATTGGTTGCGAAAGCCCACGTGTTAAACTGCGGATTAACCGCGCGCTCATTCGCACCTTTTACATGCGACTGCCGTTTTAATTGTCAGCTGCTCCTCACTCGTCGATGGTTAAGCGAATCACATTGCCCGCGTGACCGCAAGCACGACGCCAAGTAAACCATTTACTTCAAGCAGCAATCAAGACAAACAGCACATTCTGCATCTTAGGGCAACAATAAAAATGGGGTTATAGTCTAATTCGAATTTTGTATTATCCGTGTTTTTGTTGTTGTTGTAATATCGGGGCCACCCATCCCACCACTACCACGGATGATCGAGAGCTGAGTGAGTTATTATTATGAAGGAGATGTGAGCGACCCTGTGATGTAACTCGCAAGAGCAGACGACTGTGTGCTGCGTATCGGAAAACCCGTTTCAACCCACAGACAAATTGGTGGCAACCGATTACTGGACAGCTCGCTCACCCGAATGTCACGATGCACTTTAAGAAAAAGATTTGAATCGGGTGCGGCAAAATCGTAAATTATACGATGACAGTGACCACAGTAACCGGGGTGATGCCATCTCTGTCAAAATCGCGAAATAAAAATTATGACTTGATATGATGGTGATAATGGTGATTAATAATAAATAATAATCAAAGCAGTAATTACATTTCATAAATTCGGTCTATTTAGTCAACAAAGCCTTTTATTTCCGTATCGTATGTACGTCGAACTTCTTTCGCACCGTATGTAGCCAACCGCGCTAATCGGAGGTGCGTGGAGAAGTGTGCCCCACCAATTTAGATTATTTAATGTTTGAGAGAACTGGGCCACGACTGGGCAAAAACACTTTTCACGCGGGCAACTGGAGAGCACAGACGTAGAGGTGTTTCTAGCGGAGCATGAAAACTAACAAGAACGTGTTTAAGAATGAGCTATTTTTCTGGCGTGACCGCAAAATAAACCTTGCTCAGAAATCTTGGAAGTGACATTCACAGGGCCTGCACAGCCTGGTTCGTGTAAGCAACTTGCTGTGCTTCCATCTTCTGGCCATCTTCGTAGCGCAGCGTGTTTGGGAAGTTTTATGTAAAAATGTACGAGACCCACTAAACGTCGTCTTCAAAGAGGTGAGTTAGTAGTGCAGCGATGTCGATGATAATGATTTTAATGCTGGTCAGTTTAACACGTAGGCTCATTATGTAATGTATGGTGATGATATTAGCGAAGATGATGACGATGTTACTGATGATGGTGATAATGAGAATGATGATGGGAGCAATGATGATAGTGATGGTGATAATGCTCGCGATGATGACAGGGATGACGATGATGATGACACAGCAATGATGATGATGATGAGAGCGATGATGATGCCGATGATGGTGAAGACGGTGCGTCACCTTGATGTGGATGCGGATGGGCAGGGGAATTCCCTCCTTGATGTCCTTGGTTGCTTCGTTGAAGTTCTTGCAGAACGGGCCAATGGCGATGCCTCTCTGCAAAGATGCACACAGAGAAGCGCAGTTGTACACACATGCGCAGTCACACACACAGGGACGCGCACGCGAGGGTGGATGGCCAGCACCATGCCCAGCCACCGTTGTCTCCCCAGTGCTGATATTTACACAACCACACTAGGTACTCCTTTAAGGCTGAGTCGCCCTAGGGGAGGGACAAGAACGATTCAAATATTCGCCTTTGTGAGCGGTCGTGAGCAGGAATCGAAGTCGGGTTGCCGAGTTTGCAGCGCAGTGCGCTAACCACTGCGCTACCGCTACACACGCACACATTCAATCGTACAAAGACTGACACACAGAGACACACACAGAGACACACGCGCGGAGACACACACAGAAGCGCACACAGTCGCACAGGCAAATAAATAATGCAGCTGCAGCTGCCGCCCTGGCCGCCCAGCTTTGAGCCAGTTTTAATTGGCACCATAAGGCCCGTGGAGCTTAGCAAAAATGTCCTAAATTGAGCATTTATATATTTTTAAAACCAGTAATAATATTGCTGCCGCTGCTGCTGCCTCCACTGGAAGTTGACTGCGTGCGCGTGCGTGCGCGCGAGCGGAGCCCGTTAAACAAAGCCTGGAGGTCTCCAGCCGAGGCCCGAGTTTAAATCGGGTTTTCAAATCGGTTTACCGTGACGGAATATTTTGCGCAATTAACGACGAAGTTGAAGAGGATGGACGCCAAGACGAGTCAAGGATGACCGCTCGCCGCAGGAGGCCACGGCCAAACACAAACAAATAAACAACGAAGAGATTCACTCCTTTGAAAGAAAGAGTTTGCTTGCATAATAAACAAAATCTTTATGTGCCATCGAGCGGGGAGGACAATGATGAATTATTAAGCCAAAACTATTAAATGTTAACGGCCCGTATTTGCTCCGTGTTGGGTTTATGACTCAAACTATTTACGTGCATGTTTACCAAAACGAACATTCGACCTGGAGCAGGCACGGATTTAAAATTGTAAATCTCTCTGTTGTTTTTATTCAGAAGCTCCACGCATCGATTCTCGTTGTGCATTAAGCTCAGCGGGGCTCATTCCAGCGAGTACAGTGTGAGCCCGGTGATCCGAGTCCATGGCTAACATTGGTGGAGAGTGATACCCAAACCGATTCTAGGCCTTGTCCCCATTCCTTCCGCCCACACCCCCTCGCCATCCCCCTGGAGAACCCTTCGCCAACCCGCACTGAACATGGTGAAGTATGGTCAAACGACACCCATACAACAATTAGAAAATTATTTCTAATTATTATCGCAAAAGTTAACTTGCAGTTTATGAGTTGAAGTGGTTTCCCTTTTTAAATGCCGTACAACCCCAGAGACGCATGTTTTTCAAGACGGAGAGTGGCTTTTCATACAATTATGTACGTGGGGGGGGGGGGAACATCTGTGAAAAAGAGCTTCATAGCTTATCGGATTCCTCCAGTTTAAATGAATATTCTGCGGATCATAGCCCGGTGTCTGGACCCCTTCGGCGGTGCAGTTGCGCCGCCTGCACACTCGATAGCTCGGCCACTGATCTGCCTCCTGAGCCACCGGGCCACCTCCATGCCTGATGTTTACGCGAACCTTTGAGCTGGGCTCTACGATTACGTAGGTCATCAAATTGCTCGACTAATCAGAGGCCCCATGTTTGCTCCTGAAAAGGGGAGATGTCGGGCGGTGGTTAGGCAACGCCATCAGCCGCATCACGCTGGGTGTGTCTTGTAGAGGTTTCCTGCCTTCGTTAGGCAGGATGTTGGGGCGAGTGGTAAAGGGGCCCCGAGTAATCGACGACCAAGTCGATTACCGTGTCTAATCGATTCATCCGACTTATTCGAGTAACCGTAGCAACTCTGATTTTAACGTCCCAGCCCGAGGCATCGGTCCACACCTCCACGCTAACGCTTCCCCCACCCCCAATATAACCACCGTAACAGACCGTTAATGCACACACGCACGTACACTGCCCCTGCCAGTCGTTAAACGAGCATTGGGGCGTCGCGACTGTGCCTGGGGGGGGGGGGAGAGACAACGCTGTTAAATAAAATACGAGAAAACGAGCTGAGCATGCGCCGGAATGAACGCGGCGACGGCCGTTCATCATCAGCAGCAGTCACCGCGGGCGCAACGGCGGTGGGGGCAAGGAGGGCACGGACCCCGGCTAAATGTCACGCGCTCCCCCGACGGTGGAGGCTCCGTGTCGCCGTCTTAAACGACGCGCCGCTCAGCTCCGTGTGTCCTACCACGGGGCCCGTTTAGGAGACGCACGAGCGTGGCGGCCCCCTGTGTGTCTCTCGCTCTCCCAGGACGCATGTAACCACATAATGGCTGCGTCAGGACCACGAACTGGACCCGCCGGTGGTCTGGGTTCGAGGTTGGGGCGTCTTTTCAGGGAGCTCGTGGTTATATTGGTACGCTGGGCCAGAAACTCTGAGATCCTGAGTTTGAGACCAAGGTGATGGTGTGTTTTAGGGAATTGACGACAATGCTGGGGCACTGCCACTGAACGTCTTCAATCTGAGTTCAAGCCCCAGGTCCCTATTTCAAGAGGCTTGTATTTCTATTGGCATATTGGACTATCACCTTTGAAGTCCAGGTTTAAGCCCAAGGGCTGGGTGTCTTTTAAAGACAATGAGTGATTGGCTTCATGTGGGAGGAAGAAAATCGAACACACATGCAAGGCGATAACACTCAAGAACTCCACACAGATTTCTTCAAGAATCCACAGCTGTACTGCCATCTCCCGGCCACGTCATAATGACGGGACGGCGCGAGTTGCGCAGGCACATCCGACACAAAGCCTTCACAACTCGCGCGGATTGCTCCGCTCGTTGCTGTTGCGCACAGCCACGCGTTTTATTGTGACAAAGTGCAGCTAATGTTTTGCTGGGCACGTAAGAACGCCCGCTTAAATCGCATTTGGAAAACGACAAAATGACTCCCGCGTCGTTTTACCGCACAGGCTGCTTTCAACAAACTTCTTAAAATTGATTAACAACTAATATTTAATTCGCGGCGTTTACCAAAGAGGATACGAGAGAAAAAAAAAACTCAATTGAAAAATACACTTTAATTACGCTGAGTCGGGGACATCTCAGAGTGCGCGATTCAGCAGAGAGCCCCCGATCACTCACAAATAAAAAATGTACCCGTAAAAACTAAGTTTTTCACTCTAAATCCTTTATATGCGTGGTGGCTAGAGTCCTCTCGTCCTTTATATGCGTGGCGGCTAGAGTCCTCTCGTCCTCTCTAAACAGTGTAAAATTTTGGAAAAAAATTTTCACGAAAATTTATTGTCACGCACAACGAGTCTGTGTGGAAAATGTCAGCTCGATTGGATCACGGGAAGTGGGTTAAAAAACGACCGAAAGATTTGCACGGTCGTAAGCAAGCAAGCAAGCACGCAAGCAAGCAAGCAAGCGAGCGAACTTAATATAAAGGATTTAAAAACCGGGATCTATTCTCCAGTGACAATACTCATCGCCGCCCCCCCCCCTCACCCACCAGCTCTCCATTCGCAAAGGACTCATCGACCCCAGCAGAGGGCACTTGCACGGTTGGACGCGTGGATGGGGTGGTGACGCGGCCTTAGTAGCAGAGGGCCACGGTTCGAATCCAGCAGCCGCCCAGATTAATGCCGCGGGGCGTATTACGCGTAGATATCTACGCCGTCCGCTTCACAGTGGACGGCGTCACGGTCAGAATTTACCCGAATTTTTCAGTCGTTACCCGCAAAAATGACTCAATTGGAATCTACATAGCGACCATCACCACCGCCTACTGCAAACACTTGGTAGTACCCTCCTGAAAGAGAGTCGCGAGACTCGACGAGGCCTTTGCCAAGTAAACAGGGGGAACAAATAGGAAATAAAAGACAATAATTCGCGTTGATTCTCCAAAGAGCTTTCGAGTTGTCCCGCGCGTTGCTCAGGCATGATGCACTACGTACTGCTCCGCGTGATTGAACAATTTAGGAACGATTCAACAAAACGAAACATCACACGTCCAGGCGGGTGGAGGTGGCTGGGTGGCTCAGAGGTCAGAGCATTGCGAAATCCCGTGCCTGGTTCTCAAGTGGAGTGACTTGATGGCCTCGGTCAGGGGTCAGCAACCTGCCGCTCCGGAGGCCCCCCGCCCCCCCCCATGTGGCTCTTCAAGGACCACTTCGTGACGTTATTTATTAATGGACGGCGTCTCGTATTCACCATGCGCATTGCGGCTATTAAAATAGAGGGTTTTTTCGTAGCGAATTCGAAGAAAATTGCTCTGCTTGTTATTTTGGTTACCGGTCCCCTGGCCTAAGCCCAGTCAACCAATGGTTGAAACAGAGAGTGTTTCACAATAATTATAATTTGAAATTAATTTTGTCAAAACAATTCCGGCTCAACTCTTTTACAAAATATCAGTACGATTCCCATCGGGTGAACATTTCTCTCCCGTGGTGAATGTGTCAAATTAGTGCCTCAGAATTCGTTTCTGTGACATCACCTTCCACGGGACATGCTCTAACACACAGGGCGCGAGACGCGCGGCCTACAGCGAGGATATTGGCATAGATCCATCATCTCACGACACGGCCGTGTCCACCCACAATTCCTACACCTGCTGGGTTTTTGACGGGAACGAGCGTGGCGCACACATCGCAAATGGAATGGAATTGTGAGAAAAATACGAGAAAGATTAAACACCAAATTAATACTGGAAACACTGATACAAAAACACTGTAAATTAGACAAGTGGTGTAAGTAAAGCGGCTAATTGTGCATTCAGAGTCGGCTGTCACATCGCATTAAGCTCCGAGCGCGTGCGGCAAATCGAAGGCAGAGTGAGTGGCGTCGCACGCGGCGCCGAGGAGTAATGAGTGTGAACGTGCGGCGACGAGGGGCGGGGGTGAGGTTAACCCAGCTCCCCCGTGGCCCCCCCCCCCCCCTGTCCTCCTGCCTCCTGTGAAGCCGGATCGCACGGCCAAGGCGGTGCCAACCCTCATCATGCCCTCAGTCAGAGCGCGGTGCGGCGATGAGCCGCCGGGGGAGCGGCTACGAATAAGGGAACGGCGCCCGCAGAGCGGGGGGGCACGGGAGTGCTTGCGTGTGCTTGCGTGTGCGTTCGTGTGTGCTTGCGTGTGTGTGTGTGCTTGCGTGTGTGTGTGTGCTTGTGTGTGCGTTCGTGCGTGCGTGGAGCGGTAGTGTCACGGATAGCGCAATCTGCTACGAACCCGGCGATCCGGGTTCGATTTCCGTTCACGGCCACCACCAGTGACGATTACCGGAACCGGTCATGTGCCTCCCCAATGTTGGCTCAGCCTTAAATGAAAACCTGGTGCGATGTGTAAAACATCAGCAAAGGGGAGAATAACGCGGCCGGGCACGGTGCCATGCTGGCCTTCATGGGTGCTCACGAATAGCACTTGCCCCAAACCAATAAATCAAACCTTATTGGGTCTAATGTGTGTGTGTGTGTGCGTGTGATCACAGAATGGGTCCCATAATTCAAAAATCAGCAGTGAGCACAAGCTCTAGACCAGTGCGTTTAAACCCGTGGGTCACATCCTCCCCCTCTTTTCAGGAAAGGCGGGGGGGCACAGGTTGTGACATGGACACTGTGCAGGGGAAATTTCAAATGTGTCACGGGGAACATCACATACCAACAAAAATAATGAGAAGCACCGCTCTCTCTACCCGAGCCTTAACTTGCAGGCCCAAGCGTGGGAACAGGTTAAAAAGTGTGGAGATATTTTGTGAGCAGCCCACAATTTAATTACCCAAACTTGTTAACAAACATCAGCGTCGCTCGCGACATTCAACGCGTGACAAAACGCAGCGTCAGAGAAAACATCTGTCAACGCTGGATATTACGAGTAAGGGATACATACAAAATAAGTTCTGCTCAACGCAACGATCCAGACAGCCTTGGCGCGGACTGCGCATATCGATAATACCAAGTAAACAAAGTTTTAGCGATGCTGCTGCCGCTCCACTGGCAGTGGTGGTGGTGCCCAGACACATATAACGAAAATCAAAAAAACTGAACGTATTCGGTCGATAACACTGTGGCCCTGAATCAATATATATAAAATTAAAATATATCAAAAAAGATACCAAAAAAAATTCTAATATAAATACGCCTCAATACAGCAACAGCAGCATTAACACGATTAGACACAAATACAAATTAACTGTGGCCCATGTGGCGGTGGCGGTGTGGTTACCACTATTCGTAACGATGGAAGACAAACAGGGTGGGGGGGGGGGGCGTGCATGGCACGTGCCCCACCACCACCGGCATTCGCTACCGCCAGCACCACCGCCACCAAAACCGCCGAGACCATCCATGCCGCCAACACAGCGACAACAACAACAACAACCACCAACGCTGCCATCTCCGCCATCATCACAAACTATCACGACCGCAACCGCCACCACCAACCACCACCACCATCAATTGAATCGCCACCACCCTTATACCACCACTGTCAACATTGCCACCGCCAGCGGCCGCACCTACAACGTCAGCACCGTCACCGACATCAGCGCCACCCTGAGCAGCACCACCACCACCACCAACGTCCTCACCAAAAACAAAGGTCCCCCCCGTTTAGCACTGAACATCCTCACCAGCACCACCCTATAGGTCAACTCCATGCAATTAATCACAGACGTTTCAAAGCAGCAGATGGTTGACCTTTCCTATCACATTGTTGCTATAATCAACCTCCTAATTACCAGGAAATATTCGTGAGTTTTTAGGAGAATCAAAACGCCGACATAAATATATTTCTTAAACCTGCATTGATTGTTTCAAAAACATGTTTTTTCCAAAACCTTTCCACTCTGTAATTATGCTAACGTGAGGCAAGCGAGGAACCTAATGAGTAGCAACGCAAGGATGGAAGTCAAAGTTAAAATCGAATAACGGAGGTTATAGCCTTACATATGGCACCAAATATGTTCAGGAGCTAAATGCCAACGTTGAGGTCTGCTGACCACAATGAGAGGGCCTCAGGAGAGAGTTCTTGCAGCGGTTTACCGCACGGTCCATAGTTTAGGTTGCATGGCCACAATCGCACGACTGTGGCTCGTGTCTTTAATTTTCCTTTTATGACAGAAATGTGCACATGGGCCTGTTGATGTTCTAATGCAGTTGACGGTTCCACCACTGGTGTCTTCGAGGAATGTCAAAGCAGCCAGGAAGTGTTTGTGACGTGTTTATTCTGGACGTGTCCCCAAAGCCGCTCCTCCAACAGGGGGACAGGGCAGCACTTTCCCACCCACGCTGCCACAAAGAGTATTGATCGTCGCATGTTGAACTTCTTTCGCACTGTACGTAACCAACCGTGCTGATCGGAGGTGCGGGGGAAGGAGGACTCACATACAATCCTACGTGACCGCGGCTCCCAATGAGCCACGGCTATCATCAGCAATGTTACTTTTAATTATTTTTGGAATAACACAACTGTACCAAACACGCGACGGTCAAATGAAGTTTGGAAACAAATTGTACGCGACCGTGTTTTCTGTGCAGTCATTGGCGACCGTGCTAAGACCACCAGCTCGCTAGAACGCTTGAGAACCCGGCTTAATCACGGGCCCACTGAAACCTGAGTACGAACCCAGGAACTCTCAGCGGTGCCAGCTCAGCGCTCCGACCTCTGACCTCCGAGCCATCCCAGCCCGCCTGTAGGATCGCTTGTCGCTGGGACACTGCCGACGAGCGATCGCTGGGTGTGGGGGGGTTATGGGCTAGGAGACGGACGGAAGCACGCTCGCTGCACTGGGCTAGCGAGCTTGCCTCAGCTGCCGCGTTTGTGCCTCGGCTGCTGATTGGGGTCCCTAACGAGGCGGCTGTCAGGGGGGGGGGGGGGGGGGGCAAGCGACACAATCAGCGGCCGCGCAGCTTGCGGGCAATCAGAGTCCCATCAGAGATCGAAAAACGCAGACCCCCGTAGACAAAACCTCATTTCCTGTTGACTCGCAACAGTGGCATGTGTCTGTGTGTCTTTTTGTCTTTGTGTGTGTCTGTGCTGTTTGTTTGTGTGTGTAAGCATGTGTTTTTGTGCATGTTATGTTTGTCCTGTCAGCGCGTATGTGAGTGTGTATGTATGTGCCTGTGTCTGTGTGCCTTAAATCTCACCGAAGTTCAACTCTTGGCGTTAATGCACATCATCATTACCACCACCGTTAATGGACATCATCATTACCACCACCATCACTATCACCACCATTACAACGATTACCATGACGATCACCATCACATGGATTACCATCACCATCACGATCATCATCATCACCACCACCATCACGACTGACCCAACTGAAATCTGTACCCGGGCCGACCCTCTCTTGAGTCAACTCAGCCTCAAATAAATCCAGCACCTGGTGTAGCCATCATCAGAACAGCGTAGTGAGCGACACTTGCCACACTACCGAGTCGACCGTGCCGGCGTTTAAGAGGTGCTACCCAAGGCCCACGGAACACGCACGTTATTGCAATACCCGATCAATCAACGTCCTTTATTTAACCCGAAAGGTAAACGGAGATTCATTTTAGGAAGAGCGCCGGGCATGAACCGGCTCCCCTCGCATCGACATCGACCCGGGCGCCACGCGGGTAGCTGGCTCAGGTGACGCTCGCACAACGCAACGCTAGCTCCGCACACACACACGCCGACCCGAACACAAACTCCACGTTAATTAAAAAGGCTTCGATAGATATTGGAACAGCGAACGCTGAGCCAAGGACGGCTTTATGGGGATCAGGTGTCGAGGGATATTATCACCATCATCATTCATATGTGGTCGGTAAAATGAGCACCAAATGGAAACGATGCACCCTTTGATGCACGCAAGTCGATATTGGTAACTCATAATCAACGACGCAGCAATCCATCAGGCACCTGCACACCGATTCATCGCTCCATCTCCGCAGTGGATGACGTCACCTTGGGTACGTCAGTCTCGACGGCGAGCCATCGTCTTGCCTAGCGACGCGTGCTGCCCAAGGCCAGGCACTTTACTTAAAAATCGACATCACGTCTGGAACCTGCATGCGTGCGTGCGTGCTTTCTCCAATCCACACGTTCCTCTTTCTATCTCTCGGTGCAATTCTGAGCATGTGCGCATCTCCACACTTCTTTTTGTACTTTTCAGCTTTTTTTGTTCCATCTTCTTTGTCAGTGTCCATGCTTTCCAAATCCATGTGTCGTGGCAGGCAATACACATCGATTACATTAGCCGTACCATACAAGTAGGGCACGTGCCATAGATTCACGCGGCACAATAACCCTCCTGCATTCACCGGATGGCTCTATATATTCAAGGCATTGTGTTGCACTCTGGGTAAGATGCATTTAGCAGGGGCAGAGCACAATATAAACACTGCATGGCCCAGGGCTAAATCCCAGCATTGTTCCTAGCAGATCGTTCATGGTCCGCGAGTGGCTCTGCGAGATGGCCCGGCTCCGGTCCCACGGTCAGCTCCGTGGGATCGGCCAGCTCTGTGGGAACGGCTGATCCATGGAACCTGCCAGCATCACAAGACCATCCGTCTCTTTTGGGATTGCCTTCGCCGCGTGTATTTATTCTACTCCTTGCGGTCGTCAATGCCACGGAAGTCATTTGACGGTGATTGAAGGCAGCATTCAATGAAGGCTGCGTCACAGGCGGCTGAACTTGTCAGTGTGTCTGTGTGTGTTTGAGTGTTGCGTGTGTTTGTTTCTGTGTGTATGAGAGTGTGTCTGTGTGTATAAGCACGTGTGTTGGTGCATCTTCTTCTGCATGTTTTACAAGTGCGTGCGTATGTGTTTCAGGCGGCCGGGAGTGATATTGGCCACCCAACCCCCTCGGTAACCGTTCCAGCCTTAATAGGTTCACACAAACAGCACTTGCCCCAGCAGTCTATTAAAGGCTATACGGGAGATATTTGTCTTTATGTCTGGGTGTTTGTGTGTATGTATGCGGGTGGGTGGGTATGCAATTGGTATCTAACACTGTCTTGGGCCTCAAATGGGTACCTGGTGCAACGTGTCGCCACTATGGAGACGAAGGTGGCCGGGCCTGTTACTGGCCACACACCTGCTCGTATGACATGCCAGCCTTAATGGGTGCTCGCTAACAGCACTTGCCCAAACATCCTGTTAAGGCTATACGGGGGATCGTTGCCTTTGCGCGGAGCAATAGCGCAGTGGTTATTGCACTGCACTAAGAATCTCGTGACCCGAGTTTGATTTACGCTAATGGCCAACATCAGTGGTGCTGATCTGAATCAGTCCTGCCCCCACCCCTCTACTCCCCTCCCCCAAGTACATGGTATGGTAATTCAGATTTATTGCTCTGCTGATGAGACTCAGAGAGGGCAAAACCGGCCCAGGAGACTCCCAACACTGGCAGCTCTTAATGTGACTGCTGCTTTGTTGGGGAGACACAGGCCCTTATCTGCTCATTGCTGATCGCATGGTTACATCTCGTGTTCAATACATGGACCATGTACCCCTCTTTTGGGAAATCCACTGCTGGACGTGCGCCCCTCCACACCGTGCAGATCGTGGGTTTTTTTCTAACCAAACTTCACCACGCAGGCCGGCGCTACGGTGCATAAAACGCCTCCATGCAGCGTCCTACAGCGCATGTTCAACGCATGGCAGTTGCACATCCAACCCACTACGATCCAGGCTCATTTTTTCCTGCCTAGCTTTCGAGATCGGGCAAGTTACGGGGCGATTTGGTCAAAGCCCGCGTCGTCGGACCCACAGAGTGAGTTTTAAATAAGGGAGCGGAAAAAAACTTTTTCCACACTCACGCCGCACTTTGTGGAATCGCGGATAAAGCGGAGGAACGAGCGGCCCACATCTGAGACCACCGCAGCTCTCTCCTCCGTGTCGCGGTCACTCTGCCCCCCTGCCTCCCTATCTCCCTCTCGTCGTCAAAATATCGATTTTCACTCCGTTGAATAAGTGTCGATATTTAACACGTGTCCAAAAGATTTTTTTTTTCAGCCATCGAATTTTTAAAACCACAACCCACGCCGCTATCGGGAAACCAATCTCCCGGCACTCAAGATACAGCACGGCTTTATTATCTTTTATTGCTATCTCGATCATTTATTTGTGCTTTTTGTTGTACTTTTTTACCTGCGAGGGCCGAGATGACCACACCATCACTGAACAGAGGTACTCAATCAAAGCAGAGGCAACCTCGGGCAGCCACAGACCAAATTCGCACACCAAACACCGCAGGTGATGATTACGTAAGTCACAACCGTGGTTCGCAGTAGCCAGGTTGCCTGGATTCGTAGTGCAGTGCGCAAACTGGCACGACGGTAACACTGCACAGATACAACGATTCTCCATATAGCCTTACAGACTGTTGGGCGAGTGCTGTTAGTGAGGATCTATCGAGGCCAATTCGGCACACAAGCAAGTGACGTGGCCACATTGCACCAGGTACTCATTTAGTCGATCTAGGGCGAGAGCCAGGAACGGTTCAGATATTTCTCCACTGTTTATTGGTCATGAGCAGGAATTGAACTCGGATCTTCGGGTTCGTAGCATAACCACTGCACTACCACTCCCCACTGTGTGAACATAAGACAAGACAAAGATCCCCCGTATAGAATTTAACAAACTGTTGGGGAAAGTGCTATTAGCAAGCAGCTATGAAAGCTGTCACGGAACACGAACAGGTGGGTAGCAAGCACCATGCCCAGCCGCCTTTGTCTCACCAGTAGCAGTGTTTACACACCACACCAGGTACTCATTTGAGGCTGAGCCGACCTAAAGGAGGCTGGGGACCGGTTCATATAACCGTCACTGGTGTTAGCCATGACTAGGATTCTAACACGGGTCGTGGGGTTTGTTATGCAGGACGCTTACCGCTGCACCACCGCTCCCCCCCCCCCCCCCCGTGAACGCACACACACATCACAGAGGTGTGACCGCGAGCACGTACGCACGCGAGGCCGCAGCTGAGTCCTCGCCGCTGCTCGACTGCACCTGGGGCGCGGCGCTCTTCCGCGGCGCGGCGCTTTGAAGGGGAAACAAAAAAAAACGCATCCCGCTTGCGGCTTTCATCTGCTCATTAAAGACACGGTGGGGGTGGGGGATGGGGCCATGCTGGAAAGGGGGTTTCACGGTGGGATGCTGCCAGTGTTCCACCCTTCCGGGTTCCTTCCGCAATCCGCCCGACGACGATCGGAGGCGTTCGAGTAACCCTTGAATACTGCCGATCTCGACATATCTCGGAAGCTTGAGCAGAGTTGAACCTTGCTTTGTCCTTGGATGGTAGACCGCCTGGAGTTGGCAGGATACTAGAATCCAAGAGAGTGTAACTCCGTTGGATGCTTGGTGGGGTTTTCCCTGAGCCCATCGGATTGCTACCCGGATTAAGTCAAAAGCTCAATCATGGTATTGGGCCAAACATTTCCCATGCGGTACCCTTCTGAAATAGTTTGGAGACTCCACGTGGCTGTCCCGAGTAAATAAAGGGCACTGTTGTTTATATCATTACGACGATATAAACAACAGTGCCGCCGGGGTCCAGGTTATGCGAGGCAGGTGGGAAACGACGGAGTTGAAATGAAAATGAACAGGGCGCTGTCCGTGGTGCTGAAGATATTGTGTGAAGTGTGGATGTGCGGAGTTGTTGGAGGAGTGGGGGGCGTGGGGTGAAATCACACTCATCAGCAGCTCAGAATGAAAAAGAGCAATGGGTGGTGTTCATCTCCACTGGGGGTGGAAATTCCACGTTTCAATGCCAGGGGCCATGGTGACATGTGTTGTTTGAGCGATCTAAACCTGTTATTTTGTCAACATATATTTTTTAACATATATGTCTATACCACTAGACCACCCGGCAACACCGCTAGACCGCCTGGCACGACCGCTAGACCACCTGGCACTACGGCTACATTATCCGGCATAATCACTAGACTACCTCCAGACCGTTTGTTACATTAACCACTGAAACCAAACCCACTGTAAGCGCAGATCTGAGTTTTGACAAAGAATTCTCATAAGCGCTGCGCCCCACTCAGTAGTCTGACAAGCACGCAGCCAGCGAAACGAACACTTCACAGCTCAGACACGCGACAACGCACTCATCCGTCGTCGATTTACAGCACAGGGATTTTATTATTTTTTCATATTCCATGTTAAGTCTTAAATTGTCTCCGCACTCCAGGATTTACAAACTTCACGTGGGCGAAAGTGCCTCCCCGCACCCGTGTGTGTGTGGGCTCGTGAGCGCGAGCGTTTGCGTCCGTGCACGTAGATCTGAGGGTAACGCACCGAGCTTCCTTCAGGTTATTTATACTGCAATTCTTTTCCTTTGACGGTCCTTCGGTCAGACTCCTTGGTTCGTTTTCTTAAATAAAAACCGAACGTAAATCATCATCATCAGTCACTGTCTTGCATGCCACTTGGATGAAGGCCTCCCGCGCCGTCGCCATCCATCACGGTCCCGCGAAGCCACGATCCGTCACACTCCTCCACTTGAACCGTTCCGCATTGCGCTCCATCTCCGCGACGGGTTCTCTCCTTCGGCTGACATTCCATCACCACTCTTGTCCGTTGGCCATCGTCCCCTTCGAGTGATGGGTCCTGCCCAAACCCAAGGCAATATGCCGCTTGAGATTTGCATTTGTATCCCGATCAACGTGCTCTTCTTTCTATCATTTGTAAATATGAGCATCCCATTGTACCATGCTGCTTTGCACACTTTTCAGATTGTGCTCCATTTTAATTGTCATTGTCTAAGCAAAAAGAAACCATCTAATGATTGATTTGTTACAGCGTAGTAGTCCGTGCAAATTGCATCTCACGATCGCTTAGGAACCACGGGCCAAGCTGGAAGGCTGCCAGGCAGTGACCCACGGCCAACAATTGCTCTGCAGTTCTCTACATATCAAGATGTTTGCAGCCAACTAGTGAGAGTTTATACCTGCCCACGTCTCTGATCCACACGTCAAAGTGGGTACTATGCACCGTGTGAAAACATTCTCCTGTGGCCACATTGCTCATTGGCTCTTCATTACCAAATTCAAGTTTTGCAAAAAGCAATTCGACTCTGCCCTTGCTCACCTCGTTATTTCACCATTCCGATCCTGATCAGCCTCATACACCGAGGGGCGATCATTGAGCGTGAATTGAGATGTAGATGCTAAGACAATGTGAGAAAAATCTGAATTATGGATTATGTCTTCCCTTACGTAAGAGGCTAAGAGCTTAAAATGGTTTCCCATTCAACTGAGCACGGGACGGTGCTCAACTCCTGTTTATTGGTGACAATTCCACGTTAATATGGTGGGGCCACATCTTTCCATAGGGACAACAATTGCCATAACGACAATTGTGGCCCTGAGGTGGCCAAGAGATGGCAGCGCTGAGAGTGCCAGTCGCAGTACACGTGAGTTGTCTTCGGGAATTCCGGTTTCCTTCCAGATGAAGATAAGCAACTGTCCTATCATGCCAAAACAGGACCCCCTCCTGCAAGAGTCTTAAGCCTCAGCGAGATTCCCGGCTAAGTAATTGGCATTGTTATGATTATTTTTGTTGTTGATAAATAAATACTAATTTGCATTCTGATTGTCAAGTCACCCCAGGCCACGTCAGTCATGTCGGTTGTTCGACCATACTTCCTCCCCAATGCCGGACAGTGCGGGTTCTTGAAAGGGGGTTTTGGGCGGTAAAGAGGGGTTTGCCCAAGGCCGTTTCAGGTTTTCACCCACAACGGATGTTAGCCATAGCCTGGAATTAAACTCAGGGGGCAGGGTTCATAGTGCCGTGCACTCACCCCTGGCATTGTTAAGTGAGCAAATGTAGTTGTAGCAGGGCATTTTAGTCCCATGTTTGAGTTTCATTTACTCAATCTATTGTCCGAAAAGAAAGACGTGACCTCAGCTTTCGGCTGACTGCTGCATTGTGCAGGGTCGCCGTTGTCGAGACGGCGTTGATGTGCGAGCATGAAGATGTTGTTACATCGCGGGATCCCGAGAGATGGTGCCGCACTGGGGAGGCCTTCGTCCAGCAGTGGATCGACCACTGCTGATGCTGACGATTGAAGTGTACGTCTGCATGTGTAAATCTGGCCGGGTGGCGTAAGGTCAAACACTGGTCAGAGATCAACTCCGCTCATAATCGCCCTGTAGAGAAATAGAATAAGTACCACTTTGTGCGAAGTCACTGTAGATCCTAGAACGGACAAACGTGTCCCCTGCCACGGGAATGTGGAATTTCCACCAACGGCGACCAACACCGTCAGGCAGTTGTAAGATCACGGGTACGTTGCAAACGTGACTTGTTGAGCAGCTATTTTTTTTTACTCACTCAAAATGAAATCAAATTAAAACTTATGACAAAAGCTGCCACATTAGCGACGTTCCTAGAGCCGGCGCAACCGCTTTAAATTTACGCGCGGAACCTCGGCGCGGCAAAATGAATTGTTCAGAACGAACCGTTGGCCGCCGAGTTAACGACGGCACGAGAGCGTGGCCGCCCGCCCGCGGTCGCCGACACCAAACTTGCGGAGCTGCGGAGAGGAGTGGAGGCGTCGGAGCGGTGGTGCGAGCCGCCAGGCATAGCGACCCCAACCACAGGGGGCGACGCGCCTGCCGTCCTCTACAGCGCGTCTCACCCATCTCCAGCTCGCTCACACGCTCACGCTCCCGCCCGCCCGCCCGCACTCCAAACAAGACCCTTGCTCGTTACACTCTCCGCTTCATTACGCCCGTCACATATTGATATTTCCGGCCACGTAGTCGTCGGAATAATTATTATTATTGCTAGCTCTTTGAGAACATCTGGCCTACGTGGATGAGCGGGCCGATGCATCCTCCTAAAGAGCTCCCTCGAGTGGAGGCCCATTCCGCCAGCAGTGGCGTGAGCGAGCAGTTGCAGGCCTGCGCCTTCACCTTTTTGTTGTTGTTGATATTTCACGCGCAAGAAATGTGTCCGTGACACTCTGCGTACTCATTCTCCTTGGGGATGTGGCAAAGAGTTCAAGTTACTCAAGACGAGTGAAGATCTTTTGGTACCTTTGTTTGAACCTGTGGATGTGTCTTAGTCGCACTGGCTCGTGTTTATGGGACTTTCACAGAGTAAACACACTTTTTATTTCCCGCATGCACAGCTACATGCGCAAAGACGCTTGGTTAAAGGCTACACTTTTGAATCGATGTGTGCGGACTACTGTGACACTGAGACTTACGAACAAGATGGAACAAAAGCTCAAAAGTGAGCAGAGAAACATGTAAACATGTAGGCCTGGGATAGCAGAGACGCAGAAAAAGGCGCATGTGAATTAGAAAATACGCACGCTCAAGATAAACGTTTATTACTGTTAAGGGTATTAAGTGGGCGATGGCCGGTGGGCGAGACTAAGGGCTGAGTGACAACCAAGTGGGGATCGTGTCCTCGCTGCCGACCCCAAGCAATCATTCATGGGGCTTTTGGCTGAAAAGAAGATATTGCTGGGGCCAGGCCGGGCTGTTAAGCGTTGAATGGAGAATCCGTGCTTGCGTGAGTTGTTGCAGACGCAAGGGATGACATGAAACATGTCGTCTGGCCCCACCAATTGCCAATATCTCAAAATACATTGACTCGTCCGTAAAGAATTGCACCACCAACTGACAAGCAAAGACATATCTCCCGTGTAGCCTCACGGGTTTGCAGCCAGTCCTGTTAGCGAGCACATATTAAAGCCGGCACAATGCCCAAATATCTGTCTATTCTGTGCCTAGGACAGGCCCAGACCTGGTTCATTTACGTTCTGCATGGCTGGAAATCAAACTCAGGTCACTGGGTTCATGGTGCAGTACATGAACTACGGCAAAACACTGCACTCACAGACACACACATAGATCAAAACATACACACATACATAGATCCAAACACACATACACAGATCCAAACACACACAAATCCAAACACATACACACACGCAGGTCTAAACACACACGCAGATCGAAACACACACAAACACACAGATCTAAACACACACACACAAATCAAAACACTCGAGCACACATAGATCAAACACTCGCACACACACAGATCAAAACACTCGCACACACACAGATCAAAACACTCTCTCACACACAGATCCAAACACACACACACAAGATCCAAACATGCTCACACACACACACACAGATCCAAATACAGACGTGCACATACACGCAAAGATCCAAACACAGACGCTCACACACACAATACATACACAGATGCCCAGTATAGACGAGATATGCTGTTTGTGAGCTCCTAGTGAGGCCAGCACAGTTCACAAGGTAGAGGTGTAACCAGTGGCCCTCCCAGCCACCTTTGCCTCCCCAGTACTTGTGTTTAAACACCGCACCAACCGCTCACCCAAGTTCAACAGTCGACCTATGGGAGGCCGAGAGCGAGTGGCTCTCAATCAGAAGGGTTGTAAGTTCGAATCCTTGTTGAGGGGGATTGACTCAGCCATCATCATTCCCTTTGAGGTCAATAAAACGAGTAATGCTTTTTTCTTCTTGGTTCTTTCGGTAAAGTCACGTAGAAGGGAAATAATAAAATAATAGAAATAAAACATAATAAAATAATTCTCACGACGTTTCGACCACAACGCAAGCAGCCGTCCTCAGGTGAAGACCAGGTCTGTCGGGGAGACAGCGTCAGACCTGGCCTTCACCTGAGGACGGCTGCTTGCGTTGTGGCCGAAACGTCGTGAGAATTATTTTATTATGTTTTATTTTTATAATTTTATTATTTCCCTTCTACGTGACTTTACCGAAAGAACCAAGAAGATGAATCCCTGCAGTCACAAAAGCTTTAAATCGAAAAAAGTAACGCTTTGTGTGGGGAGGTCAGCAGTGGTTGTCCTTTGTATAGACTCGCCCCCGCCATAGGAATGGGGAATTTTCACTACTGGTCGAGGGCTAGAAAGGGTTATATGAGCGCTACCTCAATGGCTATTTGTGCCGGAAACCACTTTGATTTTGACACAGGCAAGGTTGGCAGGCCCGATGAGACATCATTATTATTATTATTGAAAAGCACTAATACCGACGACGCCACCACGCCGGGAGGAGAGAAAGTGTTAAACTAAAAAGAACCTCTTCCCCCGTTCTCTGAATAACAGAACACAGACGCCGTGGTATGTGAAGACCTCACGCATACGAATACAAAGATCCCTCGTATTATAGCCTTGACAGACTGTGGCCAGCACCACGCCCGCCCGCCTTTGTCTCCCTAGTAGCGATGTTTACGCACCGCACCAGGTACTCATTTGAGGCCGAGTCGATCTAGGGGAGGCCCAGAACCGATTAAGATAATCGTCACCGGTGGTGGCCGTGAGCGGGAATCCAACTCGGGCCGCCGGGTTCGTAGCGCAGCGCGCTAACCGCTACACCTCCCGCTCCCCACAGACGCACGCACAAGCGCACACGCTCGGTCAGAAGAAACCACAGGGGGTGGGGCACAATCCAGATACGTGGGCCGACGTTACATCACAAGCACAGCCAGAGAGAGAAGAGAGGAAGGAGAGAGAGAGCAGGACAGATAGAGATAAAGGGGCGAAAAGGTGGGTGAGTGGGGGGGGTTACAGAAAGAAATTGATGGATGGGAGGCAAATTGTTAAAACTGATAGTGGACGCGAAAGCGTATGGGAGAATGAATGAGAATTAGCGAGGTGGAGGACAATGTGCGTGCGCGTGTGTGTAAAGACGTATTTGGGGAGCGGCAGTGCAACGGTTAGCACTTCGCTGCACTAGGAAAACCCGGCCACCCGAGTTCGATTCCCGCTCATGGCCAACACCAGTGACGGTTATCTTAACCGGTCCTGGGTCTACTAGGTCGACTCAGCTTCAAATAAGTACCTGGTGCAGTGTGTAAAAATCATTGCCGTTGGGGAGACAAAGGCGGCCGGCGTGGTGCTGGCCACCCACCCCCTCGTGTGCCGTGCCAGCCTTCATAGGTGCTCGCGAACACCACTTTCCCCAACAGTCTGTTACAGGCGAAACGGGAGATCTCTTTGTATCTTTATTAGGTATGCATGTGCACGTATTATGTACACGCGGTGAAGTATGGCCAAACAAACCCCACGATCCGAAAAAGCAGCGAATAATACGAGGTCCGTCTCCCAGCTGCGAACTGACGGAGGGCCGTACGCGACACCTGCGAACAAGGAGCCTCACAGCTCGTCGGATTCCTCCAGCACGAATATGTAAATAAACATTCGGATCCCGATGCCGATGGCACCCGCGGTGTTCATGAGCGCGGCGTGCGCGCGGCCAGGAGCAGGTGGACGGTGCACACGGCCGCAACAGGCCAAGCGGCCCCCGAGGGGACATTCACGCCTCGGGCCTAAATCGCGCGCAGGCACGTTTGCATGACTGAGTCACAGGGATCGCGCCCGATTCCGTCAGATCTTGGAAGCTAAGCGCGGTTGAGAGCCTGGCGAGTGCTCGGATGGGTGAGCGCCAGGCAGGCACGAACAGGTTGCTATAGCAGGCTGCCGTGAGGCCACGTCCTCGACAGACCTGTTCTCCACCTGAGGACGGCTACTTGCGTTGTGGCCGAAACGTCGTGATAATTATTTTATTATGTTTTATTATTATTATTTTATTATTTCCATTCTACGTGACTTTACCGAAAGAACCAAGAAGAAGAAGAAGTGCATTGCTGTACGTATGTCCCTCCCACATGCGCTGACCGGTGTGGTGAAGTATGGTCAGAGGGGGAGAGATGGGGAGTGCTCGGGGAAGGGAGGGGGTGCAGCGGGGAGAGAGATAGAGGTGGGGAGAGACGGGGATATAAAGAGGGATAGATGGGGAGGGAGGGGGAGTATCAGGGAGAGAGGGGGGGGAGGGAGTACAGGTCAGAACTCACAGGACCAGGATGAGTCTCGTTTGCAAGAGTGACCTGGGGGGATGACTCTGCCAGGAGGGGGCGATGATTACTGCTGTCGACAATCTAAATTTGCTATGAAATATTCCATTTGGCAAATGTGGACCCTGATGCCGGGACGCAATGGCCTAACTCTTGCGACTGGCATCAACTGTGAAGCGGACGCCACAAAGGATGGACGACTGTCACTACACCCGCAGTATTAATGGGGGCGGCCGCTTGGGTTTCAACCGTGAACCTCTGCAACGAGCGGCGAATGCGCGGCCGCTGCGCCGCGTCGCCAGAGGGAGTGAGGAACGCAGAGAGGGGAGAGATGGGGAGAGAGAAGACGGATAGCAAAGAGATAAGGGGGGAAGAGGGGGAGGGAGAGACGGTGGGGGGGGAGATGGGAGAAAGAGGGACGAGAGATACAGTGGGGAGAGAGAGAGGGAGTGAGGCAGAGAGGTGGGGTTTTACATAAAGCAAAGTTAAAAAAAAAATTACAAAATGATGAACGAAGCAAAGTGCCGACTACACCGAGCATCTTCTTGTTTCCACTGATCGTAAAGAAAAAAGAGGCAGACAGGGAGAGAGAGTGGGAGGGAGAGATTAGGAGAGAGAGACGAGGAAAGCGAGGGAGGGAGTGAGGCAGTGTGAGGAATGGGGAGAGGGATTGAGGTAGAGATTGCGAGAGAGGGGGAGATTGGGAGAGAGAGGGAGAGTCAAGGAGAGCGAGGGAGGGAGCGAGGCAGAGAGGGAGAAATGGGGAGAGAGAGGGAGTGAGGCAGAGAGGAGGGAGAGATTGGAAGAGAGAGGGAGGGAGCGAGGCAGAGAGGGAGGCGCATCTGTGGCGGTGACGACAGCCAACACCACCCGGGGCCGATAAAAACCTCTCAGTAAAGCAATCACTGCAGGAGACAGCGCGGGAGAGGGCGAGCAACACAGAGAGAGAGGAGGCGGAGGAGGAGGAGAGGGACAACACTCGCGTGACAAGACGGAGCGAGACACGGACAGGCGGGCAGAGACCGGCGTAAAGCGGCGAGGAGTGCAGCAAAGAGACAGCGACGCGAGCACAAAGGCAAAGATACAAAGACACGCACACAACACAGAGGAAGTGACACAGAGAAAGAGAGAGAGAGACGCGAAGCCGGGAGAGAGGGAGACGCCGTGAGTCCACGGCCGCACAGCGGGTTCGGCATGCCGCCTGCGCAGCCAGTGGCGGCCGCCTGCTGGAGTCGCACGAGAAGAGGTGTGTGTGTCTGTGCCTCCCTCCCTCCTGTCCCTCTACCCCCCTCCCCTGCCACTTCAAACACACACCTCCACCCCGGTGCTCTCTGCCACTCACCAGGCACTGCGCTCAGCACGCGGAAGGACAGACGGCACACGCACCGGCACACGCACGCGCGCGCGCACGCACACACATACATACATGCAAAGATCCCCCCTATAGCCTGAAGAGACTGTTGGGGCGAGTGCTGTTAGCGAGCACCTATGAAGGCCGGCACGGCACACGAGGGGGTGGGTGGGCCAACACCACGCCCGACCGCCTTTGTTTCCCCAGTGGCGATGTTTACACATCGCACCAGGTACTCATTTGAGGCTGAGTCGACCTAGGGCAGGCCTTTGGCCGTGAGCGGGAATCGAACTCGGGTCGCTTGGTTCGTAGCGCAGCGCGATAACCGCGACACCACCACACACACACAAAAAGACGAAGGTCACCTGAATATCCTGAACAGACTGTTGAGGAAAGTGTTGTTAGGCTCCGTTGTTAGGCTCGCGCAGACGCAGCACACACAAGTAATCGTGGACACAGGCACCCGCGCACATAACGCACACGTGCACTCGCACCAACGTGCGCACGCACATACACACGTGCACAAGCACGCACAAGCATGCACGCACAAGCACACGCACAAGCATGCACGCACAAGCACACGCATGCACGCACAAGCACACGCATGCACACGCATGCACGCACAAGCACACACGCATACATCCACTCATGCAATCCTGCACGTAAGTATACACACACAATTACACACCCGTACGCATGAAGCCACATCCACACACACCCCCGCGCACACACACACACACGTTCGCCAAAGTAATTCACATAATACATTGAATAGGCGTGTGCCAAGACGCATACAAGTACTGTGAGCACTTTTGAACGCCGGCATGGCACATGATGGGGGTAGGTGGCCAACACCATGCCTGGCCGCCTTTGTCTCCCCAGTGCTAGTGTGTATATACCACTCCAGGTACTCAGTGAAGGCTAAATCAACCTCGGGCTTATTCACATATTTCCCATTGTTCTTGGTGGCAAATATTTGCACACACACGCGCACGTATGCTCAGAAGCACACATACAAATAAACATGAACAAATGCACACACGCGCCCGCGCCGACGCAAGTACACACAAACACAAGCACACGTGCATGTACACACACACACGCACAAGCAGGCGCGCACAAACACAAGCGCAAAGACAAACACACACACGCACACACATCCACACACGCGCACAGACAAACACATGCACACGCACATCCACACACAAATGCGAAACCGTTTGCTCCGTGGAAAATAAAGAAGCCCTGATGCTCAATGCGTTTGACTGTCAACGCTGCTACCGGTGGCAGCTCATACGTGGTTCCATAGACGTGTGGTTAGACTTGACACGTGGTTTCCAGAGACGCATCGTTTGATTAGACCTGTGGTTTAAAGAGACACGTGGTTTGGATATACGTGTGGTTGCAGAGACACGTGATACGAATCGGCGCGTGGTTGCATGGACAAGTAGTTTTAATAGACGCGTGGTTTGCATAGACCTGAAGTTTCAAGAGACACGTGGTTTGAATGAACCTGTGGTTTCGTGAGACACGTGGCTTGAATATACGTGTGGTTGCAGAGACACGTGGTGCGAATGGACAAGTAGTTTTAATAGACGCGTGGTTTCAAGGGGCAGGTGGTTTGAATAGACCTGAGGTTTCAATAGACTTGTAGTACGAATAGACCTGTGGTTTCAAGAGACACGTCGTTTGAATAGACGTGTGGTTTGAATAAACGCATGGTTTTAATCGACGTGTGGTTGCATAAACCCTTGGTTATATAAAAGGGTCAGAGGCAAGTGCTTTTGACGAGCGTGTGTTGAGGCCGGGTCACTCGTGTGGTTGGGGGGTGGCCGCCTTTGTCTCCCTAGCGGCGATGTTTCCGACGCTGTGCACATTTGATGATGAGCTCAGACACTAGAGGCTTCGGCCGGGTTTCTGATTATCAACATTCTGCTCGTGCTGCTAACGGTGATGATGATGATGATCATATGCGTTGTGGCTCGTGGGTGAACTCAAGGCACCGGGTTAGCAGCGCCGTGAGTTTGCTATGAATGACCACGGTGGAAATACCACCATTACCACCGTCACATACACCACCACCACCACCATCAATAAATAACACCACCATCACCGCAACCACCATCAACACACCACAACCACCATCACAATAATCTCCACGATCAACACAACCACCAACCACTACCATCAACACCACAACCACTACCATCAACACCACAACCAACACCACCAAAGACGCCCCCCCCCCCTATTATAGCCTTAACAGACTGTAGGAGCAACTGCTGTTAGCGAGCACCTATGAAGGCCGGTACGGCACACAAGGTGGGTGGCCAACACCAGGCCCGGTCGCCTTTGTCTCCCCAGTGGCGATGTTTACACAACATACCAGGTATTGTACTCATTTGAGGCTGAGTCGACCTAGGAGAGGCCCAGGACCGATTGAGATAATCGTCACTGGTGTTGGCAGCACCACCACCACAAACGGCCAGCAGCAAGCATCAGGAGCAACAAAACCCCGGTGGTTTGCGCGAATCAATTCCGCCTGTCGGACATGAGGCAGCATTTGTACAATCCCCCACTCATCCGCAGCAGCCGCCGACTGTGGTGTGTGGGAGGGAGAGGATTGTGGGGGGAAGGGGGGGGGCACTGTCCCTATCCATGCGCGGTGGCGGCGTGCGCTCTTGAGCTTCACCTCATCTCGCTGTTCGTTTCTTTAAAAATATAAAATTCTCCTTCCCCCCCCCCCGTTCAATCCCTCGGAAATCTCGCGAGAGCGCTGCATCGGCCCCCACGACTTTGAGAACGGCCCCGCGGAATGAGATATCACAAAACTACATCTGAAATCCCTTCAATATTATGATGCATAGCAATTTTAACTTGTAACTCTCCGCACAGTATTTGCTCCCTTTCGATGACAGAGAATGTATCATGGGTGCGAGGAACCACAGTTAAGCAGAAAGGAGGCCATACGATGAGCCGGCGCCAACAATTGCCCAAGCCCTGCGGTCCTCTATACATTAAGATGTTATTGGCCAAATTAATGTTGGAGGAAACCGGAGCACCCGAAGAAAACCCACACGAGTGAGGGAGGGGGCAACACTCTATCCCATACAGACGGAACAGGTTGAGTCCACATTTGCTGTACCACCTTCTGGCGAGCCAGGGTATGGCACCTCTAAAAACATTCACACGATCCACCAACCCTCACCTCCACAGAGTACAGGTGCGTGTCACTACCGCCCCGGCTAAAGCGACATCTTAAGCACACTAGGGGTGGCACTTTCGCACAGCCCTGTTACGTAGAGAAGTGTTCGTCACATCACAGTAAAACTAATATTTCTAATAACGGTGGGCTGGAACGGTGACAATTTTAGCACAAAACCACATTTAATATAATGCTCTTTGTAAAGCCAATGGTGACTGGGCAAGTACCATCAATTCATGACACAGTTTAAACTAAACCGATAAACTATTTATTTTTATTTTACCAGGTAAGGCCCACTCAGTTATATAGCTCGCTCTTATTCAGAAGAGACCTGGCCACAAATGATCGCTCAACCAAGTGGCTTATCATGTGGAAATTTATAGCAGCCAAATAATCCAAAATGCATGTTTCTAAATGTGGAAGGAAAAACCGGAGGACCCATAGAAAAAGCCACGCAACCACGGGGAGAACATAGAAACTCCAAATATACAGCAGCCGTCAGGGTCGGTATCGAACCTACGACCTCCTGTATCCCAGGCGAGGTAGTTAACATCTCGCCACCGTGACGAGATGTTAATGGGTTCAAACCCAGGATCTCAGCAGTGCCAGCTCAACGCTGTGACCTCAGCAACCCGGCTACCTTAGGCACTGAGCCTGGCTCTTGGCTCCGCACCTCAAGGGCCACGGTTATTTACGTCCCTGACATACGGTGCCTGTTATGAATCGCATTAGCATTATCATTATTGTGCGCACTCGCTCTTCTCCCCGGTTACGGCGATGACATACGATACAAATTTACAAAGGAACACCTCACAAACATCGGTCACGAATCTAATTAATAAACTCGCCGCGTGTCACAGCCTTGGTTGGGTCGTGCAGCGCGACAACGGCACAAATTTCAAGCGGCACTTCCGGCACCGTGGACAGCGCTGCGATAATTGCGGCCGCTTGCCTCCCGTAACCTGCGCCGAACGGCACTCGTGCCGACGACACGAATAACAATCGCGGGCCTTTATTTAACCCAAGAGAAGCCTCGCCAAGCCTCAGGACTCTCTTTGTCAAGCGAGGGCTCCCGCTACATTGGGCATTGACAGGCCAGCTCTGCCAATGGGGAGTTTTTGGGCTTCGCGTGGGAGGAAAGCCGGAGAACCCCGGTGGTCACCCATCCAAGTAACTCGCCAGGCTCGTCCCTCTGCTTCGCTTCTGAGATCTGACGAGAATTGGGGCGCATTCTGCGTAGTTTGAATGTAGGCCGGGAAAAATATTCCTCCCGGCCCTGGCAGCAATAAAGAATTCAGGGGGTGGGGGGGCTGAGAGGGGTGACATTGCACTTGAGACGTCCTCAGAGACTTCAAACCTCAGAGGTGTGAGCTTGAGTAATCGTGACAATCAATGGACTAGAACGTTACGTTATTCAGTTAAACGATTAAACAGTCTCCTTCACTCTCTGTTCCACCCATTTTTTTATGCATCACAGTAGAAGCCGTATTTAAGCATTTTCTCTTGGGAGCAAGGACACATGTGCTGATGTCGGATGCAGCGTGCCTATACCAGAAATTGTACTTTACCTTCACCCCCACCCCCACTCCCATCCCCACCTCTATCCACCAGCGTAATGTAAGAATGTGTAGCTTATATCAGAATTGCGCCTGAAATCTAGCTTCCGCTGTATTTGCCAGGTCGCAACCCTCGCCACCCCCCGCCCGCTCCCTACTCTAATGACAACATAACCCCTCCCCCCCACTAAGCATCAGGGCCCAGCCGTTTGAGAAATGTCACTGTTGACAGACAGCGGTGAGAGGACGAGGGAGAGGAGGGAAGCGAGGCGGGCGAGGGAGTGAGCGGGCAGGCGGACATTAAAAACAGACGTTGATTGATGGCGGCAAATTGTTGGCCGAACGGTGTGTACGGCAGATACGGTCAGGTGGCAAGGGACGACGCTCTCAGACGAGAGTTGATTCATTAGCGACGAGCGCGAGCGGTGAGGTTTGCAGGTGACACGTGTCTGATTGTGGGGGCCTTACCAGCGGCACAAGACCCTCTGCTCGTGGTGTCGCAGTGTGATGGTGTGGCAGTGTGGCGGTGTTGTGGTGTGGTGTTGCAGTGTTGTGGTTGCAGTGTGACGTTGTCGTGGTGTCGCGACGTGAGTAAACGTGACCGTCGTCGTTTACAGCTCAGGCCGTCCTTCCCGGTCCCAAGCTGGGCCATTCGCTTTGCCTCCCAGTTCACTGTTTAAATGCCAGCTGTTCTTTTGTTGCCAGATATATAATTGGTTGTCTGGCATTCAAGAGGAACAGCAGGGATTCATACATCACGGCTGCCAAACACAGGTCACAACGACAAATGGGCCAGCAACAAACAGCACAGCAACACAGTTGGATCGCGATGAGTTAAAATAAAAAAAAAACTGTCCACGGTCCACATCGTCATTCCTGTCCCCATCATTATGGTCGTCGCTGAGGTTGCTTAAATGAGCACCACGTGGTGAGGCCAAATCGAACAACAGTCAAAAAATATCAGCTGTCGCGCAAATCTCTCAATCCCGAGTCCTGCCATTCCAATTACTGCTGCAACAAAGCAGAGGCCCACTACACTCACTGCCACTCAACCCGTCTCGCCACAGACCTTGGAAACACAACAAACGGACACGTGAACATTTATAAACAGACAACAATTCAATTTTATCGCCGGTAACGATTAGATTTTTTGTTCAAATTGGTTTGGGGGGGCAAAAAAATACCACCGAATGCCTTTGAACATCCATACAGATATATCTTTTTTCATTGAATGATTTATTTCATCGATGCCAGAGCGCAGTCGTTTTAATCTCTGGCGAGGTGGCAACGCCACGTTGATTCCTCTGCGCGGAGCGCGGCACGCGACAATAAAATAATGAATCTGTTCCAGAGCCGTTATTTGATTCATTATTTGTTTTCCTGTGATTACCTCTGTGGGCGACTCCACGCTGCTGGTAATTAAGTGGAAGAAGGACAAGGGGGGTGGGGGGGGTATGAGGCACAAAAAGTAATAAAAATAATCGTAATAAGATACATCGGCGGGACGAACAGTGCCACTCAAATTAGTGCCCCCAATTAAATGTAATTGTGTTCAGACGCCGCCGTATCGAGCTCACGCTCGTTCACATTAGTGGACGACGGGGAATTGGAGGACGGGGGATTGGTGCTTGAGCCTTTGGCCCGAGAACGGCTTATCGTTACCACCCGGGGTGGCAAATGCTAATGAAGAGTTTTTTTTTTAAAGGCCTTCTATCTCCCGATCGCGGATCCGAATGATGGCAAGGTCACCGCAGTTGCCGGTTTGTGAGAAGAATGTCATCAAACAAGGGCAGTGCAGTACGCGCGATAGCTAATATCGTCTTGGAAAAGAGTTACAGTATTGTGATAGGAACCACATACGGAATATGAAACAAAATAGGCGTGCATAGAAACGAGACAGTGCCGTCATGTATGCTAAGATTTCTGCCCGTGGTGGACAACGCCCAAAGTGGACACTACATGTGGTGGACACGACTGACCCCCGTGGCTCATGGGCTCGACGGAAATGTCGCTCACGTTCACGTGACCGATACGGAGGGGCTTGCGGTCGCGGGGTCGAGGGTCAACGCGAGCATGGAGTTTACCCTCTGCTCAATCGGGGCACCTGGGTTCGGCCTACCATACACGAGCTTAGCCACGTCCTGTACCGTGTCGTACCACTACACCTCCCAAGTGCCCAGCTGGGCAGTGCCTGACTCAAATGGGAACGTCTCGGTCTCGTGACGTTACGCCAAGAGCACAGTTGGAATAGAATTGGGAAAAGAAAACATAAAAACCCTGACACCGAGACCGTTACAAGTGAAAGTGTCTACTTGGACAGAGCCCAGACTGTGCACATTCCACATTCTCATTTCAAAGTTTTTCCCTTTCTTTGGTGCCACTAAACGATACAGTGGTACTTGTTTTATCGACTGGGCAGGGACAATTAACAGGGCAGAGTCCACTGTGACCGGGATTTGAACCCATAGCTTTCTGACTGGGAGTCTGTTTATCTGAACCGCTTTGCCACCCGCAGACTGCAGTAGGGGCTGTGTAATGTATGTCTGCAATGTAGCGCAGGTGACACATGGAATTGGACATTAACAGGTATTGCCTATTACAGGAAATGCCATTGCAGAGTGAAGATAAGCACCAGCCTGGAGCTAAGGTGCAAAGGAAAGTGCCGAGCCACTGTCACGGCACCATCACGCAAGGCGACGTATCGTATACGCAAGAGTAACGGCCCCTTTTGTCACTCCACTGCTGGATGAAGGAATCCTAATGCCCGGCACGTCGGGGGGGGGGGGGTTGTTTGACTACACTTCACCGCTCCGGGCGAGCTGAAATTTTAGCCACGATGTTTCCGCTTGCTCGTGTCTGTGCGTCGTGGTGGAATTCCAGCACAATGTATGTCCGCAACACTTAACGGGATTGCGTTACACTAACCGGAGGAGGGGTGTATGGTGCCTGGATGCGGACGAGGAGCTAATTGTATAAAAAAAACGCGATTCGGAAATCTGAAAATCCACAGCAATTGCGCCGTCGATGTTCCTGGGTTGCTGGAGCCGGTTCAAGAGCTTTATGCTCTTGAGTGGCAGGAGGTGGCCGTTTGGCTCAGGGGTCGCAGTAATTAGCTGGCACTGATGAGAGCCTGGGTTCAAATCTGGGTTTTAGCCAGCCCGTGATTAATGTGGGTTCTGTTTGTATGTAGCCAACCATGCCAATCGGAGATGCGGGGGAAGGACAACAAACTAAAAATCGAGATTTAAGAGTGCATAACTCCAGTGTCTTCCTAATATTGGAAGGAAGAGCATTCCAGATGGCCGCAGAAGCGCATCTGAAGGCGCACAATGCAATGACCATCTTTGTTTGATGTCCAGCCAAACTTCTGGTCGCTAATGACTGCATTAAAAAACCCATTATATGAAATTTAGATTTTCGCTTAATTTGGCCAAAAAATTCCATCTCTGATATATGTTTTCTTTGCTTGACTGCCATATGATGAACATCTCTAAATCAAGACACGCGGTTCAAGAGCTCACTTGGAGAGATCTGAGAAGTAGTTCTGTGATATTTCATTCCACAGGACTGTTCCCGCGAGAAGTTCCGGCCGGAAATTTAATCTCGTGACATGACGCCGACAGCACAACTGTAATAAAACTGGGGTGGAGATACAAAAGGGAAATTTAAAATAAATATATGACGAACAAGCAGGTGCAGTGCTCAGAAAAAGGTCCCACATTTGCTCGAACTCGCATTCAGCGCCCGTCTTTTGAACTCACGCAAATGCGAGACAGACAGAGAAAGAGAGATGGTGTGAGAGAGATTAATAAAAACAACTATCGCGAGACAGAGCAACTCGCACCCACGCGCACGATGGAAAACACAGATACATCGGCTGCACAATAAACAGATTTCATGTCTCACATACCTCCTCATCATCCTCTGTGTGCTAGGCGAGGGGGGTAGGGTAAATGTCAGGAATTGCAACTTTCAAAGCCGTCTGTCTGACACTCTGTAACATAACAACTTTCACCGAGGGGGGGGGTGCAGGGGAGGGGGGCAGCGCAAGTAACTTGTCTACGAGAGCGCCGTAAGTCTTGTTTACCCAATTTTGCCTGCAATCCTATCAACGTAGATGCCGCAAACCGTCCTCATTAAGTTCCAAGTACAGATGTTTAAATGTTAAACTGGGAGGCAGCGAGTGTACGGACATTTCATATTGCATTAGACACGACGATCGGGACACAGTGCCCACGCTAATATAATATCAGAGACAAAGATCCCCCGTACAGCCTTAACAGACTGTTGGGGCAAGTCCTGTTAGCGAGCAGGACCTATGAAAGACACACACAGAGCGTTACACGATGCGCACACACACACACACGATAGATATGCGATGTTACGTAAGATGTATGGACACAATGCACACACAAATATAGCATCAAAAACACACGCAGATGGACAGTAGTGGTGCAGCGGTTAGCGCACTGCGCTATGAACCCCAATTCGCTTCTCACTCACAGCTAGTATCAGTGACAAATATATTAACTAATCCTGGGCCTCCCCTAGGTCGACTCAGCCTTAAATGAGTATCTTCTACAGTGTGTGAACATAAGCATTGGGGAGACAAAGGCTGTGTGTGTTGTGCTGGCCACACACCCCATCGTGCACTGTGCCCGCCTTAATTGGCGCCCGCTAACAGCACTCGCCTCAGAAGCCTGTGAAAGGCGATGTGTGGAATCTGTGTCTCTGTATTGCGGCACACTGTGTGTCTGTGCGTGTGTGTGGTGCATCAGCCAGTCATCTCGGTCATCTCGGTAAGTCGACCCGTGGCACCTGCTGGGTTTGCCCCGTGACCTCCTGCCAGCGGGCGTTCGACACTTCACATGGCCTCAAGGTGCACTTGGCCTGGCACAAGCGTCGTGGTGACGTCACCACCACTTAGTGGCGAATGGCAGTTGTTGTTGTGATGTTACATTTGCGTGTGCATTTGCGTCCACACACATTATGTAATATTGGAGATCAGAGCTCAATTCCCGGCCATGGGAAATCCCCAGTCACAGCGCATCGGGTGAAGGGGCTGTAAATTAGTATAAAACTATTAACGCCACATTAAAAACCCACGACACGAGGTGCACACACATAACGTTACACATGCCGAGATCGTTCATCTACTCATAAAAGTGGGGGGGGGGGGACCCACTCGTGTGAAGACTCATAGGCCCATTAGCCTCCCATCCCACGTGTGTTAACTGCTCCCAAAGGACAAAGCCGAGAGACAAGCCGAGAAAGTTTGGGGCCCGCACGCGAGCGAAGCAAAAGTCACGTACGACAGGTTCGCCAAAAACGAGTTGAAATTAATTGTCGGAGTGGGGCAAGAATGGGAAAAAAAACACTGCAGGCCGTGCACTAAATACGAGGGGCGACCGCTACCGACAACGGATCACGACAGCGGGGGAAGGCCAGAGGTGGAGACCAAGCGTGCTTGAGGAACTTTTCATTGGTAATAAAATACAAATTTTTATTTTTTTTATTTTACCAGGTAAGGCCCACTGAGTTATATAGCTCTTTTTCAGAAGCGACCTTGCCCATCACAAATGATAGCTCAACGAAGTGGCTGATCAATTTGTGATTTACAGCAGCCAAATACTCGCGACCACACCGAGAGACACGCAAACTCCAAATATACAGCAGCAGGTGTCAGGGTCGGGATCGAACCCACGACCTCCTGCATACCAGGTGAGGGAGTTAACGTAAGCGGTAATGGAAAACAATGCAAACATTTGTCTGACGAAGGTCGTCACCAATCAGCGCGTGTCGCTCGCCGTGTATGTACGTATGTTTAACTGCATCCGCACCGATCGGAGCTAACCATGCCAATCGGAGGTGCGGGGGACACGTGGATCGCGAACGTCGACACCAGCAAAGAGACTCGAACACGAAGAACTGAAGAGTACACAAAGAACCGTGGAAGGACGCGTGCTCCGAATCCTTCAATGGGAGACGAAGAGAGGAAGAAAACATGGCTCACTGAACAAATGCAGAGAGGAGACCGTTGCATGAACTCTTAGAGAAAGTGGACTTGAGCAAGGAAAAATCGCTGGAAGGGATTGTGGCCAACAGATGAGACTAGAGAAGAACTGGCAACCCAAGGGTAGATGATGCCTAGGACAACTACCGTGGAGGTGGAACGATGAGATCAGGTCAGGTCATGTGCAGGAGCGAGGTGGACTGTGACCATCGCAAGACGGGTGCAGGGTGGCGTCGGCGTGGGGAGGCGCACATCCAGCAGTGGATAGATCAGGTTTGGTTATAACGCTGATGATGATGACGACGACGACGACGATGACACAGTGTTACATTATAAACCCATCTACAGGCCACATACACACAGTGTTACACAATATGCTTTCTTTATCATGTTTGCGTTTATTTGACAGAATAAACGCAAACATGATATAAATGCAAACATGATAGAGAAACATCAAATACCGCATGACACAGGATGCACCATTTCATGAACAGCACAGGAAAGACGTGGACTATATAGTGACACGGCGACATACAGATACACAATACAAATGCACACACAAACACAACGCATTTTACAAATAGACACCATCGATGAAAAATATTCCCCATATAGCCTCAATAGACTGTTGAGGGTAAGTGCTGTTAGCTAGCACCTATGAAGGTCAGCACGGCACACGAGGGGAAGGATGGTTGGCCAGCACCATGCCGGCCACCTTTGTTTCCCGAGTGGCGATGTTTACACACCGCAACAGTTATCCATTTGAGGCTGTGTCGATGACACACACACACACACGAGACAATCACAAGAACACAGAGGATAGCATAATGCTACACATAAATTGCGCACGCAAAAGGATCCCCCGCTTAGCCTCATTAACTGCACGGGGGAAAGTGCTGTTAGCGAGCTTCCATTGAGGCCAACAAGGCAAACTGTGCGGCCATTACCATGCCCAGCTTTCTTTGTCTCCCCGGTACTGATGTGCACATGCCTCACAAGTTACTCATTTAAGATCGAGCTACCCTAGACCAGGCCCAGGACAAGCTCACATATCACTCCTTTCTTCCGCAGCTGGGAATCTGACCCAGGTGGCCATGATTGTAGCATGCAAACACAAAGATCCCCTGTATAGCCTTAACAGGCTATTGGCGCAGGTGCAGTTAACGAGCACCTATGAAGGCCGGCACAGCACACTAAGGGGGTTGGTGGCCAGGAATCATTTGAGGCTGAGTCGATCTAGAGGAGGCCCATAACCGGTTCGAATATTCGCGAATGTTATTGGTCGTGAGTGGGAATCCCAACTCGGGTTGCTGGGTTCGTAGGGCAGCGTACTAACCACTACATTACCACGTGCAAACACGCGCACACATACATACACACAACATAGACACAGCTGCACATAGGCTCGTGCAGACACACAAATAAACACATTCAAATGTACGTACATGTATACAAACAACAAACAAAGATCCCCTGTATAGCCTTAACAGACACTTGGGGCAAGTGCTGTTTGCGAGCACATGTATACGTACACACAAGCACACACGTGTGCAACACACAACATTCAAGCACACGCACACAATAACACGTGCACACAAACGCACACATGCAAATGCACACATGCAAAGCGCCAACGCACACTTTATGCTCAGACGCCTACACTAAGATTTGCTATTAGGAGCGCTAATATGTTCGACTGCCACAGGTCCCCAATTTGCTTTATGCCGAGAGCTGTGGCAGGCATTAGCGGATAATGGGTTTTTGGCGGTTGCTTGATTCAATGCCCGATGCCACCGCCGCCGCCACCATCGCCACCCCAACACCGACAGAACCACAGCAACCGCTGCCACCACCGCCACAGCAACCACCACAGCCGCTACAACAACTCCACAGTCACCACTCGCCCCCATCGCTTCCCCCCCCCCACTCCAAGATCCGCGAGTGTGTTTAGGGAAGACGATGAAAAAGTTGCAGGTGAGAGGGGGCGGCACTACACAGCCAGTGTGAGATCATAGGTCGCGATAATTGCATGCAAGCGTGAATCATTTTATTTGGTTATTTAAATAAAAATAAACTTTCATGAAATTCCCAAGCTGCACAATTGTGTAAAACAAATAAAGGGTCTGCAAGAATCAGAGAGCAGTTTATTTGAGTCATGAAGGCTTAAAGATTCCGAATATGCATGGTGTATGATAATGCAATTCAACACAATTTATCAGCCCAGTGACAGGACGGCCGCTGAGGTTCCCCCCGCAGCTAAAACATCTAGGCAGGCAAGAATGTAGCGCAAACAACCAATGTTCATGATGTACTAACAATAATAAGAATGCGACGCAGAAAAGAGTAACGTGTGGATTACACAGTGGACGTAGATTAAATAACTAATGCGGTAAACAAAGTAAGGTGGCGCTGGGGGCGCTGGGGGTAGGACACGTCATGGCGAGACGGGACGATGGTCGTTGGTCAACAACAATAATCATTATAATAAGGTGACGCCAACGGATGAAACGTGCCCGCCAGCATGGCCGCCGAGGAGATGGAGCAATGGAAATAATCAGCTCGTGTGAATGTGGTCGGACGGATTGGAACATTGCGGGATCATGAGAGATGGAGGGGGTCCTTCATGCAGCAGTGGATTACTCATGGCTGGTGGCCTTCTCGTGTGCTCCCACCACGATCGCAAGTTATCCAGCATCGGGCGATGATGTGGCCTGGTCTCTAATCCTGGCGAGGACCTCCACGGTGCGGGGCTCAGATCAATAGACGCTCCACGGGTTCGGAGTTTCACCACAGTCAGATGTGCCACTGTCGCTGGAGGAGCCGCACTTCTGCACGTTGACTTTTGAGCTGCCCCACTCCCGTGCCAAGCAGCCAGATGTTCGACAACGTCGATGTGCGTTGCGACGACCTTCGTAATCATGTCGAGCCATGTTTGCCACGTTCGCCATGTTCCCGGTCGCATGCATTTCCAAGTGTTTCCGTTTCGGCAAGGAAGCTTTTCCGAATGGCAGCATAGAGGCACAGTGTGGCCTTGTAGCGGTTGTCTGGTATAGTCCACCTGGCGTGACCATGTCTCTCCCCGTGTGCATCTCCGTGTCTCTCGTGTGTATCTCCCCATGTCTCTCTGTGTGCATCTCCGCATCTCTCCGCAGAGTGGCCATGTGGAGGATGTCTCGTTGTCGTGATCGTTTTGCTCACGACCGCTCTCTTGATGTTCGGTTCAAGCCGATTCCAGCGAACGCTACAAGGCTGACAACGTGCCTGATAACGAGGACTAATTATACAGTGGTATTCATGATAATAATAACAATTATAACCATATGGTGGTGGTGACTATATATTCCCCCACCTCTCTCTGCCACCCCCGCCACTCCCAACTCATTAAGTAAAATGTGTAGAAACGCATGTTAGAATTAATTGGAGGCAAAAAGCTCGCATTATAACGCACAATTAAAAAACAATTACCAAATTAATTAACTAAAAATATATAATGGCGCGCGTGGCGTGGTAACGGTGACCGATCGCCAGGCCGTCGGCAGTGGCATCAGCAGCATTAGCAGCATTTGCATCAGCAGAATCAGCAGCATCAGCAGTATTATCATCAGCAGAGGTTGTAGCTGATGTAGCAGCAGCATGAGCAGCATCATCAGCAGCATTAGCATCAGCAGCAGCATTAGCATCTGCAGAGGCTGTAGCTGATGTAGCAGCAGCATAAGCAGCATCATCAGCAGAATTAGCAGCATTAGCATCACCAGCATTAGCAGCATCAGCAGTATTATCATCAGCAGAGGCTGTAGCTGATGTAGCAGCAGCATAAGCAGCATCATCAGCAGCATTAGCATTACCAGCATTAGGATCAGCAGCATCAGCAGTATTAGCATCAGCAGAGGCTGTAGCTGATGTAGCAGCAGTATCAGCAGCAGCACTAGTATCAGCAGCATAAGCATCACCAGCATCAGGAGTATTAGGAGCAGCAGCATTAGCATCAGCAGCAGCATTATCATCAGCAGAGGCTGTAGCTGATGCAGTAGCAACAGCAGCATCAGCAGAGGCTGTAGCTGATGCAGTAGCAACAGCATCAGCAGCATTATCATCAGCAGAGGCTGTAGCTGATACAGTAGCAACAGCATCAGCAGCATTAGCATCAGCAGAGGCTGTAGCTGATGCAGTAGCAACAGCATCAGCAGCATTATCATCAGCAGAGGCTGTAGCTGATGCAGTAGCAACAGCATCAGCAGCATTAGCATCAGCAGAGGCTGTAGCTGATACAGTAGCAACAGCATCAGCAGCATTATCATCAGCAGAGGCTGTAGCTGATGCAGTAGCAACAGCATCATCAGCATTAGCATCAGCAGAGGCTGTAGCTGATGCAGTAGCAACAGCATCATCAGCATTAGCATCAGCAGAGGCTGTAGCTGATACAGTAGCAACAGCATCAGCAGCATTATCATCAGCAGAGGCTGTAGCTGATACAGTAGCAACAGCATCAGCAGCATTATCATCAGCAGAGGCTGTAGCTGATGCAGTAGCAACAGCATCAGCAGCATTATCATCAGCAGAGGCTGTAGCTGATACAGTAGCAACAGCATCAGCAGCATTAGCATCAGCAGAGGCTGTAGCTGATACAGTAGCAACAGCATCAGCAGCATTAGCATCAGCAGAGGCTGTAGCTGATGCAGTAGCAACAGCATCAGCAGCATTAGCATCAGCAGAGGCTGTAGCTGATACAGTAGCAACAGCATCATCAGCATTAGCATCAGCAGAGGCTGTAGCTGATGCAGTAGCAACAGCATCAGCAGCATTAGCATCAGCAGAGGCTGTAGCTGATGCAGTAGCAACAGCATCATCAGCATTAGCATCAGCAGCAGCATTATCATCAGCAGAGGCTGTAGCTGATGCAGTAGCAACAGCATCAGCAGCATTAGCATCAGCAGAGGCTGTAGCTGATGCAGTAGCAACAGCATCAGCAGCATTAGCATCAGCAGCAGCATTATCATCAGCAGAGGCTGTAGCTGATGCAGTAGCAACAGCATCAGCAGCATTAGCATCAGCAGAGGCTGTAGCTGATGCAGTAGCAACAGCATCAGCAGCATTAGCATCAGCAGAGGCTGTAGCTGATGCAGTAGCAACAGCATCAGCAGCATTAGCATCAGCAGCAGCATTATCATCAGCAGAGGCTGTAGCTGATGCAGTAGCAACAGCATCAGCAGCAGTTGTAGTTATGTGACTACTCGTGCTGATGCTATTTCATTGGCTGAATCATTGCCATCAGCAGTAGCAGAAGCATCCCCAAAACCAGCAGAAGCAGCCACGCCATCATCGTCAGCAGAGGTAGTAGTAGTTGTAAAGTCATCAGCAACGATATCAGCATCAAGAGCAGATGCATCAGGAAAATTATCAGCAGAAGCAGTAGCGGACAGCAGCAGTATCATCATCAGCAGTCGTATAAGCAGCAGCTGCCAACTCACCCTCTGCTAACGACCGTCAATTAAACATCTCCGCTGATGACTGTCCTAACGAGGCATACGATCTTAATGTTCCATGTCCTGTATATTGGCGTTCTCGGTATCTCAATAGCATTCACTTTGTATAGTTAATAATAGAGAAAAAATAAATTGGTGTCTTTTTTATTTACAAATTAAGTTTCTACATCAACAATATCGATGCATCATTACACCCTGAACACTGATTGACAAGGGGCAGCCATGAAACTCCTTGATCATGTCAACGCTGATGGGAGGGGCCTCTGCTAACGTGGAGCTCTGCAGAGCAATTGAGCCTCCCCTTCCACAACGGCCAAAAGGAAGAGGTGGAAGTTCCCACACTTCACCCCACCACATGCGACCTACCGATTGAAGAACCGTGGCACATACCACGGCGTATACCTATTTACATGGCGCCACGGTGGAGAGATATTGACTACCTCGCCTGGTATACATGAAGTCGTGGGTTCGATCCCAACCCTGACCCATGTATATTTGGAGTTTGCATGTCTCTATCCCTGTGGCCGCGTGGATTTTTCTCCGGGTCCTCCGGCTCTTCCCTCCCCATTTAGAGTATTTGGCTAATATAAATGTCCACATGTTAAGCCACTTCGCTGAGTTCATAGCTCAGTGGGCCTTAAAAATAAAAAATAGTTTAGTTTTAGTTTAGAAAGGTCTAAGAAACAATCGCGGGCTGACGGTGCCGTTGCTATGCCGGCCCCCGGCCATCACCACTTTCCTTCTGCCGGATTCGGCAAACTGTTGCGCAGTCGGTGGCCGACTGGCCAGCCGGCCGACCTCCATTGGCACCGGCGCGTCATCTGCGTGGCGTGAGCGCAGCTGAGGGTGGGAGTTCAACTGAAGCTCCGCGTGGGAAGAAAAGGGAAGCGTTCGTCTGTGCATAATTTATTTTGCCCGAACGAGAGAGCGGCTCCCGTGCACCCGCCCAGCCCCTCCGACATCAGCTGCAAACACAGCTGCTAATTGGTCCTCAGGGAGGGAATCACAAACTGGTTATTATGCGGGCACAATAAAAAAAAACTACGTTCGTGCGCGCACGTGTGTGTGTGTGTTATAAGTATTTATTTGTATTCTAATAAAACGGGAGAGGAATTAATGTTTCGTGAAGCGAGGCTCTGACCCTAAAGCCCTCCCTCCCCCCCCCCACGTTGGCTGCCACACTGGCCGCTAGGCCGAGGCACAGTGTGCACTTGGCATTAGAGATGTAACGACGCGTGGATTAATATTGATTTTTGAGATTTAAATTCGCATATGTTGCATGTAATGGGGTTCACATGGGGTGGCGTGGAGGTGGGGTAGGGGGTTGAATGGTTATCCGTACAAAACACGTACAATTATACCCGAAAGTACATTCAAATACAAATATTCCCTGCATAGCCTTTATCGACTGTTGTAGCAAGAGCTGTTAGCGAGCACCTATGAAGGCAGACACGGCACACGAGGGGATGGGAAGCCAGCACCACGACTGACCACCTTTGTTGCCTTAGTTGTGATGTCGACACACTGCGTCAGCTACTCATATGAGGCTAAGTCGACCTAGGGGAGGCCCAGAAAAGGTTCAGATAATCATTGTTGGTGGTTGTGAGCGGAAATTGAACTCGGGTTGCCAGGTTCATAGCGCCGCGTGCAAGCCGCTGCGTCACACCTCCTTATGCACAAACGTGCGCACACACACACACTCTTGCAAATGAGACTATCCCGGTCTCTTGAGTTCTCACCTGGTCAAACAAACAAGCAACACGACTTGACACACACACACACAGACACACACAACCTGAGGAGTGATATTGACAGTGACCTGCAGAGAAAATGCAAAAATTACCGTGACGCGCATCGGCCGCTCGCTCCGTCTCCCCTGACGTCGAGCGAGCGGGACCGCTCGAATTCCCCCCACCACCTCCCCCGTCGCCCTAACGGCAGCGATTCCTAATGAAAGCAAATTAATTTCCCTTCACGAGCGCCGCACACAAGCGCAGGAAGCCGGAGCGCGAGGCTCCCCCAGGGAAGACCGTCGCACAAGCCTCACGCCCGATTCGCCCCCCCCCCCCCCGCGTCGACCGCGTCGACCACGCGAATTAGCGACGAGCCCACGTAGCGGTGACAAGAGTCGTCCACGGAGTGAGTGAACAATGCGCGGCTAACGAGGGAGAATGCCCGACCCGCGTGGCGCGCTGCTAAGCGGCGCCGACAGCTCCGTGAGAGTCTGCCAAGAGTCCACTCCTACCTCCCTGGCCTACTTCTACGTGTGCTGTGAAGAAGGGTCATTGCTCGAAACGTCGCGCGTTGTCCCCTTGACGGAGCCGGTTATAATCGCCAGCGAAACGTCACGGTACTCGAATTGTAAATGCTGCGGGTTGACTTTCCAACACACCGGGTGTGCTGAAGTCGCAACTGATTGGCACGTTTTGTTTACGTGGCAAACCTGACGAATTGGCCGTGTCGGGTGGTGACGATGTAAACGACGCATTAACATTTCCGCGATCGAACCCAAAAAAAACCTTAATCGTGAATAACACTGCGCTCGCGAAAGCTGACGTTTTGAAAGCGTGTGTGTGTTTCGTGCACATTAGAGGCGGGCGTCGAGTTCCCGGCGTGACGACGAACAGACACGCGCCATCGTCGGCATTAGCGCGAGCGGCCGTCGAACACTCGTTGGGGCAGCAAAGGAAAATCTTCAGAGAGCCGGCTTGAGTCTTTGGCAATACATAAATACTGTATATATCACACGGTGCGTTTCTTTACCCCACCCCCGCCACCACCCTTGTAAATTAAAAATCAAGGCACGGGCCCCAATGAGGGTTGTACTGATGGGCGCCCGGAGGTTGACAGCCATCGGGCAGCTCCTGAGTAATAACTCCCGTGCAATTGTGTGATAGTGCTGTGCGTGCGTGTCACAGCATGGGTGCACGCGAGTGCGCGCGTGTGTGTGTGTGTGCGCGTGTTGTGATAGTGCTGTGCATGGGTGTATGTGCGTGTGCACGAGGGCGTGCGTGTTATAGTGCCGTGCGTTTGTGTGCGGCGGCGTGTTGGCCACTTAACCCCCCCCCCCCGTGCGCCGTGTCAGTCTAAATAGGTGCTCACTAACAGCACGTGCCCCAACGGGCTTGTTAAGGCTATTTGGTGGAGCTTTGTTGTTGTGGGCATACTTACCGAGCTACAAACCCAGCGGCCCACATTCAATTCCCACTCCTGGCCAATATCAGTGACAAATATCTAAACTGGTCCCGAGCCTCCCCTAGGTCGACTCGGCCTCAAATGAGAGCCTGGCGCGGTGTGTAAAAACATCACCACTATGAGACAAAGGCGGCCGGCCACCCCCTAGTGTGCCGTGCCGGCCTTCATAGGTGCTCACTAACAGCACTTGCTCCTAAAGTCTGTTAAGGTTACACGGAGGATCTTTGTCTTTGTTATATATGTGCATGCCCATGTATGTGTCTTAGACTGATTATGTGAGTGCATGTGTTATTGGAGCGTGCGTGTTAGAGAGTGCGAGTGTTCTAATTTGCGTGTGTTAGTGTGTGTGGGAGTGTATTGGATTGTGTGTGAGTGTGTGTGTTTATGTGCTTGCATTTTCATGCGGCAGTGAATTTGTGTGTTTGAGTGCACGTGTGCGCTGCAGTGTGTGCATGTGCGCATCAGTACATGTGGGGAGCGGTAGTTGTAGTGGTCAACACACTGCGCTCATCTGAACCAGGCGGGAACCTTCCCTAGATTGACTCAGCCTCAAATGACTACCTGGTGTACACACCAACACTGGGGAGACAAAGGCAGCCGGGCATGGTGCTCGTGAGCAGCACTTGGCCTCAGTTTATTAAAGGCTATACGGGGGATCTTTGTCTTCCTTCATGTGTCATTGGCTTATACGAATGCTTTTCTAATTCTACGTTTAGAATTACCTATGGAAGGTAAGGTTTGTTACTCATTACGCCATCACTGTGAAATAACGGGTTTGACCTCTGACTTCTGACATTGCTCATGCGTCTTTTATTCGTTCTTTTCCCCGGCCGTGCTGTTAACCAAAAGGTTATATTTTTCATGAGGGCGCAGATTTGTTCTTTAATAAGAGCGATTACATTTATAAAAGAAACATAGTATATAATTACGCCGATACAAGCCAGCTGAACCAGTCAGAATCTCAGAATCAGAATTTTTATTTGGACTGGTGGGAAGCCGATAAGCTCGATTGAGCGAGCCTTCAATGTGCTGGAATACCTAAACACTCTCTTACACAATCGTGCATTCTTGGTTCTTTCGCTAAAGTCACGTAGAAGGGAAATAAAAAAATAATGAAAATAAAACAGCCCTGTTCTTCACCTGAGGACGGATGCTTGCGTTGTGGCCGAAACGTCGTGAGAATTTTATTATGTTTTATTTTCATTATTTTATTATTTCCCTTCTACGTGACTTTACCGAAAGAACCAAGACTACGAATCAATGCAGTCACAAACGTGTACTTTATTCATGTAACAGCCATTTAATCAATCCACTGCTGGATAAAGACAGTGTATGTATGTATGTCGAACCTTCACACCGTACGTAGCCAATCGTGCTGGGGACTAAACCGACCGTACTTCACCACGCTGACAAGTGTGGGCGAGTAAACAAAGTTTGAACCGAGGACCGGTTCAGTTATCACTCACCACTGATGTTAGCCTTGGTTGCGAAACGAACTTGGGCAGTGCGCTCCTCCACTGCGCGACTGCTCACACCTAATGTCTGGCTAAAAAAATTAACCCGTAAAAACAAAGTTTTTCACTATAAATCCTTTATATGCGTGGCGGCTAGAGTCCTCTCGTCCTCTGGCTTGAGATGGCTGCCACCTATGGGTCAGATGATTGCCTGCCACCATTAAGCAATTGGTAATTAAATATAATTTTTTTTCCCCTAAAATGTTTAAATTTTTGGGAAAAAATTTTTCACGAAAATAAATTGTCACGCACAACGAGTCTGTGTGCAAAATGTCAGCTCGATTGGATCACGGGAAGTGGGTTAAAAAACGACCAAAAAATTTGCACGGTCGTAAACGCGCAAGCAAGCAAGCAAGTGAACTTAATATAAAGGATTTAAAAATGGCTTGGAAGAAGCATGGGTTCCATGCTTTTTGGTTGTCATAAGCAGAGTACGGCCACATCAGACCAAGCAGGGCTCAAGTGACACTGTGGATGGGGTACAATTAATGCGTTAGCGTGAAAACAATTTTCACTGTCATTTGTAAAATAATAATAATGCCACAACTTTGCTGCATAATTTTCCCTCCGCTGTAAAGTGACCAGGCATCCAGGCTCTGCCGAAAACGACGCGTCGATTCCTCGATTAAAAATGACTCCTCCGCTCAAGATACCCACATCGAATCGTGCTTGCGAGAATCGACTGCTTGAAATGTACACACATGTCAAGTTAATTATATACAAATGCGATGTTTAATTAGCCGCATGAGCAAGGAGTGCTTAGCAAAGATTTCTCTACTATGAAGCACACGCGTGCTGTAAATCAATATGCTGGCAAAGACTAATGAATATCAAATACCATTATGGCCTCTGCAGAATACAAAAAGGGCATGTGATGGTGGAAGCTTGGGGAGGACTTCATCCATCAGTGGATAGACCATTGCTTGTGCTGATGATGATGGCTTTACTGCCTACGAATACTTTCTGCTATTATGTATTAGACAAGGTGAAGGTAATATCCCGCTTACCCCCAATTCAAAACCCGGGCAAGTGTCCCTCGATAGTGGGGCGCGCCCTCCGCCCCCCAATCTCACAGTGGCATGGTTGACCTTTTGACCTTTCACACTGAAAAGGGAGAAACCGTTGCGGAAGCTCGCACGGGTGGAGCGCATTCAACAACGATGGTACACCAACACCTCACCCATTCCCGCCACCCCCACCCACTTCCCCTTTAGTTCACCTCAGGGGCCTGTTCAAAACAAAAACGGGGATAAAAAAATCCGTAGCCATTACACGGTCAGCTGCTCTTACAGCGCTGCTGCTCGACTGCTGCTCGCACATCCTCGGGGCTGCCCCTCTCCCGCCCACACGGCTGGGCAGTAATTAGCCACAGCGGAGGCTCGCGGCAATTACAGAGCACCACGAAACCAGCAGCAGCACTATCAGCAGTGGTAACAACAGCAGAATTAGTATCCGCAGAATCAGCACCATCAGCAGCAGCACCGGCAGAATTTGCAGCACTATCATTATCAATACGACCGCAGCAACACTATCGCAGTAGCTGCATTAGCAGAAAATCATCATCAGAATGATCATCACCATCAACACTTTCGCATCAGCAGCATTAGCAACAGTACCAGGAGGAACACTTTCATAGTGACAGTGGTGGCATGGAGGGGTCCAAATCCCAAAGATCGCGACCACGCAGCGAGTGGGTACAGCGTAGCATCTGACATCTAACAGGGGACTTCACTTATCAACGACACCGGCCCCAGGCGGTGAATTCAACTGACCGTGGCCCCGAATCCTGAACCAACGGCGTGACCCGTGAATTATGAAGCGGATTCCGAGCGGGTCTAATTTTCCCGCGCAGAGCCGATGAGCGCCGGGGCCGTCTGGCTGGACGGACCCCAATCGGTTGCCGGGGTTTTTACAGAAATCGAAATCCCAGCTCGAAAAATTGCCGCGTCGTTCCATCGTCGATCAGCGGCACCGGTGTGTGAATCCCACCGGGGCAAGATTGTTAGCGGGTGGAGAGAGAGAGAGTGTGTTCACAGGGAGAGAGAGAGGGAGAGCGTGCAGGTGCAAACGCCGATAAGGAAAGTTTTAACATTTTCGTGGGATTTTTTTTTCATTATTTGATTTAACTCGTGCCACTGTAGTTTAACCTCTTTGCATTGAGTTACGCGATTGTCTCCATCTGTCCTCACCTCAGCTCTGGATCTTTATTCTTAGAAAAGGGATCATCATCATCATCAACATCACATGTTCTCACAACACCACAGCGGTATGGGCGTGGGTGCGGGGGGCAGGGGAGATCAAAATTTCTTGCTAAACAAAAACATTCTTAAAAAATACTCGGAATTGGAAGTGGAACAAGACACCACCTTCCCACGCACCACCCCGACGACTTGATGAGTTGTCGCGATCCAGGGTCGTCATTCGATTAAAGGGTCAATCATTTTGAATCGTCGTAATGAACGGAGGGGTCACCGGTGACTGTAGGGGTCACGAGAATCCCAGGGCAAGCAACACTGAAAATTATCATTCACGTCGTTGTGGATAATATAAATAACAACGTGTTATTTATAACAGTGTTATTTATAACACATAACAATGTGTTATTTATATTCTCCGCAACAAACGATTGATTTTAATTGTACTATTTTCCACGACGATAATGAGAATGACAATATAACAACATTAAGTTAAATACACTCTGATATATATTCTACATAACGACGCTATAATTAAGGTTGTGTATCCTGCTCGGAATCCAGTAAACGTTGTCTTTCCATTGCTGATGTTTAGACCCTGCACTTGGTACGGATTTAAAACGGAGTTGACCAAAGGGAGGGCAATGGACCTTTTCAGATATTAGGTCACCAGCTTTGCAGCAGTGGATGCACTAACCACTGCATCACAAGCACGCACACGCACGCAAAATCCCCCCCCCCTGTAGCATTCAGACCGTTGGTAAAAAATGCTTGAGCAAGCAGCTATGATGGCCAGCACGGTGCACGAGGAGGTGGTCTGACCGGAATCACGCCCAGCCACCTTTGTCTCCCCAGAGCAATTGTTTACAGGTACTCATTTAAGGCTGAGTCGACCCAGGCGAGGCCCAGCACCCAGTTCAGATATTGCTCGACTTGCCACTGACGTGAGCAGGCACACAGAGAGAACATTGCCCCTTACAACAAAGAAGCTTTTGCCAAAATTAATGTCAGCTCACCATGTATTGGATTTAATTCAGACAAACAAAACTCAATGCGCACAAACAAACCGTCATTTACGCAGCTACAACAGCGGCATCGATGCCGAGAGGAGGCAAAATCCTCAAGAAGATAAACAAGCAGCAGCCCAAAAGATTCGGCCTTTAGGCGCACAGTCAATGCCACGCGGCCATGCGCGCACGGCGCCGTCGTGGAGCTCGCCCTCCTCCGTGGGATTAACCCGCACGGGAGCACTCGGGATCCACGCTGATCTCCAAGTTCCTGATATTTGCTTTGAGCCGCGCGGCGCCGAGCTGCGGCGTACGATGCGCGGCTTAAAGCGGCGCGGCACGGCCACGTGGGTAATTGCTGCACGAGACCCTCGCGGCTGGCCACGCGCTTTGCGGAGCATGCACGCGCGGCGCCGGTACACACGCACGCGGACACAAAGACGAAATCAGAAGCGTCAAAATCTCCCGGAAGCGGTCAATTCGTCCTTGTATCAGATTCGTTACACGTCACGTTCCGAAATTAATTATAGGCCTTTTTCTCCTTTACCCAGAATCCTGGGTGGGGTCTTGAGACTTTTTAATTGAGTGTCCTGTGATAAGAGGTTTTTCCCCTTTTTTCTGGCAACAAAACAGGCGTGAAGATGTTAAAACACCAAACTGAAACCTTTTACAAGGAATCATGTCTGCATTAACCACAATGCTTGTGGTCAGAATGCAAACAAAAAAACACACTCTGATAATATATGCATTGTCCTTGAAACTGATTGGTCCACACCAGAGACAGCTTTTTTTTTTAGACAAATTTGTGAAGGAAACATTGTCTGCTTGTTTATTTTGTTGAAACGTGACGTGTTATATAGTTGTGTGAAGACACACGTTAGCGCTGCCGTTGTTGCAGGAAGACATACAGCAGGTCGATGCTTCGGGCGAAGGCCCTTTATCAGCGCAGAGAGAGAGAGAGTGTAGAGAGATTGGTTGACTTGCAGTTGGGGATCAGACTTTACACGGTGGGGCCCTGGGCATTCCAATAAACCTGACAAATGGGCATGTTTCAATTGGCATAGGAAACAGTTTTATATCAGAAAACGGCCGAATGTCATACAACCCCTTAGAAAGAGAAAAATACATGCCGAAACTGATTTAAAATTTAAATACATACATCAATTTTTATGCAAAGCGCTATCATTAATCAGCTGCGCGACACGTGGGAGGAAAGCGGAGAACCCAAAGAAAACCCGGGAATCCTATGGGGGGGGGGGGCAGTAAAAGGCTCAAAGTGGCACACAGGTTCAAGAATACGCTACTTGACTGCCATCTGCCCATCCACCTCACATTCCGAGCCTTCGGCGACTGATTATTTTCCCCCCCGCCAGCTCTGGAGGAGACGGGACGATATTTTTGTTTCAAATAAATATTTTTTCTTTAGTGATGAAAGCACTGCAATGAAAATCGCACGGTACTGTTTTTACCACCTGCATTTAAACCGGAGGAGGAGTTCTCTGAGCTATGAAGCTCTTTTTCACAGACGTCCAGCAAATCACATCGACAAAATAATACCACAAAGCATACGGGATGAATGAAGAGAAGGGTTAAGCAAGTCACTAGAAACACAATAAAAAAAAAGTACAATGACAAAAGCGTGGGCAAATTGCAACTTCATCGTCAAAGGAATGCAGTATCGTGGCTCAGCGCTTGCATAGCCTTGCTGCGTTCTTAAGGGACGACGTCGCCCGATCCTCAAGAGTCACGGGCGTGCCAAGTTCGGAGCCACGGCCACTGCCGTTTAGCAGACAGCTCGCGGCCGGCGCCCCCCACCCACCCACCCACCCCCGGGGGCGAACGCGTGAGAGCGAAACGCAAGGTCGGTTGGGACGCGACGGGATTTAAAACAACAACAAAAAAATCCATCACTTAATAAGAGGGCGACGCGGCCGTTTCGTGGCCGTGGCCGCGGCCCGCGCGGTCTCAGCTCATCGGAGAGCCATCGATTTAGATCTGGCGGAGGGGCGGGGCAGTGAAAAACAGACATCACCCTTTTACCGACGCTTATCCGAGACACTAGAAGAGAAAGGGAGGCGGGCGGGGGGAGGGAAATAAAAAAGCTGAAGTTTTTGTTGCCGAATGTGGCGGACAAGGAATGTGGGGTGGCTTTTCGAGGGGACCTGTCAGAAATGCAGCGTGAGGAAGATGGTCACAATCGCGACTGTAATTGTACAAATGCTGACAAAGTGATCGTTGTTAAATATAAGTGGCGATCGTCAATCAATATCAATGTATAAGATCATGATGAATGCATCGAATAGCTTCACTTGTGAATCGAGATTGCATCAGCTACTAGAGACGCAACCATTCGCCGGAATCAGAAATCGATTCTTGAATTCGAATTGCGACAATTAATCACAATTCACCGAAGTCCATAGGCTGGAGGGGAGGGGTGAATTATTAGCCCACGAATGTCCACAGACAAAAAAACAAATAATACACTAATGTGTACGATGTGGTGTAAGGAATAGGTCAAACATCCCAAGGCAAGACCCTCTTCAAAATGAGCGTTGAGTTTTGCCTAGGCTTTGCGGCTTTATAATCCTGCAGCTCACCACCCCGCACGCCCAAATCCATCAAGAGTTCATCGCAACACATTTACATAGAAAGTGGTTTAAATAGCAGAGAAGATTAATGAAAAGGAAGATAAATAAACAAATCCACGTACGCACACACAAAAAACCCTCCCCCCAGCCCCGTGTAGCCATCCAGACTGAGACTGGTGGAGAAACTGCTGTTAGAGCGCACCTATGAAGGTCGGCATGGCACACGAGGGGGTGGGTGGCCAACACAACGTCCGGCCGCCTTTGTCTCCCCAGGGGCGATGTTTTTACACACCGAACCAGGTACTCATTGGAGGCCGAGTCGACCTAGGGGAGGCCCAGGTTCGGTTAAAATAATCGTCACTGGTGTTGGCCGTGACCAGGAATCTCGGGCTGCTGGATTCATAGCACCGTTGCACTGCCAGTTCCCACACACATACAGACGCACACAACATTCCACCTCTTTCATCATTGGCGAACCTGTATGCGGGCAGCCGATAATTAAACTTCACCGCAGAGATAGAAGACTCCATGAAAAATGCAACGTGAACAAAAATAACCAAGACCGAGCTATTACAAATAATTAATAAACACACCTACAACAAGGTGGATGTTACGTTGCCAAAATCCATTTAAGTGGCCTGTTCATCCGCACCGCCGCCTGAAGCGGTGATAGACATCCTCAGCGGAAGTGTTTGTTGCAGCTTAACTTTGATCTCTCTGCAAACGCGTGTGCGCATTCGTTTACATAACATGAGCACATGCGTAGCGCTACCGGCAGGGTGACGCAGCGGTTAGAGAGCGCTGGACACGCAGTCGGGAGCTTGCGAGTTTAAATCCTCGTCTGGGAGAAACACAGCTCTCCCACGCAGGCCTGCCTAGCGTGACGGTGGAAAGGGGCAATTTGCCGCGGGCCTCATTACAAGAGAGGGCCCCGTGAGAGGCCCGCAGAAAGTGGTGGAACAAGGTGGCCACACGCGGCATTCGGCCCTGGGGCGGCTCCAGGAATGTCAAGGTGGCCCTTCCGGAGTGGATAATATAGTCCTCAACTTGTGAGAAGTGGTTGACAGCGATTACATTCATAATCACACCTCCGTTTAGGGCGGTTGACTACGTACGGAGCGAAAGAAGTTCTACATGCATACATGTCGACCACGCTCTTCATCGTATGTATGTTGAACTTATTCCGCACCGTACGTATCCAACCGTGCTAATCGGAGGTGCGAAAAAAGCATCATCATCAGCCACGGTCAATCTGCTGCTGGACGAAGGCCTACCCAATGCCGCCACCATAACGCGTGGTACCAGGATGTAACATTCCACCCAGCACCTGCATAGGCGCTGATTTCATCGCTCCGTCTCTTCGGTAGAGGGTCCTCTCGTTCTATTTGGTGGCTACCACTCTTGTCGCTATTCAAGACCATCGGCCATCGTCCATTTTCGTGGCGTGTCCTGCACAAGCCCACTTACTTTTCTTCACAGTTTTAATTATTTCATCAATCTGGAATGTATTACCACCATGGCAATGTGGAATTTGCACCAATTGCTCAGGGGTCACCAATGGGGACGAGCAGGAGCAGATTTCGATGCAGTATTTCTTCTGTTCCCGGGGAACCAGAGCAGAAAAGATCTCCCATCTTCTATCACTGCCCTTATACATAGAACAATAACAAAGACCCCCCCCCCCCCCGCATATAGCTTTAAACAGACTTTTGGGGAAAGTGCTGTTAGCAAGCCCCTATGAAGGCCGACACGGCACAAGGGGGGGGGGGGGGGGTGGTGGATAAACACATATTCTGATGATGATGACGACGAAGTAAATGACGATGAAGTGATTACCACAACGCTGGAGGTGGTTGTCTTACAACAAAATGAACCTCGTCACTGGGGTTTCCGTCACCTCTCCGATTTAAACACGAATCACACGCAGCATGAGAGAAGCCTCGTACACCGAGCTCCGCAGCACATGAACCGCAAGTGAATTAAAACCAAATAAAGCGGAGGAAAATCAATTTCTTGAGACTCAAAACGATTATAGTGGAAAGATTGTTATTATCTCTGAAATAAAACTTTAATGTTATTGCGAGGGAGGCAAGCACCACTCTCACAGCGTGACCAATGCATTTGATTTACATCATCGTGAAATAAGTAATACGATGATTTCTTATTTACCGTTTCCAGGCTGATCCAAGACAATTATATTCCGCATCTTCGTCCATGAATTATCTTACACTAATTTAATTTGAATCACTTTCCACGGATAATCCGTTGCAATTAAATATTATTTTATTAATTTTCTTTTCATTTTTTCATTCAACTTCATTCATTATAGTTCATTGGCGTTTTTTTGGTAAACTATACTCTAATTAATTTCTGCAATATATATTTTAATCTTCGTTTTGAAGAACGATTTAAAAACTGAACACGGGCGCAGGAAACAACGACGACAGAACACGATTTTCTGTTGAATTAATTATTTAAAGCAAAAACGCTAGACTGTTTATTTCCATTTTAAGATATATTATTTCATTTATTAAACATAGGCGCTGTTTATAGATTTTTACACAATGGATATTAAAATGTCATAAGCATAACTTATTTTAAATTGCCTTCATTTTTATAAGGCCAGTCATTTTTTTTACCTCAGGACACCCTCGTTCATTTATGAATATTGTAACATTTTACTTGAGCGGAATTTTTATTTTGGTTTCCCAATCCCCTTCATTTTATGAATTGCAGCTTTAACGTGTTTCACGTTATTAAACGAACAATTTTCTCACAATGTAATTTCACTAAGTAGGAAACTCCCTTTGAGATCATTAGAAGGTATGTTTTACATGTATAATTGCCATTGCTATTGAACGCTTATACATTGCACTTTTCCTTTGAATTTATCATTTTGATTTCATAAAACGTAAGTCTTTCACCACCACCACCATTGTCATTCCTACAAAATCTATACGTTTTGAGTTTCATCACTTCGTTTACTTTTGATGAATAACCATTGATTAAATACATTTTACTTTTTCAAACGCAAGTCAATAAGGCACCAATGCCACCACCACCAACACCATCATCATCGTTTTAATAATTCCTATACTAATGGTAATAGTTGTATATTTTAACTCCAATTAGCTTATTTTAACTTACTTACATTTAATTCAACTCTTTCATAATACCATCAAAGGCAAGTCTTTCACCGCCACCATCGTCATCTTCACTCACAAACGCCACAATTAGTTGTGCCAATCTTGATTTGAAGCTTTCGTGACTGCAGGAATCCATACTCTTTGGTTCTTTCGGTACAGTCACGTAAGTAGAAATAAAATTCTATATAATAAAATAAAACAAATCACGACGTTTCGATCGCAACACAAGCAATCCTCATCAGGTGGAACAACCACAGCAACATAGTTGTACCACTTAAACACTAATTCACGATACTTTACTTGAATACACTCAATACATTTATTTATTTCATCAAAGGCAGACAAAGCCTCTGCCACCACCGTTGTCATTCCCACAAACACCCCATTGTATTTTCTAAATAATTACTTTATAACACACGCGTCGCCGCCCCACCACCACCGCGGCCACCCCAGCTATCCGCTCCGACCGCTTTCCACGCACGGGGGCCGTGGGAGCCGGCGCCCCGATGGTGCTACTCGCCGGGCGGCGCTGCCACGCGTGCGTCGCCCTGTGCATGGTGCTCGCCAGCCTCCTCCTCACCGACAGCTACCTCGTGTCGCAGCAGCAGGGCGGACGCCGCATGGCCGTCTCCATCCTCAACCTTGTCGGTGACGTCTGCTTCCTGCTCATCCTGCGGTCAGTCGCCCCCTGTGCCCCCCGTGCCCCCCCCCCCCCGCCTCCACGGCGGCTTGCCCTGCCCTCCGACTTTAACCACCACATTTACAACCAACGTGCGTTTAGAGTATTTGGCTGCAATAAATTTCCACGTGATAAGCAACTTCATTGAGCGATCATTTGTGGCCAGGTCGTTATATAGCTCAGTGGGCCTTACCTAGTAAAATAAATAAATACAAAGTTGAATTTAAATAGTTTAGTTTAATTTAAATAGTTTAGTTTCCCTATCATATCCGATAATACTCTGCCCTTCCCAATCCTAACCTATCCCATTATAGACTGCCATATCTTAAACTATATACCCTATTCACTCCTTTCCTGCACCGGCATTGCCCCATCTGCCTTGCGCTGACTTGGTCTGCATTGCCCCATCTGCCTTGCCCTATCTCACCTCATCGCCGCATGCAACCTCTACGCTGTCTGCAAGTCATTAAGCAAGCATCACCAGCAGAATTACCATCTCCATCGCTGTCAATAGCATGAGCACCATCATTCACCAGGATCTGCAGGGACAATTATCTCCCGTACAGACTGTTTGCTGCAAGGGATGCTACAGTGGGCATCTGTTTAGGCCGGTAGGACACACGGTGGTATGGGCCGCACCATGCCCTTTCGTTGATGTCTTGGTATTCCCATCGTCAAGTTAGACATGTGGATGACAATCCACTGGTGCGACAGAGACGTTTGGGGAGAGACGAGTGGTTCCAAGGTCAAAACGGAGAACTTTTCTTTTTTTGCTGATCAGGAAAATAAATAATGAAGAGTGAAAAGAATGAGAAAGAGAAGGAGAGAGACTAAGAAGCAGATCTAAACTAAGCGGAAGACAGACAGTATGAGAGACAGAGTGAGAACGCGAGACATATAGACAGAGAGCCATAGGAGAGACAGAGGCAGAAAGATAAGAGGCACAAAGGGAGACAGAACGACAGACACCGAGACGGAGAGAAAAGGAGAGACGGAGAGAGAGGTCATTTACATCAACCCATGCGCAGTGAAATGTGCCGATTATTGGACACGATCACCGCGTTCCGTTTGAAGGAGCTGGCAGACACTCCGTCATATTACTCAGCTTCGCCGCGCTCATTAGCCCCAACACTAACATCATCGTCGTGGTCGTCATCATCAGTGGCACCTCGAGCAGTGCTGCAACCAGTGACTAATCGTGGTATCAATGATTAGCGGCTAATGTCGGTGAAATAACGTTATCAGCACCATTCATCAAAGGTTGAATTCTAATGGCCTGTAAAATCATTATTATTACTACTGTGGGTGGAGCAATTCACACCCCGACGCCTCCTCCACCACTCTGCCACGCCGGATGTGACCAGTGGTCGCGATTCAAGGTCGAGATTCGAATAAAGAATCGGTCATTATTTTGACGCTGCGATGAATGGTAGCGGCTTTACTGGCTGCAGGGACGATGCTTACCGACTGCACGAAGGGCACGCGAATCGCGCGGCATCCTCTCTTAAAAAAGCGCAATTCCACACGAGTCTCATGAGCTTAAGACTCAATATGAATACTGGATGGCTCGATGCCATGTTACAGCCCGAGTATTTAACAAATATGACTTTTTCGATTTAAAGCTTTCGTGACTGCAGGGATTCATCTTCTTGGTTCTTTCGATAAAGTCACGTAGAAGGGAAGTAATCAAATAATAAAAAATAAAACATAATAAAATAATTCTCACGACGTTTCGGCCACAACGCAAGCAGCCGTCCTCAGGTGAAGAAACAGGTCTGTCTACGTGACTTTACGGAAAGAACCAAGAAATATGACTTTCTTAAGAATGTATATAGGATTATAATTGTCGAATTTGTAACGTGCATGGATATTTCGCGTAGAGGCACAGACAAGCAGGAGGGCGGCCAGAACCAGGACCACCAACAATTGCTCGTCCGCTGCGGTCCCATATTGGGGTATTTTGGCCAATAGTGTTGGATGAAAACGTGGTTCAATAATGAATTAAATGAGGGGTGAAATGAGGGATATTCACATGATTCGCCCCCATTACTTCCTCTCCATCTATTGTATTCACCTCATCTTCACCATTACATCTCCACCATTACATTCAAATGTACCCTTCTCAACGATCTGTAAAGCACCTTGGTCAAGGCCTTGGGTCAAGGCACTACATTACTAAGACACGATAAGGTTATGTACAGACATAGATAACAGCTCAGTATTAGATAGGACAAGGATCTTGCTGAACATGAGACAGTGGGTCTGTATCGGATGAGGTAAGAGTTCAGCATTGAGAGACAAAAGCATAGATTTGAAGCTTTCGTGACTGCAAGGATTCATATTCTTAGGTTTTTTCGGTAAAGTCACGTAGGTAAAAAATGTAAATTAATAAAACATTTTTTTATAAATAATTATTAATAAAAAGTGTGCCGTTCCTGGCCCTTCCCCCCTCAACCATTATATATACGGAGTGGTATCTCTTGTAATCTCTAATTTACTTGATACAGCTGTCGTGGCTGTGACGGTTCCACCTGAAGACGGAAGCTTGTGTTGCCTCCGAAACGTCGTCATTTTTTATTTTTATTTAATTTTACTTTTATTAATTTTAATTTTTTTACCTACGTAACTTTACCGAAAAAACCTAAGAATATAGACAAAATCATCTTTGGATGAGACTTGGGTTCTACTTGGGTTCTACATGGGACGATACGAGGGTTGACGACCGGATGAGACAATATTTTCTATCGGTAATTTCCAAGGGTCCTGCATCGAGTGAGGCGAGGGTTCTACGTGGCGTGAGACGAGGGCTCGGTATCGTCTCTCCTCCGTGTCCCCTCCGTGTGAACCCGGCAGCGAAAAGTCACGCGTCTGCTTCGGGGGGGGGGGGGGGAGGGGATGGATAAATCAACTCCTCGCTCTGCCCCCCCCCCCCGCCAATGCCACCAGACTAATTGTCCATCATGGCTTCCGCGCGTAAATAACACACGTCCACAAAATTTAATGAGTGATGATGCGACGCGCGCCATACATCACAGGCGCTCGCAGCTGTAAAGAAGCCGAGTGGAGCGGGTGCACCGCCTTCATTTAACAATAGGGTAAATATATAAAACAAAAAGGTGAAAGGCGCAGCCCTGCAAGTACTTGCTCGTCACCTGCTGGCAGAAGAGCTTCCACGAAAGGAAGCTCTCGAGAGCCCCCCGCCTCGACAGAGGATATTTTGACCCACACTTCCACGTTGGCCAGACGTCTTGGAAGAGTGCCCAGGCTTTACCCCACCACACCGGACCTACCCACCGTGGTATGCACCAATTAACACTGATGATTTGGAAATACGAGGTTGGGGTGTGGGTTGGAATTTAACTATTTGCATTTTAGTTTTTACCGGGTAAGGCCCACTGTGCTATATAGCTCTTTTTCAGAAGCAACCTTGGCCACAAATGACAGCTCAATGAGGTGGCTTAATCATGTGGAAATGTATAGCAACCAAATACTCAAACCGCACGTTTCTAAATGTGGAGGGAAAAACCAGGGGACCCGGAAAAAAATCCACGCGACCACGGGGAGAACATGCAAACTCCAAATATACAGGCGTCAGGGTCGGTATCAAGCCCACGACCTCCTGTATATCAGGCAAGGTAGTTATCTCGAAAACACTTGCCCCATAGTTTCAACTTCCACGCCGGGAGATGGAATCGAACCAGTGTGGTAGATGAAACAAAGAATTGCAAGTCTCTGCATTGCAAGTCCAGAATAATAACCGTTACACCACTGTGGTTGCCTCCAAGTAAGCAATATATATAAAATGCGATACCCCGGTGCAAAATACACGGGGCTCGCCGGCAAGCGCACGGGTGAGTGGGTTTTATTCCGCGCCCGTGCGTCTGTCGCCTGTGAACATCGTGCTGCTACCGCTGGCAATCGCCGTCGCGGTGAAGGAGAACCAATCGGCGACGGTGGTGGCAGCGAAATGGAATTCTTTGTGTTAGGGGCTTGGTCCGAATTCTGCTCCACGCGCGCTCATATCATGGCCGGGTCAGAGGAGAAACACATCCACTCTGGAGTCACCGATTGCTGGCACAGTGATGACTCTGCTGGGGAACAAATCCAGGAGGAGGATGACGATGATGATAACGACGATTACAATGTTTCGTAATAGGCTTTTACCCTTTTATCTGGCACAAAAACTGACACCCCTATACAAGGGATCCTGTTTGCAATAACCACAACACAAGTAGTGAAAAAATGCAAACAAAAAGAGACAACTCTGATAATGATATGCACTGTCCTTGAAATTGATTGGTCCACACCCGAGATGGCTTTTCTTAGAGCCTAGTCTCACATGGTGTTGGACCAGATGACGCCAAAAGGCGTACAACACCAGTGGAGACTAGGCTCCAAGAAAAGCCGTCTCGGGTGTGGACCAATCAATTTCAAGGACAGTGCATATCATTATCAGAGTTGTCTCTTTTTGTTTGCATTTTTTCACTACTTGTGTTGTGGTTATTGCAAACATGATCCCTTGTATAAAGGTGTCAGTTTTTGTGCCTGATAAAAGGGTAAAAACCTATTACGATATCTTGCTACTGGCAAAGGAGGTCTCATAGTGATTACAATGTTGCCATACGAATGGTTTTCAGTGTAATAGATGAGGATGATGGTGTGACAAAATTATTTCTGTATGTGAAAAGGTGGGATTTGTGAACATCTATAAATAATCATGAACAAACACTGCACCGGGCATGGGCAGATATGTGAAGGTTGGGTATGTGATGTTGTACTGTATCTGAATTTGCAATCGGCTAGCATTCCCGGTCAGCAACTTCAACAAGTGTTCCCATTCGGCTACCCAGATAGCATTCCCACTTGGTTATCTGATTATAATTTCTACTCGGCTGCCCAGCTAACATTCGCACAGCACACTGCCGTCTGAGAGTTGGTGCGTGCTCGTTTGGATTTTTGTTTCCCGTGTCTCTGGCCGATGCACCCGGGTCACCGGTCATGCCGGCAGTTTCCCGGCATGGAGTGAGAAGGAGGAGCGTCGTGCCGCCAAGCCTACAGGGCGCGGCCAGATTGGAAAACGGTCGGCGGTAAAACTCAACGACACTGACATTAAAGAGGCACTGCGTCCCCAACCGATGGAGTCGGACGTTCGGCGAAACCTGACGATGTTAAAATAAACACAACGCAGGGGCTTATCTCAGAAAAGGGGTGGTGTTTTTATTATTATTCTGGGAGAGTAAATCGATAGCTCTGTGCACTGCGAGCCGCATGGGTGCTCAGCGGTGCATCTGGCGGCGCATCTGGCGGCGGGTGGGGGAAAAGGAGGCTTTTTTGCAAAACCTTGCCTGGGATATAACATGAGGCTTACAAGCAAACAAAAAACGCCTTCGGATTTCGAAGTGTTTTCGGGAGACCTCCGCTCTTTTGGGTGCTTGCCGCAGAGCAGGAGGCGAGATTCCTGGGGAGGAATAAGCGTGCGTGATCCTTGGGATGCCACATGCATCGTCCGCTCAAGCAGTTTTGTCAGATTTACCGCGAACATCTTGGGCAGACTTGACGGCTGCCACCACGAATCCCTACCGACAGAACCCGCCCCGTCACGCCACGCGGATCTCACAGGCGCATGCCCGAGTTTATGGAGCAATAAATAATTACTACACAAATATTAAAAATTAAGCTTAAACCCTTTTCCATTCCGATGACACATGGAATCGGAAGAAAAAATAAAACTTTACTTTATCGGTACGTCTCAGGTTGGAAGACGTACCGAGGCTCCCACAAGGCCATGCGAGAGGGCGTGTGGCACAGTTTGGCGTCAGCTATAACAGAGTGCAGTCGTGTCGCTACAGTTCTCTGCGGTGAGTACTTTGTTTTTAAAAAGAACGGCGCTACGCCTCTAAATCAAACTTACACTAACTACTTGCTCGTTCCGGGATTCAGCGGTGAGCCGGACCCACCCTACAACTTGCAGATAACTCGGAACGGGAAAAGGTTAATTACAAACTAGAAGTGTTGTGCAGGTGGGGCCGGGGGGGTCGGGTTGGGAGCAGTACCGCAGCGGTTAACGCATCGCGCCGTTAACCCGGCGAGCCGAGTCTCCATTGTCATCCACGGCCAACACCCAGCGGCGAACGGTATACCCGAACCAGTCCTTGGCACCCGTGACACACCCCCACTCCTACACCGCCGTGCCTTCACCACACCGCGTTGACCTGCATGGTGAAGGCATATTCAGACAATCTCGACAGGGCATGTGGGTGGGCTAGTGAGAGCGCTACAGCTTCTGGAGCAAGCGCACGGGGCCAGAACGGGGCCGCCGGCCTCGCTGCGTGTGGATGATAAGAAGAGGCCGCTCGAATAATTTTTTGGAGAAATCCCAAGGAAATCTCCTCCAGGCATACATGATGTAACAACACGGGCTTTTGCGGGAATTGTCAACGAATTCTTCGTCTCTCGTGATATGTCACCACAACCGGAATAAATTGGGGGGGGGGGCATTACAATATATGAAAAACAAATTTTTCACTCTTAATTATCGTCACGAGCGGCGGCACACCCCCTGTAATCCCGACACCGTGAAGACGGGGGTTGGTGAACCATGACAAGATCACCATGAACCCTGAGAATGCCACCCACGGATGCCTGCTGGAGGCAGTAAAGCAAGGAGGTTATCATTGGTGACTAGAGTCGCACCGTGGGCTGTTTCCTAACTGTCTATTGGTGTTGGAAGAGATATAACAAGTCAAGTGAAATGGAAGGAAGGCTCTCCCATAGGGTCGGCGATTAAGCCAGCGTGGCAGAACAAGCCCCTGACACTGACGTCAGTATCGAGGTGATAAGATCATTGCAACAATGGATGCGGTGTTTGGCGATGAAAGAGAGATATACTGAAAACACAGGTTGCAATTCTTTTGTTTAACCGAGTGAGAAGTCAAGAGGCCAGGATAAGTCCCATTTCCGAGCATGACCTGGGGCATTAGTCTGCCAGTAGGGGGCGATGATTGCTATTTTATAGCCCCAATGGAGTAATTAACTGTGAAACTTTCGAAATTGGCAAAATTGGACACTGAGAAAACACTACCGAATCTTATGAATTACATGAGGGCTATCTTTAACGTTCACTGTCAGGCAGACAGAATCATGGTTGTTAATCCCGTGGTATTAACCAAGGCGGCCGCCGGATGCGAACCGTGAACCCTCCGCATGCATCAAGCGGCAAACGTGGCTACCGCTCGGGTAGCCGCGTCACCGCCCAGCGGACGCCCTCTCGCTCTCCCGGTTGTCACCAAGTCGGATGAACCTAGCGCGGCACGAGGAACGATTCGTCACCACTCGCACGCAGTGGGGTGAGAGGCGCTCGCCGCCAAATAAAAATCCCCAAAATAATGAAACCCGGGGAGTAACAAACGACGGACAGAGGTGACGAGCTGTGAATCTCACTCTCGCAACGCCGGACGTTTTTAACACCGTCGCCGGTGAAGGAATTGTGCGGCCGCCGTATAAAACATCGATCAGATCGCATCGGCAAGTGCCGAAAAAGCGCTGGATACGAGAGAATATAAAGCAAAAGTTACGAGTGGCATCGAGTGTTTGTTTACACTGCCAAAGAAAATAAATAGCGGCGTTCCGACAGTTTTCCCGTCGTCTGACCGCAGATTCAAACATCTCTCTTCTGGACGAAAACGCTGTTTTTTTTTTTAAATGTCCGTCTTTATTCTTCATTCATGGATATCAAAACTGCAAAGAGAGGAAGGGTGTTTTTTTGGAAAGGAGGCCTTGCAAAATGAGCCTCGTCATGGTCGGTTGACTTCTCATCGGGCTAAACAATAAAACTTCACAAAGAGGTCTGTGGCCCCGAGCTGCCACTGGGTTCGAATCCGGGCAGCCGCCTGTGGTTGAACTGGGCTGATGCTGGAGAGGTGATGGTCTCAACCCAGTCACCAATGACCGGACGTAAAAAAAAATACGTGTTTAACCGCTTCATAAAATGTGTATATCCGATTAATTTCAATTCAAACTCTGTCAATGTGTAGCAGGCTGGGTAGGAAAATGCAATGCTCCCAAACATTATTCGGTAATGCTGCTGCTGCTGCATTGGCAGTGGGGCACAAGCACAATTAACACAACTACCAAAAAATATAATCGGCAACGTTTCGGGCGATAACCCTTTTTCATAGCGCGTACAATTTACGTCCACTATTATATATTTTTTCATTAACAGAGAAAGTGTTGTTGACTAATGTGTGGATAAGCAGTCACTTGAATGGATCTCAGGCGTAGTTCTGTGACATCTACTTCCCCATGCAACACAGCGAGGGGAGGGAAGTTGGACCGCTCTGAGACCACTGCGAGTGCAAAGTTCACGTCCGAATAAATTCCTCGTCCCGTGACTTAAGGCCGATTACATAATCAGGATAGAATTGAGCAAAAATCACAAAGTAAATTACTTTTCTTTGCATTTACCTGCTCCCATCCGTCACTCTCCTGATTCAGTTTGAATTCTGCTTTCCCTTGCAAGAGACTTGTCATCCCAATGGGCTCCGAGTTCGTTAAATACCAAATCACAGTCTCGTCGTTATATTTAATTTCCTTTCCCGCTCTTGAGTTTGTTTCTGATTAAATAAAAGAAACCCCCTTTGAAGACGCATCCTCAGCGGCTCCACGCTTCTCCGCACCGCAATCCCTATCCTCCCACGCGCACGTCAACCACAAACAAATCTCGCCCTGCGGCCCGGCATTAGCCACGTCATGTTTTATTCAGCAGTTCCGAGACACAGAGGAGAAGTCTCTAATTTTTTCAGGTTCTGGTTAGGCCACCACTTGTCAAATGATCGAGTCTGACGATGCGGCATCTCGGAGGTCGGGGGTCGGGGTGGAATGTTGCTGCCGTGAATGGCACAGTCCTCGCATCACATCGTGTTGCTCTTAAACAGAAGGGAAAACAAACAGACATACAGCTCTTGCCTTGGCTTGGAGACGCACGCTGCGGCCGCGTGCGTCCTGGGCAATGACAAAGAGTTTGAATTTATCATAAAAAAAATAGTTTTAAAGCATTCGTTGTAAGGAGCACTGAACTCTTTCGGTCAGGAGCACTCCCACGATCCTGCACGGGCGACGCCGTACTCGGGAGAACATCGGCACAAGTTTCTTCACCACAGGGTCCGCGGCCGCTTTGAAAGTCTTTCAACTATCGCCAGCTATGGTTGAAAGCGTTGATGCAAAAGCTCTGTCTGTTTCATATGTCAAAGCGGAGGCTACGATAAATATCATTTAATATAAAGTATTTATTTGAAAATATGCATAAACTTGTGTTTCCAATGTGGACTTTGTAGAAAAAACACAGCAAAATTTATCAAAGGGGTTATCGCCCCAAAAAACCCGAGCCCCAAAATGGATCATCCTTGGCGGTCAATGTGATGACGTCATTAAGCATGACGACATCCTGCTATGTCACGCGTCATGCTTCTCGTGACGTCCTCTCGTTGTGCCGACTTAGAACGCACCATTGTTATTGTCGTCGTGGATTAAATCTTTATGGGGACAAATGCACGTCGCAAAGCGAATCTGTGCATATGAGCGGTTTTCCTTCTTTGATCACTCACGAACAAAGCCTCAAAACCGTCGGACATCCCATCACAAACAGCCAGTGCATCAATCAGATGACAGCCGGGTTTTTTTTGGGGGGATTGTGCCTTGTTCAAAAATTGATCCCCCGGCGTTTGCCTTGGTGGTGACAACACCACTGCACTCAAACGCAAGCCCAACGACGTCTTCCTGCACCGAATGGGAATACTCCTCGGTTGCCCCATCTCATACGCGTACGCCACTCTGCTGGATAAATCACTGCTGCGTTTGGTACGAGTGCACGCTCTACCAAGGTGGTGAACGGAGTCAAGGGTTGGCTGGGTGGAGGTCACAGTACAGTGAGACCACCGCGTGGCTCAGGGATCAGAGCATTGAGCCAGCACCGCTGAGAATCTGGGTTCTGGAGTGGAGCGAGTTTGTGGTCTTAGTCTGGTCACGAATTTCCACTTGAGTGTGGCCTTTTTCAGGACGTAAATTTAGGCTTTGATCAATGCGCCATGAACACTCTTTGCAGGGCATTAATGGTCTGCCTCTAGTGAGGATAAATAGATCTACTGCAGTGTTTTCGTCATCTTCCATAGCTGTTTTATGACACAAAGCGATGCACCCCGCTGGCAAATATCTTCGGCTCATGGCATGATGCAGATAGCACAATGGGAAAAAAAATAAGCGTATATACTTATTTTTAAAGAGTAAACCGACAGAGGTCCAGGGGTTGGTGGAATATATCAAACAACATCACAATTCAAACAACAAACAACTCAACACCACCAAGACAACAGGACCACAGTGCAGTTCTTCAGAAGCTGTTGATGCTTTTTGGATAATGGACAAAAGGCCGAGCGCTTTTAGTCCACGAACACGTCTCTGTGCGCGCCGTTGGAAACGCTCGGCACGGCGCTCACCACCACGGCGAGTGGCCGGCAACCTTGACTTATGTCACCCAGTCAAGTGGCACTTTTGTGCTGGTTTTGTGTGTTTTTTTTTTAAAACCATTTAGCGATGACACTTAACGGTGCGCTCAAATACTCGCGGAGAATGATTAAACAACTGCGGGCCACTGTCAATCACAGTCGCGGAGCGGTTAGGCTGCATAATAACTGGGCTGCCCGAGCGCCGTTTCAAAAAAGCGCGAGATGCGTGTCGCGAATGCAGACGCTGCCTTCACTCAAATCCGTCATGCGGCAGCGACATTTTTCATTTCATCAAGCGACAAAAGGCCGTTGCTAATTCCTAAATCGACGGCTCGTTACGGCCTGAATGACGATAAGGGTGGGAAAAAAACGCGTCGGTTTGATCGGGACCTGGCGCGAATATTCACTTCTCTTTTTAGTTTTTTCATTTCAAGTTTGCAACGTTATTGTTAATATTATTTACACGGGTTTTTTTTCCCTTCGTCAATTATGACCCCCCCGCCATCACGCTCATTTACGAGTCACGCCATCGCGGGCACGCAGGAATTCTCGCCGACGACACCAGCCATTGCCTGACAATGCTCATTTGTGGGATTGGTAAAAGTGTCCCCAATGCAGGACTACTCTGGAAAAAAACAAAAAAGTCCATTAGCCTCGGTGAAACCTTGCCGGACATTAATATGAGGGACATTATTATACCCATATTATGGAACAGCTGTGGGAGACGCCAATATAACCCAACAACTGACCGTGTGCCGCTCGGTAAACAGTGGTGTGCCGCGTCTGAAATATTTATGAGGTTTTTCGTCCTCAGAGGTGAATTAAGCCACGATATATCTAAAATAAAGTTTTTTTTTACACATATATAAACAGATGTTTTTATATAACAGATTTTTTTTATATTATCAACTCAGACGTGAAAAACTGGTTTAAAACTATAATAAAAATGCTAAATCTCAGCAGTGCTGGTTCATTGCACTGATTTGACCATCATGAACCTTGTGAGCCACCCATACATGAAGTCTCAGTGTTTAATATCCAAGTAATCTAATGTCTCCCCATTTTTTTATTTCTTTCCCATCTCCCTTCTATTGCCATCTCGCTTTCCCTCAATATGTCCTCGTGTCACTCCTTCTCTCTCCTCTTTCTCCTCTCCCCATTTTCCTCAAAACCCAACTTTTTTTCTCCCCCCCCCCTCCTCGCATCTCCCCCCCCTCCCCGTGTCACCGTGCAGCTACGTTGCGGTGTGGGTGGGTGCCGAGGCTCGCACGCCACGCCGAGCCTACGCCTCCATCCTCTGGTTCCTCTATGTCTTCGTGCTCGAGATAAAGCTCTACTTCGTCTGCCAAAATTATCGTGGCGAGGCCTCCACGCTCTCCCCATCTTCCCCTTCCTCCTCCTCGTCCTCCGCTGCCACCTCATCTGCCGTGGCGGACGACACGGGCCTCGGCCGCAAGTTGCTCACGCTCTTCCTGTCGGTGTGCGTGCCGGGCCTCTACGTCATCCTCGTCGCGGTCGACCGCCTCGACTGCCTCGACACCGACGGCTCCTCGTCGCTAGACGACGATGACGACGACGAAGACGACCGCGACGACAGCAACGTCGACAGCAACGGCTGCAGCGCCGTCGACCGCGACCGGGCGGACCAAGACGACGAGGCGTCCAGCGCGGGCCGGTGCGCGCGCTCCCAGGATGCCGCGCTGTCTGGCGATCCGCAGCTGCCGCCCGCCTCGCCCGAGGAGGAGGCGGCCGCAGCGGAACGTCGCCGCGAGCGCCGCAAGCGGCAGCGCCGCCGGGCGGCCGCCGCGCCGCCTCGGGGGCCGCCGCCACGCGCCGCCCACGAGCGGGCGCTGGCCGAGGCGCTGAGCTGCCTGCTGCTGCAGCGCAAGGAGGAGGTGCGCAGCCACGTGTTCGTGGTGGCGCTCGACCTGCTCGACGTGCTCGACGTGCAAGCCGGCCTCTGGGAATCGCGGGCGGCAGCGCCCGGAGGCAGCTCCGCCGTCCCCGCGTTCGGCTCTTCCTCCTCGTCCTCCTTCTCCTCCTCCTCTTCCTCATCGTCGCTGCCTCCGCTCTGGGCCGAGAACCTCACATTCTTCTACTGCTACATCTTGCTGCTGGTGCTGCCGTGCGTGTCGCTCAGCGAGCTGGGCTCGCTGCTCGACCGCGGCACCACGCTCTACCCAGCGCTCAGCCTCATCACCATCAACGTGGTGGCCGTGTTCGTCCGTGCAGTCACGCTCGTGCTCTACGCCGGCGCCAGCGTCTCCACCATCTTCATCGGCAAGAACATCCTGGCACTCATGCTCAAGACGTGCTCGCTGCTCGAGTTTGTGCGCCAGGTGCCCGACGGCGCGCAGCAGCAACAGCAGCTGCCTCCCGCACTCGTCATGGGCGGCGGGGGCGGCTGCGGGGGGGGGTGGCAACATGGCCACCGGCGCCGCCATCGCCGAGCTGCAGTTGGTGACGACGCACCGCCAGCTGTCCCACGAGCCGCTGGTGGCACACATTCACCAGCAGGTACCCAACAGCTGCCTCGGAGATGATGCCGCGCTCACCGCCGCCGGCGCCGCCGCCGCGTTCTCCTTCAACTCGCTGCACCGCGGCGACGGCGTGGCCGAAGCGTCGGGCCAGCGGACGCTTCCGCTGAACCTCCCGACGCAGAACCGCTCGCTCATGCCCGCCGACGTGTCATGAGCAACGAAGCGACGTGTGGTGGCGGCAGCGGCGCCGCGGACAGTGGCTGGAGGACTAACTTCCCGCGGCGCTCGCGCGAATTAAAAAGATCGATCGTTTCCACCGTCCCCAAGCCACCCCCCTCCCTGTCCATGCCGCTCCCCTGTCCTCTGTCCTGGGTCGTTTGTGTCAAATCCAGCACGAGGTTTTCAGGCATGGTGGCGACGGCGCTCCGTGACAGAAAGAAGCTCTTTCCCCCCCGCCCTCCCGCCGGAGTGAGAGGATGCTGGGTACATTTTTACAGCATTGATCTCTCTCTTCTTCCTCATGTGCATGTGTGAGTATGTGTGTGTGTCGTGAGCGGCAGTGCAGTGGTTAGCGCACTGCGCTATGAACCCGGCGACCCGAGTTGGATTCCCCGCTCAAAGCCAACATTGGTGACGGATATGGGAACCGATTCAGGGGCTCCTCTAGGTCGACTCAGCCTCAAATGAGTACATGGTGCAGTGTGTAAACATCAGCACTGGCGAGACAAAGGTGGTGTGGTATTTTCTACTCTCTTGTGCCATGCCGTCCTTAATAGGCGTTTGCTAACAGCCCTTGCCCCAAGAGTCTGTTAAATCTCTGACGGGTGGGTTTTGCTGTACGTGTGTGAACCTGGACCATTTTTTATTTTTTCTGTCAAGGACGTTCTGTGTCCTTTAGATGCGTGGTTAATCAAAATCTGGCGCCGCAGGTCTCGGAAACAAAAACAAAAAAAGAAAATCATAAAAAACCGTGAACATTACTTGCCAAGCACAGCACTTACATTACAATTTTATGAAGGTGTGTCCCATAATCCAACTGTCAATAAACTCGGGCGCAGGAGGAATTTAAAGTGGGGGCGTATAACTTTGAGAATGAGCCGCTAGTCTGAATAACGTAGATGGATGAACGGTATGTGCCGTGTGAGTCTGGTGATTATCGTCGTGGCGATGACACAGGTTTGTGATCCAGAGCTTTCGTTCTGGGGGGGTCGGTGGATCGCGCGGAGATTGCGGCCGCTAATGACGTGCGAGTGTCGCCCACCGTGCTGAGCAATGAGGTACCAATAATAGCAGACAGTACAGAAAGTCGGTTTTAGTGCGGCGGGGTGTTTTGGTTGGTGGATCACCGTGAGATCGTGGTGTGCGTGGCATACCAGGCATACTGTATCGATTCATCGATTAAAATAGATTCCTATGCTCAGAAATCATTTACACATTTGGTTAATGCAAATGATCGACTAATGACACGAAGGAGAAAAAAATATTCTTGATTCTTGCATTGCTCGCGACCCGCCGGACATGTAAAAATCGCTGTGCGGGTGGGAGGTGAATTGAATTCACTACTGGGTACCTCCCTGCCAGGTGGGGGGGGGGGGGGGGCAGCGAGGAGGGCAGCAGAGCAAGTAGGTCGCTGACCGATTAGAGCTGAATTTGAGCGCCGTCTTCGAGGATAAGCGAGGTCTCACTAGATTTAAAGCTTTCGTGACTGCAAGGATTCTTATTCTTAGGTTTTTTCGGTAAAGTCACGTAGGTAAAAAATTTAAATTAATAAAAGTAAAATAAAAATAAAAAATTCACGACGTTTCGGAAGCAACACAAGCCTCCGTCTTCAGGTGGAACCGTCACAATTTTTTACCTACGTGACTTTACCGAAAAAACCTAAGAATATAAGGTCTCACTTCGCTCGTCTCCCACACACACACACACCGGAAACACACTCCGCCAGACAACGGACACTCACCCCGAGTCACGACCCTTCTCAACAAAACGACTATTGGGACCAACTTTGATTGCATTCATGACTCAAGTTAGAATGTTTTCTAGTCTTAGTGTATATTTTTCTCTTCGATTACATAAATAACACAAAACAAAACAGCTTTGGCTGCTAACGCCGCCGGAAATTACGCAAATCTTGCCGTGAGCTGTCATCGTTGTTGTTGTTGCGTGTTAAGGGTTGTTTTCTCAATTTCAGCGAGGGGGATTTTCAACAGTTGCACGCGTGTGTGTGAATGTGGGGAGACGTAGTGTAGCGGTTATTGCGCTCTTCTACAAACCCGGTGACCCGAGTTCTATTCCCGCTCACGGCAAACACCGGTGACAATTATCTGAACCGGACCTGGGCCTCCCCTAGGTCGACTCAGCCTCAAACGAGTACCTGGTGCGGTGTGTATTTAACATCGCCGCTAGGGAGACAAAGGCGGCCGGGCGTGGTGCTGGCCACCCACCCCGTCATGTGCCGTGCCGTCCTTAATAGGTGCTCGCTAACAGTACTTTCCCCAACAGACTGTTAAGGCTACACAGGGGGATCTTTGCCTTTGTCTATGTGTGTGTGTGCGTGCGTCAGCAACGCGTGGAAAGAAAAAGCACACAGCAGCGGCGAGATTCGTCGCGTCGACTCCATCGCTCTCACCCGGGATTACGCGAGCGATCTTTGGCGTGTCCAAAAAAAAATGTATAGGCCATTACGTTCCATCAGCCAGGGGCGAAGGTCAAACAGTGGTTGTCAGAAGTAGTCGGTAATGCATTTCATATATTTATTTTTCTTTACTTTTCAGTGAAAAGTCTGCCGGACCAATTTTTGCCCTCCAACAAAATGTTTAGGGTAAAAAAAATATATATATACAGAAACAGAGAACGAGTGTACGCATTTACAAGGAAAAATCTCCACATCAGAAGGCTGCACGCAGCAAACCAGACTTTAAAAAAATCCCTCTGCCCAGAAAGACTCCGCCTCCTGAGTTATTAATTAGCAAACGGCTCATTAGCACCGAGCAAAAATAATGGCATTCTCCCCTTGCCGCAAGTGATTTAGCGAGCAGGTAAGCTAGCGAGCGAGCGAATTAGCGGGTGGATAAGTTAGCAAGTGAATGACCTAGCGAGTGAATTATATAGTGAGCGTGCAAGTGAGTATCCGCGTGGGTAGGTGAGTGGGTGAATAAGAGAAGCAATAGGTTAGTTAGTGAGTGAGCGAGGAGGGGGATGGATGGGCAGGTGGGTAAGTGACTGAGCGAGGGAGTGGGTGGGTGGGTGAGTGGGTCGGCGGGTGGGTGGGTGAGTGGGTCAGCGGGTGGGTGTGTGACTGAGTGAGGGAGTGTGTGGTTGGGTGAGCGAGTGCGTCAGCGGCCGGGTGTGTGTGCTCGTGTACGCGACTCCTCCCAATATCCCGATCACGGCTCGGGTTCCTAAACCGCCGCCCGCAATCAGTCGCTTTGCGTCGCTTGGGAATCGCGGCAACGAAACCTCCCACACCCCCACTTCCCTTCAAGTTGCTCCGCCAATTACGCCATTACCAAGCAACTAACGGAACTTAAATTAAAAACAGATTCTTACGCTCGCGACGGACGCGCCGAATAGCGCGTATGAGAGTCGAAAATTTACGATTCTTGCAAGCAACGCACTCGCGTGACTTCTGGGCAAATGGCATAAACAAAACTTCGTAGATGAGACAAAAAAGACATTTGCAACTAGCAAATTGTGATAATTCATCAAAAGCCCTGGTGGGAAGGGTGGGTGGTGGTGAATCATGACACGCATAGTTATTGCTGTGCCTTCGCCGCCACATGGCTCACGAAATCAAATCAATTCTGCTTCGCAAAGAGAGAAAGAAATTCAGTGCAAGGTCAGACAGATAACGGAACGCTCCACAGAAATACCCGATGGACAGGGCGCATTGGTGAGAGAATCTCAGCATGGGAGCCTACTGAGAGAGGGTCTTGCGACTCGGTGAGGCTTTCCTGAGTAAATATAAAATAATTAAGATACTGAAGATGATTATACTGATTGTTATGTCTCGTAAAATTAATTAACTAATGATAAACTACCAAGTCTTGACACTCAGCGAGGCTATTAGGGATAAAGTAAATGATGATCATGTTTGTAGTGTTGGTGATGTCTAGTGACATTAACATTCTGTGACGGTGAGGCTCTCCCGGGTAAACAAAAATCGATGACGAAGAAGATGATGATTGTGATGATGTCCTGGTTCCAAATCATTCACGTCAAGCCACTGTATCAACTCACACTTCTTGGATGAAGGCCTCCCCACGCCGCGTCAGTCATCATGTGGGTAGTGTAACTGTACGGCACCAAGGACCAGTTCAATTCGGTGACGATATGTTAACTACTTCGCCTGGTACACAGGAGGTCGTGAGTTTGTGCCTGATCCTGACGACGCCTGTATATTTGGAGTTTGCATGTCTCTCTCTCTCCCCGTGGTTGCTGGGATTTTTCTCCGGGTCCTCCGGTTTTTCCCTCCACATTTAGAATCAATGTGCGTTTGGAGTATTTGGCTGCTATACGTTTCCACGTGATAAGCCGCTTCGGTGAGCTATCAATTGTGGCCAGGTCGCTTCTGAAAAAGAGCTGTATAGCTCAGTAGGCCTGACATGGTAAAATAAATACACTGTAGTTTAGTTTGAGTTCAGATATCGCTCATCATTGATATCAGCAGTGGCCAGGAATTTAAACAAGGTCGTAAGGTGAACAGCCCAGTGTGCCAACCACTTGGCCACTGCTGATTTTATTTTACGTTTACTTACACAATAGCATTCAAAAATAAGAACGACCGCAGACCTCATACAGATATGGTTGTCGAATAGACAGTGCAACAATTCATCAATGAACATTGATTCCCAAGCTCAGTATACCCGCATAGAATGTTTAATTCATGCATACATGTTGTGTGTAACGCGCTCACGTCACGCCTGCAGCCACAAGAGGTGCTTCCATTCTCTGCAGTGTGAGAATTGTGAGTCTTGAATTAGAGGGCGAACCAGAAAATCGCAGAGGAATCCGATTCACCCCAGTGATGTCCTTCGCAATTTAAACACAGACAGCACGATAACTACCTCCCCTAATCACCGCTCCTGATTATAACGAGCAAATTCAGGCTGGAAAACCGTCTGACCTAATTAACCTGAGCCCTGCCAATCATAAGTCACCATTAATCAATCATAGTCATCTCGGCAGCTGCTCGCCAGCGCGTGAGGCCGTCCCACTGGTCGACTTCTCAAGTGGGCGGAGCAACGTGTAGGTGTCAAGTTGAGTTTAATCCGTGTGGTGCTTCCCAACGCAGAGTGTGGCCACACCGAAGGGATCGCTCTATCATGATCAACTAATACAGATTCTTATACTCACGACGCACACGTTGAATCACGTGCGTCATAATCAATGCTCTTCCATTGGATCGCGTTCGGTTTCGTAGCGAGACCAACTCAAGCCACTCGAGGCCGCTACATTCACAACCAATACGACAATCGTGACGATTCACAGACTAATTCTGCTAGTGGGAATGTGTTCTTCAACTGAAACAATAATGAATGGCGCGCTCTTAGATGTTTGTACTGTACACGTGTCCGGTTGTGTCAGGTAGTGGAGGGGTCTTATGGCGGGAGATTTGGCCAGATGATGACATGGCCTAACCCAAATAAATCTATGACGAATCCCTTATAATACTGGCTGCAAATCCAATGCGCTAAAACCTGAATTGTTACTCGTTTCCACTTTTTGCATTATGGTAACAAACTGTGAAACTGTTATTTAATTTCAAATGCATCCCCCCACCTCATAGTGTCAGCAGTTCTCGTTAAAGATTACATCTATGTAAAAAACACATCGGAATTTAACGTTGATTTTGTGCAAGGTTTAATATTATAAATATTTTAATATATTTTACACAAACGTGTGTGCATGCAGATCTGTCGTATGGGGTCTTGTAATATTGTACATAGCGTACGTGTACATAATAAGTATTTAAAAAAGGTAATAAAAAATAAAGATGAATTTCGAGTGCTCGTCACTGCCTGCCTGTTGGTGCTGGTGGTGTTGGTGGTGGCAGTGATCGTGGCGGCAGTGATGGTGGTGGTGAGTGAGGGTAGTTGTGATGAGTGGTGACCTCCTGCCAGTGGGCGTTCGACACTTCACGTGGCCTCAACGTGCACATAGCCTGGCACAAGCGTCGTGGTGATGTCACCTCCCCTTAGTGGCGAATGGCGGTTGTTGTTGTTGGTGAGTGAGAGTGCATGTGATGAATGCTGGTGGTGTTGGTGATGGTGGTGGCAGTGATGGTGGTGGTCAGTAACAGTGGATGTGATCAGTGGTGGTGGTGATGGGGGCGATGGTGGTGGCGAGTGAGAGTAGTTATGATGAGCGGTGGTGGTGATGGTGGTGGCAGTGATGTTGGTAGCGGTGATGGTGGTGGTGAGTGAGAGTGGATGTGATGAGTGAGAGTGGATGTGATGAGTCCTGGTGGTGGTGATGGTTGTCAGTGAGAGTGGATGTGATTAGTAGTGGTGATGGTGGTGTGAGTGATGGTGGTGTGGGTGATGGTGGTGTGGGTGATGGTGGTGGGGGTGATGGTGGTGGTCAGTGAAAGTGGATGTGATTAGTAGTGGTGATGGTGGTGGCGGTGGTGGTCATTGAGAGTGGATGTGATTAGAAGTGGTGATGGTGGTGATGGTGGTGGCAGTGATGGTGGTGTGTATTTAATTTTTAACCGGACACGCGGTATTGAGGAAGCGAGGAGGCTGCAATCAAACGCTCAAACATTCCCTTTGATCAGCGCAGTCGGCCGCCGCGCGCGGCTGTTGCAGAGAAAGAAGAGCACAGCTGGGTGGAACGTCGTCGCTCTTAACGCACTAACGAAGCTGGAAACTCGCTCGCTCACACACGGGCGGACGGGCGGGCGGGCGGATGGACGGACCGACGGACAAATGAAAGCTCAAGAGCACAAACCAAAAGACAGCCCCACTGCACCGCAATTTCGATTTACGGGGCATCTCAACACAACGGCATCCCCCAACAAAGCAAAGAAAATGATGCACGTGTCTACAGCCCAATTCGTCAATCCACTGCTGAATGAAGGCTTCCCGGATGCCGCGCGGGGTTTGTTGGGGGTGTGCGATTAATTTTTCACCATGCGGGGAGCGCGTAGAGGCACATGCAATCAAAGACTGGATTTCGCCGTGCTGTCTGCTGCTCCTGATGGCCAACGATGACCACAGTCGAGAAGCCACCAACCTAAGCGCTAACCAGGCTCAACGCTGCTAGCTTGCAAGGTCTGACGAGATCTCGGGTGCATTTCGGGTGATTTGGAAATAGTAAAAAAAAGAATAATGTATACACACAAAGACAAAGGTCCCCCCATATAGCCTTAACAGACTGTTGGGGCAAGTGCTGTTTGTAAGCACCTATGAAGGCCGATACAGCACACAAGGGGGTTGGGATGGTCAGAACCATGCCTGGCACACCTTTGTATCTCCAGTGTTGATGTTTAAACACTGCACCAGGTACTTATTTAATTCTGAGTCGATCTAGGGGAAGCCCAGTACCGGTTCAAATAATCGTCAGGGTAGCCATGAGCAGGAATCGAACTCGTGTTGTCGTGTTCGCTGCACCACTGCATGTACATGTTCACGCGCATGCACACACCCACGCACGCGCGCAAGAAACCTCGGCAGCATGGAAAAATCGGCCAAATACCCTCAAGAGGTGATCTCTATGGCTCGCTTAGCAGTGGTCTACGCAAGCAATTGCAGGGCTGCACCTTGACCTTTCATACGTGTATATCCGTAAATCTCGCATCCCACGAATGTAAGCATAGTCTGTGTATGAAAGCGCTGTGTTTCAAAAAAGTGTGAGAATGTACCGAGGGTAATGGGCAACTGAAGGCAGCTTGCTCGAGGAATGATTGCCTTCCTGGTACATCACCGTACATCACCGCATTTTTTGTTCTTTCTCCGAGAATGAAAATTTGGATTGAGATGAATTGGAAATACCTAATGCATGTCAAATGAGGCTACTGCTGCTGCTACTGCTGAACATAGAACAGCAAGGGTGGCGGTGGGGATGGTGGTGGTGGTGGTAGGGAGCGGTAGCATAAGGGTTGGCGTGTTGCATGACAAACCTGGTGCCCCGAGTTCGATTCCCGCACACGGCCAACGCCTCCCCTAGGTTGAATAAGCCTCAAATGAGTACCTGGTGCGGTGTGTAGTAAACATCGCCACTCGGGAGACAAAGGCGGCCGGGTGTGGTGCTGGCCACCAACCCCCTCGTGTGCTGTGCCGACCTTCACAGGTGCTCGCTAACAGCACTTGCCCCAACGGCCTGTTAAGGCTATACGGGAGATCTTTGTCATTGTTTTTGGTGGCAGTGGAGGTGTTGATGGTGGTGCCAGTGGCCGTGGCAGTGATGATGGTTGTGTTGGTGCTGATGGTGGTGATGGTTGCAGTTATCATGGTGGTGTGATGTGGTAATAGTGGTGATCGTCGCGGTGATGGTGGTAGTGATGATCATGATCGTGATGATGTTAGCAGTATCGTCATGGTGGTGGTGGTGATTGTGGTGGTGGTGAGCAGTAATGGCTGTGTGATGCCGACCATATGCATCCTGTCATTGCTAGAGGCAGCTCCACAAGGGAGCATGGGGAGGTGGTAGGGGAGGTAACAAAAGGCATTTAGCCTCCCACCGAGGGAGTATACATGGCTGTATAATTGTTACTACATATTGTGAACGAGTGAGAGTGCGAGTGTGCTCACTAACAGCACTTGCCTCGTTAGCTTTTCTGGGCTATACTGGGGATGTTTGTCTTCGTTGTGTGTGTTTAGCAGTGCCACAGTGGTTAGAGCACTCGGTTATAAACAAGGCGACCAGAATTTGATTCCTGCTCACGGCTAACATTGATGATAGTGCCCCCACCCCCCCCCTGGTGTATAAACATCACCACTGGGGAGACAAAGGCAGTCGGGTGTGGTGCTGGTCACCCACCCCGTCGTCCACCGCGCCGGCCTTCACAGCACTCGACCTAACAGTCTGGTAAAGGCTATATGGGTGATCTTTGTCTTTGTTTGGATGTATGTACACGTGCGTGTCACGGCATGCCACGTGCGTGTGTTTGTGTGTGTTTGTGTGTGTGTGTGTTTGTGTGTGTGTTTGTGTGTGTGTGTGTTTGAGTGTGTGTGTTTGTGTGGGTGTGTGTGTGTGTTTGTGTGCGTGTGTTTGTGTGTATGTTTGTATGTATGTGTGTGTGTTTGTGTGTGTGTGTTTGTGTGTGTGTGTTTGTGTGTGTGTGTTTGTGTGTGTGTGTCTGTGTGTGTTTGTGTGTGTGTGTGTGTTTGTGTGTGTGTTGTGTGTTTGTGTGTGTGTGTTTGTGTGTGTTTGTGTTTGTGTGTGTTTGTTTGTGTGTGTGTGTTTGTGTGTGTGTGTGTTTGTGTGTGTTTGTGTGTGTGTGTGCGCGCGTGTCGTCCTGAGCTATTAATGGTGCCTCCATGTGAAATGTTCCTCCCAGGAATTTCACTGCAGTCGTGTGAATTCTTAGATGATAAATGAATAAATAAAAATACCAACGGGGGGGGGGGGGGGGGCGAGTGAATAAATAACTAAAAAGAGGGGAGAACCCTTATCTTCCCTTCACTGTGCAGGCAGCCATGGAATGTAATCCAGAATCCAGACTTGGGGCCAACTGCTGGCTAATAGACTCCAAACCGTAAAAGTATAATATATAACAAAAAAAAATATCCCCCTCGCATAACCTTCAACAGACTATTAGCGCGAGTGCTGTTTGCGAGCACCTATTAAGGCCGGCATGGCACGCAAAGGGGTGGGTGACCAATACCACGCTCGGCCGCCTTTGCCTCCTCGGTAATGATGTTTACACACTGAACCAGACCCAAATAACCACTACAACTACCGCTCCTCGCTCAGTCTCCGAAACACACACACACACTACGCACAAGTGCAGCAGATGTCACAGCGAGGGTGGTCAAAAAAGATTTGAAAAACAGAATACAATTTTAGGCAAACCTCATTCATGAGCGCGAACGGTGATGGGGAGTGGGTGGGGGGGTGGGGGCCTGTGTGAACTGTGGGATGATGACCCCCCCCCCCCAATGTTTGTTGCGAATCAACGAGTGTGTTCACTGCGTCACTTGACACGTCTGCATGCGCACGCGCCCAGGCAATCGGGAAAACACCGAGGCTTGTATAATTGACAAATAAAAACAAATCTAGCGTGACGCCAACAGAGCCTGCATTTATGTATTATTAACCAAACACTGACGTTATGTAAGTTGCTAACCCGACGAGACGGGTCCGTCGCTCCCCATGTTTTGTATAGCTCGTGTGGTGCATTCGCTTCGGCGGCGGCGGCATCGGCGCCTTGAGGGGCTGCGCGTGTCTGCGCGTGGCGTCACGGCACCTCGCACACGGGCGGCGGCTCATCCTCACCCTCGTGGTCTCTTGCCAAGCCACTTCTGGATGGGGGGCATTCCCCCCCCCATTCCCCCCCCCCCCATTCCCCCCCCCCCATTCCCCCCCCCCCCATTCCCCCCCCCCCCATTCCCCCCCCCCATTCCCCCCCCCCATTCCCCCCCCCCCCATTCCCCCCCCCCCCATGCAAGCATTCAAATATGTGTGTATGTATGCACGTTGAACTTCTTTCGCACCATACGTAGCCAACCGTGCTCATCGGAGGTGCGGATAACGATAGAGTTTTGCTGCACTGCTCATCTGCTGGCCACCACGCAACACAACCCCTGCAGCCACATATGCAAACCCGGTGTGCGCGTGGTGGTGGTGATCGTCCAGCCGAGCACTATCGAGGCTAAATCCGAAGAGGTGAATGTTCAATGTGCCCTTTGATGAACTGGCCCCTGCCACAAGAATGTGGAATTTCGCTGAGTTGATGGTAACAACCTGATCAATGGTTGCATACAAAAAGCCAATCATATGAAATATTTAGAGTATAAATCACATCATTTGATAAATTCCAGCTATGAGAATCATTTTTTTTGGGTTGATTGACTAACAACCAACATTATTTACAGGTGCATACGAAAGATGAATCCCTAACAAAGGTGAAAAGAGACAATCGAAGTGAATTCGGCAGCAGATCTTTGACGTCGTAAACTTCCGCGCGCCGTCCTTTAACACAAGGTGATGGACTAAGTCACTCGCGCAGCTCAAGTGAGCCAGCAGACGGGTCCTCGACTTCCCCGACGCAGGCGAGCGGCAGCTCTCACCCGCAGGGCTCTGTCCGTCGCTGCTCTTCCTCGGCAATTTAAATCATTCCGAGCGTAATCGAGCTGTCTGTGAGCACGCACGCGCTGGGAAGTACCACGCAGAAAAGGCAAATTGATGTCGGGACAAAAAAGGAAAAGTCGAGGAGGGAGGCGGTGGGGGGATATAAAGTAGGAGGCTGGTTTGAACGGTAATGGACTCATTTTTGGTCCACATTTTGCCACGTGGGTCGCACTGGCGATGGAATAAAACGATTTCGATTTAAAGCTTTCGTGACTGCAGGGATTCATCTTCTTGGTTCTTTCGGTAAAGTCACGTAGAAGGGAAATAATAAAATAATAGAAATAAAACACAACAAAAATACTTATTTAAGATTTATTATGTTTACTTTTCATTATTTTATTACTTCCCTTCTACGTGACTTTACCGAAAGAACCAAGAAGATGAATAAAACATGTTCAGTAGAGACACCGACCGGCCCTCTTGATTCCATAACGGTGGCACGAAATCTGTGATGGCTTGCTTAGTTAATTTTAATTGCATTTATTTCCTCACATTTATCGGCAGACATGTAAAAAATTAACCCGTAAAAACAAAGTTTTTCACTATAAATCCTTTATATGCGTGTTCAATGGGCCACAACCCAGCCCACATTGGTCTTTGAAATGGGTGGCTAGAGTCCTCTCGTCCTCTGGCTTGAGATGGCTGCTACCTATGGGTCAGATGATTGCCTGCCACCATTAAGCAATTGGTAATTAAATATAATAAAAAAATTTTACCTAAAAAGTGCAAAATTTTGGAAAAAAATTTTAACGAAAAGAAATTGTCACGCACAACGAGTCTGTGTGCAAAATGTCAGCTCGATTGGATCACGGGAAGTGGGTTAAAAAACGACCGAAAGATTTGCACAGTCGTAAGCACGCAAGCAAGCGAACTTAATATAAAGGATTAAAAAATTGACATACACTGGGCGTCCGTCTGTCCTCCGAAAACCGTGGGAAATTCAGCAGAGGTGCGTGGCCAGTGCGACGCGGTGACATCGACGGTGGTATCGTCGATGTTATTAATCCCTCGGCTTAAAACCCGCTTTGAGCCTGGTGCGTGGAAATTGTAAATGTATCATGCAAATGAACGTGCAAGATTGGATGGTAAATATTTTATTCAACTTGGCAATAAATTGAGGCGATAATCGGAAAGTGTATTGATTCGATTTAAGTAGTCAGTTGTAGATTCTGTCAAGAAACCAAAATTTTAACTTTGTTCTCGTATGGTAAGTGCTTCTCCACGATTATGAATGATGATCTAGTGGCATTTCTGAGTGGTCTAGTGGTAGTGCTGGGTGGGTCTAGTCGTAGTGAAGGGTCGTCTAGCTGTAGTCACGGGTCGTCTAGGGGTAGTACCGGGTGGTCTAGCGGAGGTGCTGGGTGGTCTAACAGTAGTGCCGGATAGTCGAGCGGTAGAGCCAGGTGGTCGAGCTGTAGTGCTAAGTGGTCTGTTTTTCACTGCGTGATGCTTAACAAAGTGAATCTGGCAGTTCCTATAAAGACAATCCCAGACTTTTGTGCAGTAGGGAACGGTGAGGGGGGGGGCTGGCCCCTGAAAAATGCCACGGGAATGGAGTCTAATACAGTGCGGTATTTACATAAACACTCTCCCTTTGCACACGTGCGCAACACGAAATGCACCGTGAATAACAAGACCGTGCCTTGCATAAAAAAAAATAGAACAAAACACGAAACAAATCGCTCCGTGCGGATGTCAGTGCGTCGCATCCACTTTCGTAATAAACTTCAGCGCCCTTCATAATTTAGCGAGCGTAGGCGCCGTCATGAATTTCACGGCGAGTGGAATGGGCCCCAAGCCAGAATGACTTCTCGGCGCTTTGCTCCCCCGGCTCTGCAAAATACCCGTCGGTTCCACCCCCCCCCCGTCCTTCGTTGGCAAAGCCTGCGGTGGCTCATATATTATCTGGCGACGCCGCGGCTTAGAGTCATGCTTATGACTCTGAGCAGGCAGTCTGAAGAGCCGAGCGCTTTATTAAGCACTGGCTTATTATTATTCTTACTGTTACGTGACATCTTCTCAATGCCTGTTACCCGTTGCAACGAGCACAATTTATGGGGGTGCGGATCGCGACTTAAAATTTTAAGGGCGAGATCGGTTTTATTTTGTTTTCTTCCCCAGCGCAATTTTTCACTGTGCATTTCTGTTGCTGCGCATTCTGCGATTTGGTCCGTCGCTTTTTATTATTTACTCGCCGTACTTATTCTCGCTTTTCCTCCACCACGTTCTGTAATTTTTCACGGTAAAGTAGCGCTGCCTCGTTTCCGAGGGGCGAGTATTCCTGTCGCTCATCCACTCTCCCCGCCTTCCCGATTGCACTTCGTGGCGTGACTTAAATACCACGCGCTGTCTGGGAGCCATGGATCATGGCGATGCCGCCTTGGGCAGGAATACTCCGGTCATTTGCTTCTCTCCCCTGTCTGCCACCCCCTTCCCAAGCTCACCCTTCCTCTCCGTTCAAATACTAATTAAGTTGTTACACGCTGCACGTGCATGATGATTGCTAATCGTACTGCAAATGACGTAGCGGAGAGAGCGCAGATTCAAATTAAGATGGATATCTTGTGTGTGTATTTATGTACTTGTGTTTCCCGTGTAATGTACAGCACTCTTAATTTGAATCAGAACTCTCTATGCATTCATGCGCGGCTATTATTTAGCAATGCAGTGTGTAACTACCTAAATACGTATTATAACTTTGAAGACCGGCAAATGTGAAAAAGATGATTGTGGCGGGTCAAGGACTGGAGTTTGGGAGGTTTAGGCGGTGTATGGGCCCTGCGTGAACGCGAACCTCAGCGTTACCGACTATCGCGTAAAATAACGTGCGTGGCTCTCACAGTAACCAAAGCGTCAGCATGCGCTAAAGTTAGAAACAGATAATTGTCAGTTTGGAAGTATTTCCCTCTCATACCCAATTAGTGCAGCTAAAGTGCTTGCTATGACTTATTTAAACGACCAAAAATTGTTTTTACCAGGCAAAGGCCACTGAGCTATGTAGCTCTTTTTCAGAAGCGACCTGGTCACAAACGGTAGCTCAACCAAGTGGCTTATCACGTGGAAATGTATAGCAGCCAAATACTCCAAACGCACGTTGATTCTAAATGCACGATTCTGTTCGTGGGTAGTTTCGAGAGCGGGAAGCTTCACGTGAACGCAGGCTGTCTGAAAGAAAGTCGCAGGCCGTGCAAAATGAAGCCGTGTGCCCCATGCATGGAAGCCATGTTATCGTAGGTTCCACACCTCTGCTCCTGCGAAATGAGGTCCTTAGGCCGTGGTCGCTGCTGGTAGCTGCTGGTTGAGGAGGCTGTGGGGTGAGTTAACAGATGCCACGTCTAGTTGTCTAGTTTCCAATAATGCGTGCAGGTAGTTTTGTTGAATGATTGGAATGCCACGAGGATAGCTTCATTAACGCTTCCCTAGCAGATGGCAGCATTAAGTTCATGCCGTGTCCCAGGGGAAGGGGCCTGGATCGGAGCCCAGCTTCGGGAGCATTACACGCGGTCTCTGCATTCCAATTATCAATTAAAGCACCTGTAACGCATCAGCTGTGACTAATAACCCCAGACGGAGCTTGTGCTGACCCCATTCCCTCAGAGGCTGGAGGCAAGAGCCACCACCACTGGCCGTGTCAGCTGATGGGACAAAACTGTGACATTTCCCTGACAATACTTCAACGGTAAACATAAAACTAATGGTCCGTAGGTCAATTAATTTAACATGAGGTAAGATACATATTAAACTAGGAAGAAAGATAATACCTATGCGTGCTTCTGTAATGCTTTAAAAAAAGCGTTTCTCATCAGCATTTAATTAAGGATAATAACTTTACGTTCAAAGCCACACAACGTGATGACGTCACACGCTATGTGAAGTACTCGCAGTGTCACAGGTAATGACGTCAACGCAAGGCAAATAAATCCCTTCTTAGCGCTATATTTGAATCGCCAAATTTTGCTTTGATCAAATGGCCAGTTTTCTCGAGGCTAAGTTCAAAGGGTTGGCCTCTCCCGACTGCACCCCCCCCCCCGCCCACACCTGTCAGACAGAGAAAATTCTTCATCACTTTCATCCTTCATGGGAAGCGTAAACATATTCAAATAAACTCAGTGTGTCGGCCACAGTGTTTCCCGCACCTCCGATTAGCCCGGTTGGCTACGTACGGTGCGAAAGTTCAAAGTACACACATAAATACAGGGGCACAACAGGTCAGAAAGAGAGACAGCTGGGGAGATGTGCAGACAAATAAGAATGTCTGTGACAAACGAGGACAGACAATGAGGGAGGAGGATGGATGTGGGCTGCATCGACGTAGACCGAGGCAGCCGCGAAGCATTTGCAAACCATGTATTGTGGTCACACAAAGAGGTTTACCCGATGTTATGATTCACATTCAATCTATTGCCAGCATTATCACGTGTGCCTGACAGACGCAACAATGCACTCCCCTCCTAGCACCACCACCCCCCAACCTACTGCCACTCACATCACTTCCGCCACCCACACGCTCGTTAACCATTTACCCAATCAATCGTTCACATCAGTTGAGGCAACAAATGAATTAATCAGGGAAACAATGGCGTCAGAGAGTTTAGCGTTCAGTGTTCCTGAAATGCAGAAGTAAACGAAAACATTCATTTCTGGGTTGTTGTAAATTTTTGACAAAACTGGAAACATCTAACATCACTTGACACTTCACAGCAGGTAGACCTGGATTTTGTCAAATTGTGCAAACAGTTGTTCTACCTATCTCAATAACATTGGTTTCCGGTTGCTGTATTGGCTTCTGATTGCTGAACAAATACATAAGGTTGCACTTATTACATTCAAAGTGCTTGCAACAAATTAACTACAATACCTTGCTGATCTCATCAATGTGCATAAACCATCACGCAAACTCTGGTCAACCTCGCAACATTGAACAAAAATAGTCACTGCATCGCGTGCTTCAGGTGCGCTTCTACGGCCGTCTGGAACACTCTTCCGATATTAGGAAGCCACTGGAGCTATGCACTTTGAAATCTCGATTTAAAACGTATTGTCCTTTCTCCAGACCTCCGATTAGCAAGGTTGGCTACGTACGTTGCAAAAGAAGCTCAACATACACACATACAAACAACTGCTCACTGTGAAGGGATGTGACAATATCAGAATTGAAATAGAACGCCTCTCGACTTAAATGAGCGACCACATCGGTGCCCCCCCTCTGTACATGACCCGGATCTGGTAGCGTAAATAGGACGAGAGACACAAGTTACGTAGTTTTTCACGTTTGTGCTGCTTCTCCAGGGAACTGAATATTCCGCGAACTATTCCGTTCTGAAGAAGCTCCCAGCACGTACAGCAAATCGTCAGACATCGTGCCGAACGACACACAGTACGACCCGAAAACGCATGGGAGAGCTTATCGCTTCAGTGACAGTTTCCTACAGAACAGCACGGCGGTGAGCATCGCATCAGAAATTCGAGAAAAGAAGACAAAAATACACCTCTACACAACAAATTTGCTGGGCGATCGTGAGTATCAACGATCTAGTGAGATTCCTCGAAACTTCACGTTCATGAACGGACAAGCTTGCTATGCGACCGCACCTCACCTGTCCCAGAATTGGTCCCAGTGGTGGCCCAGGAATGGCCTGGCCGGCACGGATGATTGTGCGGATAGTCTTATTGTGGTCCACCTTCTTCATGGCCTTGGCTGCCTTCCCCATCTTCGTCACCTTCGACATCCTCGGAGTTCCCTGTGGGGGTGCGGCGGGAAGGAGGCCATTGGGAAAGGAGAACCTCGCTAAGGACCGAGCGCCGAGTGGCCAAAATGCAACAAACGACGTCTGAGCATCTCCCTGCTCAAGCGAGCATCGGGCGACAATCAGCAGCCTTGTCCACCGGCCCTCGTGAGCCAGTGTTAAAAAATTCCACATTCGCCGAAGAAGATTACTGTTGAACCCGGCGACCTGCATTTGATTCCCAGTCATGCCAAATATCAGTGATCAGTACTGGGCACTCCCCACCACTCTCTAAGCCCTTTACTGACCAGCACTAACCAGCATGATGAAGTATGCATGGTCAAACAACCCCCATGATTGACAGTGTTGGAGGTCTTCATCCAGCAGTGGATTAGCAAAGGGCTGCAAATATATGTATAAGAATGATAATTTCATCAATCCCTTTCCTGGCATTAAATACATTTCCACCAAATTCATTGACATTTTGAGATCAAGGAAATGTTCGTAATTCTAGAGAGATAGTTAAAAACTACGACATGTTAAAGTAACATCCTGCAGAAGAAGATATCACAGAACAACTTCTGAGATCCCTTTCAAAAACTTCCTAAATGTAATCTTTATTCAAAACTGTGATTGTGAGATGCGTGCTCTAGCCACGGTGTCAAGTGGCCAAAAAATATTAAAATTATATAAATAACAGCAGAGCTCCGTGATCATGCCTCCAGAGTAACTAAAATTATATTCTTGGTTCTTTCGTAAAGTCACGTAGATAGGTTCGAAGAAACCTATCTACGTGACTTGACCGAAAGACCCAAGAATATGAATTCCTGCAGTCACGAAAGCTTTAAGTCAATATTTAACTAAAATGAGTTCCACTCTGTACAGGAATCAACAGTGGTCCTCCTATATAACCATTGGCCCCCGCCAGGAGAAAATGGAATTTCCATCACCAACTTTAGGCAACCAGCAAAGATGAATGCCGTTCCATTGTATGCTTGAGTAAGGAGACATTTGACATTCACAGCCACACCAAGCCCAACACACTTTGTCTATTAACATGACAGCTGGAATTATTTTTTTACAATGAGTTGACAAGCAAGCTGATGCAAACCTCGACAAGTAAAAGAAAGAGTGGCCTTTTAAAATCATTATATGATAATATAAAACAATTATGCAGTTAAGGGGCTTTGCGTAATCTCCGAAAGAAAATTATGTATAATCTATCAGCCTTCAGGGGCACTTTGAGGAAATCGAACGCAATATCCCTTGTAAACCAGCACACACCCCAACCCCTGCAGAGCAGCTCTGAAACAAAGCTAACTACGTTAATTATAGCATCCTAATTTCCTTTCAATTAAGCCATTACGAACATCACCAAACTTTCTATTGGGTTATTTTTGTTGCCATAATGAAAACTGCGCTGCGGCAACGTGAATGCACAAAGCTTCACACTGCGCGTTTTCTCCCCCGCCAACATGATGGCGCAAGAGTATAAGATAAATTGCCGCATTAGCGTTGGTGTGAATGAGCATTTGCCAACGAGGCTGATGCTTGTGAGAAAGAGCGCTCGTCCCAAGATCGACATGTGGCACAATCTTTGGAGCACCAATCACACTTACAACCCATTTTTCGGGGGATATGTGCAGGGAGTGTGATCATTCTGTTAATTATATTGCAGGGACCTGCTGTAAAGTGTATTATGAAAGCACTTTGCTATGTCAACACTGAGCTCCTACCTGTGAAAAATAATTAACTTATTCGTTTTCTCTTTCTCTGGATATTAAATATAGCATTCTTTGGGATATCAATATCGGTGCAAAGTTAACGGAGTTTGCTCTGCTTCGCTCTGAATTTCGTGTTATTCTGATGATAGCAGTTAGCAGCAAAGAGTGGAAAATATATTTAAGAAATGTATTGCTCATATATGCAACTTTTCAAAAGGTCAGGACACATTCTTAAACATTTTTGATACTTTAGCCATTGAATGTTGTCCATGAGTTTTTATATTTACTTCGTCTGCCAACGTGTTATAAACAATTTAAAATCCAATCTATTTACACGTGAATACATACTCCACATTTATTCCCTGTTGCATTGTCAACGTTGGAATGAATTTCAATTATTTCACAAACCAGTTCAAGGACAACAGACTTATGGGTAATTTTCTAAAAACAATTACTAAAGCGCTGCAATGAAGCCAATTATGTAAATCATGAAAATGCAACTGTACTTCAGTGAAGTAATTATAAGGAATCGACTAATTAGACGTAGGCTGCTTCATAACGGATTCCTACCGCTCGTGCATGTAATTACCACACTGCTTGCATGCACATTTGTACGTGCTTGAATCTGTATGTAGAGTACGATTGAGGCACGACTGGGTTTAATCAAATATAACAACCTTCCCGCTTTTGTGTGGCATTGTGAATGCTGACATCATGCATTGGGCATTTCTGTATGCAATTGACTGTGTGCTTTTGCATCACCATAATCATTATCACCATAGTATTATCATCAATGGAGAGAGCCAAAATGGTGTTTTGTAATTGTTCAACTCCTCAATTTATGTATATAATCCTGAATTTCTTCACATCTACGTTTTAAATTCAAATGTCCTCAAATGAAAAGCGATTTAATTGCACACTATATCATAACTACTCAAAAACAAATTTTTTTCCCCATTTTCTTAAAATGCCTATCATATTAAACTAAGGTGTTACCATTTACCAACAAAATATTTCAAAAATTACAAACGGTACGTGAGTGTCTATTTTTAAATCGCTCCGTTAAACCGGTTTATTCCAGACTATTTCTGCTGTCTCTATGATCGAAATTCTATATTCAACCAAAAGTGGAATTATAATATTTAAGAAAACACCTTGCTCAGAGCGTTAATAAATACATTAATTCGGAAAGGCGATTCATAGTGAGTTATACACGGGTTAATTTACAATTAAATAGAATATATCGCGACATTTATACATGTATTTTTCAATTTCAACATCCCTCCAAAAAAAACGTGGATGTTAGATGCCCTCTGGTGGCCACTATCAATGGGCGTCATGCCACATTCTTGTTTACATGTTTTTGTTAATTCCACAACGGTTTACGTTGCCGCAATGTGACATCCATTCATACGGGTCCATTGAAAAGAGCAATAAACATGGCCATTATAACATTTGAATTGGCAATCTCAGAAGTATGATCTTGACAATATACAGAAGCGTGAGCAGAGACCGCCACTTTTAAAACATTCCAAGCAGTCCCCCTTTTACAAACGAAGTAATTAATCGCAACGGGCTGTCACCACGTCAATAATTAATGCACATCAAGTCAATCGGAACAATCAGGATAGCTCAATGCTGGAGGAGCTCACAGATCTTTGAAAGATCTGGACAGTCACATCAGTGAGCTCCTCTGGAAAGCGAGGCTGCGGTTACCGGGTCATGGAGTCCGCATGCCCAGCCACCCCATGCACAAGCAGCTTCCGTGCGGCCGGATAGATGGGGCTAAACGAGCGCGGCACGTACTCGAGAAGAGATGGACTGATGAATGAGACAATGCCTATTTGGCGAGTTCAATATTGACGCACCCATTGGTGGCGTTTATTCTAAACCGCAATGAAAGTTTGCCACGTATCCCTGGTCTACGCTGCACACCTTGACAGAAACTCGTTTATCAAGCTGTCCGAACGTCGCCTCAACGGCGAAACACCAACAACTTATCCAATGCGTTAATTTGCCGCGAAAATCAACTGCTTTTCAGGGGGCACAAGCAAACACCCTTACATCTGTAAAAAAAGAATTTTGAATGAACCGATCCATAATGTACAATATTATTTCCAATCAAAGACGAATTAACGCATGGCTCTACGAGGAGCAAGCCTAACCTGCGAAAGTCATTCCACCTTGACAGTTGTATAACAACACCAACATTCGTACCGGCGAAACGGTAGCGACACGTCAGGAGGTCCACCAGTTACGCCCCTGCAAAAGGGGGGCTGTTACCGCTAATGCTAATACAATGCTTCACCTCGCCTCGTGTTAATAGGTCGTCGCAAATTCTCGCCACTCCGCCGCTCAGCGCCACTGCACGATCACGCACCGCCTGGGCGCCGCCATATTGGGTCACGGCGCCTCACGTGGGCGCGCGACCTCGCGACCGACACAACTTCCGGCGATTTTTTTTGTGAAATACTAAAACCGCTGCGTTTTAATGTAAAAGAATTACGGGTATTTGAATTAAATACATTAGTATATCGAGGTGAATAATTATACTGAGAATTTAGATATTATTTAAATTACACATGAAAATGGGGCTCCCCAATTTCCGGCGGCCGCGACTCGGCGGCTTTGGCGGTTCAAGTCGCGTCACGTGGGCGCGCGACCTCCCATGTTGACCCCCAGGTTCCGGAAGTCGCATTCATTCACGTGCAACAAAACGAATGCGACAAATGTTAAAAAACACATTTACACTTTACATTACTGCCACAATAACGTGTAAACGCACCAAGCATTAAAATGTAATTTTATAAATTATCCGAAAGAATTGAGGAGGAGGGCTTTCTTTACCCACCCCCCTCTATCCCCCATCGCGATTTCCGGTGGCCGCGAGACGGCGTCATGGCGGACGCGCAGCAGCAGGGCGCGGAAATCAGCGCTTTCAGCAGCTGGACGATGCCGGAGCTTCACTCGAAGCTCATGGAGCTCGGGCAGCCGGCGCTCGGTGAGCGATGCAACACAGGGAGCTGCGTCGTTCGAGGGGTTCGCCCCCCCCCCTCCCCTCTCTCTTCCCCGCCGCCCTCCACCGCGGTCTCGCGGGAGTGCACGCGCAAGGCCTCGGGTGTTAGGCGAGGCCTAAGTGTGTTGGCGTCGTGGACTGGGTTTGCGCTAGATTTGAAGCTTTCGTGACTGCAAGGATTCATATTCTTAGGTTTTTTTTTATTATATATACGGAGTGGTATCTCCTGTAATCTCTCATTTACTTGATACAGCTGTCGGGCTGTGACGGTTCCACCTGAAGACGGAAGCTTGTGTTGCCTCCGAAACGTCGTGATTTTTATTTTATTTTACTTTTATTAATTTTAATTTTTTTACCTACGTGACTTTACCGAAAAAAAAAACCCTAAGAATATGGGTTTGCGCTGTTGTTGACGTTAACGTCGCATCCATTGATTTGTTTTTAAACTACCTTGTTTTTAATACGTTAATAGCATGCTAGCGTTACCGTTATAGATTGGATTACGTTCTAACATTCGACGTTCCTACTGTTGTGTTTACTCTGGGCTGTGTATCTCGCGCTTCTGCGACCGTCTAGAACGCTCTTCCGATATTAGGAAGCGAATGGAGTTATGCACTTTTAAATCATCTAGATTGAAAACTCATTCCTTTATAACTGCTGTTTGTGTTGAGTTTCAGCGTCTATGACAGTGGCTCTGCGTTTGATTTATTTGATTACAGGACAGAAACATGAACTTGTACTGCGCTTACAGACCTACTGCAAGAAGGTAATAAATATCCATGATTATACATTTGAATATTATATACGTGTATACATTATAATTGACCACATGCTACTACAGGATTTTGGTTATTCGTCTTAAGTGCACATTAACACCATCACAAACCAATTTGTGTCTTAATTTGCATCTTTGTTGAGTGTCTGTTTCATGGTGCAGATGAGTTAATGCTGTAAACTGTTAAATGTTGGCTGTTGCCAATTCTTTTTGTATAGTAGTGGTCATCTCTTCAGAATGTTACCACTCGTCTCACTTCATCCAGCAGTATAGACACAAATAAGTTGTGCTTACCTCTGAATGTACACCTTTGCTTGCTGTATTGAGTGATTGTGTTTCTCATCATGGATGTTAATGTCCTAATGCCACAAATTAAAAAAACACTGCTTCAAACTGTATAGATATTTTGTTCCCGTGGTCAAGCATTATGCAATGTGTGAATAATTTCACCTTTGCTTTGTGCAGACTGGAGCCATCCTTGCACGAGCTCCTGGAATGACTGAGATGGGAAAAGCGGACTCTGGGACCCCAGCAGAACAAATGGTAAGTACCCAGCGACATGTCGCCTTTGATTCGTCTCCACGTGCACAGTTATCATTCGTTGTGTACATCGTGTCTGAGTTTCCACTAAGTTCACTAAAAAACTAGAACGACCGATGTGGTCTGGTGTCAATGCAGGACAAGCTGAATATTAACACACCCCTATAAGAACACAATTCTGATATATACAACACGTGCTTACATGACGATAATGTATGTATGTTGAACTCCTTTCACACCGTACGTAGGGAACCGCACTAATCGGAGGTACGTAGCCAACCACATTACAGAATAAGAATGGTGGGGGAAGGCAAAAGGCTCCTTCAGATACAAGCACACTTGCGATATAAGCAAACTTGAGATATAATCTCAAAAGAAGTGTGCATATATCCAGCTTCTGCAGCATTATTGTCTGGGATTTAAATATCATTGGTCCCATCACTCCCTAATTTTTTTTTGCTGTACGTCTTTATAATTTCTTGTTGACAGAACTTGCCATGCAAAATGTTGGTGTCTCTTTCTGTGTTTTGCCACAGATGGCACAAGCCACCATGCAACAGGTTCAGGAGCGAGCAGCTAAGATTCTCACTGAAACGCTGGTAAGTTCACGCTTGCTTCTCACATGCTACGGAAGTAAAAATCGTAATTAATTTATTTTTGGCGACTCCTTCCCACCATGCACATAAACACCGCGACGACCCACCTAGCACGGATCATTCTGTTGTCATGTGCAAGCGCAGCGAGGACGAATGCGCAGAAGAGCTGAACAAGCGAATGCACTCCATGTTCGGGTATGGGCAGGATCATAAGTCTTCTCCAAAGCTGCTCAAACTGCTTACACGACTAAAGTCCGTTATTTGTCGTAACGGTGTGCATAATACAGTGAAACTGCTCTCTTATCTTCATTATTATCTGTGACCTACTAATGTCAGCAGCCAGGATCAATCGATGACAATCTTATTACCTGCAGATAATTTAACAGATGAGATTCGTTGCACCGTTAATTCCTCCTATTTCATAATACTTCTCTTGTCCGTATGCATCTGTGCAGATAGGTTTTTTTTTGCGGTTAAGCCATAGTCCACACATACCGCTCGTATCGATGCGGATAAGAGGAGCAGCGACCCACTACTCTGTAGAGTAATATTGGTATTAAAGCTTGTTACAATATGAACAGCATATTTAAAACTCGTACTAATTTATGTACTGTTTACAAAGTGTATTAACAAATCTACGCTTAGAAACAATGATTGACAGAGGGGTGTAAAACAAAATTTGATAGTGTATTTAAATAGAGGTACTGCAGGTAAGTAATTTTCAGTTTTAAAGGCCACCATCCTTCAAACCCATTGGTGAAATAGAGCAAAGTTTTAGTTTACATTATAATATTATGTTTATGCGAGAGCCGTGGGCTTATGGGACCCCGGGGTCCCGCCATAAGGTTCATATATATAAATGTAAAAGGCGTTTGGAAGATTGCTAAGATGGCTTAACATGTTTACATAACTGAAACATATTTATGAACATGATAAAAATGTACGCACTCTTTTTATTTTCTCAAAATAAATTATTTACTGCACACGATGCTTTCTATTAAATTATTGATGGGAGTGATCAGTATGCTATTGTAAAGTCAATGCATTAATCGCAGCACACAATGCCAGTCCTTGCTGTTGAAGACAAGCAATTCTACTTTGTAAAACTATATGTTACTCAACTTATTCGAATAAAAATAGGGAGATTTTTACTTGAGCAATTTTTAGTTCTTTATACTTTTTTATTGAAACCCAGTAAATCCTGGCACTGTAGTAGAGATGCTTGTGTTATAGCAACAATAATGATGATGCTCATGTGTTCTGTACCTGTGTGCGCAGGTTAACGTGCTGGCAAAGGGTGGGCAGATCCCAATGTCATCTTCCGGGGTGCCCCAAAATGTAATGGGTCCGTCTGGGATGCCTTCTTCCACGATGACCCCATCGACGATGCCCCACTCTGGAATGCCCCCGTCAACCATGCCCCAGTCGGGAATTCCCCGTCCTCCCATGCCACCCTCGGGCATGGCTCTGCCGGGCTCCATGCAAAACGTCAATACCTCCCAGCTGTCGGAAGATGACAAGTTGAAGCTGGCTCAGCAGCAGGCCGCCATGCTTATGCAGCAGGTAAGGTGACAGATGAACTGGTTTAGCACCCAACAGAGGCTGTGCAGGACAGCCAACGGTGGAGAGAGTTGGCAGCCGAGACACCAGTGCCACTCCCATGACCACTGTGATTAAGGGAGAGATGATGGTCGTGTGGAGGTCCATCGGCTGTTCACTGTCATCGTCCCTGTTCGTTGGCCATCTTTGGGCTTGCTGCCATTGATAAAATCTTTCCAAACAAGATTTAAAGCGTTTTTGCATTGACTGTCTCCGTCTTTAACAAGGGGGCGCTATAATTGTTCTAAAGATCGAATATTAACAAAATAAGTACAGGTATCACTTTTTTGCAACGAGGGACTTCAATTTGAAACCACCCAAATTGATCAAAGGGTTGCCCAAAACTAGGAGACAAACAACTATTATTCACGTCATTATTTTTCTATCTGCATGACTTTACCGAAAGAACCAAAGAATAAGTGTAAAAACTCTGCAAACATACAAATGCATTTCACTTTTGCAGTCACCAGTCGTCAGTTTCCATTTTACTTATTCAATACTTCTGATGACAACGACTATTGAAAAGTGTTGTATAAGTAACACGTAGGCATGATTTTTCCGCACTTGTTCTAAGGTGCAGAATTCGGCTGATGTTGGATCATAACCTGTACACATAGGCCTGAGGCAAGGGTGCTGGCCACTCACACACTGCCCTGTCTTGAAATTGTATTCTTAAGTGCATTATTGTAGTGTGTGTGCGACGTGTTGGCTGAGTTTTCAAAGACAAGGATGTTTTTTTTCCCTTAGGAACGCGAGGCAAAAATGAAAAACCAGGAGATGGTTCTTCTTCAGCAACAAAAACGCGTAAGTCTTGAAGTCTGAAGGAAATCTTAAGCTATAATTGCATGATACAGTTTAATTGGGAATTATAGGTATTTACTCAGAAAAGCCTCACTTAGTCAACACTTTCAGTATAGTACTGGTTGGTCGGTATAAGCCACGTCTCTTTCTAGTACATTTGAAAGCCACAATAGATACTTTAAAACTAATTGTAAGTTATTATGTCCATTCTTATATCGACAAGTTAAAGAAAAAACACGTCGAGTGATGAGGTGTCGCAGTCCAACGAAACTCAGAATAAGTTCAGATAATAGAAAGCAATGATATTTAGGCGGCGTCCGTTGGTTGTCGGTGCCTACTTGCAAGTTGCGTGTGTGTTTTGTGTTTGTGGAAAACAGGCAGCCCATATGATGGAACAAGAGATGCACAACAAGATGAGGCAGAACCTGGGGCCACGCGGTAAGTTGTTCATGCCACTAAAGAAATAAACAGCAAATTTGGTGCTTAAAAATCAACGCTAAAACGGTATTACGTAACCACTTTACAGTTAATTGATTAAAGTGGTCCTCTTATTCTCTCTCCATACATATGTCGAGTTGCGTGTGAGATTTTGGCAGGCCTTGCCAGCCGCGATGGTTGTAAGTGATGGGTCTATTGCTCCGTTGTCCACTGAGCCAGACAATCTTCCCTGGGAGACTGCCCCATCTCTACTCCCACTGACAGGAGAGGGCAGGAATTGGCCTCCCCCATACTTCTGCGCACTGACCATGTAGAAAGACTTGTGATTCGCAGATAGAAGGGTAAAAAACCAATTATCATATTTTTACTGGCAAATGAGGTCCCCATGGTGTATTCCAAAGCTGTCGTATATCGAGATATGACTGTAATCTTTTTACTTACCCAGGAAACACTTGCTAAGACTCAAAATTGTATAGGGAGGGTCCTGTTTTGTATTTTTTTTGTATTTCCTTACCTTGCATTGCTCTACTCAAGTATATTGTCATCTCGCATAATATCCCTGCACCAGCTTTGTTAAGGTTTTGTTAAACAACTGCAATGAAATCAAGTTTAGAACAAGATTTTATTTTTGATAGCATTTCATTTAGCAGTATCGAATCCGATGTTTAACTGTCGGAGCAAAACATGTTTGCATACTTGCAAATTGTTTTTTGACTGATTTCTATCATTCAACCCTTTCATTAATTTGGTCAGCTTTCACACGGATGAATGGACTGCAATAATGCATAGATGCATTCAGTCTTTGTTGGAAAGCATTAAAATCACTCGTCCGTGTGATGACGAGTCAGCTGCCGCTGTGTGTGCAGTGGTGCACATGCTGGCAAGAGTGTGTCGTCTTCACAATGCGCGTCTTTGTGATGCATTTTGCCGTGTGGTGATTATTGAGGCCTCTGCTGTTTTGCGCTCGCAGGACCTGTGCCCACCATGCCCATCATGCCTCTCATGTCGCGACCGAGCCTGGGGCCCATGCCAGGATCCCGCATGGGTCTCCTGCCGCCGCCACCGGGTGAAGACCGCATGGTAACGACTGGCGACAGTGCCTCGCGCCTCCCACTGAGCTGCACATCATACTCCCATTGTCACCATCATACATTGAAATTTGTATTTATAAATCGTCTACATGATCGGTTCTTAAGACCCCCTCCCCCATGTAAATAGGGGTGACGTGCCCATTGTGGGGACACGGAAGACAGGATAATTGTTTTTTGGAAGTTGTAGGAGGCTGCAGATTAGAGAGAGCAGATGGTGTAGGAGCAAATTATGATTTGAAAATAAATGTAAACGTGTAGTGATGTTAAATGGATCACTACGGCGCAAAGTGTCAAAGAAATGGGCGCAGAGGCTAACACACCGTGCAGTACCATACAGTAGGTCACTAGGGGCATGGTATTCGTTGCTCGTAGAAGAGAGCCAGATAAGTCCTACCGACAGAGTAGGGGATAGCAGCCTCCGCCAGCGCCGCAGGTAATTGCCACGGAGTCGGTCACTGGGGGAGTGTGGTGGGGGCAGCTGGCGGTAGGGGGCATGTAAGGACGAGTCACCATGGCACCGGGTTAAGCACGTGATGGGCCGGGGTGAGGAACGTGGGCCAAAGGTGAACGAGGAGACATGGGAAGAGTAGCTGGGAAACGTCTCGAGAGTTCCCAAAGGGGGCTTGGTTATGGGCGGAGCCAGAGAGGGAACAGGTGTAAGGTAGCCTGGAACCTTAGGGAATATTCCAGAGGTAGGCGCGGCCAAGGGTGGAGCCAGGCCGCGCCGAGAACGATAAAAGGGAAGCTCCGATCGAATATCGGGGCTGTCGCAGGTGAAGTGGAACCCCCAAGTGCTACGTCTTCATCTCCGTCTTCAACATCGTGGGTCAGACAGCATGTTGGCTACTCTGACCCGATTATATGATAGTTATCCAGTATGCGAGAGAGATAGGTGTATTTAGTCCCATGTGTAACGGTGTTGCAGAAGTGTAGAATAAACGTTGTTGCCTCCTAAATAGTGTCTCTGAAATGACTCGCGACACATGTATCCATTCAAAACGCTTGAAATTAAGTGCAACCCTTTGTGTTAGAGAATGACCCACAAAAGCAGTGATCACAGAGCTACTTCAACTCAAACTAGTCTACAATGGAGGGGCAGCACTTACCTACCAGCTCTGCCACTGAGTACTGAGAAATATTTGTCACATTGAGTCAAACTAGTCTTAGGGCTCGAGGTTGCAAAAATATAGTTGCATCTATTCCACTCGATCATTAAAATGGTTATAACATAATTCATTGTTATTAGCCACATAAAGACATTGGAACTGCTAAAGATTCCCTCGCTCAGGCGATAACGACAAGAGGAATTGTCTGGGCTCGTGGACTCAATATTTTAATTCTCAGAGCTGGTGTTAAACCAAATTAAGGTTACTTGATGGTCTTTTTTGTGCAGTCAGTGGTGACTGGGCTATGATCATTAACTTGCCACACTTGAGAACCCAGTTTAATCACTGTATCTTGGGGTTTTATTTGTGCTGATTATTCTTTTTCCTCTGTTTCCTGCAGCACCACCAACATCAACAGCACCAACAGCACCAACAGCACCAACAGCACCAACAACACCAACAGCACCAACAGCACCAACAACACCATCAACAGCATCAACAACACCATCAACAGCATCAACAGCATCAACAGCACCAACAGCACCAACAGCAGCCATGGTCTCATGGTCCCAGTGGGCCTGGTGGGCATGGCGGTCCTGGTGGGCATGGAGGTCCTGGTGGGCATGGAGGTCCTGGTGGACATGGCGGTCCTGGCATTCCTGGTGGGCATGGCGGTCCGGGTGGGCATGGTGGTCCTGGTGGGCATGGCGGTCCTGGTGGTCCAGGCGGGCCTGGCGATGAGAATGGAGGCATTGGGGGACCAGGAGGGAACGCACCGGGGAGTGGAATGGCGGGGGGCGGAGGGCGTGGGGAGCCCCGCATCCCGCACGCGCTGGAGCGGGTGCTGCAGTACAAGGAGTTGCGACAGGAGGAGATGGCGAAGATGGCCGACCCCACCACGGGTACGCTCGCACACACACACTTCTGCGAGGGCCGTAGCGGCCTAGGAGTTTGCCCATGCTGATTCATCATCATTTTCAGCCATAGTTAATCCACTTCTGGATGAAGGCTTCTCCAAGCCGTCGCAATGTATCGTAGTCCTGCGATGTAGAAATCCATCTAGTGCCCGCACAAGCTGATGTTATCATTCCATCTCCATAGTGGGCGTATTCTCCGTTGCGTTCTCTCCTTTTGCTGACATTCCTACGTTCGCCTTCGCCACTGGCAAAAAATCTCATCTTCTGATTTCGTCCTGCCCAAGTCCTACTTCATTGTTCTACCAATACCATTGTCAGTAACGCCTTGCCCTGATAACTTACACGTTCGCCCTTTTCTGTTGATACTTAGCCATTAGTTTGTGGAGAAAATCTCCACAAACTAATGGCTGTTTCTTTACGTATCTAAATACTGCTTTGCATTGCATATTTTACACTCGTGCATTTTTATTGAGGATATAATGAATCATCTTTTAAAATCGATTCTCATCATCGTCATCATCATCCACAATCAATCTACTGCTGGGTAAAGGCCTCCCCCATCGCAAGCCCATGGGATAAAATCTATTGCACTCACAAAATACTGCGTATTTCAAGTCATGCTTATAGGAATCAATTCCAATTTGTATATGTTTACAGCACCAAAGGTGTTATAGATTCGCTGGAGTTTAGGTTTTTTTTCAAGACTAAAAATTGAATCTGTGCATCGACCCAAAATTGTGATGATTTATTGCAATGGTGGGGGGGGTGATTTTTGTTACTTCCGTCATTTGTATCCCTTTGTATCGTGTCTATTTCACTGTTTTCTGTTGCATACGCTGTATACATTACATTGTTTAGAGTATTCTGTTTGTCATGTATTAACCTATGATAAGAGGTTTTTCCCCTTTTATCTGGCAATGCATATATTATCAGAGTGTTTTAAAGCTTTCATGACTGCATGGATTCATTTTCTTGGTTTTTTCGGTAAAGTCACGTAGAAGGGAAATAATAAAATAATAAAAATACAACATAATAAAATTAAATTGTGAGAATTGTACGTGACTTTACCGAAAGAACCAAGAAGATTATCAGTGTTTTTTGTTTGCATTCTGACCACAAGCATTGTGGTTAATGTTGACATGATTCCTTGTAAAAGGATTCAGTTTGGTGTTTTAACATCTTAACACCTGTTTTGTTGCCAGATAAAAGGGGGAAAAAAACCTATTATCATATTTTGGTCCTGGCAAAGGAGGTCCCATGATGTATCAACCTGCATTACTTAGCATTATGGCGTAACTTATCAGTCTTTATGACACTATTGCATTTTGTCACCATGTGTTATGTTGTGTCAGGTTGTATTACATCTCGGTGTGTTACAATTGATGGAAAGCCCATGACCTGGTAACAAAGGCATTGTAGCATTGTTCTTGTCGACTGTGGGCTACAGGCCTTCTGATCTCCGTGCATATTGCATGGACTGCACTTGTCAGTTGCCCACTGGATTAGGGCCCCCTCTCACACTGTGTGATTGTTTCTGGGTTTATTTGACCATATTTCACCAAAATAGCTCTACTCGTACCTGTAAAACCAGTTTTTTTCATGTCTAATCCATCCAAGCACTATTCAGACTCAAACCTGCTTAGCTGCTGAGATCCGATGAGATAAGTTTGATTATGTGCGAAATAGGTGATGTTAAATTCCCGTGGCTTGGTAGCAACTGCATTTGAGCACCTCTGTTATGACCAACACCGCATCCTCACCCCGCCACCATTGCCTCCACCCTCCTTCCTTTCAGAGGACGAGTGGGAGAACTGGAACGAGTCATCTGCAAGGACGAGTATCATGGAGAAGGAGAAGGCCGATGCCGAGGGTGACGAGGATGAGGATGAGAACGAGGAGAACCTCACCCCGGCCGCTACCACTGGGCCCGAGTCCAAGAAAGAGGTGAGTGGCGGACTCGCCACCCCCACTCGTCATTGTGGAGAGACAACAAGGGTGACAAGATGCTCCATTAAGGGAGCCTCCTTATGGCTCACAGATTCCTAGCATGCTGTATTTTTAATAAGATGGGGCTAATGTACATTAAGATGGGGCTAATGTACATTGTCCGTTTGTCGTCACGCATGAAGGGTGGTTTTACGTCCAAATTGACTAATTCTGGGGCGGGCAACCTTTTGCTTGCTGACGGTCGAATAGGATTTTCACGTACCTTCGGCAGGCCCACAGTTGAGCAAACACCTCCATCACTTCTGTCGTGGCAAGAGGCCCCTGCAGTGTGTGCGTTTATATTTCAGTCGCTCGGTAACCGACCGATCTAACCAGCAAAACCGCCCCTGTGCCGTGCCAGTCGAAGAATCGTCGACGCAAGAACAAGAAGAAGCGCAAGAAGAATCGGCAGCAGCAGCGGCCGGACGGGGTGCCTGCGGTCAGCACGAGCAAGAAGGACGGCGCCGGGGACGGGGAGGACTCTGGCGGTGAAGTAGAGGTGGAGTACATCACAGAGGATCCCGAAATCTACGACCCCAACTACATCCACTTCCGCAAGATCTTCCAGGCCTTCAAGGTGGGCGATTCCTCGCATGAGTGGCGGGGCCCACAGCTGTGGATAAAGTATCATTAAATTTGCAACGAGAGCAAGGCAATGTAGATATAATTTACCGATTAACCGCGCCACATGTGATTTGGATCCAATTACCAATTCCGTTGAGGTGTGTCATACGTGTATGAATTACACATTTTATTCATATGTACATGTCATTTAGATAATTAACCACCTCTGCCAGTGGTGAGACCTATCTTTTGAAGAGTTATTTGAAATACAGTTTTGAAGTTTGTTGATTAACTTGTTCGATAATCGCCTTCAAAAATAACAACCACTGATCAACGTGGTAAAGTATGGTCAAACAAGCCCCATGACCGATACGGTATTGAGGCCTTCAGAAACGGACTGACAAGGGGCCGTAGATTTTTTAACGTACATGATATGTCATTGTCAAATGACGAGATCGGATTCGAACTAGCCATGCAGTTTGAATGTTTGTGCATGCCAATTGGTTCGGTCGCTACTAAAACTAAGCTGGATGCTCGCATCGATTCCTTAACTTTTGGAACTGATTATTCCATAAATGATGAAGAAAACATACGTTAACGCTCCTATATTAAACCTCATCATCTGGTGATGTTCCATTGGCATGGTGTACAAGCATAATTAACAACAACAAAACTAAAGACAATTGCCAAAAACACTGCCTTACAAGAAAAAATATATATAATAAGTGCTGCATAGCAAATAAAAATTCAAACTCCGTTCAGGATGGGTGGCTCTGGTCAGAGCATTGAGCTGGTACTGCTGAGATACTTGGTTCAACTCAGACTTTCAGCTGTCTGTGATGAAACGGGGTTCTCAAGTGTAGTTGATGGTCTCAATCTGGTCACTCATGACTGCACAAAAGAGCCACTAAATAAAATTTGGTTTGCCCCTTAATTCACTATATTCCGTCTTTGAGAATAACATTAAAAAAATCCAAAGCAACAGCCGATTAAAGATGTGCCTGAAATTGAGTGCTGCTCGTGACGATGTGCGCCCCTCCGCCCTCCCCTCCCGCAGCTCTCTGAGGAGGTGAAAAAGGACAAGGAGGCCGAGAAGGAGAAGGAGAAAGGGCGCCTGGAACAGGAGGCAGCCGCCAAGAAGAAGAAGGAGCCCGAGCGGGAGAGAGACAGCGATGACGACGACGATGATGACGACGACGTGAGTGCCTTGCAGTGCGGCGGCGTTCAACTTTCACATGCCCGTAGGCCACAATGCCCAGCGTAGCAAGGGTGGAAAACATACGTCCCATGGACCAGATACGGCCCGCGGCTGCATTTCTTATGGCCTGTAGCCACGTGAAAAGCTGACTCATCTAAACCACGCTCAAACGAGGTTTATTCGTAACTGCAAGCAGGTATATTCATGTAGGTTTTACTCACAGGCTATCAGTGGCTGGTGTGTAGAGTTCGTTTGTTATATAGTTGTATGCTTTATTTAGATTACATTGATTTAATCTTAAGCACGCAATACATGCTTGGACTTGTAAGTGTCAGAATTTGTATGTAAAATGTATTAAAATTATATGACAATGCTATCTTTAGGCTCATGAGGTCAAGGAAACTGCAAACAAGGCATAAAAATCGAACAGGTGACAATAAAACAAGAAAATGTCTTCTTGAATTCAATCGCACCCCAAATAGTGACAAGGTCAACTGATGATTTATGGGGGTAATGGGGGTTAATTGATACATGGATACTAGGTACACAGGCTGTCGGTGAGTGGAATAGTTGGCACTGTGGATGGATTCAGGTAAAGTGCCAGTGGGGAACAGTGTTATTGTTACGGATATCGCTGTGTCCCTCATGTCAGTCGCTCACCTCCGATTGGGATGGTTGATGATGGCTCACGACACCGTCACGTCGTCTGCGGCTGGGGCACCGTGGTGCTTAACGCTCGACTCTTTTGCAGGATAAGAAGGAGTCGCAGCCGAAGCTGTCGAAGAAGAAGCTACGGCGCATGAACCGGCTGACGGTCGCCGAGCTCAAGCAGGTGAGAAGCCATGCTCCCCGCCTGCTGGCTCCCCGTCTCCAACGCTTTCAAACTGAGACAGAGGCCTCCTCCTGTAATCTACATTGGCTGTTGGGGCGAGCTTCTATCACATCGTACATAGCCAACCATGCTTAATGGGAGGTGTGGGGAAGGACAACAAACTAAACACGTAAAGCAGTTCTAAAGAACTTGGTTTTGAATGTAGATTTAAAAGTGCATATCTCGAGTGGCTTCCTAATAAGCTATTTGTGAGCGTCTTTGAAGGCTGGTACCGCATATATAAAATTCTTAACATCAACAAGAAGAGCCAGAGAAATACCACACACATAATAAGGCCGCGGGATCAACTTCTTATCCAGCACTTACCCTTTTTAGGCCAGTTGTCAAAATTGCTACACGCTTAAAAATAGTTTGCTAAGTGCGAATCGATTTTTTGTGGGGTATATTGTGGATACCCAACCCCCCTTGGCGTATTTTGGTGTGTACATCCGATGAAAGCTGAGAGAGACAAACCATTGATTTGCGGCAATGTGCTCTTTGTGCCTCGGAGTGCGTCATTTAACGCCCACCTGTTTTCTCAAGTGAGGGGCTGCCTCCGAGGGCTTAATGTTGAGTTGAAGACTCTTACTCTCGGCTTAGATCATGGGCGTGGTCGATTTGTCTGGACGAGCAAAGTGGTTTTGAATGGGTGAAGACGATTGGCCGATTGACAAGCTGCGTACCGGGCCACTTTAGAATGATTTACTGTTCAGCCCCAGTCAATCGACCTGCGCGCTTGTTAATTAAGTCGTCGTCCGAATGTGTAAAGTAGTATTTGACGCGTGTGAAATAATTGAGCGGTTGGACGAATGCAGGTTATCAATTTTATCTGTGCAGTCGAGCCCCCGCCGCCCCCCTTCATCATCCTGTGGAGGAAAGCGTAGCTCAGAAATACATAGCATGCATCTCCCTGCAGGACACACCTGAAAATGAAATTGCGGAACTCCACACATAACGGGGTAATTAGCTCAGGGCTTTTCATGGGATAAGTGAACACCTGCATAGAGGAAAGTGAGTTTTTTTATGGATTGTAAGGATGGTCCAAGATTAATAAAACATTGGTGTAAAATTGTTTACAATTAAGGACACACCCAATTGAAAATCAGACAATTTGATCAAACGTTTACCCAAAGTGATGCCCTGACATCGACTTCCATACTGCTAAGTAAATATTTCTGAAGACACGCACGTGTCGAAAAGCGTCACATAATCCATGGACATGCATGAATTTTACCAACCTGTTTATTTTCCGAATAAAAACCCGCAGCGGCCACCAAGCACGCTTCATTTTGCGGCACACATGATGAGCCACACCCAGGTGAACGGACATTCAGCTTCATCATTGGAATCATCATCATCATCATCATCGTTATTCTAATTCGCAGCTGGTGATGAGACCGGACGTGGTGGAGATGCACGACGTGACGGCGCGCGACCCCAAGCTGCTCGTGCAGCTCAAGTCGACGCGCAACACGGTGCCCGTGCCGCGCCACTGGTGCTTCAAGCGCAAGTACCTGCAGGGCAAACGCGGCATAGAGAAGCCGCCCTTCGACCTCCCTGACTTCATCAAGCGCACGGGTATCATGGAGATGAGGCAGGCACTGCAGGAGAAGGTGAGACAGCGACGGGGGCGAATGGCTGCACGTGGGCCAGTGTGGTGGCACGGCGCTAGCACCGCTTGCAGGGTTGTGCATCGAGTGGTCTTAGTTTGGTTCTCCAGTGACTGCACTAAAAAGACCGTTCTGTCAAATATGGTTTGTTGCTTAATTCGACTTTTAAAAACTGTTCGGTCGAGATGACATTTGACGAACCTTCTCTGAAGGGCGTGTAATTGGTGTGCGTCGATTTTGGATCCGAAGACCTCTTTAAATTACTCCACAAGTGTAGATCTCTGTCGTCATCTTTGAAGGGTTGTTTGCTGATACAAATGGCGCACTGCTTTCTGCAAGCTTTTTTAATGTCATTTTCTTTTTGCATGACATGACACCGATAGCACGATTGAAATACAATGGAGACAAAAGAACACCTGATTGAGAGAATTTTCCCACCCTTGGGTTTGACACTGGCAAATTACAGAAAAGTGTCCAGTTGGGCAGTGTTTTTGATAATGATCCTTCATCAGAGGCATAGAGTAAGGACAATGAGATGATTTTGATGGATTTCGAGTGGGAGAATGGAATTTTGAATGAGCTGCCTTATGACGAGGAAACTGGGAGAATGTTGAAATGTGGGTGGAGGTGATGTACTAGTAGTTTTATATTGTTACATAATGGCCAACAAAGAACAAATCCTAAGAATCCAAGTTCAAGCTTTGGTTAGGTTATTGGTTGTGACCCATTAATTGTAGTGAAACATTTAAATCGTTGCGGTATTGCCTAATCTTACTTGTTTCGTACCTCCTATTAGCACAGTTGGCTACGTACAGTGCGAATTAAGTTCAACATACATGTGTACATTTCCCTTCGAGGATACATTTCCAGATTCAAGAACTGAAGTCCCATTGCTTAAAATCACAGCTTGAGACCTTTTTTAACCGGCAGGTGATTTATTTCCCTTCCCCCCCCTATCTTGGTCTGCACCCTTGGCCCCCTGTTATTCGGCACGGTTAGGAGGACCAAAAGACACTCAAGTCGAAGATGCGCGAGAAGGTTCGGCCAAAGCTCGGCAAGATCGACATCGACTACCAGAAGCTGCACGACGCCTTCTTCAAGTGGCAGAGCAAGCCCAAGATGACCATCCATGGGGACCTCTATTACGAGGTGAGCACACCGTGCGACCGGCCCCACCTCTCCACCCTCCACTTGGTACAGCCCAAGCCACACGTTGTTTCAGGTCACACCAGGGAACTTGGACTCACTTGAGGATACAACTCGGAAAAACCAGGTTGCTCTTATCTCGTAGATGCATGGTTAGGCCAGTGCTTAATTTCAGCCGGAACGGTCTGGAACGTCGTTCCGGTAATTATTTTGGCGCCCCACATCCATCTCACCGCTTCGGGTGGTGTGTGCGAGAATGGTTCTCATGCTTACCAGATGGCCTTACTTAGCATAGTGCTCGAATTTAACTTTCTTACCGTTAAGTTGAACTGTAATAAGGACGCACAGATATCTGACGTCAAGAAGCCACATATGTGACACGTGATATACACAGCCAGAAGCGTTCTGTAAAATATCGAGTGAGAAATTAGACTGATTGTCCCATGCTGTTAGATGTGAATTTTAGGCTTTGTTAATGGGAACGAAAACTATTTTATCGTGAAGCATGTTGGCCGAGTGTTACCATGCCGCCGCGGCATTTTTCTATCCTGTAGGAATGTGAAGTCATTGCAGTAACATTAAAGCATTATAATGACATGCCTGATGATAAAATGTTTTTAACGCTTTCAAACTAAGGTTGGTGACGTGTATGTATTAGCTCTGTCTGTCCATCTGCCTGCACTGGCATGATAACGGCCGTAGAGTTAATCCAGTATAAACATTTTAGTATAAAGTTGCGTGGCTGTTAAGGACTTGCCTAATTGAAACCGGCCAAACTAATCTCAGGGTTGCTCAAATCGCAGACACAAATGAGAGGGAAAGAACTTTGCAAATACATTTTGACCTCAAGGCTACCTGGTTCGCTTCCATGCTGCTAATTTGAACAGCTTTATAGAATTCATGCATATGCATGATTTTTCCTCGATTCAAGCTTGATTTGAAGCTTTCGTGACTGCAGGAATTACTCTTTGGTTCTTTCGGTAAAGTCACGTAGAAAGAAAATAAATGAAATAATAGAATACGACGTTTCGTTTGCAACACAAGCAACCGTCATCAGGTAGAAACACAGACATGGAGACACACAGACAGACACAAGCAGAGAGAGACAACACAGAGACACACAGAGAGACACACAACATAGACATACAGAGACCCAATGCCTGCCTCTCTTTCGAGGTCTTAAATAGAGAGAGAGGTGGGTCTGCTGGAGCAGCTGCTGGAGCAGAGAAATTAGCATGTCACTGAAAGACCCAACTAGACTGGAACATTTTTGAGAGAGTTGTGTGGAAATCCACCCCGAAGCAACCGAGGGAGAGAAAGAGCAAATAGACCTATGAGATCCTGGTAAGTTTTAGAGAGGGAAATAGGCAGTTTGAGAAAACAAAATTTAGCAAAAACATTTTTGGGAAATGTAATGCTGTGCAACACAGAGTCGGCTAACACACAGTTAACGCATAGCCTGGTTGATTACGATCTCCAAAGATTGCCACAAATGAACCACAATACTTTGCTGATCTCATCAAGAAGCATAAACCATCATGCAAACATCGGTCATCCTCACAGATGCGCTTCTGTGGTCGTTTGGAATGCTCTTCCTTCCGATATTAGAAAGCCTCTCAAGATATGGCCTTTTAAATCTAGATTGAAAACTCATTTCTTTAGAATAGCTTTTTGTTTTCGTTTTTTGTCCTTCCCCCGCTCTTCTGATTAGCACAGTTGGTTATGTACGGTACAAAAGAAGTGAATCATATACATTTGTGGCCAGTGTGTCCTAACATTAACTTGGGGTGTGGATGTGGCTGCGCGCAGGGAAAGGAGTTTGAGACGCGCCTGAAGGAGAAGAAGCCGGGTGATTTGTCGGACGATCTGCGGATCGCACTCGGCATGCCCATCGGCCTGGTGAGGAGTCCCCACTGTGGACACACATGCCCTCATCTTTACCATCATCATAATCGCTATCATTACAATCAGCCCAATTTATTACCGTTGCAATCATAAACATCGTCCGTACCATCATCACTGTTATCGTGATGATAAGCTTTATTATGATTACTATCATCACTCGACTTTAATTCAGCGCTATTGATGCTGGGTTGGAGTTAATGCTTGTCTGTATGTATTTAAGACTTTAATAATGTTAAGCTATGTAGCAAGTATTTAGTACCACTTAGACATTGTTTATTATTTGTGATGGTTTTTGTTTACCTAATATTATTTACTTGTTTTGTTCCGTCTGATTATTGTACCCAAATAAATTCGGTTGTGTTTTAACACGGGTTTCACTTGGAAAGCAGGCTTGTTACTCGATTCATTTTACAACGTTAAACCAGGTTAAAACTCTCTTTAAATGCTTTTCGACTTAAGAGGCATAGCTTTGAGCCACTGTTCTCCCTTGTCCACAGAACTGTGCCAAGGTGCCACCCCCCTGGCTTATCGCCATGCAGCGCTATGGCCCACCACCATCGTATCCCAACCTCAAGATCCCAGGGCTCAACTCGCCCATCCCCGAGGTGAGTGCACCTTCACTCGTCATCGCATTCTTCACCGTGGTTATCGCCGTCATTGTCGTTGCCTTGTTGTTGTTGTTCACATACACGATTGCGTTTTTTATTTTAACAGCGAAAAAATAATACTCTTTAACAATTGTTGTCTTTTTTGTTACACTTTCATTTGGTTAGAAATATCGCAGACTATTTTGGGAAGGCATTGATACTTACACAGTCACAAACACTGAAGTAATTAATACCACAACTACCATTTTCCATTAGGTGGCAGTGGTGTCACCATGGGGCTTCTGATAGTCTCGGTCCACTCTGAGGCTACAGGACATTGACTGGGAGGAAGTCACGGGTCAGCCAAATATGTTTTGGGCTAGCTTACTGACCACTTTGTACACTTCATCAGACATTGCACAAGTATGCAGACAATGTTTCAGCACAAGTAAGGTGCCTAAGAAAAATTAACACTCGTGACAATAGGTTGGGGCACACGAGTTTATGTTTTAATTAGACGTTTCAATTACAGTAAGGGGATCATAGTCTTTATTCTAGTTTGTTGTCCTTCCCCTGCATGTCTGATTGGCTACATATAGTGCAAAAGAAGTTCAACATACATACATCACCAACAGTACACATGTCTCTCTTCTACGACTGTTGAGCTATTGCTGATTTGAGAATTTGTTCAGTTTGTTCACCGGCGCCACTTGCTCACCCGCTCACCCATGTTATGTTTTCTCTGTGCGCCGCGTTGGTGCGGGTAGAGCTGCACGTTCGGATACCACGCCGGCGGCTGGGGCAAACCGCCCGTGGACGAGATGGGCCGCCCGCTCTACGGTGACGTGTTCGGTGTGAGCGCACAGGACTTCCAGGTACTCCACTCGCTCGGGTCTACGGGAGGTTGCACCCATCGCCGCACGTTCACTCCCATTGTTACCAACTTAGGGACTCAGTCTGGCGATGTTTTGTGTTTCCTGAATGATGACGGTTTTGTCCAAGTGGCTTTAGAGAGATCTTGCGGCTTTCTCACACGAAGACATTTCGGAGCTTTTTTATTGATTCCTGGTCTACATTTAGGATTCTGTATCAGTTACTCTATTCTTGGTTCTTTCGGTCAAGTCACGTAGAGAGTTTACCCCTCACGCTCGCGCTGACTCGACGCTGTAACCCTGTTGCGGCGAGTAGGAGAAGGCGGAGGAGGAGGACATGGACCGCACCCCCTGGGGAGAACTGGAGGCCTCTGATGAGGAAGAATCTTCAGAGGAGGAGGAAGAGAGCGAGGATGAGGCGCCAGACGCATCCGGCCTCATCACGCCCGCCGACAGGTATGAGAAACCTCTTTGGCGGCGCATCGTCACGATGGTGAGCCAGCTGCTTTGATCCTCGCGTCCTGGCGTGTCCGTTCTTGTATAACGCTCTGCCTTGTGTCACCGTCCCTTTCGCCACACCCCCCATCTTCTCTTTCTGTGCAGCGGCCTCGTGACGCCTGGCGGTTTTGCATCTGTGCCGACCGGCATGGAGACACCGGACATGATCGAGCTGAGGAAAAAGAAGATTGAGGAGCTCATGGATGGGTAAGGAGAGCTGCATTTGCAAGGATATTGTTTTTTGGATTTTTGCCCTAATTTTATCAGTGTTATGCGACAAAAAAAAGTATCCATTTGGAACTCTCACAGAGAAGTGCAACGCTTGATGTGACAGAACGGTCCGTGGAAGTGCATATTACAGAGTTACTACCTCTGACATCCTATCACGTGACCTCTGGTCCACACAGTAGGAGGCAGCACTTCTGCCCCACCCCGCCACCGAGTGTATTGTTTGTCGCATGAGAATCAGAAATATAATTTGAATTCCTAGAGCCATAATTCCGCCAAATTATGTGTGGCATCGAATTCAAAGCAATCGGTTTTCTGTTCAGTCATTGGTGGCTAGGCTGAGGCAATTACAGGCCAGCTCCGCGCTACGATGTCCGAGCGACCTAGCCACCTCCGTTTTGCTTGAAATTTGAGCAGTGAAACACCTTCGCCGTTGGGCGTCTGGCGCACGCGCGCACGTTAATGCTTCGTCATGCTCGCGCCACGTAACATTTGTTTCTCCCGACTCGGCGTTTGTGTGATGCAGTGGGGATACACCGCAGCAGCTCTTCATCCCGCTGCCCGAAAAGAGAATTGGCGTTGGCGCTGCCATGATGGGTTCCGCGCACATCTACGACATGTCAACGGTGGGGAACCCGCACGGCGCAGCCACAGCTGTCCATTGCTGCATCATTACCTCTCGTTGTATGAGCACAGTCGAAGCGTGTTATATAAGCACGCAATTATTTCACCACAGAATGAGAATATTTATACTGGGGGAATCCGATGTGCTATAAAGCACTTTTTCACAGATGTCCAGTAGGGGTGGGTCAGAACATTACAACAAACAATACAAAACACACAATAGGAGTGTAAAGTATAGGAAAGATAATGGTAGGTTTTTACCCTTTTAACTGGTACAAAACTGACACCTTTATTCAAGGCATCATGTTTGCAATGACCACAACACAAGTAGTCAATAAAGCAAACAAAAAGAAGCAACTCTGATAAGGATAATAATATGCACTGTCCTTGAAGTTGATTGGCCCACACCCGAGACGGCTTTCTTTAGAGCCTAGTCCCCATTGGTGTAGGGCCAGATGACACCAGAAGGCGTACAACTCAAAAACAGTGCAATATCAGAGTATTGAGAGTTCGGGGTAAACATTTACACTATGAGATCTCTTTTACCAGTGGCAAAATATAATGGTAGGTTTTTACCCTTTTAACTGGTACAAAACTGACACCTTTATTCAAGGCATCATGTTTGCAATGACCACAACACAAGTAGTCAATAAATCCTTATCAGAGTTGCTTCTATTATCCTTATCAGAGTTGCTTCTTTTTGTTTGCTTTATTGACTACTTGTGTTGTGGTCATTGCAAACATGATGCCTTGAATAAAGGTGTCAGTTTTGTACCAGTTAAAAGGGTAAAAACCTACCATTATATTTTGCCACTGGTAAAAGAGATCTCATAGTGTAAATGTTTACCCCGAACTCTCAATACTCTGATATTGCACTGTTTTTGAGTTGTACGCCTTCTGGTGTCATCTGGCCCTACACCAATGGGGACTAGGCTCTAAAGAAAGCCGTCTCGGGTGTGGGCCAATCAACTTCAAGGACAGTGCATATTATTATCCTTATCAGAGTTGCTTCTTTTTGTTTGCTTTATTGACTACTTGTGTTGTGGTCATTGCAAACATGATGCCTTGAATAAAGGTGTCAGTTTTGTACCAGTTAAAAGGGTAAAAACCTACCATTATATTTTGCCACTGGTAAAAGAGATCTCATAGTGTAAATGAGTATAGGAAAGGTAAACAGAATTACGTTAAAAATCTATCTTACCAGGTAAAGCCCACTGACCTTATATTTCAGAAGCGACTTGGCCACAAATTATAGCTCAACAAAGTGGCTTATCACGTGGAAATTTATAGCAGAAAAATAATCCGTTTCGATCTCCGCAACACACCCTACGCTATACTGGTGGGCGAATGGCAAGGAGTAACTTAGCATGCAAGTACTCCTGCCTTATTGCTAAGGGGGAGTGTTTATATCCAGCGGCTACACTATAAAGTAATTGGTCTTATTAAACACAAAAGGGGTTGTTAAACGAGTGTGTAAACCCTCGTTAAAATACCACCTTAAGTAAGAGGTGCCGACAGAAACAGCTGTTGTAGATGCAGAGCCAAGGTTTATACAGATAGCGGCATTCACAGCGATGTCACGTGCCATAATGGCACACTTAACTGTAGCGTCTTCAAAGTCCATTTACTCATAAACAACACCTCACAATTGCGTCAGTCTTACCACACGCACAGTTTAGCTATGCATCCACAAGGTAACACCGTCTGGTTTTTTTGGGTTGGGCCTTTTTCTGATCCTCATTAAACCAGCAGTTCCGAAATGATTTTTTTAAATTGGCGCGTAAGCGCTTTAGGTCTTTACCATTAAAATAGCTTCATCATCTCATATCGCCTCTTCGTTCCAGTGCAGTGCCTCTGCGCGCGATGCCTTTAAGATGCTTCATAAACCCAAGTTGCATTCTACGAGCCCTTAATTAACCGAGAGCACCATGACTGAGCGTGCGCGTGCCTTTGCCAAAAATTGGTCTTCATTGATCTACATTGGTACAGTGGTCATGAAATGACTTAAGATATGGAAAATGTTTAGAAATTGTAATTCTTCACCGGCAACACTTAACTATAAGCGAACACGGCAACTTGGACATTAAGGACAGGGTGACGTTCTGCCTACAAAACAATAGAAAATTGTGCGGCAACTATTGGCAGTGATGACCTTAATCCGGGGATGAAGAACGTTTTCCTTACCGAGTGCCAAATAGGATTTTCAAATACTATTGGAAGGCCACATTACTTGACACTCTAAACTGTTTTGTTTGCGTCCAATTTCTGAGTCGCAGATCTTGTCGGTTCTCCCCACCACTGTCTTGAGCCATCATCGTTAAGCAACTGCTCAAGTCTCGCCAAATCCCAGGTGTTAACATCGTGGCGCCCGCCCCTTCGATTACCCCCACAGGTGACTGGACGCAAGGGCCTTGTTGGCACGGGGCCTGGAGGCATCGGTGTTGCCGGTGGCGGCGGTGGCATTGGTGGAGGCGGCGGAGGTGGCGGTGGAGGCGCAGGAGAGTCGCAGGGCGTGGAGGTGGCGCTGGCGCCCGAGGAGCTGGAGCTGGACCCGACAGCGATGACTGCCAAGTACGAGGAGCGCGTGCGGGAGCAGCAGGCCCAGGTGGAGAAGGAGGACTTCAGCGACATGGTGGCAGAGCATGCTGCCAAGCAGAAGGTGAGAGAGCTGCACGTGTGGTTGCATGCGTTGTGAGCGGTTAACATCTGCGGATGCAGGAAATGGAGGAAAAACTACAAATGATAAGTGGCCACAAACAAAGTGGTGACCTTTTTATTGGCACTCACCACGTGGCATAATGTGCTGTGAATGAGTTAGCACTCTGCTGCAGCCAATTTGTTCAAGGTAAATTTGGCATGTTGGATTTTCCATGAATCGACTGTGGTAGCATTTTTTCTCGTCAGTGACCCTCTTACCTGTTCTTGTTTCCTCTGGCTACAGCAAAAGAAACGCAAGGCCCAAGCCCAGGACGCGAACAAGAGCGCCAAGAAGTACAAGGAGTTCAAGTTCTGATGGCAGCTGGCTTCAGTGGATCCCAGTATTTGCTGTTGTCTTTACACACATTTTATTTCTGTGTCAGTCTGGCCCATGCGGACCACAGCAAGTCTGTTTCCTCAGTGCATTCGTCTAAAATAAAAACCATTCTGAATATTTGTTTTACAGCCCTAATGATACCTGTGTTTTTTGTCATACATGGTTCCACCAATTGGCTTTCCATGGCTGCCAATAGTTGTTCACGTGTACAAATACATTTAGTGTTTGTTTGCTGGGTAAACCCCGTCCTTGTGACCCACCAGTCACCTTTCCACTTTTATAAAATTTCTTCCCAAAACAAGGTATTTGTGGTAAACATCCAACACCTGATGTAGAGCATGAAATGGGTGTCAATTATAAACGCCATCAGGTTGGATGTGAACCAATCAATTGCATGTAGTGTGCAACCTATTTTGATTTTTAATGGGGCATAATGGTAAACGTGGAAAGGTGACTTAACTGGATTTTGGGAAGCGCTTAGTTTATACATTTGATTCTTATGGCTGTACCCCAGGGTACCAAATAATACAAAATGGCAGACAATTTTTTTCTGATACACTATTTTTTCCAGGGGTGTATTCAACTCCTGTGTTTGGGGTTCCAATCAATCCAAAATCAGTGCTACTCCACAATGTATTAACGCGAGGACGATTGCGCCGGAACCCTGAACGCTCCTATGCACCAGTGCATCGTGTACAGTGCGTCGAGATGAGTCGATTGCCTCATCGCCGACCATCAGGAAACTAAAAATTACTGCATCACGGACATTGAGAGCTGGGGTACTCTGGGGTATGCCATAAGGTTAATTTAGTCTACTCATCTGAATCATTGACATTTGGGACAGAAATTAAAGGTGATGGATGTGAGTGCTATGATGTGGCTTGGCTGCGAGTTTACTTGCATCAGTCAACATCACTTTGTACGTACGAACATCAATGGCTTTTGAAAATTCATGGCCAAATAACTTCATAAAACCGCACACGATGAATAAGACTGGATCCCAAGGGCAGGGAACAGTTTTCCTGGCCGTGTCCACTATCAAAATATGTTTAATGTAAAGAGACGAGTTATAAATTTTCATTATCCGCCCACGTTTCCCCCATAGGGTGCAAAATTCCCGCCAGTCTTGGAGCGCTGTAGTCCATTGGGATGGTCAAGCAGCCTCCATTTAGAGCAAGTCGTGGGTGTTTGTGCGTGCGCGATTGTTTTTTTTAGTTCATTTCCCAAGTGTTGTACACAATAAAATTCACATCAGAAAACATTAATATTTTGCCTTTTAAGGATATTTATTTTTACATGCTTTTACATTTGACTAGTATGAAGACGCGTCACAGTTCAGGTATTTCTTACAGAAGCAGTATTACTATTTACAGTTGAATAGGCTGTAAAAATTCCACCGACTGTTACAGAATTCAAATAATTTCAAGTTTATATAATTGATTTCTCATTGAGCTCAAACACTGTAAACACACGACTTAATGCTTTACTACGCGTAATTCCACTTGGCGCAGCGTAATTCCACTTGGCGCAGCGCAAATGCATTCGCATGGCGCAGCAGTTTTCTATGCACCCGTTGGGGGTTCACTGTAAATTAGGCCGACCCATGCCTGTAGGCAGCGCCGCTACTGGAATGCAGTCTCTCAAGGCTAAGAAATGTCACCCATCTTCAAAAGACATTCTCTTTCCCGATAGGAGGCAGAGCACCAGAGCTGGCTTTTTAACACGAGGTAGACGTTGGTCAGCGAGTGGGCAACAGTTGGCCTCCGTCACATTTGCCCAGGCCGCAAGTTCTCCACTGGCAGGTAGTTCGTGCCAGGCGCGTGGCAGCATGTTGGACCATTTACGGCGCAAACACCGTCGGCAACGACGGCTGATGCGCCACCGAGTGCTGTGGGCGTACTATCACCGGCCCCTGTTGTGCTGCCGTTGACTGGCGTGCTGAAGGCGACCGGTTTGTCACTGCCGGACGGTGTGCAAACATTGCTAGCTCCTGGTATGCTCTTAGTCGGCGTTGTGCTGTCGGTGGGGTCCAAGCGCAGCAGCATCAGCTTGTCGTGGTTGTGCGTGACGGACCAGTTGGGTGGCAGATGGCGCGGGAGCATTGTGTCCAGGAAGTGCTGGCGCCAGCGACGCTCCAGGGAGGCGAGGGCGGGTAGCCCCTGGTGCATGTACGCCTGCACCACGCGCAGCCCGTGCGGCACATGCTGCCCGTTCACCACCCTGAGGGTGCGGCGCAGGAGGTGGCCAGAGACAGCATTATGAGAGATGTCGTCAACCAGTTAGAAATATCACAAGATCGTTCCACAATCCCACTTCCACCCTCTTCCTCGCCATCTCAGTGTATGGCTATTTTAGTTAGAAACCAGTCAGGTTCAGAGTTTTAATCACAATTGAGGATTGACTCAGCCCATCATCCGTCTACAGTCAAAAAAATAGTACCACTCGGGAGGGAGGTCAAGTGGGTATACTTGTCCCCATTATAGTAACGTGGAATTTCCATCATTGGCTCAAAGCGATAACGAGGAATAACTGCGTCAATGCCCAATTGTGCTGGAATTAACTTCACTTTACTTCAGCCAAAACAAGGGAAAGAGTGGCGATAGCTTCTTGTGAGCACCATCATAATATGCAGTTTTACGTCACACCCAAGTCTCCCCTAGCCGCATCTATGGCTGTATAAGCATTGAGAGATGCAAGCATGGAATTCAATTGAGACAGGAACATGCATTAAGAAAAGATACGCAAGTTAAATATTGACAGTTAAGAAAAGTGGGCTTATAAAGAGGAGATAATTGGCCGGTGAGCGAGAATAACAGCATGGCAAAAGGAAGGAGGTCGAGGGATTAAACGTGCTCGTGCAGGTGTCAGCCAGGGTGTTACATCATGTGATCATGAGGGACAGTGACCACTTGGAGTGGCCTTCATCCAGGAGCCGTGATGACCCAACCTCAAACTAAACCCCCTTTCCGCCCGAGCGCACGTACCTGGTCTCCAATTTGGCGGCCTCCTGCAGCAGCTGATGGCAGCTGCCGACGGGGCTCCAGCGCTCGGCGTAGAAGCTGCGGACACAGCCAAGCAGCTCGCGACGCCGGTGCGGGGGCAGCGCCGAACCCGAACGGAGGAGCGCGCGCGCCGCCGATCTCACGTTGCGCCGCACGGGGTCGTCGGTGACGCGGGGCCCTTCCACCTCCGCCGCTTCTCTGCTGCCCCCGAAGAGGCCGGCAGCAGCGCCACTCTCGCTGGCGCAACACTCGTCGGCGAGCTGGCGCTTGAGGCGCAGGTCATGTGCGGCCGACGCGGCATGGCACGGCGTGCAGAGCAGCAGCACGTCGTGCGACTGGTGGTCCTTCATTTGCTGCGGGAAGTGGCGGCGGTACTCGTGCGGAACGATGCTTTTCCTGACGGCGCACACGGGCACAAGCGCCGGCAGTGATGGGACAAGTAGTTATCGTCATTGTCAGCCAGTTGAAGGCCTACCACCCCCCCCATAAGCCTCAATTAAATGCTGCCTACCAACCATTTCACTCATTCACATGAACAGACCTCATCGTTCCATCTCCGCGGTGGTTATCCTCCTTGGACGCATTCTACTCAAAATATGAGAACGATATAAAAAGAGAAAACACTAGATGTTATGTGCCCGGGGACAGACAGAGCAGAAATTAAAGCCCTCTACCAAATTAAGCAATGATGCGGTCGCGAGAGTAACTTTATCGATTGCATCGTGCCGCCTCCCGAGGCCTGCGGCCTGTGGACCCAGCGAAGCGAGGGTACGCCTCTGAACAGAAGCACTCTGCACCGCAACACCGCACAGCACCGCACCTGACGTAAGACTCGGCACGGCCGCACACCACGCACACGTTGCGCTTGACGCCAAGGTAGTAGTCGTGCTGCGAGTCCGGGCGCCCGGCCGGCTCAAACACCAGCCGCACCACCATGGGTTCTTGGCTCTCCAGCTCTGAGCACACGAACAACATACAAAGATCCCCCGTGTAGCCTTCAGACTGTTCGGGCAAGCACTGTTAGCAAAGGGTGGCTACGGCACACAAGGGGGTAAAAGCGACCACCACAAGCCACCCTTGTCGCCCCAGTACTCATGGTTTTTCACACTACCAGGTACTAATATAAGGCTGCGTCGACCTAGGGGAGGCCCAGGAGAGAAAATATTTGCCATGGGCGGGAATCGAACTCGGGTAGCGGGATCTGTAGCGCAGTGCACCAACCACTACGCTGCTGTTCCCCCAAAACGCAACGTCGTGTAGGTACACACACGCACATAAATCCCCACTCGCACGCTGGAGTACTTGCGCGCACACACACACACACCTACATGTGCACACCAGGCACCCAACATTAAAATTTGTAATTGTACCCCAATCATTCTCAGGATAATCTGCCAGAGCCCACTTGTGATGCACGGAGTTGATTGCTTGGCAGTGATTTGTGTCTGTGCAGCGTTTTCTATTTGTCATGCGACAGTTGTTTGTTCCAATTCTCTCCTTGATTTGTTGCTGTAATTTATTTTGCTTCTATTTTTGCCCGTAATTTTGGGGACGTGCCCCCGATATCTTGAGTTCTCAGCTGGTTAAAACAAATATAAACTTGAACCCACGTAAATGCACGAACAGATGTGCTTGCACAGACACTCATGCAGGCACACACTCGTGCCAGCGTTCCCGGGTGGATCACGGCGCCGCCTCTGTAGTCCACGAGCAAAGCGGTTGGTCAGTACCACCTGGAGGTGTCAATAATGCTACCAGTGTGTCCACCATGGGGAATGTCCACCATCGGCAGTGTCCACCATGGGCAGAAATATTCGTGTATATAGTCCGATGTATACAAAGATAAAGATCCCCCATATAGCCTGCATAGACTGTTGGGGCAAATGCTGTTAAGCGAACTATGAAGGTCGGCACAGCACGAGGGGGTAGGTGGCCAGCGCCGCGCCTTTGTCTCCCTAGTGGTGATGTTTTTCACACCGCACCACGTACTCATTTGAGGCTGAGTCGACCAGGGGAGGACCCAGGACCAGTTCAGATAATCGTCACCTGGTGTTGGCCGTGACCGGAAATCCAATTCGGGTCGCCGGGTTCGTCACACAGCATGCCAACCACTACACTACTGCTCCCCATATTAAATTTGTATTGACATTCTACAGCTGTTTCATTTTGTTTTCAAAGCATATTCTACATCACACCTTGCTATCAATGGTAATTTTGGTCTCCATATCAAATTATTAAGAAAAAAAAATCACATCTTCTTGGTTCTTTCGGTAAAGTCATGTAGAAGGGAAATAATAAAATAATAAAAATAAAATAATTCTTACGACGTTTTCGGCCACAACGCAAGTAGCCGTCCTCAGGTGGAGAACAGGTCTGTGAGAATTATTTTATTATGTTTTATTTTTATTATTTCCATTCTACGTGACTTTACCGAAAGAACCAAGAAGATTAATCCCTGCAGTCACGAAAGCTTTAAATCGAAATAAATCACAGTTAGCGTTTGCCTCTTTGGACGGCACACAGGAGTCACCACCGCTGGGCCGACAGCTCGAGGGGCAGTACCTGCGATGCCGCGGTTGAGGTACCACTGCGCCTTCTTACGGTCGCACGTCGACAGCGGCTGCCCGTCCGGTGCCTTGAGCAGGCAGTTGTCGTAGAGCGGAGACTTCCTGCGAGAGACGCAGGGCCACAACCGCGGCACGACGGGAAACAAAAAGCTCACAAAAGGAACACTGGGTACCAAAAAAACCCAACGAATAGCCCTTGATTGTAGATACACGCCTAGAACTAGGGTTTGGGGGATGTTGGACATTAGGTTTGAAGCTTAAAACGGGAAAAGACTGCTGTTGCCTGACATCACCAAAGTCGTTTTCGAGCAAAGAGCCCTGATGAATTCTGCCTTTACCACCTTGGAGAAAATAGCTCTCAACTTGGGCGAACAGTCATCCTGAACAATCATTCGATCGGCAATTCCACTCACAAACCCCCTGGATTGAATCTCTTCCCAAAAACAACGGCCGTCCACATCGACTCAACACGTCTCACGGCAGGTCCGCCTGCCACCGCCTTCAGAAGAAATTCAAAGAAGGCCCAGTGGTGCGAGTGTGGAAACAGCGACCAGACCATCGACCACATCGTAGTAAACTAATGCAAAGTCCAGCAAATTCAATAGGGGGGTCGAATATATCCAAATATCGTTTGCGGAACTTCTCCAAGTGGTAGGCTGCATGTGGCCATGGACTGTGTTAAAAGAAGTGTGGCTGTATCCGGCCCGCAGGCCATGGATTCCCCACTACTGACAGAAAGAACGCGATCCAGCAGCAAACATCAACTCCTTCACAAATGTATAGAGTACTACTACTGCCAGCGGCAAATGTTCATAATCCCATGCGTCTATAAACTAACCGCGATATATTCTGGGAACTCTGGCAGCTAAGAGTGCACCACCCTCTATAAGAGAACGGCCCCTGAAAAGAATGTCATTGAACTCCTTTTGAAGCCTCTATTCACACTTTTTATATGCCACAAACAGAGTGTTCGTCGTATGTGACACTGAAACATAATGTTCTCAAAAAGATGGCATAAATCCAATTACGTGGCAAACCAAATATAACCTCACGGATTTTCGGGTTCCGAGACCATTAAGTCTCTAAACTTTAGAATCTCTTTTAAATCAGGTGCGATTGAAAGCCAAACTTGAACCCAGCACCCTCAGATATATATAGCGGTGTCATCCTCATAACCAAGGGTTGTTTACCCATCACAGATGCTTTCCACCTTTGAAAATCTTCAGGTGTCAGTTGACGGCACCATTTGTCTGCTCACATTGCCCCACCAACGTGACCAGTTTCACTTTTCCCCTCCCATCATCACTTGCACACAATCATCTTCGCAGCCACCCTTCAGGAGAAGCCCTTCATTTCGGACAAGCATCCGTCGTCTCGCCACTCACCTCGGCGAGAAGAAGCCTTCCTTCTTGACCTTGGGAATCCCGATCACGGCGAGGTTGTTGTCACCGTGGATGTTCTCGCTGCTGCTGCTGCAGCTGCCGGCACCACCGCCACTCAGCCCATTTTCCGCGGGCACAGATTCGGCATCGCCGCTCTCCGTCGAGTCGTTGGATGACGACCGCACGTGCAGCCTCCCCACGGTCTCCACGTTCAGCTCTGTGGGGACAGCGCAATCGGCGGACATCAGGCCGGAGGCGCGGCGGCAATGTCCCACGGAGATCGGATAATTAAAGTCCACACTTTCTGTAAATGGGGAACCTCTTCTTCTTGGTTCTTTCGGTAAAGTCACGTAGAAGGGAAGTAATAAAAATTAAAACATAATAAAATAATTTTCACGACGTTTCGGCCACAACGCAAGCAGCCGTCCCTCAGGTGAAGAATGAAACACCACCAAGCTTGGAGCGTATATTTAAGCTGGGTTGGAGGGGGGAAGAAGAGCGCCTTTACAAAATAATTGCATATCAAGAGGAATTTAGCATATTTATGGGAAATGCGTAGGAGGTGGGCAGGGGGTTTCAAAGTCATTATGCAGGATTAGCAGCATCAAAGGGAGGGGATGGGGGTAGCATTAACAAAGGGAAGGAATGTTAATAGTATGTAGCTGCAGTTACTAAACAACCACGTAAAAAACTAAAGTATAAATTACATAGTATCATCAGTATACTAAATATACTCTCCAATAAGCCGAGCTACTAACAGTAAGTAATACCTCCCCACCACAATAGGAAGCTGCGTGCAGGCTGGAAACAAAGAGATTTAACAAACACGCAAAGGTGCATTGCTGTTGTTGCTCAGAAACAGTAGGAAGGCACAACTCCCATCCATCTGCCTTGCATGCATGTCTTATGACGACCACTTCAGATGCAATGCTCTTCAGCCTTGTCCAGACCACCACATTTTTCAATTCTTTGGAAATGATGGTCTGAACAAGAACACAGTCACACATTTCAGCCCTCGGGGCCTTCCTGTCATTTGCAAGCAGCACACCTTTCCTGTGTTATTTACATCAATTAACGGATTTAAAGGGCGATGTGTGCAATGTCAATAAAGTAACGTTACCATCGAGACGACGACCTCCACGTGCTTCCCCGTTACACGCGACCCATTCGTGCTTCTCATCAACACAGACGTCAAACGGCCACCCAACGTCGATTCCCGGCCGGTCTCTAAACACGAAGGGTCGCATTGGTCTGCGAGAGTTCCGAATTAATTCTTCACCTCACGACGCGATGGCGACGGCACAAGCGGGATACAATTGGGTGGGGGGTTGAAAACGACAATCCCCAAACACGGTTAAGAAAGTGTGCAAGAGGGAGAGGGCGGAACCCACTTTTGAAGGGGACGTCGACAAGTCCCGCGCAGCGACACAGCAGTCGCGCCCAGCACTCCCCCGGCCCCGTGACGCCGGCGGGCGACGCCAGCTCCGAGCCACAACCCGAGTCGACCGACGCCACACTGGTGCTCGCGCCGCTACAGTCTTCTTCCTCGTCGCTCTGGGGGGGGGGGGGGGGGGGGGGAGGGGGGGGGGGCAGTCAGCATCTTCAACGTGGTGGTGCACACCCGAGACCCAGATCTCTTAAGACACCCGGGGCCATGGCGGGGCCTGGCAGCCGCCCCGATTATTACCGCCGTGCGTAATAAAGCGCGAGAATACAACTCGCCGTCGGCTTCACATTGCAAGTTCAACGTCCATTTATGTCACTTGCAAAGGTGGGCTAATGTGTGCCAGCGTCAGGACACAAATTTGGCAAATTTGAAAATTAGTTCATTGGGATTACACAACCATCACACCAAATGCCCCAGGTAACTTTTGCACATCTCGGAGTTCACACCTGGTTAAATAACATAAACCTACAAACTAAAAACGTGTATGTATATATATATTTTGAAAAAAAAAAAATCTTCATTAAAACAACCAAAAACAACATCACCCCTTACAGACGGACCAATGCACATTTGCAGCCGAGTGCTGCGTTTACCTTGTACTGCACAGAGGCAGCTATCAGGGGTCCCCTAGGCTAAACCTCTCCTCCCTATACCTGGGCAATAGCATGATGGAGGAGAGGTGATGCAATCCACCTTGAGTTTCCAAAACATTTTAGGAAGCAGCCTATAGATACAAATCCTTGTCCTAAATCCTTATGCTGGTGTCCCACGTGATGTAGAGTACAGAATACCAATTTAGATGAAGACAGATCTCATGTGTGCGTCTCTACGTGTGCACGTGTCTTTGTGCGTTGCGTTCGCACGCTGCTCCAGCAGTTTACCCGGCCGAGCGTGTCACTCGCCGGCGCCTGCAGGCTGCGGCCCAGCAGACTGAGGAACAGGCGCACAGACACCTGGGCATCGTCGGCCGCGTACTTCACCTGTGCGGAACGGGCAAGAGCGGCAGCGGCAACCACCGCACGGCGGAGAATGTCAAATCAGCTGCAGAGCGGTACAGGCCAAAAAGCACATTTCTATTTTGCGGCCGCCCACACTCCCGGAAGCAGCTAAGCGCTCGGCTGTTGCGGATGGTAACGCAAGCGTAAAAACTCCAATTGTATGAAAGTTTTGCCGCTGGTACATTCAATCCTGTAATCTTTGTAATCCAAATTCAAACCCATCATCTATAATCTAACATTACAAGCCGTGTTCAAAAGTTCAAATGTATGATCCTATTCTATACGCGTGTAATGGGTTCAACCGATTCGCAGACGTAGACTTTGGAGGCAACACATTTATTCAGTTCCAACACACGGGGTAACTTCCCCTTAACAGAATAACAACCTAGGATGGTGACCACCCGGCTAACTACACTAGTTACCACGTAACTGTTACTACGGACCCAGGACTACAACATCTGCCCGGGTCCACGTGATGGAAGACTCGTTGAACGGAGATCGTAGACGAAGGGTTTATTTCCCGGGATGAACAACCCTGGTCCCTCTCGGGACCCGGACTATATTCTCTGTGGTGTGGCCGGCTCCCCACCCTTGGCCACATCCACGTTCCAGAACTGTCTGGAAGGATCTGGGTCCCAATCACGTGACCCCCCTCGCCCCCTCTTGGGGCCCCTCTGTCAACTTAACCAGTCACGTGTCCTCCCGGGTCAACCAGAGTGCCATGGCATCACACAACCTTACCCCTCGGTAGGCACCCACACACCCTGTCCTGTATGGCCGGCACTGCACTTACAGCCTGGTGCCATCCAGCATAATCATCCCGCGCATACCGTGCCCCTCTAGGGCCGGTACTACACCCACAACAGTGACATCCAGCGATGTCACTACACGTGTAGTGGCATAGCGCTGGCTGCTGGCGAAAAAGGGGATCTGCGGCATACGGCAGTCCTGACATCAGCAGGCCACGCTGAAAGTATAAGAGGGGCCCCTGTGGGGGACCTCGGGGGTGTTGCTGGAAGTGGGATCCCCGTCATGCTGCTGAAGTCCATCGCCGCCATTCTTCTCGTTGTCGTCTCAGTCTTCACCATCCCGGGGCGCCGCTAGTCAAGACAGCCTACCAACTGTTCTAAGTAGTGCCGCTGACAATCGACGGCCTTAATAAATAGTGTGTTATCCCAATGGTGCTTATTAAATAAAGAAGTGCCTCCAAGTCTTACGGTCTCCGAGTTAGTCACTATATGTGCATGTATAATTCGTAATCCAATGTCATTCTGCCGTTACTCGCCTCGCCACGTCTCACCTGCGCGAACGAGTAGAGCAACACGTCACCCGCCTAGCGACGTCTCGCTTGCGCGGGTGAGTGGAGCGACACATCAGCTGCCCAGCGGCGTCTCACCTGCGCCTCCGAGAGCTCCGGAGCCTCCCAGTCGCTCTGCTGCTGCTCTGCCGATTTCTCCATCTCCAAGCCGAGCTCTGCGAGCGCTAGCGCTTTGAGGCCCAGGCCATTCCAGCGGCCCTTGCACCGCCTGCACGTGCAACGTGGGCATCATCACCAACGTTGTCATTACAACAGTACAACCAGCACGTCCAAAAGAACTGCTTCCCATTTATATGTTTCCGTTATAAGGCAGTTGTAATTATGTATAAGGAGAGTGTTGTTTTTATTTATTTCTGATTGTGATATGCATGACAAAATCACAATCTCGGCAGGCAGATCTTGAAAGCCAAGCTGGTGTGAGCCTGGATAGTGCTTGGCTGCTGTGGGGCTACGTTTTCAGCAGAGGGTGATGCAACAAAATCCATTGCATCATGCGTCTGCCATCACCAGCCCACACTGACCGACATGAAGGATGAAATAATCCCGACCCACTGCATAATGTGGCAAGGCCATTATCCAGCAGTGGATTGGCAAAGAGATTTCGACGTGCACATGTATTTTGCTGTGAAACTACCTCGTATCCACACCGATATGGGGGGGGAGCGCCCTCAGAGGAAGTCTCATCGGGGCCCGTTTGCGAAAATAACTCCCGATATCCATGTAGTCTTTACCACAAATGAATCCCAACAGGATAAAAAAATCCATTCAAACATGATAAATTTGTCAGCACTTATGGAGGATTCTCCTTATCCACGAGAAAAATAAGTGAACAATAGGATTAATGGAGCACATCTGGGAAATCACCCAACTCCTTAGCCACAAATATTGAAAAGCGACGAGGTGAAGAGAGAGGCCATTTCCACGGCTGTATGACGATACGAGACCTGGCCTCATTGACAAGACAATTCCCACGATGGTATCAATGTAAAATTCACCGTCCACTGGAGTCCACAGCATTGGCAGTTGTATTAAAGGCATGACTTTGGTAGAAGCGATACACGAGTAACGAGGAAAGCATCTGAACGATGAGTACGACTGGATTGAATCGCAGTCTAAAAATACATTTACAGGAGGGTTCATCTTCTTGGTTCTTTTGGTAAAGTCACGTTTTAATGTTTTATTTTTATTATTTTATTATTTACATTCTACGTGACTTTACCAAAAGAACCAAGAAGATGAATCCCTGCAGTCACAAAAGCTTTAAATCGAAATTTACAGGAGAATTCTTTACGCATCTATCCGTTTGACCAATTCCCTTTCAAGCAGCGCCTCACAGAGGATCGTTCCCCGACGACGCCGCATTTACCACAGCCGCCACCGTCGCAAGTGGGCGACCAATCGCTCACCCGTGCCGGATCGCCAGGTGCCGAAGGTCGACGCAGCCATGCACGGCGACGCCGCGGTCCCTCTCCAGCCGCCGAGCGTCGTCAAACACGCCCACACCAGCCTTGAGAACGGCCCTGCTGGCCAGCAGGTCCCGTAGGCCGGAGGGCAGCGCGTTGGTCAGGTCCGCTGCACCGTCGACGGCAGTGGAGGAGAAGGGATCGGGAGAGGAGGATGAGGAGGTCGTGGAGAAGGGGGTTGAGGAGTTGAGGTGGCAGAGCCGCACCAGCACGCAGTAGCCACTGGCCGAGGCGAGTTGTAGCAGGGCGACTGGCATCGCCCTGCCGTCCTCCACCACCTGGGGACAACGACGATAATTATTCTCCTTTGTCAAGGAGCATAAACCATCATGCCAACTCCGGTCATCCTCACAGCAGCGGCGTTTGGCTGGCCATCGAACAAAGATGGTCACTGCATTGCGTGCTTTCAGATGCGCTTTTGCATTTGTCTGGAACGCTCTTCCTTCCGATATTAGGAAACCACTGGAGCTATGCACTTTTAAATCCAAAGTGACCAACTCATTTCTTTAGAATAGCTTTTTTGTGTTTCGTTTGTCGTCCTTACCCCGCACCTCCGATTAACACGGTTGGCTAGGTACAGTACGAAAGAAGTTCAACGCACAGTATATATTCTCTCATCCATGATCATATTCCCGACTGATCCTATTTACCACACCCCTCTACCCCCTCCCCCCCTTTTGATACATCGAGGCTCCTGCATGTAGAGATGGATTTTTACTGTGATCCATATTTTTATGGCGATAACAAAAGTCAATCAAGTGTGGTCTCCCAGATGAGCGAATTGTCCTATTCATGTCTTTTCAGGGATGACAGGAGCCACGTGGAGTGATGGTAAATTGATCCTCTATTATCCATTTGAACCCAGAAGTAGTCTCGTGGAAGCGTTGAATATAACCCTCTTACGAAATGCAGATAAGAGGCATCACAAGTGGCAGCAAATTAATGCCATTATCCACGAAGAAGTTATTTTCACTGACAATGTGCATAGATCGAAGGAAAGTTTCACTGCAATGTCAATGTTCATTATTTTCCCACAAAAAGGCCTGCCACCAGGAAATCAACTCTCTTCCAAGAAGGCTCCAGAGATTGGGATATTTGTCAAATTTCTTTTCAAGTTTCTCTTTTTGCTTTCGGAGTGACACTGGAGCCAAGCAGCCACGAGTAGTATCCTTCCTATTGACCCTACCGCTTCCCCTAACCCAGTGGTTCCCAACATTTCTGAACCCACGGATCAAAACGCAGTAAAAAAATATGGTGTGGAAACAGCGAGACAGACACGCAACGTTTCTACGGACCACCTTCCACGGGCCTTGCGAACCGGCAGTGGTCCACGGATCACAGGTTGCGAACACACTGCACCAACCCTTCCCCGAACCCTAACCAACTAGCGACTCAGCCAACAGCACCAGCCCTACCTCCCATCCACAAAGCCCCCCACCACTCCACCTGGGTCGCTTGGTCAGGGCTCCATTACAGCGAAGACATTCTGTGCACCAGCCAGAGTGACCCCGGCCGGTCGCTTACCCATTCGCAGTCCATGCCCAGCACTGGGTACGTCGCCAGGTCGCGCTGCAGAGGCAAGGCCGCTTCGCTCCACTGGCCCATGGTCTCCACCAGAGCCACCGTCTGGCTCGGTGCGTCATTGAGGCCGACGAGGGGGCCAGTCGCGACCTGGCGGTGGGAGTAAAAGTGCAGCGCTGCAATGTCTCGCTCACTCACACTGCTGGCGGAATGCCCCCCCCCACTAGAGTGAGCGGTAAAGCGTTACTGTATTTGGCCTACTCTTCGATCCTTAGCCATAAGAGGCGACAGTCCTGAAAGAGGTGACCAGTACCTACACACTTTATCCCACCCGGCATACCACATCAAGCTATGGGCTACAAGTCACGTCTCGACTCCAGTCTACTGCCAGCGATCCGCAAAATGTTCAGCGAGACATTAAGCTCTGGTCTTGGGTAACAACGCCTTCGACACATTTCACGCTGCACCGCCGACCTAGAAAGATGAACGCGTGGATTAGAAAGCGTACAACCTCAATACACAATTCAAATTGTTAACAAGAGCACGTGGGCTTGGTCAGTGCACGTCATGGCTAGAATTGATGACGGCCAGTGGTCAATAGCGACGGAATGACAGCCAAAGAAGAATGGAACGCGTCCGAGATGGCTTCAGCCAAGGCTTAAGGAACGATGCAATCAGCTCGTGGTGTAGCAGGTGCTGGGTGAACGCCACATCGCAGAACAGCGAGGGTTGGCGACCGGCTTGGGGCTAGGAGGTCTTGCTCCGTCAATGATTTAACCCTGGCCGATGATGACGATATACGTACTGTGTGCATGCTGGTGTTCTTTCGTGCTAATCGCAGGTGCGCTTGGCTGCGAGAATACCGACCTGCTGAAGATCTCGAGGAGTCTCGAGCCCGGCGCTCGAGGTATCTCGGGAGTACTCGATGTTCGACGAGTCGCCCTCCTTCCCCCGTGCACACTCCGGCTCGCACCTCGCCTCCCCTTCACAGTCGCTCCGCAATTCCGTGACCTCTCCTCCTCCTCCACCACCACCATCACCACCACCAACACGACCACAGTCGCCCTCCGGGCCCGTCCCCTCGCCTCCCTGTGCCGAGCCGAGCCTCCTCCACGCGCAATAAATCCCGGCCGCCGTGCCCAGAGCAGCCAACAGAGCCCCGGCCACGATACGGGATGAGCTCATGATGAGGCCGGGCGATTGAATGGTCGAGAGCATCGCGTTTCCAGCTCCTCTCCAGGCCATCGTCTTCACCGTATCGGCAATGATGGCTGCAATTTATTCTCGCTTCGTGAATTTTCCGACTGGTTGAACGTGTTCTTTCTCGCTAATGCATGTTCACGTTGCCCCCCCCCCCCCTTTTTTTTAATAATGTTACTATTACCACGATGCCATTACTGTAGCGTCAAAAAAACGTTAACAATAACACATTAAGTAATAGTAAAAATACAAATTAATTATTGTTTAGTAATTAATCGTTTACTCGCCGGGCACGTGGACACATTTTGCTGCCGATGATGATGCTGTTGCTGATGGTGCTGCTGCTGCTGCTGGTGGTGCTGGTGCTGCTGCTGCTGCTTCTGCTTGTGGTGGTGGTGGTGCTGCTGATGCTGCTTCCCCCCCCATCATCGCCCACGTGTTTGTTTATAAGCGTCGCCACGTGGGTCACGACCCGCCCACTCCCCCCGCGATGCCACTTCCGCTTCCGGGGTTGGCTAATTAGGAGGCGTGGCCGGGCGACATTATTTATCCCAATTATATTCAGATCGAACTTGTTTTTGCACCGTTATGTTACACAAATCAATCGCGGGGGGTGTTGGTGCGTCTCGTGCTCCGGCTTGTGGACATCCCCTGGCACAAGTTTGGTTTGCCTCTTTAATATTCCTGAGTTTTGTTATGTTTTTAACGGAGAGAATAACGCGATTTAACAAACAAAAACTCTAGATTTATACGACTCACGATACGTGTATCGAATTGCACGTTAAACAAGTCGATATGTCTTCGTTTTACCATCTAAATGTTAAATAGTGTGTGTATAGATAATTGGTGAGATGAAATCTACGGCCACTCTAGATTCTCGCATGCACCACAAAGACAAAACAACAACAATATACTATTGATTCTCCCAATCGATTCGTGGTTATTATTGCATGGGATCGATACATCATCCCCGGGGTGTCATCGTTTGTTTCCCAGTAACCACGTCCTCCGTGATTGCTCATTGCTCGTTGATTTGGCGAAATTGGTCGGCTTCTGTGATGAGGTTACCCCGTGTCTCTCCATCATCATCGTCGTCACCGGCCATATGATCGATCCACTGCTGGATGAGGGCCTCCATACAGTCCGTCGACAACTCTCACTGCCTCGCCGATGCAACAATTCACTTATATATTCCAGCAACGTCGTCCTACCTAATCCCACGCAAGAGTCACTTTGAATGAATTTCGCTGTCATTTTTACCCCCCCCCCCCACACACTTTCACCGTCCCCCAGTTGTTACCCCCCTCCCCTACAGCCCCATATAAATTGCCCCATTATTTCACCCCTAATGGCAAAGGCGATTAGACACCGCACTGTATTCGTGTTCTTGTTGCTGCTGCTGCTGCCTTCATTGATTTCTTGCGGGGGTGGTGAGCCAAGTCATTTCAGTTCAATTGCCACGGCCAACATCACCGGCGATTATATAGGGGGGAGGAAATCCTATGGCTACGGAATACCCTATAAGCCAGTCATTTATCAGTGCCCTCTCTAGCTTATTACAGATCCAATTCAGACCTCATTGGTCACACAGAGCCCATATAAATCGAAACGTTCAGCCTACAGAGCCACATCACAAGGGAGAAACACAAACACGTGTTTTTTTTGGGCCGTATTAAAACGGCTATGTAACTCCGTATGGGGCCGTCCATAAATGACGTCACGCACCTAGGGGGGGGGTCAGACATTTGTGACGATGTGTGACGAGGGGGGGGGGGTGAGAAATGTGACGTCACATCAAAATGAGTAACTTTAAATAAATATAGACAACACGTTCTACTTAATTAAATATAATTTTTGATAAATGTTTTCTCCTACAACGTCAGAGTGCAGTGCCACAGTAAATACGCACTACAATGACAATAGCTTAAAGCGATTTGAAGCATATTTTTTTTGGGGGGGCAGAGCTTTGTGACGTCATATTTCAGGTGCGTCTGACTTTTGTGATGCCGTGTGACGAGGGGGGAGGGGGTTTAGAGAAATGTGACGTCACATCAAAATGCGCAACTTTAAATAAACATAGACAACACGTTCTACTTAATTAAATATACTTTTTAAGAAATGTTGTCTCCTACACATCAGAGTGCAGCGCCACATTAAATACGCACTACAATGACAATAGTTTAAAGCGATTTGAAGCATGTTTTTTGGGGGGGGGGGGGCAGAGCTTTGTGACGTCATATTTGAGGGGGGGGTCTGACTTTTTGTGACGCCGTGTAACGATGGGGGGGGGGGGTCAAAAATCGTCAAAAATCGCGTTACGTCATTTATGGACAGCCCCAATGGACCTGAAAACTCTTATTTCCCTGTACAAGATTAAGGGGTAAACCGTATGGGTTGACGGCCAGGCTACCCAAACCCCCTCTCACAGAGCCACATTGACCAGAGGGGTGAAGTATGGTTAACCATCACCCCCCATGGACCCCACACGCCGTGGCGAGAGAGGCCTTCATCCAGCAGTGGATTGACAAAAGGGATGTACTGTACATGATGAAACGTATTTTATTTTTATATATGAATATATATTGACATTTCCAATTTGAAGTAAAGTCAATAAGTCTCGTACAGTAAATGATAAAACGTATCACAGTAATATTGTCCTTTATATGCACAGAAATACAGTACAGTGGGTTACATGTAGAAAAGGAATTGAAGTTAAACGACGGCATTAAGAAACATTTTACCGTTGCATATTTCACACTGCGCAAGCGAACTACGATTTACAACCACTCCGCGTATGTGAGCAACACATTTCAACTGCTCGCTCGTCAACGATGAATTGCAAATGTACTTGCGCATCTACACTACGATTTACAACTCTATATTCGCATATTAACTACGATTTACAACTTTACTTGCACATTCGAACTACGTTTTACAACCACAGTACACGTGCATCCGAACTGCGATTTAAAAACTCGCGAGCGCATGCGAACTACGAATTACAACCCCCGGTCGCGCATGCGAATTACGAAATTGCAACCCCCGGTCGCGCATGCAGACTGCGAAATTGCAACCCCCGATCGCGCATGCGGACTGCGAAATTGCAACCCCCCGGTCGCGCATGCGGACTGCGAAATTGCAACCCCCGGTCGCGCATGCGGACTGCGAAATTGCAACCCCCGGTCGCGCATGCGGACTGCGATTTCCAAAGGTCGCCTCCCAGCGCCCTATATATAGAGGGGGCAGGGTGAGGCGGCCTCCATCGGTGGCTCGTGCAGCTGCCGAGCGGGACGAGTCGAGAGGGTCGTGGGGAGGAGGAGGCGGAGGCAGCAGCGGCGGCGGCGGCGTTGGGCGGGAAGCAGCGAGGCGAGCACCCTCGTCCGCGTGCTCCGCGTAGCCCTCTCCGGCACACACACAAAACAACCCTCGTTGGCGGACGAGGAGGCGGTTCGCGTGCGCCTCGGGAGCGTTGGCGACAACATCAAGAAGAAGAACCACAAACAACGGAGAGCGCCAGGCGGTGTTGGAGCGAGGAGGAGGAGGAGGCGCCATGGCCACGCCGCCCGTCAAGCCGCCCGTCACCATGAACCTGTTCGCCACCTGGGAGGTGGACAAGGCATCGCCCAGCTGCGTGCCGAGGTGATGGGGCGGGCAGTCGTTGGTTGATCCTTCCCCTCCCCTCTACACCACCATCATCACATTTGCATTTATGTCGTTGTTAAGGAGGGGTCAAGTTTGTTTTTTTTAATTAAAAGTTGCGGCGAGCGGCGGATGTTGGTTGGCTCGCTGGCGTGTGTCGGTGCGTGATAACATCATCATACATGATCATAGGTGCGTTGTAACATCATAGACATGATCATAGGTGCGTTGTAACATCATAGACATGATCATAGGTGTCGTGCGAATTGGGGGAGGACGGTGGTGGTGGGGTAAGTTTGAAAGCTGAGGTAGAAATCATTTTAGATTTGAGGTAGCAAAACAAAACCAGTGAAAAACACCGTAGTGTGTGTGGTTGCGTTTGAGTATAGGGTCGGCGTGGCTAAGGATGCTTGAATTAAGTTGTCGATTAACAGCGAATTGGTTGTGGGATTTTGTGCAATTTAGTGGAAGTTTTGGGACGCAAGGGCGATTGAACGCAGGAGGCAATTCTGCTAGATAATGTGGAAGTGAACGCGATCTTTTAAAATCCGTTTTGTGGGTTTTTTTGAACGATTACAATAATTGTGTCGTTTTGAGGTATGACGATCTGCACACAGACTAAAGTAAAGTCGTGCTGACATTGTTATTTTTCAAATAAGCGGTGAACCAACCCATCACGCCGGTGATAAAAGCGTGTCCCCCTCATGACCGCTGTGTGCACCGGGTCCCCAGTTTACGCTCAATCTATACACGAGACGCAATCACTATCGACGTATAATTAAGGAAATTGTGCCCGAGTCAAAATGTCAAACCTGTTAAGATCAATATGAAGGCGCACTGCATGCACCACTGTACGTACATAACATTGTACAGCATTGCAAATGCTGTGGGTTTTTTTTATTGCTGAATTGTACAATCGAAACGTGCAACCGTTTGGTCCAGAGTGGCACATTGCCAGATATAAGAGGGCCTTGGTAATGTGTATGTGGGCATTTACAAGTTTGCATTGGTGGACGTACGGTACCGAAATTGGCATCCTGTAACAGGGAAATTGCAAACAACAGTCGTATCAGAACCATAATCAGAATCTTGTATTTAGACTCCGAGGAATCCGATGAGCTATGAAGTTCTTTAGCTTTTTTTTCCCAATCCAGGACAATTTACCCCACCAACTTGGTAGAGGTTTGAAACAATCCCCACCGTAGACGTAGCACGCGGAGGCATTTTTCTATCCATGAGAACAAACGGGATGTAAATAACATTGCATGGACTGTACTACGGCATTACCCAGACCGTCATTGTGTTCGATAGCATCGATAGCTCAACGGTGCCTTGGAGCAGTCCTTCAAATGCTGTGCGAGTTTTGAGGCTCGGTAATTAGAATTAAAAAAAAGAGTGACATTCACGTTTTCCCCAGTGACATCACTTGAGTGGCGATTCATTGATGTGAATTTAAAGCTTTTATTACGCATTACAGAAGCTTTAAACATGTGTGAGACGGTCCAGGGCACGTGCATTGTCTAAAATATTGGCGCTTTTGTTTTTTTGGCCTCATTTGGTATTCAGGTCTCCCTTTCAAAATTAATTTAGTCTCAAGGGCTTCTCACCTGGCTAAACAATAAGAGCTTATGTGTATGTATCTCCATTGTAACACCTTGGGTATATACACTGTAACCAAACTTCTAGTTGAGTGTCCTCGATATATCCAGGAAAAAGCTTTTTTTAGTTTAATGAGTCGTACTAAAAATAAAATGACTGATATTGACAGTAATGGTGAGCTTTTGGTTCAACACTTATCCAAAGCTGCTAAAACTGCCTACACAACTTAAGTCCTTTATTTGTCATCACGGTATGCATAATACAGTGAAACTACTCTCTTATTTTTAATTGTTATTTGTGACCTATCAATGTCTGCAGCCAGGATCGATCGATGACAATCTTATTACCTGCAGATATTTAACAGAGGAAGTGCGTTGCACCGTTAATTCCTCCTGTTTGATAATACTTCTCTTGTCCGTATGCATCTGTGCAGATAGGATTTTTTTTGCGGTTAAGCCATAGTCCCCACATACCGCTCGTATCGATGCAGATAAGGGGAGCGGCGACCCACTACTCTGTAGAGTAACATTGGTATAAACGCCTGTTACAATATGAACAGCGCATTGAAAACGCGTACTATTTTATGTTCTGTTTACAAAGTGTGTTCACAAATCCACACTGAGAAACACGAAGATTGACAGATGGGTGTATCTTATTTTTTTCGATAGTGTAATTAAATAGAGGTACTGCAGGCAAGTCATTTTTTAAGTTTTAAAGGCATGGTTTAACAAGACAACACTTGCCACCACCCTTCAAACCCATTGGTGAAAAAGAGCAAAGTTTTTGTTTACATTATATGTTCACGTCTGGTCGCCAGCTGTTTTGCATACCAAGTTGTCAATTTGTTGATGCTATAAACCGCCTGTATTTTTAAAGTGCTGCGAACTTGTACGTTGCTCCTGCGAAAAATTAGCATTTTGTCTAAAATGTAAACTGTAATCGTTGAGGTGTCTTCCGCTACCCCGTTGAAATGTATATCCTATTTTCATCGGGCCAATGTGGGTGCCCATCTTATAGTAATGCAAATTATTGCATCCCGTAGTGCTGTTTAAAATGAATTCCCATGTGGTTACGCATGAATTCATAAGTGTGTTTCAGAAACTGCCATGTGTGTCGTTTCTACCACTGGCGGTGACATCGCGGCCTCGCTAACATGTTTACATTTCCTGAGCTGGGGTGCTATTTAATTTGGCACTGCAAGTTTATCCTGTGACGTTCTGTCGACATTCCAACTATAATTGGACACCGAAATGGGGGAGGGGGGGCAATATTCGGAATGCCACCTAGCTCTTGCATGCGTTCTATTTTCAATGTCACATGCCAGCACCTCTTCTGCCCTTCTGGTCCTCTGATGTGCTCACCCACCCTGTGGCTAGCTAGCTTGCTGCATTGCAGGAAGCTCGAAATTACTGTACTGCATTCCACATTCCTCTCGGCTGTCAAGGGCTCGTGTTTAGCACTGCCTTTTTTAAGTCATTTTTTTAACAATCCTTGTGGTGGAGATGGAAAACATCTGGCTGAATTGTGGCATTTAAATTGTAAACAAATACATAAAACTTTCATTGCTCGTGGTTTTAAGTTTTATATAAAAAAAGTAGCTTTTATTTACAATGGTGATTTTGAAGTACATTTTATATTGTGATTTGTTTATTTGGAATTGCATAAAAATATGACAAAGTTTTTTTGTGAAAATTTGATTAAATCTGTGGTCCACTCGTGGTTTTCTGGGTTTCCTCAGATAACAGCTGCTCATGGGTTTCTGTAACAATTTTTGTTGGCAGATATTTTTGGCATAGTTTGTGAATTTATTTCTACTATTTGAAACGGAATTTTGTTGGGAAATTCTTTAATGTTCTGGTTACATGTTAATTTAAAAAAAATGCATGCTCCCAAAAGGTGTCCGTTCAAATGAAATGACAAACATCGTGGAAAATAACTTGATTATTTTTTTATTCTTATTCGAAGCTATACATTTTTAGTTTAGAGCTATACATTATTGTGCAGTTTCAGTTTTAGTTTTTAAGGGCTTATTCTAACCAAAACACATGTCTATGATTGTCAATGCATGTGGAATAGAATAATAAATCTGCAGAGTGAGAAAAACAACCCCAATGTCTTTTAACTTTGTCATATGTACTGGACGATTAGTACATATGCAGTCTTTTTTGTATGTAAAATTGTGCTTTCACAGGTATGAAGTTGCAAAATGTAGACTTTACTCTTGCATTACATGTTCGTGTTGGTATATGCTTTTCAAAGATAGTGAAGCATCATTATGAACAATTAAATGAATTGTTGAGCTGTTGCATAATGTTTTGTTATATATGCATAGTGCATTGATTAGTATGTTTTTAGTGTGCATGCTTTCTGTTTCATAGAACAATAGGCTTAATTTGGATTCCATTGCTGTTAGCAGACTAATGCAGTTTATACTGATTTTATAAACAATTAAAGCTGAATTGTGCAGACTGGATCTTCAAAAAGTACAAGTTTAGAAAAAAAAACTAAATCTGTTTGCCATGCTAACAGAATTGCAAGTTCTGGGGTTTATTTGCCATGCATCCAGCATGGAAAATCTGTTTGTGGTTAGGATGTGGTTATTATTCAATGACAGTTCATGTTGATGACACTGAATGTTCACAATGGTTTGGGTGCATAAGGTAAAGGGAGAAGTTACTCAGCCTTGTACCCATCTTGAACCTACAGTGGCACAACTGCACAGGATGATGACTAAGATTATGCGGTTTCAGCGTAATGAAATGCTTGAACAGATTTTCAAAGGTAATTCTGACATGACCCCAATGTTTTTCTGTCTCGGTTCAGCTTATGCTGCCGAGGTCCTGTTTCGACCAGATTTTCTCTTGATGACGATTGGAAGCTGTTTGCTAGTTTGTCCTTGATGGACTATCAATAGTTATTGAACATTCTGTGTTGGTGGTGATGGTTATGCTGATGGTAAAATATATACAATTTGTTTTAAGACCTTTACTTTTGAGTTTCTGGTTTAGCTTATGATTATGTACATACCAATTTTTGGTTTTCTTTGTTTATGTTTTTGTTGAAACAAAGTGCCAGTAGAGTGCCATTTGGTACCCCTTGGGGATCATAATTCACAGTTAAAGAAACTTTGCCATTTCTTTTTAGAACAGCATCCTGAATGGTTTCAGTGCTGTTAGTGTTACAATCTATTAACGTGCACATGTTGTTTTCAATTAACCATTCTTGACACATGTAACAAAACTGAAACATCTGTTATTAATATATGGAACTAATTTGTATGTAGTTAACATAGAATGAGTGTAGTATATTACTGATTATTGTTTGATAGTATAAAATAGTTTTTCGATTTTTTTTTTGGAGAATACGTTCTTTGATACTGTAACGTTTGGAACTTTTGTGTAGTAGGTGCTCTTTAGTAGCAGTTCTGTTGGATGTAATGTGGCCCAGAAACGTAACTTGTGTTGCAGCTCAAGTACAGTAGCATTGACTACCATTCTGCAAATGCCCCAAGGAATGCCTTTGTCAGTTTCAGAACTATTGCCCATAACCGCATGAGGAAGCCAAGAACCTCTTGAGCCTTTCTTTGAACATTTTTTTGTTGGTGTAGTCTTGACTTCACTGCCTTGGGTTTAAAATTAACCCACAAAAGTAATACAAATTAAGTGCTCATGAATGTACTTTTTTTTCTCAGTTCTTAAGAGGCGTTAACTTGTTTTTATTGTACGTCGATTATCTGTTGGTAAAAAAAAATGCCACGTAAATATCGTTGCGTAGCTGCAAGGTTTGTAATTTTAAATTCAGTGAGAACGCTGCCAGTCGGTGTTTATGGATTCAGCTCACACCCTTTTAAATCTGCTGTCAATCTATAACACTGAGAACAAATGGCTTCTTGAGTCTGCAGGGCAGGACAAAAATATAAACGGGTGGGAAATGCGTTTTCACACCAAGGTTTACTTAAGAACCGTAATTTGGTTCCGTTTTATGTGTATATGAATTTTTTTTGTGCTGCGTTTCTGTTTTGCCAAGATTGGTGAACAATACTCAGCGAAATTGGTGGTACTGTGCTATTGATTAGGAACATTTAGCAAAAACTGGCCTTTTTACCTTTATTCCTCATTTGCGTGACATGTATGTGTTTGTGTTAAATAGTGTTTAAAACATGAGTGCCTTGTTTTACTAATTGTAACAACATTTTGCTCCTCTTTTGCTGCTTTTCATGGCTATAATACCCATCTTCACTGTGTCCTCCTGTGGTCTGTCTTTCTGGCAAGAAGAATGTCAATAGATATTTATCTGTAGGTGGGCTTTGTAGCGTCGAGCTGAATCGGAACAATCTCACTAAACCGTTCGCTTGGGGTAACTGCATTGCAATTAATTCTTCAATGACTGAGAAAAAAAATCGGATGTGTAATTTTTACGCACAGTTAAACAATATTGTGTTCGTTACACTGACATTTTAAAAAGCAGTTTTTTTTAATATTCTATAAATTTCAGAAATTCATTACTTATGAACTGTTTAATTTGGTGTTCCCTCGTGTAATAGGACTCGTACTAGATTGACCTTATTTTGCCTAAAGGTGCATCCTTAATTACGCCTAGTATTATTGCTGTTCCCTAAAAAATATGCATAGCCTTTAAAACATGTTCTTTAACCTTCAAATGTACAGTACTGGAACATTCCACACACCACATTTAAAATTCACCAACTTGAAAAAAAGCTGAGTTAGTATTTATTTAATGGATTATTTACTGTAAATGTCTAAATATTTATTCATTAATTGTACCGAGTCATTTTATATTGCACTTGTACATTCCCAACAGCGTAATTGAAAGCTGTAGCCATGCAGAAAATATCCTGTTTACAACCGTTTGCCCATTGTGCTTCAGTCATGGTCAGTTTTGTTAAGGGATACTTAACGGCAAAGAGATGTTCCAAAACGAAGACAACCCCTTCTGTATAGAGACTCCCTAGTAAATAATCTGCCTACTGTCAAGTGGCTGTGTAGGTGTGAGCGTGCTTGGCATGCAGCATCGTAGTCTGCAAAGCTGGGCATCACTGACATTTAATGGAAAACAAGCCACCGCTTGTTAAGTTTAGGGCTGGGAGACATCACCTTCTACATTTACATATGAATAATGGATAAAGATCAGTTCTTTATTGTGTTAAGCAAAATGAAGTAATTGCAATGTTGCATGTTAATGTTTGCATCATATATGACGCTGAAGCATGAGGATGCAAAGAATTGTAACTTTTTTTCTCACTTTGTATGTTTAAGTTTTCTTTTATCATTGAATGATAAACGTTATAGTATTTTTTTTTTGCAATAAGTGTTATTAACAGTTATCTTTATACTGTCTTGATTCATGTGTGCTATTTTTTTTTCTGGCACTTACTTCCTGGGTATAGTTTCCAAAGCACAAACTGGGATGTGAAGTTTAGTTGGTCCCAGATTGTTTTCCTGCAGAAAACAAATGTACTGTTACTTCTATAGAGAAAGAGGATCCTTTGGGTGCTGGACAGGAAATATTTTTCTAAAAGTTGACGAATGTCTTTTTTCACTTTGCCGGACACATTAATAGTATTCCAGTAAGCAGAAAAGGCTTTGTATCTAAAATTATATATTTTTATTGTTGGCAATGCAATAATTTTTACTACTGTTAATAAAATAAAAAAACACATTGAAACGTTCAATATATTTTCCTTCTTCCACTCTTCATTCCCAATCCTCGTCAGGTTGTTCAGCATGACTCTGAAGAAACTGATGGTTCTCAAGGATTTGGATAAGGAGTTGAACTCTGTGGTAATTGCTGTCAAGTTACAGGTAAATGCGTTTTTTTTTAAATGTCAAAAACTAACAATTCTAAATTATTTGTTAAAATAATTAATTGCAAATTATGGATGCTGTAATGTTCCGCCTTGTTTATGATTCAGGGATCCAAACGCATCCTGAGGTCAAATGAAATCCCTTTACCTCCGAGTGGCCTCATCGAAGCTGACCTGGAGCTCACCTTCTCTTTACAGGTGCTATTTGATTAGCTTCTGTGATTGCCTCGGCCTTTTGCTAGTTGCTTGTGCAATATTTATAGTCTATATAAACCAAAGTTGGTCAATAAAAAAAATGTATCTTCAAATACACAAATTGAGAAAAAAAATCTACTTTTCAAACAGCAGTTCAATTACTGTTTTATTGTTTGTAAACTTGGCAGTCGTACAGGCTTCTCGCTGTGACCGTGGCAATGGATATGTGGTGTTTTTGATGCAGTATCCACATTTTCTAAAGCGGGAGAGCAACAAGCTTCAGATCATGCTGCAGAGGAGAAAGCGATACAAAAACCGCACCTTCTTGGGATACAAGACACTTGCAGCTGGCTTCATCAACATGACTGAGGTTAACTGAGAAGCATATTAAACATTGCATGCATTTTATTGGTTTTTTCGATGCAGCAAATCTGGCTGTGACGGTCCCACCTGATGACGGAGACTTGTGTTGCCTCCGAAACGTCGTGATTTTTATTGTTTTATTTTTATTGTTTTATTTTTATTAATTTCATTTTTTACCTACGTGACTTTACCGAAAGAACTAAGAGTATTATTGTTTTTTTGTTTACTTTCAAAGGTACATTTCAATGGTTGTTCCTTAATGTTAGTTAAGTAAGAAAATCTAATGTTCTCATATCTACATAAACTTCAGCATAAACTCATTGCTGCCTAAAGGGCACCTGAGGTCGGTCATGAGACACGATCTTCTTTCAAGGGTTCTAATTTAAGGATTATCTCCGAAGGTCATTCCAGGGCGACTTTGTTTTTCTCATTAATCTTAACGGGGGCCTGACATCTGCATCAGTCTGCATCACTTTGTTTCCTGCTGGTTTTAAGATTAAAATGCCTTTGGCTAATGTGAACTCGGGGACCCACATGACTATTCTACCAGCTGCGCGGTTGCATTAAGTACGTCTGCTCAAATCTATTATCGAGCTTATCATTTGATATATTGGCCTGTCATTTTACGAAGAGTATCTTATGCATACAGTACCTCTTGGAGGACATGTAATTAATCTTTTTTTACTTTAAAAATATCTGTAACAGCCTGGTAAAATATTGATAACTGTGCTTGTTAGATGATTTATTGCTTACCTAGATGAATTCTCGCATTGAATGTGTTTTTCTGCCTCATGGTTCTTTGTTAAATATATTGTGTTTTGTCATTTTTACTCTGCAATCATAATGGTTTTTCAAAAACATGACATATAAGTGTTCATGTAAATATCTGAGCAGTATCGATAATTTGATTTGTTGATGTAGAATTCAATGAAAGTAGATTGTAATAATTGCGTACAAAATATTGTTACTAACTGGCATTTAGGATGAAATTTGAACATCCCCAACAATGAGAGTCCTTTAGGGACATTGGCAAGTGTTCACATGGAGCAATTCTGTTTTGGCCCAGAACACGATGTGGTTGGCAGCACCACGTCTGGCTGCCATTAATCTTTGTCTTGGACGTACTTGTTTGGGTAATTATTTGAAGTCCGGTCGCTTTGGGCAGACATTAATGAGTACACAAGCTAAACGTGCATCTGAATCTCTGGTAACTTAAACGTACAGTTCCTGTGGTGCCTGTGAAATTATTTGTATTTGCTTCAAAGATTTAAAAATGAAAATAAATAATAACGGTGCAAGGAATAGATATTTTTTTAATCCTTTTTGCATTATACCGCTATGAAAGTGTTATCGCAATATTATATTCTGTCGAGGCCTGATCCAAATTACTTCAGCAGGGGCATGAGAAAGTACCTAAACGTGTGACACCGCCCTAAAATCATTCATTTTTCATAGAGACCTTAAACCAAAGCAATTCTGAATTGAAGGTGATGCAGCACCCAACGGATGGTGGAATGGTTCTGGGGCTTCATGGCAACATCAAGGAGTCAACAGCTGGGCGCTCGGCAGAGATCTGCATCTTCTCCCTGTCAAGCCAGCCTGTCGACCAAGAGGAGACAGTGGGGCCTGGTGAACGCAAGAACAAGGCCCTAGGTATGCCTCTTGCTTTACAATATGGAATTACATTTCTTGTAAGCTATGAGTGGAATGAAGATTTTACTATATTTGAAAAGTGCCTATGCACTGCTTTGTGTTGTGTAGCAGTTGGTCACATGCTGTGGGTGGTGTTTTTTTGCATTTTAAAGCAGAACTTTTGCAATTTCCTTTCTGTGACCAAGACTGAAAGTTTTTGTATCCACTTACATCTGTTGTACAACAATGTAGCGATTTAAAATTCATTAACCAATTAGTTTTCGGCTTGGTAATTGAAATGTAATATCTGTCCACAATATCCGTTGTACTATAGTTTTTTTATCTACATTGTTCGAAACCTTTTGCAACATCTTATCTCCATAAATAAACATTACTCTGGAAAATTTCCACTTTAAAGTTTTATTTTATACAATATTCACACACTGGTGCCCTTATTACACATACACTGTTCTGTGCTTTATGACTTTCATATGATTTACATATTTTAATTCGAAACCTGATTACAACTTTCTGATTTGTATCTCAGATCGCTCTGCAGATGCAGATAACTACTCTGAGGATGATGATGAGAGCTTTTCGTCTGAACAGGATGCAAGCGATGAACATGTACAGGTGGGAACGGGTCCATCTGCATTATGTAATGATGCTCGCCTTGACAAGTATTTATTAAGCTTGTGTGCTGTATTTGATTACACCACCTGTTTACGTCTGTGAAGCTTAGAGCACAAGATAGAGTATCGAGTTGTAGCAGGAATGCCAGTGCAAGTTATCATTGAAGTGTGCGTGTAAGCTACAATTAGGGCACAAACTATCTCACTGCATGATTAAGGCAAGCTTGTTTTGATTTGCCTAGTTGGGTAATTATAAACTTAAAGTCAAACTTAAGGAGGTGGCATCTGTTTTTGCCTTCTAATTTTAAGTATGCAATAATGCATGCGCGCCAAGTAACGCATGCTGCGCTTTTATTTTTACTTCTGCTCCCGGTGGGCTGCGCAGGACATGTACGATGATTACAACCTCTCGGGCAAGTCAAAGAAATCGAGGCACAGAAAAGTATCCAGAGCGATATCCCTCAGCCGGGTTGGTATTTGAATCCTTGTGGTTTTTTTAAAATAACAATTAACATGTATTTTTTTCAGGAAAGCCTCAGTCTTGGCGCTCTTGGTTTTCTTTTTTTCAGGAGTGACCTGCATTGAGTTGTTAGGCTAGTTTTTTTCAATGTGTGTTGTCTTTGGAAGAAAATTTGAATGCCCAGAAAATCCGACATATAAGAGGGTAAAATGAAAAGGTTTGCATAAATTATTTGATGAAATTGCTTCCTGCATCGTTACATCTTGACAATCTCGCAACCTCAGGAGGTTTGGGAAGTACACATGTACACCATGCACAGACTCTAACCTCCACAATGCTTTATTACAGGAATGTGCTTTACCTGTTACTTTTCAAGGCCGCATCAGACTGATCATATAAACTTTAAACACATTGTTATAGATTTGGTGTGCTGCCTTTGAAAATATGGTTGTCCTCAATTAATGGAATTTGAAACAAAGTATGTGCCATGTATTGTGGAAAACCGTTTTTAACTTTGTTTTGCAGTTTTATTTTGGGGCTCTACAATCAAATCTTTGGAATGGCTGTTTAATCTTTAATTTACCAAAGTGCTTTTGCACAAGCATTGATTTTGTGCAAAGTGATAGTTTATAATTTACTTGGATTTTCACAAAGGATTAAGCAGTGATTTTGTATGCCCTATCACTGTTGTACAGAAGGATGCATTGTGAAACATGATGTAAAAGTGCACACGGTCAGCTGAGTACAATTAGTTTCTGGCAAATGTCCATTGCTTTGAGTTCCAAGTTGAGGCTGAATATTGCTTTGCTTGCTGACATACATGTTTAGCAATCTCCTTGTGTTACAGACGCCAGGGAGGTTCTGGCATTCCTCCTGTCCCATCGAATTCTAGTGTGTCCAACCATACATTTTAAGCGCTTCACAGTAATGGCTATGTTTAACTGGGCTGTATTCAATTAATGGTTCCACGAAACTTAATATACATGACACCAGCTGTCGTCTTAAAATGACAACCTAATTCATTGCCAACCATGCTTTGACATACCATTTTTAAGCTTTACAGATGAGCAAAAATGATGTCAAAGTCCACCTTATGTTTGAAATAATAAGTTTGCAACATAGGGTCTGAAACCCCTTGGATACAGTGGCAACATTTTTGACTTTAGTACAATTTAGTCTCAAAGATATCCACTTAAGACATTCTGGTTTCAGGAGTGCATTTATCTGATCAGCATGTGTACTCGCTTGACTTGCAGCAACCGAACCTGAAACAAAAAGTGGTGGCACTACTTAAGCGATTCCGTGTGATGGATGAGGTAAGTTAGTAATGTAGAATGCAAATAATTCTCATGTACCGCAGGTGTGTTTTTAAATGTGGTGGTATATAACGGCTTACTTTTTCTGTTAACATTTGCAGACATATTATTTATCTTTGGGGAAAGTAAATGGTGCAAGGTTTTTTTACTAGTTACAATTGCAAGATCAATTAAACATTTCAAAGAAATTGTTGGCGAAATAGATGTAAGAGGTGTGGTTGATCTGCACTGATTGTACTGGTTAACCTCCTGATTCAAGATTTATTTTTAGTACTATACTGTCTAATGTGTACTCTCTTATTATGTCTCATTGGTGATATTAACCTAAAATAAAAATGTGCGTAATATTTCAATCATATGAGAAATAATACTGTGCATGTCCAATTAATGCATGTATCATCAGTGTAAGAATCGATTTTAATCGATGAATTGTTACATGTCTGCTGTGCAAAGTGTAGAAAGCATTACATCATTGTCCTTTTCCGGGTACCTCTCACTAGTATACACACATATATTTAGGCCAATGTTGCCATAGGTTTTTGAAGGTCATGCATTGTCATCGTAGAACCTGGACCTTGAGCAAGATCCGGGAGACCAGACCCGTGAGATGGAGGAGGAGGAGGACCTCAACTTGCTCTATGACAGCTTGGAGCTCGACAACCCGAGTGACAGCGGGCCTGATATGGACGACAATGAAAGCGTCGTCAGTGCACCAAAACCAACGCTCAAGTGAGACCAAAGTGAAGCGCCTACCATCACTGTGAAAACACACACACACACACAGGCTGATTTAACAAGTATGAGTGTTCGGTTTTATCCGATTTTCTTGGCAAAAACATCCTGATATTTAAATACCAGCAATTGGGCAAAATGCCATGGCGATATGTTTTGGCCGTTTCGTAAAGTTTTCAAGTTATTTTGTTTAACCAGATGAGGACTTGCGTGTCATGGATTGCCTCCATTTGGATGAGTGAACTGTGTCACCAAAATGACAAAAGCAATAACATAAATACAAAGTACAGCAATTAAGCAAATCTAATCGTAGCAACAACCAAATAGAAATTTGAGCAAAACAAGCATGGTTACAAAATAAATATAAAACGGCACTCAAACAAAATCCACATTTTTTAAATTCAATTTCCAGCAACAAATGTGGGCTTGGGACAAATGTGAATATGACCCCGATGCAACTGTATATGTGTATGCACACAATAATGTGGCATTACCACCAGACTATTAATAACAGGCGCATGACAAAACATTTGTAAAGTACGAACACCTTTTGATTACCCAGTGTAATGAGATGTGAAGGGTATCCCAGATAAAACAAAAACATGAATAATGCAAAACATATTAATTACATTATTTTAAAACATGTTTAGTTTACATGTGTAGAATAAGGGTGCAAAAGTAGAATGTGCCATCTGTTGTTCTTGATTCTTAAGTGATCGGTTGACTTGCTATGTTGCATTGACATGGGCTCAGTCACTGATCCTCTAAGTGAACATCAGCTATAATTAGACCAGAATGCACATAAATATTTCCCAATTCCAGTTGGTCCGCAACTTGAATCCATCCACAGATCTTCCAGAGAACTTGTGTAACTGAAAACGAAAAGGAGAATTCACATATTCTTATGTTTTTTCGGTAAAGTCACGTAGGTAAAACATCAAAATTAATGAAAATAAAATAAAATAAAAACAAAAATCACGACGTTTCGGAGGCAACACAAGTCTCCGTCATCAGGTGGGACCGTCACAGCCGAATTAGCTGCATCAAGTGAGGCAATGATTCAAGAAGTAATCCCTTATAAGCAAGTTGAAGGGGGGGAGGGAGGGGGGCGGGGCTCAAAGACAGCACAGAGTGCTGTCTCAAAGACAGCACGGAGTGCTGTCTTTGAGCCCTGCCCCCCTCCCTCCCGATACGTTCCATTCATTGGCTACCACATTCTGATTAGCCCCCCCCCTCTCCTCCCCCCCTTCAACTTGCTTATAAGGGATTACTTCTTGAATCATTGCCTCACTTGATGCAGCTAATTCGGCTGTGACGGTCCCACCTGATGACGGAGACTTGTGTTGCCTCCGAAACGTCGTGATTTTTGCTTTTATTTTATTTTATTTTCATTAATTTTGATGTTTTACCTACGTGACTTTACCGAAAAAACCTAAGAATATGATTCCTTGCAGTCACGAAAGCTTCAAATCTAGAGAGAATTCACATGTTTGCAAATTTTCCTTTTTCATCAGATTTTTGGCAAAAGTTTAAAACGATTTGGCAAAATTCTAAGGTGATTTTCATAAAAATGTGAGTGGCGCATGCGGCAACTATGCATGTGCCTACAATAGGTAGGTGGTATTCTCTCCACTATGTAGTTTAAGTGGGAATTTTTTAAGTGTAGTGACTTAAATGGAGTCACTTTGGCGTATAGCGCTAGCTACTGTCACACGAGTGGAACTGTGCGTCTTGGGCCTCTCTCTGGCACCAGAGTCGGTATGGCATGGAAGCGGGCCCTAGAGGGCAGAGTTATGGTGATGGTCAGAGAGAGGGCAAGTCGGGACGTGACAGTCTGGATGAACCTGAGAGGGCACGTGACCAGGACAGGGTAGCGAGGGGGGCCCAAATGGTGGCTTGAGGGACACGTGATGCTCGGTCGAGAACCTTCTGGTAAGATCCAGAAGAGAGGTTGTGGCCGAAGGCGGAGCGAGGCCACGCTCAGGAGCATACAAGGGAAGTCCCGAGAGCGATCGCCGCTGTCTTCTGGAATCAACCCGCCATGCTTTGTCTCCTCAATCTTTGGTCGTCACGTTCGGCATCGTGGGTCAGGCAGTACGTTACTGACCTTGACCCGGTTATGTAGTTGCCCTGTTGGGGTCTAGTTAACTGTTGTACGTTTATGTCGTTACCCTGTTGGGTTGTAGAATAAACGTGTTGCCTCCAAGTTCAAGTGTGTGCCTCTGGAAACCACTACAAAAGTAATGCAGGTTTTCGAAAAGGTGGTGATCTGTATTGCCTCAAGTGTTTTCAATGTTTAAAACACTGTGGCCTCTGCCACATATTGGCAGTTTGTTATATACTTTAGATGTAATCATTCATTGTGCACTATTCATACTTGCACTCGTTGCATGCAGTTGTGTGTAAGAGGGAATTACTTGCATTTGTATGTTGAACTTCTTTCGCACTGTACGTAGCCAACGTGCTAATCGGAGATGTGATTTTTTTTTTAATGCAATATAGGTTATTTAGATTCATTCCACTAGATTATGCGTGTACCACTGCCAAAAATTATGAAAAAAATGTAACTTTCAACTGTAACAATTTAATGACTTGTGCAGGGAGTGCATCCTTTATATCACCATTAAATACATTCAAACGTGTTAAACATTTTCAGGCCATTTTTTCAAGAGGTCTCTAACTCAAGCTCTCAGACTGAAATTGCCAGCATCAAAAGTATGAAGAGCCAGCCCAGGGAAGTCGCATGCCAGGTTAGGAATCATCCTCGCAATTTCAATATACTTTTAATATTTTGGTGTAACATTTTAATAATGAGCATCAAAGGATAAAAGTGGTGTCGATATGGGAAAGAAGTACATCAATCCCACATTGATCATAATCGTCTTGAGAAAAACGAAATGTTATTTATGTTTTCCACAGTTGTGCTTGGGCAGCTCTAAATGCCCACTGGATATGCATGGGGACATCATGCATACATATATTTGGGTTAACAAGAGTTGTAATTGAAAAGGAAACTTGGGAAACTTCCAAGGATATAAAATGAAAAAAAAACAATGAATGCATTACTTTTCACTCTTGATGAACGTTATTTCGTTGCTTGCTTCCGTTGTAGTTTTTTTACCTACCATCACCTCATTAGTACTTTTGAAGCTAATATTCAATAGATTGTTAATTCTCTTAGTGGAATTGTTTTTAGAGTTTTTTTAAATCCATGTTTGGCATAAACGGCGGCTTTTCATATCTTGCTGCAGGTGGAAAGCCCAGATAAATTGTTGGTTCTTGAGAGGAAAAGGTTTACCTCCGACACAAGCACAGATGAATGCCCGCAGGTGGGTCCTCTTAAAAGCATTGTTTTATCAACAAACTAAACGTTTATTTTGCGTATTGTTGGTTTTCTATTTACATTTATGGCATTCACTAGCACAAAATGGGAATATTTAGTAGGACAATTTCTGTTTTATCCACCACTTAATAGCTTTGGGCACTTGTCCCAAAACACATTTGTCTTATTTATCGCCTTCCAGAGGCAGTGCTCATTATTTTCTATCACATTTAAGCTGGACTGCGCCACCAGGGCAATGCATAATTTATTTAAGTCTCATTGTTTTGTTACTTTTCTGTTTGTGAATAGCCAATGCAGTTTTTTTGTGCTTTAACTTACAGCTAATGATAAAGAGGCACATTTACTTTTGAGGCCCAGTTAATCTTCACTTTATAGTCTGTTATCAGCACAATTCTAAATTAAACTATTCCCTTGAAGTTACATAGCACTTGTGCAAGTTATGCATGAATTGTGGACAATTGCTTCTGTCCTCCCTCCACTGTGCCTGACCAGGAGCTGAGAGAGACTGACACGAGCCCAGGCTCGGAGTCGGGTCGCGTGGAAGCCCTGCTGGAAAGGCTTCCTCCCCGTGGCAAGATGAGCCGCACAGAGTCCCAGATCATCACATCTCCCAGGTGCATGAATAGTACAGATGTAATTATTCAGATATTTTCTGAGTCACTGGTAGACTGGGAGATGACACGTGACTAACATCCACAACTACAGTGAGAGGGTACACTAGATATAGTGAGCTGGGTGAGGAATATATATCGCGTATCGGTGACCCAGACAGAGCCGGCTGAAATTCAGCCTGGTATCTACCCATACTGACGTGCTCTTAAAACCAACTCGGGAAACAAAGGGCCATTGGATTCCAAGAAAGCATAACTGAATGTCTGATGAAGTTGATTTACACCTGCAGTCAATACATGCCAGCACATTTCACTCACACAGCTTCTCTCTGGACTCTCTGTGCAGTAGAGTGGAGGTGAGGGCGTCGCTGCGCAAAGGACGGAGCTCGTCATTGCGGGAACGGTCAAGCTCTCGGCTGCAAAGTGTCCGCGCCAGCAGCCTGGACAACGACCAGAGCCCTGACCCCCAACTCATGCAGGCAGGCACCTGGTTGACTTGGATAAAAAAAAAACTAATTATTTGCTTTTGTTTATCAGCCTTTTTTCATATAAGACTTCTGACTTAAAAGCCTGTCCATGCTGTGTTGGTCACGGGGGTTGTTTGACCATACTTCAATATGTGAGCGTGTCATCCATCAATGGTGCGCATTTATGCATTTAATGACAAACTAATAATGTAGTTCTCAGAGTTGCAATTTGATTAATTCCACGTAAGAAAAATGGATATTATGATTTTTGTTCATGATTGATCAATATGTGAGTGGGTCATCCATCAATGGTGTGCATTTATGTATTTAATGACAAACTAATAATGTAGTTCTCAGAGTTGGAATTTGATTAATTCCACGTAAGAAAAATGGATATTATGATTTTTGTTCATTATTGAGCCCAGACTCTCCACTTGTTACACCAAGAACGTAATTTAATCACGAAGGATTTTAGTGTCACCTAAACAAAACATGCCAATCCGATACTAGTTCAGCACACCGTGTTGGAGAGTAAACCCACAGCATTTACAATTTGAGTAAGACGACTTTCGACAGTAATTAAAATCAGCCTCATCGGGCGACACCCAGTGTTGTGGAAAAATCCTGTTTCATACTTAAATAGCTCTGAGCTTTATTGGATTCCTCCAGTGTAAATAAAGATTCTGATTCTAATTTGGTACAACACCGCAGTCCATGTAATTGTGGGTTTTGTGGATCAAATCGACAGGGCTGAGAAATGAAAGCTGTGTGAAATATTTGATTCGAGGTGGTTTGTAATGCTCTGTTGACAGACCCCCCAGCGCTCGGTGTATGAGCAACTAAACCGAATCCTTGGTACGGAAGACCAGCTACCAGAGAGTGTGATGCTCATTAACACTGCTGACTGGCAGGGACAGGTAACCAGAGTGATTTTTTTTCCTTTCTGTTCCCGATTACACATTAGACGTACATCAAACCCAGTCTATACAGTAAACACTTGAGTCGGTGTAGCCATGGCTTCTTGTTATATATATTTTTTTCAAGATTAAAATAAATGACCTTCTTTGCTTTAGGTTGCCTAATAGAATATTTGTGTGCTTGCAGAAAAGCCCAAGGTATTTATTTTGAAGTTTGCTTTGGGTTCTAATGGAGGCACAGTCTCCTTTTGTGCCATTGTTTATTCATCCTTTCAAGTGAAGCGTAAAGATGATGAAACCTGATACTTAAGGAACATGATAAGGGACCCAATAGAAAGTTGTCACAGTGAACGGCTAGAAGTACACCAGATCATTTTGAAAGCTAATGTGAAACTTCATTTGTAATTGTATAGTTAAAATAATAGACACTATTTTAATTACTGTATCTGTTTTGTGGTGGGGGGGGGGAAAGAAACATTGCGTTATTTTGTGGTAAACCAGATATGCAGCTTATCCTGTTGTAATAGTTTCATTGTCTCTGTCTCTACTCCCATAAACCAGTACGTGTCGTCCCTGCTTCAAAAGGACAACCAGCCAGTAGTGTGCACCGCCTCTCTGGCCGACGTGCAGGCCGTGTTTGTGTCTCTCGTCTCCAGGATACAGCGATTGTGAGTGACCGTAGATCCTTGCTTTACGCTTGAACATCTGAGAAAAAGTGGTGGAATTTGTATCCTCATTTTATTGTTTAATCCTTTCGGCTACTGATGCTGTGACTGCTGTACCAGTGCATATAGTGTGTTCTTTCTATTGTAGATCTTAAATAGAGATGCTTGTTTTGCTACATGGGTCATCTTTACCCGGATTCTATATTTTTTAAAAGTGAACATTAGTAGTATTGATTATGATAGACATGATATTACACTATTTTTTTTACAGATAATTGTTTAGTTGAATGACAATACAAATGTAATGGAATAAGTGAGATAAAACGTCCAATACACAACGCAAGGCCCAGTATGAACAGGACAATATTAACGAGATCAATGTAATTATGATCCAAAATTGTGACATTGCGGGGGGCGGGGGGGAATGTGAATCCTTACATGCCTAGTTATACCGTCACGGCTAACTTATCTGTTGTATATTGGCACGGCTTGCCCACTTTGCTTGTGGTGAGTAAACTTCTCAACCGTTTCCCTTTCTGCTCCTGGTGGTGTGAACATAGCTGTAACTCAAACCCGCAGACACCAGAGCCCATCCGTGTGGCGGTGGTTGGTGACCTGAGCCACCTGCACGCCGTCCTCCGCTGCTTTGTTGACCAACTCTCTCAGAAGACCTCTGACTGGCTCGGATTCTTGCGGTTTCTCATAATCCCACTTGGTAAATGATGTGCGAGGCTCTGGGGTGGTTGCGGTGTTTTTGTAAGGTTTTGTTGACATTTCGGTTTTATGTTTTTTTAAAATGGCCGAGACCGTATTTTCTCTAGATTTTCTCTAGTGCTGTCATCAGCAAGTCTAACGTGTGACCTGGGTAGGCTACATGAGAAGACTTCTTTTTCAACTGCATTTGCTGCACTATATGAAAGCTTTGTAAAATCTGAGCCTTTATCATTTTTTCACCAAACATGGATGTGTGTTAGGTGTACAGTTTAATTTATTGTGCTTGGTTGTAAAATGAACATGTTTGATATGCAAATTGCAGTAGGCAGCAGCACTTTCTAAGTCTGTCATGTCTCATCACTTGCATACTGGTCACATTTATGTCTAGACAAGTGTGCTGATTGGTAGCTACCCCTCTTCTGTATCCGTCATCATTTGAACATGCGATGATTTTTTTTTTGTGTCAATGGGTCATGCATAGGTGAGCGTCCTGAATACTTAATATAATGTGCTACTTATATGATGATAATAACTTTTAACACATTGATTCGAGATTGATTGTTGCATCTGTTTGTAAAAGTTAAATGTGTCGCAAACCTTCCTGCACCCGGCGCAGTGATCCAATAAAGTTTTCACACTCGGGTTTGAGGAGCAATCTCTCGCAACATTTAACAATTGGGTACAACGTTTCATTAATAGTTAAAACCAGCATCATAAGTCAGTTTCCAGAATTGTGAAAAATGTCCTCCAGTCTCGGGCATGAAGTAGGGGGTGTGATATCATCAATAACCTTCATTGTGACCACTGAGGATTAATTTTTTACTGTCTAATGTAACTATCACTGGTCCCGCTTGCATTTATTTACTGTAGTGTGATGTTAGCCAGTAGCACTGCATACCATTGTGATTAATCTCACTGATTTGTGGGTGTGCCTCCCTGCGTAGGCTGCCACGGCTTGGCTAAGTACCTCGCCTCTCTGGACAGCAAGTACGGGGGTGTGTTCCTGGACCCTGTGTGGCAGGAAATGTTCACCCATCCGGAGCCTCCCACGACAGGTCAGTTGTAATGTACATTCAACAGCTCCTAGGGCTTTTCGTGTTTTAAGAAGCAGATACCATCCTATGCTTTTTAAAGGAAGCTTCAACCCAAAAGCGTACTTGGGTTGAGTAGCACACCAGCAACATAAAAGTGATGTGGTTACTGTTCATGTTCACAGGATCACTGGAGTGATTTTAAGAGTGTGTATGAAGTCGCTTTATGTTCTTTTCATATATACAGTATGTTGTTTCTAATTTATGAAGCCTCACACGTGTGTAGGACAACCTGAAACACAGCCTAACTAAATATTTGTCACATTACACTCTTGTTTCATTCTTTCAAGTCGAGGTTATTCCTACAAGGACCTATTTTATATATCCCTTATTTTTTACTATTTAAATTGCCAATTATTGTGAAATAAATGAATACCCTTTGAATCTGTGCTTTGAAGTTTTCCCAAGGTGTGTTTGCACGCTTAAATTTGAAATACACACAAGCCAATCATTTATGAGGCTATAGAAAAATAATGTTTTTTTTAAGCTAATGATTCACAAGTGAATTGATTCATGTGTACTCTTATTCCCTTACTGTTGTAGATGCCACTCATTTTACTTCTTTTCATCTTGCTGTCAACGGCCCCCTTTACTGTTTCCTCAGAAATTTGTTGTCACGAATAATGAAGTGATGTGTTTTTTTACGTAATATTGTTGGCTGACTGGAACGTTTTCATTTGTATACCAGAGCTGCAACGATGATATTATTGCAATGTTTTCTAATTCTCTTCCAGATTTACTTGATGTTACAACTCGCATCGTTGGTTATGTTTCCGGGGCTAATGTGACTCACCCGTTGCCAATAGCAGAAGCCATGCTGACCTACAAACAAAAGGGGTAATCCGATGAAATCTCATTACTACGCATTTTTTTTTTGTAAATCCACTTCATCAATGCAATCGCAGATTTCATTTATTTTCATTTGCAGTGATTTAATGTTTTTTTAATCCTATTTACGTGATAAAAATGGAAAATCCATCCCTAAAGATTTACGTTAGTCTTGTTCTGCAACAACCATTGAAATTACCATGAGTAGCTGCTTAGAAACGTGTGTGAAGATTTCTACTGTAGAAGTTACAAAATAATTTAGTCGGTTAACACTAGGCAATCCTGCTTTGAGACAGGTTCTTTTAGAAGAGACCTCAAATAAGGTTTCCTTACCTCAAATGTAATCCTACAAGGACACATGATAGTTGTTTCCGTTTACAGCTTTACATTATCCTTTGCCACGATTTAGCAAATTGTGTTATGCTGTTTGTAAATCAAAATCTGTGTCTACACAGCAGCACCATTTAGTTTTCCCCCTGATGCCCCCAATCTTTGGCCGTGTTTGATGCTTGTCTGGCACCTTCCGCTCTGATGCACAATTGCGCGTTTGAGCTTTCCTCTCCCTTTTTGTCAAGTGGAAACGTACAGCCCATTGCCTGCAGGGACATGAGGCAGTAGCACTGAACACGGCGGTTGTCCAACACCCCCCTAGAGAGTTGGCATATGCAAGTCCTTGCAATTTTTAAATGCTACGGATTTGCATGCCCACACATGCCGGCAGAGCGCTGTGTCATTGTCACCAACTTGAGTGTTTTCTCACATCAGGAGTTAGCAGTGACATCAACATGTAACTCTCAAGTTTGTGTGTCCCTCCTCCACTGATTCAAAAGGAGTGGGAAGTTACAAGTTCCCAAAGCGCACTGACCATTATCAGTTGTTGCGGCACCTTTGTAAAAAAAAAAATCTATATTTGTGCTAAAGTAGATACTTGTGAATCACGTTCAGAAAATGGTTTTCCATAGAATGAGTTCGTATTATGCCAGGAAAACGTTTTGGCATTACGCCAAGTGTGAAGCCAACCTGTAAAAAACCCACTTATTTCCTGCCATGGCCTGTTTCAGGATGTAGGGATTCTTGTTATTTTCCTATTATTGGTCCACACCATTACTCACTTTGTAAATGTCAGCTGTATCACACCCCAGCGATTGTGCGAAAATAAGTTAGATTTTTTCCAGTCGAGAATTCTATTCCATTTTTTGTGTAGAGTAAAATGGTTATCTAATGAAGTGTCAGTAGTACAGAATCTCACAAATGCACCGTTTCTCATTAAGTTAAATTTTTGCGTAATACTTTTTTCACAACCTTCTCCACAATAAAACATCTCTATTATTGTGTTTTTGTTGACGAATCCTCCAAGAATATTTGACCTCCCTTTTTAGAGGACTTCCCTGCAAACATCTCCAAAAAGAGACCGAATGAAGTATGGTGCCAATATTAAAAGATGGTTAACGTGAGCAATGAGTGAGGTAGTAAGGTATAACACCCAGAGTACAAAACAGCTGCAGTTTAAAGAACTTTATCCATTTGATAAATAAAACCAGTTTCTGAGTTACACTGTCTATTGTGGCGTTGTTTTCTAATTTAAATGTAGCTTGTTTTGCTATATTAGTTTGGCAGTTGTAAAGCATAGCAATCAATGTCGAATATAGATTTGCCAGAAATAGTAACATTTTCATTTTTAAAGTTACTGTGACACATTGTTCTCATGATGCAATTTTATTATTTTAAATTATTAAAGCTTAATTCAGTGTTTTGATCATTCATGATGACAAAGTTTTAATCTATAAACACCCCTTTCTTAATACAGACTTGAAGAGGAGTCTTGTCAGAAGTTTATTCCCTTCATCAGCGTAAGTAGATGTGTGCGCATTTTTACGTTGTTATTTTTTTATGGTTGAGGCCCTTGGTAAATCTTTGACTTAAAGCTTTCGCGACTGCAGGAATTCATATTCTTTGGGTCTTTCGGTTAAAGTCGCGTAGATAGGTTCAAAGTAAATAACAAAAAACTACGACGTTTCGATCGCAACACAAGCAGTCGTCATCAGGAAAAGGGGGTTAGCCTCCAAAGGCAAACTGTTTTTCAAGGTTTAAAGATGGGCGTAACCCAAGTGTGACAGCAGCGTGGACGGGGCAGCTAATGTTAATGTAGGGGAAAAACAACACCGGCAGTGGGGGTCTCCACCAATCAAACGTCGTAGTTTGCAGTCATTGAAGATTTGGTCTAACAAGGACTGAATGCTGATGTACCGGCCCTGGTTAGACACTGCCTCACCAACACTTACTTCGCCTGGAATGGAACATTCTACAAACAAGTTGAAGGTACCCCAATGGGATCTCCCTTCCCTCCGGTTGTAGCCAATGTTTTCATGGGAAATTTTGAGACGGATGCCATCCAGGCATCCACTGTACGTCCGTCCTTGTGGAAGAGGTACGAATATGACACGTGTTCATCATCTGGCCATATGGCCGACCTGCTCTGAACCAATTCCTCAACCACATCAATTCCATACACCCAATGGGACATTCTGTCTACAGGAAAGTAACTCGTATGGATGCCTACCTAAAACCTGACTCCCACCACCATCCATCCCAGAAGAATTACCTCATCAGAGCTTGATGTATTTCCAACCATCATCACCGAGCCAGTAAACTGGAACACGTACACCAAGCTCTCAAGACGAATGGATATTCAGACTACACAATCTGTAAAGCTATCACCCCAACCGTTGGGAAAACCATCTGAAGACCCAATCAAAACCATCACCTTGCCATACATAGCAGGGGTCTCCAGAAAGATTTCCAAAATCATGAGCAAACACAAGATCCAGGTTCGATTTAACACAGCACATACAATTCGTGATCTGATCCCATCTGTGAAGGATAGGATCCCCGATATGCAATACCCTGGCGTCTACAAACTAAGCTGCGTCTGTGGCAGGAGTTACATTGGGGAAACTAAGCGACATGTCTCGGACCGAGTCCGTGAACATAAGGCAGATCTGAAACACGGTAGGACCAATACCTCGGCCGTGGCTGATGATTGCTTTAATGCGGTGGGCTCACACTAAATTGATTTCTCTAAGACGAAGGTATTTTGCAAACCCACTGGCTATCAACAAAGATTAATTCATGAAGCCATCCATTTATACAGACATAGACACACTTTCAACCGAGGAAGGTGGGTACAAACTCAGCAATCACTGGAAGGACGTTATCAACTAGTTTAAGTCCTGACTGGCTGGCATGTTTCATTTTAGACCTGGTAGCCCGTTAATTGGTGGAAGCCCACCACCAGGACATCACTGCCCACTATGACCATCACCACTAGCAGTAGCCCTTTATTAGTGGAAGTCGACCAGCACCATCATTACCCACTACTACCATCACCTCTAGCAGCAACCTCCACCGTCAGCAGTGCGGGTGTGTGGAGCGAGGTGCAATGTTTGCCTGGTGGCCCTTTGGTTGGTGGAGACCCACTGCTGGTGTCTTGTTTTTCCCCTATATTAACATTAGCTGCCCCGCCCATGCTGCTGACACATAAACAGTTTGCCTTTAGAGGCTAACCCCCTTTTCCTGATGACGACTGCTTGTGTTGCGATCGAAACGTCGTAGTTTGTTATTTTCTTTGACCCTATCTATGTGACTTTACCGAAAGACCCAAAGAATATGAAGCCCCTTGGTAAATATATACACAATTGTAATAATACATTATTTCTGTTATTTTTCAGATTGTTAACGTTGGGGTGGTGGAACAGATGACGGCTCCTATTGGTAACGTGTGCATTTCTCTTTGTAATTTTCTATGTTGGCTTTGTCAAATAATAATCACCCATTTTGCTATTTTAGTTTTTCTTTCCACTCTACATGTTTCCTAGTTCAATTTTACAAAGAATAATATTTTGAAGTGGACTATTAAAAATAATATTTCGCAACCTAAATTCTAAATGTTTGCATGCATCCAATGAACTATATAATCATGTGAGTGCCCTTTCTGCTACGTGTCTTTTGTAATGAAGACATCTATACAGTACTAAAAAAATGACTGCACCAAAATGACCAATGCAGTCATGAAAAAAGTCAAGCGACGACTCCAATATATCAGTAAACCGCTTTGTGTTCAGTGATAGTATTGGCTGCCCATAAGTCAAGAATAAAAGGTTGTGATCTTCATAGAAATATTGTATTAGCAGTGGTCTGTTGGTACTCTGTGAATGGTCCACATTTCTATTAAGAATAGTGCCGAGGATTTTTATGTCTGACAGAAAATGTTGACGTAATGGGGGCCAAGAAGGGTCAATGATGCGTGCATTTCAGTGACAGGCCAGTCTGGCCATAATTCAAGATTTTTTTTTTTCTTTTGTACAAATTTATGGCGCTGTCCATATATTTATTCTAGTGCCACAATTTTGGCCCTTGGGCTGCAACAAACCGTGTTGCCGACACATTTTAATTTACATCAGCTAATCATTTACGTTTTAAATGTAACATGGACTGGTTTTACTTTAGGTTTTGTAATGTATTCCATAAATATCCTATTTTTGATAAGAAAGACATAATTTAATTGACTGCTTCATGGCTGCAAGATATGTGATGGATTGAACAAATTATTTAAATCTATATTTAAGATGCACTCTTTCGCCTTTTCAGTGATTTACAGTTTTATTACAATTTGTTGTGGTGTCTGAAATAAATGCATATCCTATATAAGTTTACTAATCCATTATTTATGGTGCCTTTCTATTTTTTTTTACGAGTTTACATTAATTGTGCTTTGTCATGTGTGAAATTTGAAGACCACGCGTTTTGAGTGCAAGCCCTAAAGTCCCGTGACATTCAAAAGTTGCTGTTTTTTATTGATGTTTTGTACACATTTCCATACCACACGGATTGATGTAAATGAGCCTGTTACAGTGGTAATTCTATGGGGAAAGGCCGATGGAGTTTATATGGCCCCCCCCCCACCCACCAATCAACAGAACCTCTCCGTTTGCCCCTAATCATTCAGTAGCCCATTCCTCCAGGGTTTTAGGATAGGTACTCGGGTTTAAGTTATTGATCACGATTTGTCAATGAGCACGCGAAGGTGACACCATTTAATTGTGTGCCCAGCGGACATGGATGAGTCTTTGCTGTACCCTTCCGTGTCGCTGACCTCCACCCCGTCTACAAGCGCCATGGGCGGAGGTGGCTCCAAGGACATCTGCCCGACACCCCCAGCCTCTCCGTCTGTTGGGCCTTCCCCTGTCAGGTATCCATTGGGTGTTCTACGTGTACATCCACAGCCCGTTTGTGACAATCCACTGCTGGACGAGGCCTCCCCCACACAATGTGGGTCATGGAGGTTATTTAACCAAACTATCGCATTGGTGAAGATGGTAGATATGTAGGCGTTGAAATAGATTTCAACAATGAGATTTGCTGTTGCTGACAAGATAGTTCCACAGCAGCCTATACTATCTGTTTCATTCATAGTCACTCATTCAAGCAATATCCAGGCTCATCCCTGGTTGTCTTCCAAGATCTGAAATCGGGTGCATTGCAGTTGGTGAAGAGCTCGATTTAAAAACTGCATATTCAAAATAGAAAAATAGTTTGCAGTGAAAACCATGACCTGTGCAATACGAACACGGTAGTTTCCTGTGGCTACACTGCTCGTATAATGCTGGTTTTTGATATTCTGATAATAGTGAAGCCAAATAATCATAAATGTGCCTGAGCCTTCTCAATTTGTGAATGGCCATGTGCGTCTCATTTATGTATAGAATCGAAATAATGAAATTTAAGGATATTTGTCATACATTGACATTTTGCACATTCTAAGACATGATTGCAACAGATGAACCTTACTAATATATATGTTGAGCACCATTTTATGAAGGAAGATGTAACCCAAAAACAAATGGCTCCTTGCAGATATGCATATAAGCTGTGATTAAAATGATGGTCTCGGCACTAGAATTTGTTGTTCATTTTCTCCAGGTCACCTGCTAATTTGTTGTGTTTTACACCCTTTCCTCTGTCTCATCACTCCCCTCCTTGCGCGTCACCCATAACTGCTGTCGCTGAAACTCGCTGTGTGTGACCATGCCCATCCCATCCCCTCCGCACGCCTCCCATCTGCCTCTCGCCCATTCTCAGCTGGCAGGGTGGTGAGGTCATGGGGCTCCACGTTGATTACTGGACGGTGGCAGGTGCCGAGCGGCGGCGCGAGGGCGAGCGTGATCGCAAGGAGGGCAGCGGCAAAACGACACTGAAGAGCAACTTCCGCTCGCTGCAGGTCAGCCGGCTGCCCACGGGGCCCGGGGACGGACAGAGCGCCACGCCCAGCATGTGCATGACCGTCGTCACCAAGGAGAAGAACAAGAAGGGTGAGCACAATCTTTTGGGATTCTCTAAGGCGTTCAATGACTTAATTTGACTTTGTGTGGTGGAGTGGCGGGAGTAGTCGTTGGCACACTGCGCTCCAAACGTGGTGTAACCCGAGTTCAACTTCTGCTAATGGCAAATATCTGAACTTGTCATAGACCTCCCCGAGGTCTACTCAGCCTTAAAATGTCTGTTGTGTGCACTAGGGAGACAAAGGTGTCTATAATAATGGTATAAATTGGATTTGTTTGAAATTGTATCCATTAATGTCGGTTATCTTGTATTGTGCATTGTATTTTGTTTAATTTCTAACTTCATAAGTACACTCAAGTTGTGATGTCTTGTCTGGTAGCACAGCAACACATTTCTCCACACAATAAAACATCGTCATGCAGCTATAAATTGTGAGATGTTATTACCTAGAACTCCTTCAGAAACAAGGGGTTAAAATGGTTTCCCTCCCATTGTTTTATGATGTGTAGGGTTAAAGCAATCCATTGAATGTCGACCCAAATTAATTAAGATGTAGTCCTTGCAAATTCGTGGTATATACCACGTTTATTGAATATTTGGCTCTATGCTGAAGATTAAACTAAAATTAGGAACGCTTGAAATAAGCCTTTTATGACTCATTCCATTTATTCAAATGTGTGTCGAGGACTTTTCACTTATAATGTAGTAATGTGTCTTCAGAATGTCTGTTGCATAAGAATGTTACATAACTTCCACTTGTTTGATTCATTTTATTTTTCAGATTTAATCGCAGTCTCTCGTTAAGTTGTTTTTATTATTTGGTAGCATTGCCATCACATGCATTTCCGTTATGAAAATATTCTGTAGGACATGAATAAGTGATTAATTGCTTCTAGATTTGAAGCTTTCGTGACTGCAAGGATTAATATTCTTAGGTTTTTTCGGTAAAGTCACGTAGGTAAAAAAATTTAAATTAATAAAAGTAAAATAAAAATCACGACGGTTCGGAGGCAACACAAGCTTCCGTCTTCAGGTGGAACCGTCACAGCACGATAGCTGTAGCAGCTATCAGCTATCGTGCAGCTATCAGCTATCGTGCAGCTATTGATACAGCTATCGTGCTGTGACGGTTCCACCTGAAGACTGAAGCTTGTGTTGCCTCCGAAACGTCGTGATGTTTATTTTACTTTAATTAATTTAAATTTTTTTACCTACGTGACTTTACCGAAAACACCTAAGGATATGATTAATTGCTGCCCATAAGCACCCACAATACATATTGCCTTTTTAAGCTCTCTTGCTTTTGATTGTGACAGCGACGGCTCCTGAAATGATAGCAAATCTTCACACGTGGCAATGCAGGAATATTCCTGACCAAAAAGCCCAAGGAGAAGGACATCGAGTCCAAGAGTCAAGTGATTGATGGAATCAGCCGCCTCATTTGCGCAGCCAAGCAGCAGCAAACCATGTTAAAAGGTAGGCAACCAGTGTTTTAATATCAGGTGGTGCAGCTGCACTAGGAGGTCAGTGGGCTAGAGGGGCCCAGGCACCGGGCGACAAAGCATGGTGAAGGCCAACAGGAGACCTCCTTTAATTCCTTGCAATGGAGCTCATGCCAACTACGCTTGGCATGGTGGATGCAAAATATTGTGTGCATCTTGCATCGTGTATATATATTGTACCTTGCACAAAATAGTCATACTTTTTACATATGGTACCAGATGTATTCGTACGTAAAATTTCATATTTTGACCCTCTGAAATTTTACATATATAGTGGGTAGTGGCCAGCCGGTTCATGCAAGTGATTTGATTTTGGTAATGAGCAGCATCTGTTAAGATCCTGGGTTTTAATTCAAGCAACCACTGGTTATTCAACTGTGGGTTCTAGCAAGTTTGTGGTCTTAAGTCTCTTAACTAATGACTGCTTAAAAACACCAAGGTTGTCATTTCCATAATAAGACATAGCCCAGCTATAAAAAATAAAATTGGTTTGTTTTACAACAATAGCTACTTACAGTGCATATTATTTCTCGATTGTGGATAGATACTTCAAACAGTTATCTGGCATCATCTTATACAGGCTAATGCACTACTAGCTGCAACAGTTCAGAATAGAAACGTGTTCATCCTATGACTTATATTTCTAATTGAAAACGGTGCAAATGTATTTTTGTCAGCAAGCCCACAGCCGCATTAAGTTGGCATCAAACGCTGCTCCCTCCACGTCGACCCATGAAACGGCGTAGCCACTCTGATACTTTTAGACATGGCACCCGCATTTATTTTCTCCGATCATCTTCCCTCCCCAGTGACTGTAGATGGCGTGGAATGGAACGACGTCAAGTTCTTCCAGCTCGCCGCACAGTGGCCAACGCACGTCAAGCACTTCCCCGTCGGGCTGTTTGCGCAGGGACGGCCCGGGTGCTAGTGGCACGTGCTAGTGGCACGTCCGCCCGTGATGGCTACTCCTGAGTCGCAGTGGATCCTGCCTGGCAGCAAACGCGACACTGCTTGGACTCTATAGTGAAGAGAATTCATGTCGGGCAGCGGTAAATGAAATGGCATCATGTGTGTAATATATTTAAATTGCAATTGTGCACCAGTTGACTAGGAAGATTAGCATGACGGTGGTGATATTTGCTACCACAAATTGAACTGCACCTCATTTATGCCACCAAGTCTTGGTGACAATATGCAAAGAAGGATATTAACCCTTTCGCGTTCAAATGACGTGTGTACGTCATCAATTTTTCTTCCGATTTCCATTCTGATTACGTACGTGTACGTCATTGGAACGTAATAGATTCTGAATGGAATCGGATCGATTCTGGACTGAATGCAGGAGGGCGTGTGGCACAATTTGGCACCAGCTATCGCAGAGTGCGGTCGTGTCGCTACAGTTCTCTGCGGTGAGTACAATCTTTAAAAACAGCATTGCTTTGCCACCTAAACAAAGTTAACGCTAACCGCTTGCGCGTTCCATCATTCAGGGGTGAATGGGGGACCCACCCTTACAAGTTGTCGACGTCTCGGAACGGGAAAGGGTTAATTGCTGCTATTTTATAAAATTTTATCCCATACCATCAGTTTCATTACTTTACAAGTAGTAGTCCAACTATTAATCTGAAGAAAATATCTGGAAATTTTATTTTGCCATTTTTATTTCTAATATGATGTATCTGTGATGCATTGACGACCTCATCCCTGGACTGCTTTTGGAGATTCGTGAAAATGATGGTATAAAACACGTTATGTTTTAAAAATAAATCCGTATTCTTGCCCAGACAACTTACAAACTGGGCTTTTGGAGCCAGCCATTGTGTTTTTAGGAAAAAGTTGCCCTCTGCAAAAAAACACAAATCAAATTCCCACTACGATGGAGCTGTCATAAAAAACACACAATTGGGATTTACAGGACATCTCAAATTAGAAACACAAATACGGTACTGTATTATGGTACACAAATTGTTGCAACAGTATTCTTATTGTATAACCACTGTTTAGCTAAAGGCATTGCACAAACGTAAAGGGACATACTTTCATGCTCTGAGAAATTTCTGTTCAACATTTTTTCTTAAAACAGCTCGAATGCAAGCTAAGATTAGATTGCTTAACATGAGAACATTTCCTGACTTGCTCAGCATGTGACATGCAGTAAACAAAGGATAATACATTGCAATAGATGACACAGCCATTAACTGAGTTGTCAAAACATCAGCAGTAAAACCAGTAGTCTTATTAATCTCCTAGGTGTAATTGCCAAAATTGTTAACATTTTAATGCACTTGTGTAAATAAGTTACAAGCAATGCTCTGAGTTTAAAGGAGTTACAAGGGGCAGCAAGGGAATGTTTTATTTTGTTTCCTTTTTTTTTTAAATGCGAGTGTTCGGATGTGTGAACATACATTGGCAGAGTAAGCACAACTTATGTTGCAGATGTGTATTGTATATAAATTGAGTGTTCAGCATATTAATGTTACTGCAGGATACAGTAGCTTTGGTATCTTCAAGTCTCTAAATATTAACATGTTTTTTACCATGAAGAGCATGATTTTAATCAACTCCATTTTACCATGCATTGTTAATTATGTTAATGCTTTGTTCTGCTGACATGCAGTTAGCACTGCACAGAGAGAACGTTGGTGGAGGGTTATTTAGATTTGCACCTTTTTAATTTAATTTTCCATTGGGGGTTGAAAGGATGTGTGGCTGTTATAATAATTTGGATTGACACACCAGGACTGTATTACTTGGTGCTGGACTTGCGACATGTCGTACAAAATGTTTGCCTCCATTGTTTAACAAATGTCACTGCCAAGCATATGCCACTCCCAATGCATGACACTATTTAGACACTATAGACATAAATGTGTGCTTTGCAAGTGATCCTGCCAGCAAACGATAAGTAGCCTCCACATTTTATCCACCAAACAAGCGTAACTGCAATATATATGACTGCAGTGTACACGTGTTCAAATAGCATAAAGCAAGACGCTTGAAAACGATGATACAATGCTTTTCATTATTTAAATAGACCCAGCACTCCTTGCTTGCATCCTACAAGTTCCAGTCTGGCAAGTTTTTACAAAGGCATGTCAGGTTTTTAAATGCTTGTAAGTGGATTGACCGTTTGTTGCAACATTCACCGCAAATGTGTGAATTGGTAGACTTAAAGCTGCAAAATGGAGTGAATTGTCATTTAAAAATGTCGATAGCATTAGTCATTGTGGTGTAAATTAGGCGCAAGGCACACAGAAATATAAAACTAATGTCGACTTGGCCAATTCTCTGAGAATGTCACATGCACTTGATTTGCAGTCCAATGTAGGTTGAGCAGTAGGAACAGATTGAAAAAAAACTGACATGGGAGCAGACGCCTACAATTTCTTGTCACGGCATCGGCTTTTAAGAACCAATCTCGTCATATGACGGACAACTTTGCGCAATAAAAAAATACTTTTTTTGGGGGGGGGGGGGGTAACGAGTCGACTGCAAATAAATCACTGCCGTTTAGAATAAGTGAAGATGCATTACAGGGACAAAACCGTTCTATCAACTTTAATTTAAGAAATGCACTACATGCCGTAACTGGATTTCCTGGTGGTGATGTTTTAGTAATATTACTACAGCAACTACAAACATAAAAGCTGTGAATGTCTGGACCCGACCTGAACTGGGGGAAAGGCAGCAAAAAAGGGGCCTGTTTTTATATGCTGCTGGTCGGCACATGGTCACACAAACCCTTACTCAAAAGTAACTTGTGCATGCACTGTTAATGACCACTTGCTTCCACTCTTATCTTACCAGAGTACTCGGCAGGTTCATATTATTTTAGTTGAGGACGTTGCTTTTATTTACATTTATAGCCTTTTTACTACATCGCATTTGTAGTGTTTTTTTTTTGTATCATGCATTCACTTGTAAGTGATGCCAGAGACCCCCTTAACTGCACCGGTGAAAATGATTGCGTATGCGTGGCCATACGCGCTTCTCGGACACAGGTTTTTCTATTACAGCAAACAAGTATTTAGTCGGGGATGGGGGGGGAATGACTGCACATTGTATTGTTTGCATGTCATTTTAGGTTTTCCCGAATTTCAAATATGTTCTGGTATGACACTTGAAAGCCCTGCGTATTATCACGTAATATTGTTCAATGTTACTCTTCTTTTTGTTAAGTTTTTGTGTTTGCGTGTAGCCATGCAGGAAAACGTGTACTCCGTTTGGAAGCCTGCTTTGTTTTGTACCTAATCGAGTTGTCTGCAATTTGCCAGCACATTTCGTGACAAGTTTTCTAAAACGAAAGTGTTACATTGTGCCTTTTTTCAGCGGTTTACTTAAAATAACATGGACACATCTTTCTCCTGTAGCACTGTGCTGCTTCTAGAATTAATAATATTGTAAGGTTTGCCATGTGTGTGTGTTTAAAGCGTATCTACAGTAAATAACATGTAGTGATGTAGTCAATGTTGCGTGTAACCGTCTTTGTTGGAGTTAGCAGTGACAGGCTTCAGTCCAGATGAGGTTCGTAACTTGAGATGGTGGTACGCGGGTGGGGAAGAAATCATCAGGGTGAGTGATGATCAGTCTCTCTCACTCCTGCATTCATTACCTCAACTAACCTGCCGTACCAACTCGTATTTATGCAGGTGGTGGGGTTATTTGAGGGCTGGGCAGTTCTTTAGATGGGTGACAATGAATATATAACTTACCCCCCTTGCCTCTTCCCCAAGCTCCCACCGGACTGGTTAAAAGCCTCCGTGTATTCTTGCCATTGCATATTAAAAAGGTATAGCTTTGTTCCATAAGCACTTTAAACAAAAGCAAGTCGGCAAGCGCTAGCTTTGCAGTTTGCACTCTATTTTTTTTTTATTGGTTTAAAGGAATATGTCCTGAGCCCAGACATTAACAGGCAAACATGTAGTTTGTACTTTACAGGGTATGTATGCTGCCTTGTTTTCAAGTTTGCTGCAATATTTAGCTTGTTAGCTTGTAGCCCAGCAGGTTAACCTGTTGCCACTAACCAGCCAAAATGTTTGATGTAACAGTATTGCGAATGTTAGAGGGAACCAAGAAACTCGCAAGAAAATAACAATAAACTCGTTCCTGTGACTTGGCAGTGAGAAATTACTTTAATTCTTGGTTGTCACATTGACACATTTCCATATTATTTGCTTACATATACACACTCTCTGCGTTGGTGTTCACCTTTCAAATTTGTCAACTACTTTAAATATACAACAGGCTTTAAAGTATTGTCCTAAGAGTGTAAAAATATAATAGAAAATAAACTACAGTATCGAAAATATGAATGTTAAAATAAAACTTTGGACATTTACACAACGTATTCAGACTGTAAATTCAATAGAAAAATTGTATGCCTATGTCCAAGTGCTGTAATTTTATTTTAAAAAAGACATTTGTGGATTTGCTGCTACAGTGAAATTCCTTCCAAATGCACTTGCATAGCATGCATTTCTTATGAGCAGATGAACCATTTACTCTGATCAACGATGGTCAAACGGTACCGAACTGCCATTATTTGCAGAACCACGTGTTTAATGGTACCAATGGTACCAATGGTACCAATGGTGGTTGGGCAGGGAGGCAAATGCACGATTGATCCATGACGGGCAAAATCACATGGTTACAGTGGTGCCCAGCCAAAGCAGTTGAGTGGCAAACAATATTACGCATCCCACTGTTTGTGCATTCTCATAGCTGGTGTGCGATTTGCTCGATCTTGCGAAGCATATCTTCAGACTGCAGCTGCTCCAGGGTTAAGAGAGACAGTCCAAGCTGGTCCTCCTGCACACAAGGGAGACATGGGGAGAAGAGACAAACTGTTTACACGGCTAGTGCCGGCACAATACACTTGTGGTGCTATGGGGAAGTTGTGGGAACGTGTAAAAAAAAAAGGCAATGTGCCAATTCAACGGGGCATGCCGCCATGCTCTCGCAAATGAAACCCTCTCGCCGTTTGTAACTTGCATAAAAGCACATCCATGTGCTCTTCATTTGTGGGATTTGGTGACGTGACAAAGTCCAGTCATCGCAGAGCATCTACCTATTTGGCAGAGGCTGATCGAGAAAAACGAAATTCTCGGTGGTACATGAAGAACACAACATCAGCACTGGCACATGCTGTTCTATTGAACACTGTCCATCGTTTTACTCTGATCTTAAAAAGTTCCCTAAGCATGCGGTCGACAAGGTACCGTTTCCAGACGAAATTCCCACCGAAGCACAACCCGGGAAAACGAGAGAAGCGACCGCACAGCTGAACTGGTGCTGCGCTGACGAATTAGGAGGGTTATCGAGATGCACGACGTTAGTGTGGTTGTGCATTACCCGTCTGAAGGGCTGAGCCATGAGGCGCAGGAAATGCTTGGTGACCTGCAGCGCCTCGTCGATGGTGAGGTTTAGGTTCGCATCCGTGATGTGCTCTTGGATCCAGCGCGGCAATTTCCCTCGTTTGTCCGCTCGCGAGTAGCGCTGGCTCACCCGCAGTCAGGACAGGGAATCAACGAGTTAATATGGAGCTACAGTCGAGGGGTAATTTCGGCCAATGCCATGATGCGGCCACTCTTTGAAATCGCTTGCTTACCAGGATGCCAACAGAGGAGACCAGCCCAACAAACATGATGGAAATTTAGCTTAAATCAACTTTTGAGTTTCCTGTGGTAAGGGTGAGTGGGAGGGGTGACCCAGGTAAAACTAAAATATGGATGATGCAATACATGTAAATTAGGCTCTTGGCATGTATTTAATGTTTAGCTGTGTGGATTGGGGGTGAAGACTTAGGCTGTCATCTGTATTGCTTAAAGTACTTTATTGACTTTGCGACAGGTTTGTGGTCATGTGGGAACTGAGTTATGGACCACTGAGTAAGAATCGACTAATAAACCAGTGTGGGAAAAATAATTCATAAACACGGTTAATCTGCAACCAGGGTAATTGCCCAACAGTTAACGGCAGTTTAATATTAGCTCCATGCCATAACAAAAAGGTAATCGTAGCCAAACACAATGATATAACCCTTTTATCAATTTGTTTGGTTTTAAATGGATTAGGTCCCAACATTTTATATTAGAGTTAGGTATACAGTGGTTCCCTCATTATTCACGAACTTTCTATCCACGATTTTGGCAACCTGTGAGTTGCATTTGGAACTCTACACGATTGCATCAAGAGAGAAAAAGTGATGGAATACGATGCAAGAAAGTAATAAGATAAAGTGATAATTTTCACGTATTTTAATGGCACATGTATTTATTTAAGAAAATTCATTAAAGTTTTCATCGGCCAATATCATCTACAAAATATGCTATTCACGATCATGTCCGGCATGTACCCCTCGCGAATATCGAGGAAATTCTGTATTTGACCATCGTTATGAGAGTTTTAGTGTCGTCGTCCCCTCCCGGGCAGAGCTAATGCACAAAGATTTTAACTTTGGTTGGAAAGTTAAAAAAAACATCACTTGTGATCACAGGGGTGTTGTGGGGAAGCAGCCCACCTTATCTGCAAACACCATGACGCCATAGTCGGTCTTGCCACGGATTGCACGCCCCACGCACTGTGCAGCATGCCGCATGGCATCGAATGTCAGGAAGTCGTTCTCCCGGATCTGGTAATGATCCCGCAGGAACTCGAGCCGCGCCTGAAGCCCAGACAAGGCACCACACGCTCGCTTAGGGTTCGCAAAAACTTTTCTGCACAAGTGTTACCAGTGTGCTGCCACCCTGTTGCCTAATATAACAGTATATAAAGTAGTTGTGTAACTGAACATGAACCGACTGTTTGTGCCCAGTGTTCGTTACCTTGAGAATTCTGCTCTGCGTGTACACGTACGGGATTCCAAACATGATCACCGCCCGCCCGTAGTGGTGAACTGTGGGAAGCGATTTGCAAAAGGTTTCGGCATTCAGTCGTGTCTACAATTCTCCTCGGGTAAAGCCATTTGTTTCTGTCAGCCCTTCCCACACTCTGCATCTCAACCTCTCGAGTGAATACAAAACGTAATGACACTGTAAAATGTTGCCCTTCCAAACAGCATCATCGTCCCCGAGAAACCCTCACAGACTGAGTTGAAGGATTAGATTGCATTTTTTTTGTAAACCTCACCAAAGTCGATGCCCTCGGACACCTTGCCTCTGGCAACTGATAGAAGCACGGCTCCTCTTCCATTTTCACAAGCCTGACAGGAGGACAGGGTAGGCATTCAAATGACTTCATGGAAAATGCTGTGCTCCTCCATTGCCAATACTGCCCAAACACAGGTGATGAGGTTATTCACATTAGGTTCTCCTCTGGTAGTGGTGTTTTTAGGTTTGAATATACCGAGTCATATTTTGTTGTAGCTCCAAGCAAATTGAGATTTTTCTTTTCGATATGTATGTAGGAACTTATTTCGGTACCGTATGTAGCTAACCATGCTAACCGATAGGCGGCAATGCAGAAAACCCCATGGTTGTCTTGTACCTCTATGATCTCACGTTTATGCTCCCCCGCCCTCACTGACCAGCTTGGTGAAGCATGGTCAAATAACCCCCATGACCCACACAGCGCGAGGGGACCCTCATCGAGCAGTACACACTGATAAAAATTGGCAAAATTTGAGTTTCATCAGCCTGGTTGTGGAGAGGCACCGCCGCCTTCGCTTGACCACTTGAATGTGAAATTGTGGTTTTTGCTTTATCTACATCAGCCGTATAACAGAATAGGACCACCATCGCAATGTTAGCCGAGACGTACACCGGAGATGTTTCGATTGGTGTAAGCCTTACCCTTCTAGCAGGAAACATTTTTACTTAATTATCATAACCCTCATCAGACAATGTGTCCAGTTGAAGAAATTATTTAAATTTTGTTCATATACATTGGGATATCATTGTATTACGTGTTTATTGTTTGTTGACCCAAGTCTCCCTTCACCCTCCGAGCACACTTGGAGTCTCAACGCTGGCAAAATAAATGATGTTACTGCCAATACGTCAACACTGAGATTGAATGAAAGCAATGCGGTACTTCACAGTTCCTTCGACCTGTGAATGTGGCCTCCAGTACCTATTTTTCCATTATACAGTCAAGCCAGGGCCATGCCAAGCTATCCCGGCATGACCCCTAAAGGTGCCAGGTTGTTTTTCCAATGCAGCAACCAAGCCGTGCTGCTGACTTAAAATGCATTTAACAAAATTGATTCGCCCCACGCCAGACCCTGCGTCGCCTCGAGCCAGATTCAGATGTCTTGTGAGGCCAGAGTTTGATGCTTGGCAATGACCCGGCATGACAAACAGCCAGTGGGCAAACGTCCCCACTGCGCGAGGACCCCCCGCGCTTGCTCGACTCGGACGTGCCAGTGAAAGAAGGGCATCAAGTTTCAACAACGGGTGTTGGACATTTGAACATAGGGCAAACAAAACCTGCCAGTCGTCAGGTCCGTCACGGTGACACGAACCTCGTGGTATTTCTCGAGCGCCACGCTCGTCTCGGCTCCGTCCTGCGTTTCGATGAAGATCAGTTTGTTCCGCTGGATATTTTCCAGGATCCCCTGGTATGAAAATATAAATCAAGAAAATCAAAAGGCAAGCCCTCCCCCACCCCACAGCTACTACACAGAACACACACACACACCGTTAATTTGAATTCTGTGACACTGTTGGCTTTGCTCAGTGATTACATTCGTAAACTCACAGCCCCTTTGTCAAATCCACTGCTGGAAGAGTGGAAGTCCAAGGATGGAACGTGCCCAAGAGGATAATCAACACTGAGATAGGGCGATGAGATTAGCTTGTGTGCAAGAATCGGACTGATTGTTGCAATGAGAGAGCATGATAGATGGGAATGACTTGGGGAAGCCTTCAGCCAGCAGTGGATACAGCATAGCTGATGACAATTTAAATGCAACCATATCTCAAGACACTGTACAAACACGGAGTCACAGAGGAAGTGAGCAGTGGAAGGCTGCAGGGAAGAGTGGAAGAGCTGCACGGTATGGCACAATGCCAATGAATACAATTTGATGAGTTACTGCTCCGGAAAATCACGAGGATTATAGTAACTAATAATCAAAATTAATACATTCCTCCCATCCTATAACCACGAACTCAAACAATGGTCAGTTTAACACGTAGGCTTTCGCGACCAATATTGTTCATAATCAACGATTTTTGGGTTTAGATCGCGTTATTTATAAATGTGTCGTAACCCTCCACCACCCGACACGGCCAATCAGTAAAAAAAGTGTCACGTTGACAAAAGACAAATAGTTCACTGCTTTAGCCCACCGGTGTGTTGAAGCGTGAAACCACAACATTTACAATTTGAGTACGACGTTTCGCTGGTAATTGCATCCAGCATCATCGGGCAATTCGCCAGAAAATTCGCCAGAATGGTGAGGCTCTGCTGTGTCTCCCGTTCTTATATAGAGCAGCAGCAGGGTGACGTCATCATTAACTCATTAACTCAAACAATGGTGAATGTTTTTTTAAGTCTCTATGCGAGGCACTCAAATAGCGCCGTAAATAACCACGCTCACATCGGCTGCGTCTTTTGGCTCAATTAGCCTTGCCCGTAAACAAGGAAGCGCGTTTACGAGTGGCAATAGCGGCACTCGGCTTCAGGCAGGCCAAAGTTGAGTCGTTGCACGCGTACACAATGCATACACATGCACACGGCCCGGTTTTGTTAATCCACTGCTGGAGGAGGAAATCCCAAAGTCGTGCCGCTTGTTTGACCACACTTAGCCAAGTTGGTTAAGTGCGGGTTTGGTGGAGGTGGGGAGCACAAATATAGAAGCAAATATGTAAAGTACAACAATTAATGTTACTGCACTCCCTTATGCTCGCCACCACGTAGTCCCATAACCCAAATAATCCGTGTGCATGGTGGTCACTCATCCAAGAACTATCCAGGCTCCAATCTGCTTTCCTTCCGAGATCTGAAGAGATCGGGCGTGTTGCGTCGATTTGGTCAAATGACTTGGTAATGCTGCTACGTTGGCAGTAGTGCACAAGCATACAGAACTAAAAACTCGACGTGTTCATCAATAACACTACCATAAAGGTATATAACAGACGACGAAATGTCGGGCAATGGCCCTCCTTCCATAGTACGTAAGTCAAGAGGTTTTTTTAATATCTTTATATTGTGAGTTGCACGCTTTACAGCTTTACAGCATGCAGCTAGCCCACTTACAGGACTACAAACGGTTGTAATTGAATGTATATTAGACAGCGGGGAAGATCCATTAAAGCTGCATTCATAAACTTGGTTTGTTTTATTTAACGGTCGACAGGGCATCGCACCAGGGAATGGACCCAGTTCATTATACCTGATGATGATTGCTTGTGTTGCAATCGAAACGTCGTATTCTATTATTTAATTTATTATTTTATCTTTAGACGTGACTTAACCGAAAGAAACAAATAATAATTCCTGCAGTCACGAAAGTTCTAAAATTAAGATTGGACCCAGTTGACATCACAGTCCATTCACTCGGGCTCTCTTACTCGAGTCGACATGGCTTTCCTTTGTCCTCGGTAAATAGAAAGTTATCACGTGTCGGGCACGTGCAGTAATGTTTATGTGTTTAGTTCTCCCAGCTGGGACTGGCTGAAATAAGTTAAAGAACAAATTAAAATTGCAATGATTTTCTAATGCGGTCAATGCTTACCGGGGCTGAACCCATTAACCTTGCTACGTTCAGAAAACTTGTCTAAACAAGGCAGCTGGAACAACATCAAACTCATCTTCAGCATACTCTTAGTTTTTTCGGTAAAGTCACGTAGGTAAAAAATGAAATTACAATTAATAAAAATAAAATAATAAAAATCACGACGTTTCGGAGGCAACACAAGTCTCCGTCATCAGGTGAGACCGTCATCAGGTGAGACCGTCACAGCCAGATTTGCTGTATCAAGCAATCAACTTGGTGCTCTGGCAAGCCCATCAGCCACATGTTATATCACCAAATTGTCTGTTTTTGTTCACATGATAAAATCAGCCGGACTCTGTGCGAACTCATCGGACCACAGAAGCTAAGTAGGCTTGAGCCTGGACAGTGCTTGGATGGATAACCACTGTCATTGGCTGCTGCAGGGCTACCTGGGCAATAGAGGCTTTGCAGATAAATCCGTTGTTGAACTATACTATGCCCCTACATCTAAGTTACCCTGCATCACCAACCTGCACCGACCAGTATGTTGACGTATGGTCCAATAACCCTCGTAACTTGGACCAAGTGGGAAGGCTCTCATCCAGCAGTGGATTAAGAAAGAGTGCTGTACATGCACACTCGTGTTCTAAAAGGGGTCAACTTTCTACGAACCAAGCCAAGGCCGTTTAACCAGATAAGGGTTCTGTATTGGATGTGACGAGGGTCATGTGTGTCTTATCTGGTCATTCAAACACTTCCACTTTAAATTATTCTCCATGCAATTAGAACAAACCAAGTTGGATTGTGGGCGAGGGCCCTTTATCATGCCGTGTTGTCTGACGTGTGTGTGTAATGACAAGGTGCCACCTGTTGGCCTGAAGGAGTAATCGCGTTTATGGGCATGTTAAGTCATGTCTCATTATGAGGCGGGTGTATCTGGGGTGAAAGTGAAAGGCGGAGTCAATCGGGAAGCTCCAGGAACCTGTTTGAAGGTTCTGGAAGGGGGCGTGGCTGGAGGCGGGGCTTGGCCGCGCCGGGGTGTATATAAGGGGGACTGAACCAGAGGTTCGGTGCTGTTGCGGGTCCTGGCTGCGTCGCTGCTCGCCGTCATCTCTCTTCGTCTTCCGGCCACGTGACCGATCTTCTCCAAGGGTCTCATCGTCGCCATCGCTGCGCTAGTCAGACAGCTGTGCAGTTGGACGTCGACGATGGGGTTGTGTCGAGGGGTCGGCGATGCGTAGCTACGTAAAACGTTACACTGATGCATCGCCCAGTGTTGTGCTTAAAGTGTGAGAATAAATAAGAAGCCTTCTACACGACGTGTCTTGGAAGTCGCTCACTACATATGTATGTGCGCGTAGGGAGCGGTAGTGCAGTGTTTAACGTACTACGCTAAAGACCCGGCAACCCGAGTTCGATTCCCGCTCACGGCCAACACCAGTGACGATTATCTGAATCCATCCTGGGCCTCCCCTTGGTCACCCACCCCCTCGTCTGCCGTGCCGGCCTTCATAGGTACTCTCTGTATGAGTGTGTGTGTGTATATATGTGTGTGTGCGCGCCTGGCACAAGCGTCGTGGTGACATCACCACCACTTCGTGGCAAATGGCGGTTGTTGTGTGCGCTTTCCGCGGTCCCTCCCGTGTGCGTCTCTCACCTGCTCGTACCAGGCGGCCACGATGGACTCCATGTAGTGGTAGCTCGTGAAGAAGCACACGACCCCGTCGGGCACCACGCACGTCATCTCCAGCAGCAGGTTCCCGTAGTTCCTGATCACCGCTGCCAGCGCGGTCAAGACAATTTGTGAAACTTCGATTTAAAGCTTTCATGACTGCAGGGATTAATCTTCTTGGTTCTTTCGGTAAAGTCACGTAGAATGGAAATAATAAAATAATAAAAATAAAACATAATAAAAAGCAAAAATTAGTTTATTGGTTTATTTGTATTATTTTATTATTTCCATTCTACGTGACTTTACCGAAAGAACCAAGAAGATAAATTTGTGAAACTTCGTGCGTGCGCAAGGAGCCTCTGTAACGCTTTCAAAAACGTGAATTTGTTTGTCTTCGAAAGTATTTGAATTCGCAGTATGGCGTTACGTTGCGAGCCGCCTGACGAGACGGAGTGTGACGTCATGCGCATGACGTCATGTGCAATGAAGAGGGGAAGAGGAGGCGCGAAGAATTTTGAACGCCACGTCACAGCCGCGAAGGGGAGTCCTTTTCGCTCTGGTTTGTGTCTCCAATTTTGGGGCAACCCATTGATTAACTTGGCCGGTTTGCCATAAGGCAAGTTCTTGAATAAAAGCAAAACAACGTTAATCCAGTTTGGTTAAAATTGGATCATCTTTGCGAGAGTTGGTGCCCCCAGCCCCGTGCCCCCATCACAAGAGAGTCGGACAGAGCTAACGCATGAACTCCTTAGCATTAGTTGGAAAGGGTAAAAAATATACTTGAAAAAATAAACACGTACTTCCACATGCATAAAAGGTATTTATAATTGACTGTACATTTTATGACAACCTAGCAAACATTACATTGGTCTTAACGGTTATTGGCATCTTAAAAATAGACGTAAAATATGTATTTCCGCACCTCCAATTAGCACAGTTGACTAAGTACAGTGCAAAAGAAGTTCAACATACATACAGCGATCAATAAGACTTTTGAAGAATTAAAATGTTGATGACTTCACTCCGGCTCATCACTCACCACCCAACCTAACCTCTACCGTCTCCAGCATATTTAAGGTAAACCTCAAACTTTCCTGAAAAAGCCAGTTTCTTCAATTCGTTAAGACCATCCTTTCCCCTGGCAGTAACAAAATGCTGTTGATTTGAATTGTACTGATACTTAATGAGTAATTTAATTATTTTATAAATACATTCCTATACATTAATACTATCTGCTGGTACCGTTGCTAATGTGGTGCAATATTTCCTGCCAGAGGTCTACATGTGCCATGTGTCACAAAAATGAGAAGTCGATGCTATTGCGCCTATTCGTACATTCATTCAAAAAGACGTTTAGTTCTTTATATTTCATGCAAACTACATTTCACAATCGCTGGGCAGGAACCACAGACGAACTGGAAGGCAGCCAGGTGGTGAGCCGTCGGCCAACAATTGCCCAATCTCCGCAGTTTTCTGCTAATTAATGAGTGTTTATATAGTGGAAGGAAACCAGAGTACCCGCAGAAAACCCACGAATTCGAGAGGGCAACACACTATCCCATATGAGAGGGACAGATTCTATTAGTCCGCACTTTTCTGAACCCCATTCTCGTGCAAAGCCATTATATAGCACATCAACGCCCGAGGGAAGGGAGTTTCGCAACATTTGCGCGATCCTCCAACCCTCGCCTCCACGGCGCTGGACTACGGGCATCCGCCACCGCCGTCCGGCGAAATTATCCGTCAACTTCAAATGCCGCGGCATTTTCACGGTACCAAACTGTAAAAGTGCAATCTCAAACTACGAGTCAGCCAATCCCTCTTACTGATTACAGCTTTTATGAAGGGCCATTGGTTTAACAGCCCACTGCATAATCTCCCGCTATAATTCAGCGTTAATAATGAAGGTGGAGACCATTTCTAAAGGGGCTACGTAAGCTGTGCAGCAACGTGGCTGGCAATGTAGCAAAATACAATGCTGTACTGTACTTGCTATGCTCCCCACCTTCACTGATCAGTGTGAAGTATGGTCAAACAACCCCCACAACTCACACAAGCGTAGAAGGGGACCTCATCTCGAAGTGGGCTGCCCGAAAGGGCTGGACATGCACATGTACATATTCTATGTGCGCATATATTATAAACAGAGCCTGGCTGTCAAAATAAATATTCCTTCTTTAAATTTCCGAGAAAACAACAAGTTAATGCTATTTCATTCATGACCTTTGAGGTCTATATATTTATTTTAACTGGTGCGTAGCCATGCCGTTGAATCGTATCTCTGTGACAGCCGAATGATCGCGGCTGCCGTGACCTCAAAGAATTCCTCACCGATATCTTCCCTTGTCTCGAACTTTGAGCTCATGGTCACCTGGTCGTTCCCGCGCGCGACAATCTGAAACGGTAACATGGAGCTCACGTAAGGTCATGACCTCCTGAGGCGGGCACCCGCCCACCAAACAAAGTGGTTTCAGAAGTGGATCTGTGATGTCATTCTATGTCTGACACATGGTGTGTGATGCATTGCTTTGCTGTGAGAGATCCGAATGGAAATTCCTTCATCGCCAGACCACAATTTAGTGAGAATGTCAACAACAAGGCACCCGTCTGATGTGCCACCGCCGTGAAGCGTGTTCACCATCGTTGGCATCAGCACCCATGATCAATCCACTACTGGATGAAAACCTCCCCCCCCACCCCACCAAGCTGTCACCATCGCTCACGGCCCTGCGATGTATCACAGGTGTTTTGGCGTTCGTGAATTTCTCCACATACGACTATTGTGATTGTGCCGATGCGAGGCAGCGTGTGTGAATATCGTCACATTGTTTACCGTACGGCTAAAAGTCAATGCTCATTAGAAATGATGTGGAAACCGATTGAACATAAAATATTATTTCATAAATTAACCTCTAGTTCCCAAAAAAACAGCATTTCCATTGTGCAATGATTATCAAGGTGGGCAGTGCTGACGTATTGGACGGGACCGACATTTGCGGTGGCATTGTTGGCAAGTTCATGTTCCGAGCACCAAGGTGATTTGATTCTGTGCACTTCCTGCCGCTTCTATACACGGCACGATCGTCTGCAGTGTTCAGTGCTATCAGTCCTCCATGCAGGAAGGTAATATAGGAAAACCCTCCTCTAAAGTATGCACCATAGTCTACACTTGTCTGCCTTCACAGTTTGGGCAGTAGCATGATTGGTCTGGGCCCACTCCCCCCCCCATCCAATTTCCCCCCTCTTCATCGACTGACAATTACACCTGGGCCCCTCCAGGCAGAGGTCCCCGGTGTAATTACACCACCTACACATTCCATAGCTACGCCACTTCCTTTTGGTTATCCTGGAGGCCCCATCTGGCCTTGCTGGCCACGTAACGACTTTGTCCAGTGTCTCCCGGTCTCCCTCGTTCAGTGAGAAAGCAATTCAGTGGAGCCCATGCATGGCTCCGTACCTGCATGTTTCCGTGTCTTCAATGCCCCGTGTCCCCGAGTCTGTATGTCTCCCCGTATCGCTCTTGTCCCCATATTCCCGTGTCCCCCGTGTTTCAATATCTCCCTTGTCCAGTGTGAAACCGATTCAGCAGAGCCCGTGTCCCGCGAGGCTGCAGGTGGAGCCCCGTTTACGGGTGGTGGTGGGGTCACTGACAGTGAAACAGTTCAGTCTAAACTAAACACATTTTTATTTTATTTTACCAGGTATGGCCCACTAAGCTATATAGTTTTTTTTTCAGAAGCGACCTGGCCACAAATTATAGCTCAACGAAGTGGCTCATCACGTATACATTTATAGCAGGCAACTACTCGAAATGCATGTTTCTAAATGTGGAGGGAAAAACCGGAGGGCCTGGAGAAAAATCCATGCGACCACGGGGAGTACATGCAAACTCCAAGTATGCAGGCATCGTCAGGGTTGGGATCACACCCACGACCCTCTGTATTCCAGGCGAGGTAGTTAACATCTCGCCACTATGGCGCCCAGTCACCGTCGACGAGGCCGATTCTGCCACCAGAGAGATCTTCACCACCGCGCACGGTAAAACACTCACTATGGGACACAGGCAGGTCCTGGCCAAGGTCATAGTGAAGGATGCTACGGTAACCGGACGGAAGTCAAGGATTTTGGGATACATGTCCAGGGGAGACAGCGTCTGCACAGGAAAGGAAGAGAAGACATTTAAAAAAATATACAAAATCGTGATTTTTGGAACAAATAAAACGATACAATCCAGATATAAATGGGGTTTATATTCTGCGACCGGGTGAGCAAGTGGGGGGGGAAGGGAGCGTGGATGACTCACCCCCGAGGTTATGATGACGGTCTGGAAGCGGCTGAAGACCGGCTTAATCGCAATCGATGCGTCCATGCAGCTGACGGGGCGGGGCAAAAAAACACGACACTCGTTCACGGCGTCGCAATCCTCTCTGTCTACCGTCGTGCACCGTTGTGAGTCCACGGCAGCGCGAGGACCTCCACACACGCAGCGCGAATCGTGGGGGGTTTTTGGTCATACTCCACCACACTGGTCAGTCCAGGTTGGCGAAGGAGGGCAACGTAAACGTTGGGTCATAGTACAGTATAACACTGGATTTTTCTGCACTGCCCTCTGATGACAATTAAGCCCTGCAGCGGACTATGTCGCTACCATGCAGGCCGTGCGTGCAAGCACGATCAAGGCCCAACTGCCTCCAAGATCTAATGAGATGGGGCGCATGCCGGGTGACCAGGCAGCAGACTGAGCCAGAGTGAGACATGTTGACGCCCGGAGCAAGGTGCCATACTCGCGCCCGAGCACCCCCCACCGCCGCCCCCCCACCCCCTCCAGCTTGCTTCAATTCCAACAATTGGGCTGCACATTCGGGCGGTGGTGCCCCCCCCCTCACTGGGAAGGGCGCCCGGGGCGACTGCCATGCTCACACGACTCCTCCCCACCCCAGCCCACCCCTCACCACGGCACTGGCATCGCACACCTCTGGAATCGATTATCCGACGTGTCAAAGAAACTGACAGCTCGCACGACCAGCCAAATAGTGGCCAACCAGGGACCTCTACCGACGTGTTCAACGCATTTCTCTGGAACTGCTTTTTGTGTTAAGTTTGTTTGTCCTTCCCTCGGATTAGCACGTTTGGATACGTACAGTGCAAAATAAGTTCGACATACATACATCGTACAGCAACGGTGATGTGGCGGGTCACGTTCACAGAAGCCCTGGTGTCATTTACCGTATGGACGGACAGTTTCTGATTTTTCCTGCGCCTTCTACAAGGCTCAGTTTGCACTCTAAACCTAAAGAGGCACTTCCTTCCACTCCAGTCGCTGGTCGGCAGACACGCGGACAAATATACCTTTGCAAAGCCTCTGGTGGGGCGAGGTTGGCATGAGGATGGATCGACGTGAGTTAAGAGTTGTGCTGCGTGTGAGTAGGTGCGTCTCTGTAGGCTGCGCTCTCTACCTTAAGCGCAAAATGGGGTTGAGGATGGTGGGGGTTTTGTCCTCAAACGGCTCGATTATCAGCGTGAACCCTGGGGCAAAAGAGAATCGTTCAACATTGATCCGCTTGCCCGCAATGTCCTCAAGACCGCCGCCAATAATACCACCGTCTGTTTTGTTATTGAGCTGCAAAAGACGCTCTAATTTGGTCTAAGTCCGCTGGAATGAATTGGCTCGATTGAGAATAAATAGCAGGGTGGAATTGTTAGAATTTACAGGTATGCTTACCATGGCCCATCCAATACAGAACCCCTATTTCATTCAGTACAGAACAAATATCGGGTTACAAGGCCCAAGACTGATTCGTATAAAGGTGGCCAATTGTGTAACATTTTACATGTACACGAGTGCACATGTAACAGCCCTTTGGTCAGTTCACTGCTGAATGAGGGCCCTCCCCCACGCTGCATTGATTGTGAGGGTTATGTTGGTGAAGGCAGGGAGCACAGATTTGGGAGCATAGAAGTACAGTACACCAATGGATTTTGCTGCACTGCCAATCTGCCGACTTCCACGTAACACAGTCCCACAGCCGCCTATGACAACCTGGCGTGCATGGTGGGCTCCCATCCAAGCACTGACCAGGCTCAAACCTGCTTAGCTTCTGATATCTGACCAGGTCAGCCACATTCCGAATGATTTGTTCAGATGAAACATTTTACACAGGCGTTTAAATGTTAAGATGACACGTGGATCATTTTAATTACCGAGGAACACCTCTACATGCTGCCTTCACAAACCCGCACTGACCAGCGTGAAGTATGACCACCCGCACTGGAGTGGGGAGGCCCTCATCCCGCAGGAGATTGATCACAAAAGGGTTGTTAATGTGCACTATAAATTAATCTCAACCTTGGTGAACATCCTGACGAAGGTGATAACCGAGTAAGATCACCCTTTGTGGGTCCTTTTAGTGCCGCTTTTGTCTCTCCAAATGATGGGGAATCCTTGAAAATATTTGACCGGTTTCCGATATAGAGCAAGTCCCTAACAGCAACACAACTTCCTGCCGAAGTTTTGTTCTTATTGGATCATCTCTACAAGAGTGACCGTGATGAGAGCAATTGCCGCGCGAGGCCCACCGTTGGTGTAGGTGCTGACGAGGGTGGCGAAGTTGCAGACGAGCGTGAGCGGAGAGAAATCTGCAATGTCGGCAATTTCCAGCGTGCGGAGGAGCGAGCGCAGCCGCTCTGAGCAGAACCTGCAGCACAGGGGGATGCGAGAAGGGGAGAAGAGAGGGGAGATGAGAAGAGGGCAGAGGGGGGAAAGGGGAGAGAAGGGAGAGGAGAGGACAGGAGAGAAGAGAGAGGAGAGACGGGAGAAGTTACAAGGAACACGAGAGTGGGGAGGGTAAAGCCGATGAGGCCGGGATGCGGTAACAGAAGACACAGGAAGGACTGGCCGAGCGGTCCCCTCCTCAGCACCGGCCAACGTGGTGAGTGCGCCGCACCGCAGGGGCTTGCGGTCGATGCAGATGCGGTCGTAGGTCTCCTTGAGGAAGGCGGGGGTGCTCTCGGACAGCACGTGCGTGACGCGCAGACGCGACTTGAGGTACTCCACGAAGCGTTTAAGGAACGACACAAAGTGCTCCGCGTTCCGGATGTTGCCGGGCACCGCCTCTGCGTCGGGAAGGGGGCGAACGCGGCACGCGCAGAGAGAGAGAGAGGAATGAAGGCGGGCGGAGCAATCGATGTGGGATCACAGAGGTATGGCACAGCAGCGGTTTTTGCTGCGCTGCCCTCTGCTGCCCACAGTGCTGTAAACACTCCCAACAACAGATTTGTAGCTGCAACAAAAACAACACAACTTCCACATATCCCCAACAAGCCCATTCTGGTTAATTCAGACCAAAATACACCGCTAATGTTTAAACTCTTTAAACTGACATTCATTAGTCGTGTCTGGACAGCCATTGGTATTGGAGCAGCGACACGTTCCATGTAAACTCGTTTGCACACCCGCCCTGTCGTCCACCTTTTGTGACAATGCGAAAGCGGAGTGGAGCGCGGGAGCCGAGGGAGCCGAAGACGCCGTCGATCGAGCAGAGCAGATTGATCGGGCAATTACAGCCAAAATTCATCTTTACCAAATTCACGTGGGGGAGGGGGAAGGGGGGAGGCTGCTGGAAGCTGATCCTATTTTCCGTGTTTACCCGTGCAGATTACTAATTTTATCTACACGCATGAGCACAAGCTTTGGCCTACTCCTTTCCCTGAAGGTATTGGCTAAACATCCCGACGCAGGACCATCGGGGAAAAAGTCTGCAGACTCGGTGGCGAGGCTTCCCAGGGTAAATACTTGGTCATTGCCTTACGGGAGCAGGACCCTCAACGACACTGGAAATAAAAACATCGTCGCTTCACCCATCTCCACGTTAATAATTTATCATGGGCGGCAGCAAGCTCGGCCACGAAAGCGACGCGGTTGACGTCCGTCAGGGTCACCGTCACACCACGCAACCCTTTGATGCCACGTGCGTAGCTAGCCGTAAACACGACCGACTGTTCTTTAAATAATGCCGCTGTTGGAAAGCATTCCACGTTGTTTACGAGCCTCTTCCCTTCACGTGCCCCCTTCGCCCCCCGCCAAGTGCTCTCTCACATTCACGCTCGTCGCGACCGTGGGATATTTTAAACAACTAACAAAGAGACTGCAAACGCCGTCATCGTCAACGCCGTCATCGTCGAGTCAAAACGTCTACATTATGAAGAAATTTGGCTAAATTTAACAATGACGGAGCAACATGCCAGCATGTATCAAGGGGAACGTTGTAAGTCAGTCCGTGTCACCTGCTTTGTCTTTGGAATCAGAGACACAGTCACTGGATGACAAGGACGGAACAAATGCCCAGAAATGTGTAAAAAAATCAAAAGCATGGAGAGACGCATGTTTGGAATTACATTGAGGAACACTTGGATTAGAAATTGTACGTGGGCTAAATGTCATACTCTATGTACGACAATACAGTGTGGGGCTAAGGAAGGACACAACATTATACGAGTCGATGGTCAGTGGCAGAGAAAAACTACCGGAGCGGCAGCAAAAGGAAGGAAAGTGCCAAAGAAGACGCTCGCCCCGTAGAGATGGAGTGACAAAATAGGCTCCGATAAGCAAGGGCTGGCTGGCTGGCTCGTTGCATCACCGGACCGTGGAGGGTAGTGGCGCCTTGGGGAGGCCTTCATCCAGCAGTGGATTGAACTGCTGGATGCCACGGTGGCAAGATGTTAATTACTTCGCCTGGTATACAGGAGATCGTGGGTTTGATCCCCACCCTGACGCCTGTATATTTGGAGTTTGCATGTTCCCCCCGTGGTCGCATGGATTTTTCTCCAGGCCCTCCAGCTTTCCCTCCACATTTATAATAATTATTTTAGAGTAGTTGGCTGCTATAAATGTATACGTGACAAGCCACTTCGTTGAGCTATCATTTGTGGCCAGGCCGCTTCTGAAAAAGAGCCATATAGCTTAGTGGGCTATACCTGGTCTAAATAAAAATAGTTTAGTTTACAGAACAAGGCTGATAATGATGACACCGCTAATTGGGGAGGGCATGGGACGTGCCCTCACCTTGCAGAACCTCGTCGGGCAGCACGGGGTTGGCGAGGTGGACATCCGTCTCCCGGGCGACGCTCGCGTCCCTGAGCCCCTCCACGAGGCGCCGGTACTCCTCCTTCAACTTCGTAGCGTCCGTCTCCCTGATCCTGGGCGGCGGCACACGTGTGTGGGGAGCTTGGTGACGGTGGGCAGGTGACCGCCATGGGCTATATGGGGGAGCTTTGTCTTTGTATATATGCAAAGTAGGAGGCCGAATTGGTTTCTAGGAAGCCCAGGACTGCTTCAGTTCTTCACTCCCCACTAAATCGGTGTGGGTCTTTGTCTTTATGATTCCCGTGCTCACGGCTAAGAACATCGGTGATAAATATCTGAACCAGTCCAGGGCCTCCTCTAGGTCGACTCAGCCTCAAATTAGTTTCTGGTGCGGTGCTTAAACATCAGCAGTCGGGAGACAAAGGCGACCGGGTGTTGTGATGGCCACCCACTCCCTCGTGTGCCATGCCGTCCTCCATAGGTGCTCACGAACAACACTTTCCCCGACAGTCTATTAAGGCGATAGGGGGGATCTTTGTGTGCGCATGTACGTGTGTGTGTATATCGACTTGCTTCTGTATCGTGGTCTGCAGAGTCTCGATATTCGTGCTGCACCGGTCGAGCGTGCGGCGTGTGATGTTCACGCTCATCGAGTCGATGCACACGTTGTCTGAAAAAGATCAAATATTAAAATCTCAAAAAGCCCCACGTTAACTTCGTCTGTACGCAAAGAGTTAGGGCAGGGGCAGGAAACATTTTCCTTACAAAGGGCCCAATACTTTGCGTGGGGTGACGCATTAACGCAAACCTTAGCACCACCCAGTAACGACAAAAAAAACTATCAGGGCTCACACCTTCGCTGCTCGTGTGGTGCGTGTGCCCGCTGCCCCTGATGCGGTGGCGCATGCCCGCATCCCTCCCACCAATACATCGACGTTAATATATCCCTCGAGCACTCGATGATCGCGGCTGAGATGCTTGCACCTCGGTCTCACTGGACAATCGCTCACCGATGTTGTGGGCCTCGTCGAAGACGACGACAGACTTTTTGGACATCTCCTTGGAGACAAGGTCGGCTATCTTGGGGTCGAGCAGATAGTGGTAGCTGTACACCACCACGTTGGCGTGCATGATCTGCACGCGGGAGAGCACAGCGGATGCGTGGGAGCATGCGACGGGTGCCCGGTCTTGGCATGCGATCAACAAGGGAAACGCAGGCTGCCGGGCGGGCGCCGACGCTGGCAGCACCAATCCCCCCACAAGGGCCACATCAGCCTTGATAGGTGCTCGCTAACGGCATTGACCCAACAGTCTGATGGCGATATCTCGCTTGGTTGAAGTCATGGCACTCCCAACTGCATGCCGAGTCAATTCCAATGACTGTATCGGTAAATGTCATTGTTGTCATCATCAATAGCTCCACGTTGATTGGCAGCAAGAATAGGATCGCATTTTACTTGAGAGCAAAACCATCATAAATATCTTCACCAAGATCACCAACACCGCCGTCGCCACCATCATCATCCTCATCATCAGCAAAATCACCATTATTACCACGGTCTTTACCTCCACCACAACTACCATCATCTTCATCAACACAATTGCCGCTACCATCACCACTGTCAATGCTTTCACCATCATCATCATAACCACCAGCTCGACCACAGCTACCACCATCACTCACCACCACCATTAAAATAATGATCATCATCGTCACAACCACCATCAACATTTCTAACGCCACCACTATCATCATCCCCCAGCAGCACCATCTCTAACACCACCACCATCATGCCGCCCATCAGCACCACGACCGTGCGCACCACACACCGTGTAGCGGGCGAGGAAGTAGGGGCACCAGTGCTTCTGTCGCCCGTACTCCTTGAGATCGTCCAGGCTGTAGATTCCTGGCGGCATCGGCACCTCGCGCCCATTCGTGTTGAAGTCCTGCGCCGCAGGAGTGCACACGCGGGGGAACGCACGCGAGGGCGCAGTGATTTTGGGCGTGAACACACAGGGAGCGTGTTTACCGAGCGTGAGTTTACCAAGAAAACGCAGCTCTACCTCGGAAAACCAAGCTTAAGGCCATCCTGTATATTGGAGGAACCCCTCATCCAGCAGTGGATTAACAAAAGGGATGGATATATATGAGCAAAGTGGCTTCCAGACATCACAAACAGCTGTAATGATGCATTGATTGAAATTGATTCGTTCTATTGGCCAAGATATATACAACATTATTGTTGGCATAAATTGTACATAATTGATCCTAATGCTTGTAAGAATAAATTATTTACGCTGTCAAAGCAGATTATACATAACTGGTATGTCGATATGATTACGTTAAGGGAATGACCAAAACTGTAGAAACGAGACAGAACAAGAAATAATACAAATAATAGAGCCAGGCGACATTGGCCAAGGTCGCTGTCAAACGGCCCTCACCTCAACCACCAACACAGCTGACGCCGGGACCGCCCTTTGCCAGAGTCGTGTTTGCCATTGGCTTTGGCTATCGGCACGGTAAACGCCTAACAGCCAAGGCCTACCATCATCAAGACGAACCTTACGCCTCGCCTAGTTTGCCTAGTCAACTGCCCCAAACCCAGCTGAAGGAACGAGGGCCGTCAGGCGTTGGCAAATATCGGGATTCGTTTTCGCGACGTACAACGCCATCGTCCTTCGTGGTTGTTCTATAACGTACGCCCTGGACGCTTTTGAGACTAAAGAAAAATAAACGATAAATTATTTATCCAAACGGCATACGTCGATGGGGAGTACTACGTGACAGCCCACTGTGTGAATGCGGGGGCAGGAGACCATGGCGCACATCGGCTGTGAAATGTGTCAGGGCGTGCCGGTGGACTGGTTGGCCTGCACATGCTGGAGGAGGAAGCTGTCGCATGGCTACGTGGGCTGACATCCACTCATAATATAACTCTGACATACATATGTATTAATTACATATTTTTTTCTTGTGCATCTGGTGCTCTAGGTGCTCCAGTTGTGTAAAAGCATTCGCTAAGTAACTAAATCAACCCGAACAGCTACAGGTTCATCCTACTGCTAGCGGGGGGGAGGTAACGCATCGCTTGTTGTAACATCGCCGACACGCACATGCCAAGCGGACCTCGTAGAAGGAGCAGACGGGCACGCTGCCATCGGAGCTGTGCCGGTTGCGCACGTACGATGCTGTGAGCGAGTGGCAGCGGCCGTCCACCTCCTTGCCGAAGCGCAGGGCGCTCACCTGCGTTGGGCGACAGAGGCGGCCGCCACATCAGAGGGGTGATCCAGTCTCATGGTGACATTTTTAAACGGGGATAGTTATACACATGTATGTATGTATAATTTATTTCGCATTGGACAACAAGCTAAACACAAAAAGCAGTTCTAAAAAAATTAGTTTTCAATCTAGATTTAAAAGTGCATAGCTCCATTGGCTTAATCATATCAGAAGAGCATTCCAGACGGCCGCAGAAGCGCATCTGAAAGCGCATGATCCGATGACCATCTTGGTTCGATGGCCAAGTAAAAGCTGCTGCGAGGATGACCAGAGTTCGCTTGGTGGTTTATGCTCCTTGACGAGATCAGATATTGTGGTTCACACCGTTTGTTCTTGTACATTATCTATATATTGGACAGGGGGCCGTAGGAATCCCCTGATTGGCTGCGATAGTGTGTGAATTGAGACTGGTGATTGTGGTTGTGGATAGCTTGAGGTTGATGGTTGTTGTATATAGATTGAAGCTGGAAATTCGTGTATAAATTGAGGCTGGTTAGACTAGCAATGCATGTGGAAAAGCTCCAGACAGGGTCCCACTTGGGTTCCTGCGACGCCGCACCCCCCACCCCCCTCACCTCGGGGTGAATGCACAAGTTCTTGCGGGAGCTCAGGGAGAGCGCGAGGAACTTCATGGGCTCTTTTGTGTGTTTCTCGTAATAAGCCACCAGCTTCTTCATCTCCTCAATCACCTGCAAACGTCGCCGGCAGGTGTCAACGACAGGTGAGTGAGCGAGTATACGAGGCTGGCTGCCCGAATATCCCGGCTAAAGCATCAATCGTAGTCTTCAGACGGTCGCGTGTGGCTTTTTCTGTTCGACAAAATTAAGAGAGAATGAGAAGAGGTTTCTCGGAAGTCGATTAAACTGCGTTCTCCAATGTGAGTTTATGCAATACAATACTAATGGGATTTACGTATCATCTAAGTGTGACCGCATCTCAAGATGCTACACAGAAACAGTGGGCATAGTCATTTTATAGATGGGAGACAGAGGCATCTTGAGCCCGAACTTGAACAGGGACAGGTAGTCGAAAGCTCAGACGTCTGGGGGAAGAGAAGTCCAGACTAGTTTGGGCAGCAGAGGAAAATGAGCGGTTGACTGTGGGGGGGGGGGGGGGTGGCTTCATCAGAAAGCCTGGGTTGCGTCAGCAGGAGGAAGGTAGAATGAGGTGAGCGAGTCCTCATCCCAGTCGTCTCCCAACGACTGCACAAAAAATAAAACCCCAACACAACTTTGCTTCGTCACTTGATTTGACCAACTTCAAGCTCCGATTTGTGTACACATGTTTGATTTCTACGTGACATCTATTTCTCTGCCATACGATGCAACCTAATGTGTAGATAACAAAATAACTTGAAGGTATATCAAAAGTAGTTATGTTGTTACCCTTCCCCCTATCGTTGGGGACCCGTCTGGTTTGAGGCAGCGGGTTCGTTCCCCGTTTGTCTATCCGCTGCTTTTTATAACCAGTTTAGTTTATGCTGACGGTGTGTACGTGCGTCACAACGTGATGTAACGGGTCCGCACATTGCCTCAATAAATAAAGTGGATATGTTCTAATCTCTATCGGCCATTCTCTAAAATCACAACGTAATTGTGGGGTGTTTCACTGCTTTGCGAGAGTTTAGTACGGATTCTTAGTCTCACAACGTGAATGCCGAATGCAAAAATGGAATGAAAATTAGAAGAAGAATTTTTTTTAGAGAGATTAAATACAAAAGTACATCCGTGGCGGTGTGAGGTGGCACGTCTGCCCGTGACGCCGTCGCATTCCCGCACACCTCACCTTCTCAATCTCGGGCACCGTCCGTGAGCAGTACACAAGCTTCTGTACCTCGTTGGGGAATGCCTAGGCAGGTGGGAATCACGCACGGAACACATTCACAGTTGGGGAAATAAAGATCAACCGCGGACAGGCACCAGTCCTGCAGGTTGGATTTCCAAACGCCGTGCGGTTGTTGGGAGTGATAATATGGATGGTTGCAGTAGAATTGTGTTTTTTTTCTAGTCGTGTTGCAGTTGTCCAGGTGATATTGAGGTTGACATGGTTGTATTGCAGTTGTCCAGGTCGGCATCTCACCCGCTGGTATGCGACGATGAGAGCGAGGAGCGAGACCGTTTTCCCTGTGCCCGAAGGCATTTCCAGCACGCCATGACCCTGGTGGTTCGCGCAACAAAGTCATCGCCATCAATCACCATCATCGCTATCACCACCATCAACACAATTTGGATTCACAGGGCAACAATATCATCCCGGATAACGACCCGCAACTTCATTTCATACGGCCTTGAGGGCAAACGAGGCCTACCACCTCGGAACAAGTTCCAGAATACAGAGGCAGGAAAAGCAGGAACCTCCCGCTGAGCCAAGGTTGACCCCATGGCAGCTTCTGCAGAAAACATTGGTTGCTGAAGCAGATAATTTGTGGTAGAGAAGAGACGAGAATGGAAGAGGTAGGAACGTGAATAAAGGGCAGTAGAGTGAGATGACATGGGAGAGGTAGGAGTGTGTGGAGAGGAGTAGATCACGGTGATAGGAGAAAGATAGCAGAGGGCATAAAGGGGAGTAGAGTGAGCTGAGAACGTAAGAATAGGAGAGTGCGTTGAGGGGACGAGAGTGTGATGATGAAAGGGGAGCGATGGGCAGCAGCGAGTCCATGAAGAATCTGGTAGATAATGAGTACGCTCTTGTAGGTGACCTGGACTGGATTGGGAGCCAGTTGAGGGATCAGAGTATTGCGGGATTCATCTTCTTGGTTCTTTCGGTAAAGTCACGTAGAAGGGAAATAATAAAATAATAATAAAATAATAATTCTCACGTTTCGGCCACAACACAAGCAGCCGTCCTCAGGTGAAGAAACAGAGCTGTCGGAAAGACTGTCGGAAAGACAGCTCAGTTTCTTTACCTGAGGACGGCTGCTTGTGTTGTGGCCGAAACGTCGTGAGAATTCTTATTTTATGTTTTATTTGTATTATTTCATTATTTCCCTTCTACGTGACTTTACCGAAAGAACCAAGAAGATGAATCCCTGCAGTCACGAAAGTTTTAAATCGAAATTTATTGCGGGGTGGTGTGGCCTCATTTGTGGTCATCATTCTCTGTCCACTGCTGGGTGGTTGCAGCTCGCTGCAGATGGTTTTGCAATACCGAAGTGAGGAGGGTACCTTGGCATCCAGCGTGCGTTTGAGCTCCAGCATGTACGAGTACTGCTCGGGGTAGATGAACTCGTACGGAAAGTACACGACCAGCCCCTCTATGTCCAGCCTTGGTGACAGATATCACACACACACACACGGACATGTGTACGCACACAAAGACAATGAACCCCCGTCTGGATTAAACAGACTGCTGGGACAAGTGCAGTTAGCGAGCACCTAATAAGGCCAGGACGGCACACGAGGGGGTGGGTGACCAACACCACACCCGACCGCCTTTGTCTCCCCAGTGCTGATGACAAGGAACTCATTTGAAGCTCGGTCGATTTAGGAGAGGCTCAGAGATCGATTAGAATATTCATCACCGATGTTGTTAGCCGTGAGCGTGGGGAATCAACAAAGTCACACGAATTCCTGGCCATATCATCAGTGGCGAGTGATAACTGAAGCAGTCCTGATCTTCCCAGAGATCAACTCAGCCTCTAATGTGCATTTATACCAAGATCCCCCGTGTAGCTGAAACATGGGATGGTAATCTCCCTTGGTTTGTTACTTGACGTTTGACAACATCACCACCACCATTTAGCACCACTATCAACATCACCACTGACATTGATATCGTCACCCTCAGACCATCACCATCGCTATCACAATACCGTAACGCCATCACCGTGGACATAATCAGCATCGATTGTCATCACCATCACTGTTAACCATCATCGTTTGTAATCAACGAAGCATCAACATTGATCATTTACGTAACCACTAATCAGCAACTGCTGGCTGAAGGCTTCCCTGGGGCCTTCGTTAAAACTCTCACGGTCTTTGTGATGTAGCAAGCAAGCAATCAACCACCACCACCACCATCATCATAACACTCCCAACCCACCCCACATCAACAAATTCATTCACAACATTTAGTAACAACATCGTCAACGACGTTACCATCAACAAACCCCATTGTGGCCATCAAACGCACACCACCACCGCCGCCGTCGCGTTGGGGCCTGCGTCGCAAATGTTTATTCATTTGTCTGCGAGCACGTCGACTTGGCAAACCCCGTGATAAGCACCGTAGCGAGGTTAGAATCTAAACACGCAAATACTTTAACGAAACAATCGGCACGAAACGCGGTCACCAATCAATGAACGTCCTCGCGTTCTCACTTCATCGTCGACTTCGCCCACGTTTCCACCGCTGTTCGTTCGCTTCCGAACCGACTCGTTAAGCTGTCCGCAACACGCCAACAATGAGGAGGTCCCGTCGAGGTTTTTTTTTAATTTAAAAATAATTCCGCCACTCGTTCAAATCCTCGCAGCGTCTCGCCACGGGCCGAGTATTTTTGTGACGCGGTTACGAAAACGCGAAACTTCGCCCCGCCTCGGACGCCGTAGTCGGCACGAGCCCAATGAAAATAGTGGACAGCCACCACCACCACCCAAACCACCACCACCAACCAAACTACCACCACCACCACACCAACACCCAAACCATCACCACCATCCCACACCACCACCCACGCCAACACACCACCACCACCCACACCACCACCACCAAAACTACCACCACCCAAACTACCACCACGACACAAACCACCACCACCAGCCACACCACCGCCACCACCAGAACCCACACCACCACCACCCACCCCACCACCCACACCACCACCACCCACACCACCACCACCCACACCACCACCCACATCACCACCACCCACACCACCACCCACACCACGACCACCCACACCACCACCACCCATACCATCCACACACCACCACCCACGCCACCACCCATACCATCCACACACCACCACCCACACCACCACCACCAGGTGCAGGAGGTCTCGGGACAGACCCAGCAAGTGCCATGGGTTGGCTGATTGAGATGACCGGTAGATGCACCACAAGCTGTACCCCCTACTGTGCCAGGCTAGGTGCAGGAGGTCTCGGGACAGACCCAGCAGGTGCCATGGGTTGGCTGATTGAGATGACCGGTAGATGCTACCAGCTGTGCCCCCCGCCGTGCCAATGTGATCACACCGGCACGCACTACACACCTATAAGCACGTGCCCGCTATGGGTTAACACATTCCTGCGGAGGGAGCTGGTAGGAACGTTGGGTTGCTCGGTCAATGGCCAGGGTCAACGGCGGCGTGGTGTATTCCGCAAATATGCTCGACTGTGAGGGCGGGCACAAGCCGGCGTGAGTAGGTTAAACGTTGAGTTTTATAAGGGCACCACGGGGTGACCAGCCCCTCCCCACCCAGCCCCACCCCTCCCAGCCCCCACCCACCCAGCCCCCACCCAGCCTCCCCTCCCCACCCAGCCCCTCCCTGCACGACGGACGGACACAATAATCCCCTGTGGGCTGGTGTAACCAGAGGTTCCTACCAGTATAAGGGATGTCTGCTAAAAGGCACGTCGCCCGAAATGTCGACCCTAATTGTGGCTTTTTTTTTGTTTGTAGGGGTTTTTTTTGTGCCACTGTCAAAAAAGCTACATTAAAGACATGTTTGTTACCGGATTGTAGTAAGAGGCAGGCCCCGGCGTTTAATTTAAAGTGGCAAGCTGTGAGATGGTGCGTCTTATAATCCGGACAAAGAGGGTAACGCGAGAGTGAGTAATCGATGGCCGAGCGAGCGGATTGACCGCGTGGCTGTGTGTGATACAGTCCACGTGTGAAATATCTTGATCGGAAGCTTTCGTGACTACCGAAATAACCAAAGAGTATTGATTCCTGCAAAGTCACGTAGGTAGAAATCAAACAAAATAAATCACATAAATACAGGGTGATCCCGATGTCTTGTGACCCCCCCCCCAATTAATTGACCCTGAACATTTTTTTTCCTTTGCATATTCATTTATTTTTTAAAGAAACCTTACTTCAAACATATTACGTTTAAGAGCGTTAAAGGGGGGGGGGGGGTCACAAGACATCTGGAGCAGCCTGTATTCTGTCCGGACAAGAGTACTGCAGTACAGTACTCTCTTAGGGTGCCGTGTCTTTTTTGTTGTTAAACCAAGAGCCATCAACTTGTCTCAAAAGAGCTTTATAAAATGTAAAGAAAAATATCCAACTGTTAAAGCTTTACAAAAACTACAAATTGATCAGTGATTCATATTGACCAAATAATAATACTGTATATACGAATCAAAACAAGCCTTAAGATGACATTTAAAAACAAAAAATATCTACTCGCCCATAATGGGCTCTTGAATCCACAAATGGCTTGGGCAACGAGTCCGACGGTTTAGATTAGGACCCTCCTGAAATCACAGGCTCGAGACTCAAAGAAAACGAGACTCGACTTGAATCTTCCGAGATGGAGTCTCAAATGTAAAAACAAAGCTGCCGATTATTGTTGAAGATGCAGAAGCTGGTTTCAAGTGGCCCCATGTTTTTTTGTTCACTATGCACGATGAAGAAGGGCCATTGCCCGAAACGTCACCGAGTATATACCGTATATATTGTTTATTCTTCTTTTAATGCAACTTACTGACGAAATGTGTTGAATTTGTCTTACGATGGTGTCGTCGCCAGGTGCTGTAGTGACTTCTCTCAACCAGCAGGGGGCGCTGTGGGTTCGTGCTCACGATTCTTTCTGATTTTTTTTGTCTCCACTATCGGGCAAAAACCAACCCATGCTAGGGGCCCATATACAACTCAAGAGTTGTATATGGGCCCCTAGCATGGGTTGGTTTTTGTCCAGGCACTGAGTTTTACTGGTAGGAACCTCCTGGTTACACCAGCCCACAGGGGATTATTGTGTCCGTCCGTCGTGCATCCAAAGATGGGAGGGGTGGGGCTGGGTGGAGAGGAGAGGATGGAGAGGGGCTGGGTGGGGAGGGTGAGGAGGGGCTGGGTGGGGAGGGGAGAGTGGGGAGGGGCTGGGTGGGGAGGGTGGGGCTGGGTGAGGAGGGGCTGGTCACCCCGTGGTGCCCTTATAAATCTCAACGTTTAACCTACTCACGCCGGCGTGTGCCCGCCCTCACAGTCGGGCATATTTTGCGGAATACACCACGCCGCCGTTGACCCTGGCCATTGACCGAGCAACCCAACGTTTCTACCAGCTCCCTCCGCAGGAATGTGTTTCTCCCACACACATGCCTGTAAGCCAGCACGTCGGAGGCGAGGGTTGATGGATCACACATGTTGTTAAACTCCCCTCCCGTGACCATTGCCACCTCATAGTCTGTACAATCTCGTATTCACAGGCAGGCCTTTATAGTAGTAACCAGGCTCAGCACTGCTTAGCTTCGGAGATCTGACAAGATCAGGCATATTCGGGTGATTTGGTCATCTGCCATAAATAACTTGGAGGTATCAGAGGAATTCCATCTCGTACTACCGATACAGTGGGTGGCTGATCAATGCCCAGGTGCGTTCAAGCGATGGCTCAATATTGGTCAACCATGTTATGGTGCGGATTACTTAGTAATTACTGTTTACTTTAATAAGAGTTCAATATTCAACTGCTGAACCCGGAGAATGCCACTAAGAGGTGGGGCCTCACCATCAACCCGACTAAAACAAAGTACTTTCCTTGTTTTTTTAAATATTATCATACATTCGAGCCCTTTAACTCTCCATTAACATTGGGCAGTTGTGGAGCGAGTGGAGGAATTCCCATACCTGGGCAGTGTGCATATGGCAGCTTCAGTTTTATATCAGAGGTCTCATTTTGAATCAGTTGAGCAACATTATTATGTGTGGAAGCTGTCTGGTCTGTCACTCCGCACCAAAGTTCAGGGACTTTTCGGCTACAATTATGCCCGTCATTCTCAGTGCTTGTGAAATGTGAACATCTCTAAAGAAACGTCTGCCTCGGATTTTAAACATTCTGCCAATTCATCTATCCTAGGATCGGCCTCTGGTGCCAGGGTTGAACATCAGCACTGCGTAAGATAAAGGTGACTGTCCATGATGCTTGCCCACACCACCCTTTTGTGCGTAGTACTGTCCTTAATAGGTGTTCATTATTGATTTGAAGCTTTCGTGACTGCAGGAATCCATACTCTTTGGTTCTTTCGGTAAAGTCAGGTAGGTATAAAATACAATTTATTTTTGAAAAAAAGAAGTTATTTTACAAAATATTTATTTATTTATTTTATACCTACGTGACTTTATTTTATTCCTACGTGACTTTACGGAAAGAACCAAAGAGTATATAGGTATTCATTAACAGCACTTGCCTCAACAATCTATGGCGGCTACAATGGGATGTTGGGGTTTGTCATCTTGTAGGGAGACACTGGATACTGCTGTCCGGGGTCAGCGTTACGCGGGGCTTCATTTCTCACTGAATATTTTCCAGGTCGCTATGAGAACAGAGTAGGTGCCAACTGTCTAGTAGCCACAGCCATAGCGAGACGAGCTATGATGGATGTGATGTGCCGGGTGTTGAAATAATATTCCGGCCGAAATTGATCCCTGGCTCTACCTGCATATGGAAAGCCAACGATCACTTCACCCACTCTCGCCTCCGCTGTGCCGAGTATTTTTAGCATACGCACCAGCTGTGTTTTCCACATCCCATTCGCCCCCCAGTGGCCTCCTGTCCCAACCAGTCGCGAAGATCTGCAGCGGCGTGCCGAGGAGTAGCACCTTCAGTGTGTTGCGACAGACGGTGTTTGTGCGTGCGTGCGTGTCCCCACACGCTAGTCTTTGTTGGTGCGTTCTTTTGTGTCGGAGGCAGTAGCGCACCGCTATACAAAACTGGTGACCTGCGTTTGATCCCCTCCTCCCCTCCCCCCCCCCCAGCCACGGCTAATGTCATTGGTGAGTCTTGTCTGAACCTGTCACGGACCTCCCCTAGGTCGGCTCGGCCACAAATGATCTGGGGAAAAAACATGAGCACGAGGTATTAATTTGTGACGGAGTTAATCTAGCGGAGGCCCGTGACAGGTTCAGATACCACGTGCCACTGATACCAGCCATGGCAGGGATCAAACCCAGGATGACAGGTTCACGGAGCAGTGTGCGAATCACTGTGCCACCGCTCTTTACTGCGTGTGTGTGCAATGGAGGGCGCAGTGGTTCACGAATTGAACTCCGAACTTTTGCGTCCTGGGTTCGATTCCAAGCCACGGTTAACATCCCCAGCTGGTGGAATCTGAACATATTTTTGGCCTTCATTAGGTCAATCAAAACGTCGTATGCTATGATTTTATTTATTTTTCTTTCTACGTGACTTTACCGAAATAACCAAAGAGTAGGTCAAATCAAACTTAAATGTGCACCTGGTGTGGTGGGTGACCAGCAGGACTGACTGGGTCGGCAAATAGCGACTGGGCGTGGTGCTGGCAACACCACCCACCGTACTCACCTGAATAGGGGCTCGCTAATAGCACTTGCCCCTCCAGTCTAAATGGCCAGCACCAGTGACTATTATCTGAACCTCTCCTAGGTTCAAATGTGTACCTGGTGCGATGTGTAAATATCGCTAGGAGGAGACAAAGGCGACCGGGCGTGGTGCTGGCCACCCACCCCCTCGTGTGCCGTGCCGTCCTTCATAGGTGCTACTCGCTAACAGCAATTGCCCCAACAGTCTGTTAAGGCTATACGGGGGATTTTGGTCTTTGTGTGTCCTGGTTCAATTTGTGGCTGTGATGAACATCATTACAAGCAAGTTACGTGAGCCTCAGTGAAAACCCCCATAGGTTGACGCAGCCTACCATTGGTGGTCCGGTTAACATCAAAGATTACACTGTGTAACAACAACAAAAATATATGTTTTTGTTCCTGGGTAGTAAGTGTTATTTTCCAATTGTTTATGTCCTAAAAGTACAGACATGGCTATTATTCCCCGCAAACGTTGCTTTAGTGACCAGGACAGTGATATTTTGAAATGTACCTATTTTCAATGAGAAAACGTGTGCATTTGTATCATTCCTTCACATAAAGTCCTGATCACAAAAGCAAAGTTTGTGGGGAATAACAACCATTTTCTATACTTTTGAGGCATAAGCAATTAGAAAATAACACTTACTTCCCAGGAACAAAAATCGTGTTACATTGTGTTATTTTATAAATGAATTGGTGCTTATGTGCGGAGCTTAAAAACTCACGATGTGAATTGCGGCGCATGTACAATAAATAATTGTGTGTCTGCGCTGCTGTGGATTGTTTTTATTGAGCTGTGTGTGGAGAATTGTCACCGCACTGTCATTCCCATTGCACAGAAACCATCACAGCCCTTGAGATATCGGTCTCCTATTACCTGCTACAGTCATGCATCCTTACATATTGACAAAGACACCCCCATGTAGCCTTAACAGCATGCCGGCCTTCACAGGTGCTCGCTAACAGCAAGTGCTGTTAGCGAGCACCTGTGAAGGCCGGCATGGCACACGAGGGGGTGGGTGGCCAGCACCACGCCCGGCCGCCTTTGTATCCCTAGTGGCTATGTTTACACGTCACAACAGGTACTCATTAGAGGCTGAATAGACCTAGGAAGGCCCAGAACTGGTAGAGATTAATTACTGATGTTGGCTTTGAGCAGGCATATAACTCAGGTCTCCGGGGTTCGAATTGCATTTACATACATTCAACACACACACACACAAATATGAAATGGTTAACACGATACAAAGTTGACAATTTTCTAGATGTCATAATTCCACGGATCGTCAACGCTGTTGACAAAACGCGTAATGCGCATTCGATTCGCGAAGGCGTCGCTCATTTCTCGCCCTTAATTTATTAATGTGGGCTGGGGGGTTCATTTAATCATTTATGGTAGAAAGAGATTAGCGCAGACACCGATGTCTCATCCGTCCTTGCGGCCAATTAAGCACAAATCCACACCTTGGTGGTTCACAATGGGCAGCTTCCGCGAATTACATCACAGGATCATTTGTAAAAAAAATTATAATAAAAATGTCATCGTCTTAACTCTGTGCTCGGTGTGCAACGATACATCGATTCGTCGATCAATATCGATTATTACACTCATGACACATTCGTTGTATCAAGTGCTTAAACAAACTATTTGTTTATTCGTGTATATCTTGCATGTATTGGCTTAATGTGACCTCTGGCGCCACGAGATGTTACTATAGTCACCCCATGTTAGAAATAAAATGGATATTTTTCTTAATTGCAAAAATACATCGAATAACAATCCATCGCATAGCGTTAAAACCCTTGGCAAAATAATAAAGTATTCGTAAAATTGTTATAGCGCAAAGCTGTCATCAAGGTCCTATGTTTCACAGACGAGCATAGTCTGCAGTCTTTCACAGTACGGGGCGATGCTGCTACGTGGTTTTACACAGTTAGGCAACTTGCAAATAAAAACATTAATTCAGCAAATTTGGACTGTCCTAGTCTTTTTCAAATGACGCACGTGATCTCCAACATCCATTGTGAAGTAGACAGCGCGTACTTATGGCGAGTATACCCACAGTATTAACCAGGGTGACCGCTGGACTCGAGCCGCAAAACTTCAACAAGCGGCAAACGCGCTCCTTGTCCTCGACGCCTGCACGGGTGATGGGAGTTACAGGAATATAGTTCACCACAGCCGTCAATGCTGGTTTCGTGAAGGCAGAGGATGTAGCTATAAGAGCATAGAAGTACAGTCGATAATCAATTATCTGGCGGCTTTGGGGCGGGGGGGGGGGGCGCCGGATTTTCAAAACGCCGGATAATCACCAAGTCATTATTTAAAATTGCTTATTTTTGCACATTCTTGTACGACATTGTTTTTAGATGTTATATATTTTTTAGTGTTTTAAATATAACGCTTAAGTTTTTGCATCTATAATAGAGGTTTTTGGGTTAGTTAATATTAACGCGATCTCACCCAAAATCTCTTGTGTTTAAAATTTGTTTCCTATATTAAATTGGCGTGAATAAACATTCAAATATAAACAGGGGCGGTTTCTTCATTAGGGCGATTGGGCGACGCACCACCAATGTCATTCAACCACAGAGTCACGCTAGCCGTCACTGTCAGCCTCTGGATATAGTCCAATCAGCGTCATGCTACGTTCTGTGGAGTACCGCCTCTTTTTGGGCGATTTCCCTCCAGCTGAGAATCGCCCCGAGTGGTCCCATAGACTTACATTCAAAGATGTTTTTTTTCGAACGGGGGCGCTGCAATGCATTCTCTATGGCTTCCGGGAGGGCTCGCCCTAACGTGCTTACGTCATCATACGTGCTTACGTCATCATACGTAAGCACGTTTCATCCAACAATATAATTTATCGCCACCTAGTGGAATCTTTAATAAAAGAAACTTGAGTGGTTTGTTTTAATAGTGAGTATATAAACAAACAAGATGTATTGTAAGAGTCACTTTATTTTTCATTAATATTAAAGAAGTGAAGTTGCCTTTACATGCTTAAGCTGTTAATTTATTCATTGCATGGGTGGACCTTATCCTTATCAATCATCCAGACATTTGCCCCCCCTGAGAGATTTTGCAGGAGCCGCCACTGAATATAAATATCCCACTTTAAAAAGTGACTTTATTTACTGTACCGTAGTTACCACTCCAATCTTGAAGACTACATCATGGGGTGATGTACATACGTGCAGTATTCTAAATGTTTTCGTTGTAAATAGTGTATAATGTACTGTATATAATATTTTACACTGATATCAAGCATAGGTACTTTTTTTTTGTCACGCACACGGTGCCGATCGCCGAACTGGGTTACAGCCTTTGGAGCGGTTTTTGTCGATTTTGCCGGATCAGCCCCGGGACCACCGGGTCATGTTGGAAGCCGGATAATCGCGTTCCCGGATAATCGATGATCATCTGTTTACGGTAGTGTGCAACAAATGGATTTTACTGCACCACCCTTTGCTGCCCACCTACCTAGCCTGGCAGCAGCCTGTGTTATGTTTGGCGGTCACCCATCCAAGCACTTTCCAGGCTCCATCCCGCTTAGCTTCTGAGGTCTGATGAGATCGGATGATTTGGTCATGAGCAGTCTCCCCGTTTTTGGGATTTTTGGAGTTCACGGGCCAGGGCAGAAGTCGGTAGCACCTAAGCTAGCAAAACATTTGTATTGCCGATGTATTGACGTGGCCAACGAGAGCGAATTACTTGATAACCTCACTCGTTTCAAATGGTTATTACAAAATTCACTGTTTTTGGCAACAGAACAAAATATTGGAACCGCTAAAGTTATGCCACCTCATGGTGGTAACGACAAATACATTATCTGGTCTGGGCTCACATACTACTGTAACCACATGTATGCACGTATTGTGAGCGTCCGATGTTCTTTAACATATTGATGAAAATATCTAAGAGTTTTTATTTACCCTTTCTGGCAATAAAACAGCTGTTAAGATGTTCAAACACCAGATACCTTTTGCAAGGCAACAAGACTGCATTAACCGCACATACTCGTGGCAAAACATGTACTTGTGGCAACATCATTATTTTGTATACAGGGGGAAAGGTCCCATAGATATAGCTGCTCGACCCGAGCTATACGTGTTCTGATACTTGCATTATCTTTTTACTGTTCGCCTTATGGCGTTCTCTTGTCGAACACTGCTCAGACAAGGCCATAAAGAACCCTGTCTCTGGTGTAGGCAAATCAGTTTAAAACACAATGCATATATTATGTTTGCATGTTTTGCCACAAGTACGTGTGGTTAATGCAGACGTGATGCCTTGCAAACGGTGTCTATTTAGTGCTTGAACATCTTAACACCTCCAGTTTTATTGGCAGAAAGGGCAAAAACCTCTTCTTATTTTTCATCATTTTGTATATTTAGAAAAAAGAGGCTTCATAGACCTTTAACATATTGTTTGGTTTGCTCGCGTCTTACGAATCCCATCTTGTTCGAGCGCCGTGCGTGCTCGCGTTAGGGACCCATGCTGAAATAAGCCAATTATTGTCGGTGAAAAAAAATCCCTCGGTCCCCTTTGGGGCTTCGGAAAGCGACGTGCCCCTGCTATTATTGGAAACCCTTGGCTCAGCTCACCAATTTTCTCTGCTGGATGTGGTGGGAGCTGTAAGGGGTGAGTGGGTGGATGGGTGGGTGGGGAGAGTTGGAGAGGAGGCAACTGGTTGTTCCCGTGGCTACGGTTGCCTTAGAGATGGCAGCATCGCTAACAGCAACCGCGGCAGTCACTTGTCCGGCGTCATGGTTGCCGGGGCGTGGATGGGGGAGCAGCAGCAGCAGCAAGGAGAGATGTTGTGCCGGTGACGGGGGGTCGCGGTGAGAAGCGAAGTGAGCAGCAGTTCGCTCGCTACGGCAGTCTGGCACAAATCCTGTGGAGGACACAACTATATTTGTCTGTGCACACACAATGAAGACGCAGCCCAAAAGTCAAACAGCTCTGAACGCATCTCCGTGTCCCACACAACTGTGATGCTTCGTCAGTGATGAGTTAGGGGGAAAATCATGCACACGCACGGAATGACGTTACTCTTTCCTAATGTGTTTGTCCTTGGAAGTTTTTAATTAGCTCCAGATGATCAAAGGACAACCCTTTAATCAATGGGCAACCCTTTGATCAAGCAGATCAATTTGCCTGCTTTTCAACAGCAAAGGTTCCTAATAGCACCACACTTCTATCTTACAGTTTTGTTCAAACTTGAATTGTCTTGACGAGAGTCGTAGTGCCGCGCAGCAAGGCAACACACACTTCAGAATGCAAACATCGGCGGCATTTGGAGCCTGTTGTTCTGTGACATTTACACGACCGGCAGGAACCTCCCCTCCCCAACCTGCAATCAACAAGCCCTGTAAACAATAACAATATTCCAGAGCACCGAATCTCAATTTGCATAATTGACGTTATTGGCATGCAGCGCCTTCCCTAATGAGCACGATTTGTTATTGGCATACAATGTGGGGTGCACGATTTACATAATTGTCTTTTGCTGGAATTTAGGTTTGCTGGCGGATGACGGCGTTTGTGTCCGTGGCAGGGGCTTGTCAACTGCGACGTGGCCGTTTGCTGGCTTTATGTTCAGCTTCCTACACCGCCCATCAGCCCATGATACGTTAAGGGCATTGGATTCAACACATTCCTGCGGAGGGAGCTGGTAGGAACGTTGGGTTGCTCGGTCAATGGCCAGGGTCAACGGCGGCGTGGTGTATTCCGCAAATATGCCCGACTGTGAGGGCGGGCACAAGCCGGCGTGAGTAGGTTAAACGTTGAGTGACCAGCCCCTCCCCACCGAGCCCCTCCCCACCCAGCCCCTCCCTCCCACCCAGCCCCTCCCCTCTCCACCCAGCCCCTCTCCACCCAGCCCCACCCCTCCCATTTTTCGATGCACGACGGACGGACACAATAATCCCCTGTGGGCTGGTGGAACCAGGTGGTTCCTACCAGTATAAAGCAGCAGTAGCGCCTCCGAGTAATCACCAGCCACTGGGAGCATGAGTAATGAAAAGTAACCAGAAACTGAAAAGGCCATATGTTCCGATGGATGTCAGAGGGAAGGCAAAAATGGTAGCCCGACCTTAACTCTTAAGTAGCCAATACAATTTTTTTTTACTCGCCCTCTTACTGGCCCGAACCTTAACAAAATGCCAAACAAACCACGAGTACTAGATCGAACTCAAACAGCCAACCAGCTCCATGACTAGCCCTGTCACGGACGCGAAACTTAACTATCTAGCCAGTCAGCCATTAGTACTCACCCTGATTGACCCTAGCAGTTAGCCAAGCAGCCACGAGTACAACATCTAACCCGAACTAGCCAGCCAGTCTCTAGTACGAGCCCTCTCGCTGACCCTAAACATAAACAAATGGCCATCTCCCTGACCCTAACTCTAACCAACTGACCTACTCCAAAACCCCTTCCCAAAGCTTTGACAGCGGGGCCCCTTTCACCTTCCATTGTTGGTGCTTATTGAGTTTAACACGTCGGCTTTCGCGACCAATATCATCCATAACGGGCTTTTTGGGGTTAAATCGCGTAAACAGCCAAGTAGTAAGGGTTGTCATGTAAACAGAACATGCCAATGACGGTTGCTTGTGTTGCAATCGAAACGTCGTATTCTATTTTTTTTTATTTTATTTCTACGTGACTTCACCGAAAGAACCAAAGAGTAATTCCTGCAGTCACGAAAGCTTCAATTCATGTTTATAAGCCACCTTTGAATAAGTTCCTTGGACATGCAATGGGAAGGAAAATATATAAACCGGAACCCGTCGCTCTTCCTACAGCCCCCTAATGACGTTGTGTGCTGCGATTTAAAGGCCGTTTTTAGAGTGGAGTATTGATCATTATAACGGTGATTAGATGGAATCCGTCATTATTTGGACAAATGAAAATAGGATATTTCCTTCTTGTATATCTTTCCTATTTTAGGATATATAGCCTTCCGATTTTAACTTGTCAAAATAATCTACATGACATATTCCATCCAATCACAGAAAGTTATAATAAATTATAATCAGTGCTCCACTGCAAAAACTGCATTTAAATCACAGCACATTATGCCATTTGGGTCTGTTTGAAGAGAAACAATTTCCGGATTGGAAAACAAAGTGACTGAACTTATTCGAACGAGTTGCAGGCCGTTTTTGATTTGAACAAGTTCTGTATTCTGCTTTCATTGGGCAAGCAAGTTTGACAAGACAGCGCCGTGTGTTTATATTTATATTTGTCAAGGCAGAAGACAAAACATCACATTAGCATAACAAGTCGCAATTTAAAAACAAAACAAGCTGTACGCGCCGCTCGTGTACAATCGCCGTGCACACCGCACGCGCCGTTGTCACGAACTGCCAATCCGCAGCTCGTGCCAAATGGAATCTTCTGATTCGGTGAAAACGTGTTCCTACACCACGTTACAATTAGACCGGAAAAAGTCTATAAATTAAATGTGAGACCAAGACACAGAACAGCAGTGAAATAAATGCAACTACTAAGATGATTTATGTCATATAAGAAAATATTTTTTGCAGGGCCCTATGGCCCAATAAAATACAATGACACACTGTTGCAGTAAACAATGACCATTTGCCCTCGTTTTATTTCACAGCCTTTTGTTGCCTCTGCTACCAACTTGGTAACAGTTCTTTTTTTTATCCCTCGCACCTAAACAATCAGATTAGGGGGCATCTACTGTAACAAACATTTAGCTTTTACAACACGATCAACTCAAGTGTTGAGCACTAATTAAGTTTAAATAAAACATTGCAATAGGTGTTTTCCTTGCACTAAATTCTGAGACAACTGAAACGAGTGAAACTCACCACACACGCAAGGGCTTTCCTCTCCTCCTTATACATTCATCAAAGAGCCCTTTACCGTTCATGAACAGTTTTTCGTTTTTGCTTCAACAGATTTGGGGCTAAATCCTAGACGTTGTCAGACCATTTGCTCCAGTGTGTTGCGCGTTTGTCCTAGCACCACCCAGCCACCTCGAGTATCTAACGTTTAGAATCGTTTAAATAAGTGCGATGGTGGTGACAACAAAAAATACATGTCCGAACGATGACAAAAAGGTGAATGTACGTAGTTCTGGCGGTAAAACATTGCATAAAATAGCATCACTAACACGATTACCTTAAGAATCCATGGTGACGTCATGGTAACAATAAATGAAACTTTTTTTAAAACACGTATGAAAAAAACAAATGCCGCGATGTTTTTAAAAAGAGCAAAAATTGCATGGCTACTGAGTTTTTTATATCGAAAAATATTAACGAGTTTTAATGAAGCTTTGCATTTTGGTGGTGTTGCCGTTGATGTGAGCATTAATTTGAAGGTGGACGATTTATTTGTTTTTTTTTTAAGAAATTGTTAACCGCTCCACCACCCGCCCCAAGCTGATGAACATCCTCATGTACTGGGAAAAAAACAATGCACGGCCTAAAAATGAAATGCTTATGCAGGCAGAGGATGAAAGAATACCATTTTCCACCTTGAAATGTATCATTCTGACAGCAGTTGCGTAACATAGGACGATGTGGCTCAGCTGGCTGAAGACCAGAAGGTGTGAGAAAAGTTTCGTCGCCCCCTGTGCTGTTCAGCGCAGCAAGGTCGAAGGTTCCAAGGAAATTTAAAGTTACATAATTGTTTTGGTGGAGCGGTGGTACCACTTTGTGGAAAAGTATGAGTAATTGATCTATGGATTGGATCAGTCCTGGCCTAAGTAATGTGGAATTTGTGCGACTGGCTCAGGGCTGTATATTGGCGACGATTGCCGCTGTGCGCTCATTTAAATGGGAAATCACTTTGATTGAGCTCAGAGACCATCAGGACCTGAATCATGAGTGGGAATAATTTTTTTAACTGGCACAAAACAGTGGACATTGCCAGTTTTCTGACAAATATTACACTGTAAATCTCTTTCAAGCGTGGACTGAGCGATCAGAGGGATGAGAGTTGGGGCACGAGAAGGAGGGGCTCAGGCCTAAGAATCGTGAACAGCGGCGTGCAAATTTACGCAAGTCCACAATTCTCAGGAGCCCCGACTGGCGACGGCCCCGTACCCACTGAGCCGCTGCCAGTGCGGGAACCACGCCACCTCCAGCTTTTCAAGGCCGCCAGCGACGCGCGCCTGCAGCGCGAAGAACGTGCACGCCACCACAAAGTATGCACGCGCCACCGCCGAGCTGTACAGGAGCGCCGGTGCGGCAACGCATGTAAACACCGTCCACCAGACGAGCGACAGCCACTGCACGCAACGAACGCGCAGCTCCGATTTGCACTGCGGCACCGGTGGCTCCATGGGTGCGGCCGCAACGACGGCGCCATTTGAGCTGGCGGTCGTTGGCGACGGTTCAGTCGCCGGCGCCACGAAAGAGCCTCGTTCATAGAAGGAGCGCAGCATGGCCTCCTTGTCGAGCCAGCGGTCGCAGCACCACGCGGCCAGGCCAGCGGCGTCGGGGGGCAGCGTGGAAATCGGGTGGCGCCGCACGTGGAAGTGGATCTCGCGCGGGAAGCGGCCGGCGAGGAGCTGCAGCTCGTTCTGCGGGAAGCTGCAAGGGTAGGCGACCGTAACGTCGTGTACACAGTCCAGCTTCCCACCTGGGAGAGGGGGGGGGGAGACGGTATCCGCAAGTCGTTAGACAACAATGTGAGTAGCGGTATTGTCTTACGGGGCCGCTCCTTGATGCTTGTAAATATTTCACTAGCATGATGCGATGATGAAAGCGCAAATAGAATAGAATATAGCTTGGCGGGGGACGTAACAAAATAAAACAATCATAATTTATTTTGTCCCCAAAAGCCTCGGCTGTCTCTGAGGATACTTAATCAATAGTGTCCTGCTTGGGATGTTTGGCTGGGTCCTTATAAAGTATTTTGAGTGTGGTGGGAAACTGGAATACCCGAATAAAAAAAAAACAGATATAAGGGGAGAGTCCTGAAAAATCCATAAAGGCTGGTCACAGCAGCACTGCCTTCTGAAAATACAGTTTACAGCAGGTGGGTTTCCAGTGTACAAAATCTAATTGTGATCCGTCAACTCCACCGAGTGCCGAATTACAGAAACACATCAAAGCCACCACCACCACCCTACGATTAGACTCAGCTTAAACAATTACACCCTGTTTAAATGAAAGAAAAAAAAGCACATACATCCGCTCGTCAATAGTATATGGATTTTTTCCCCACTTTAATGCGTCCGGTTTCAATGCTCTAACATGTTCCTCATTAATGGTGTGCGTGTTGCCGGCCGGTGGTGTAGAGCATTACATTTCAGCAGGCAGAGAAACAACCGTTAAGTTAAATTGTACCAAATATATTTTTACTCTTCTATCATTTATTCTCAAGCAGGGCGACCGCACTTCAAGCAGACCGCTTGTATGCAACGCATTTATGTTTATAATTTGGAAATATGAAATGTTCATTATAATTATCATCAGCTACTAACAATATACTGAAATCTTTGCCCCATCTCCTCGGTGGACGAACTCTTGGTTGCTTTTCCCTTCTTTGGCTGCCACTCGGTAGTTATTTCCACCCAATGGCCATATTCCCCTCTCGCATCGTATGTCCTGTCCACATCCACCAACAGTTAATATAACGTCTCTGAAGTTCTGCTTGTTCTCTGATTCACATGTATTTACCAACGTGCATCATCCCCATGACATGTGCCCTTTTTTGTTGCATTTTCTTTGCCAATGTTTCCGATGCGTGTCATAAACAGGTAATATGCACCAATTAAAAGCTTTGTTTAGGCACATTGCTTGGTTGCTTCTCATTATCCAGTTCAGCTGTCCAAAAGCGCTCCAACCCACTCTCATCTGCCCTGTTGCTTTTGTTGATCTCAGATCACCTTCAACAACTGGTGACATCCGTTTCCGAATTTTGTTTCTCTCGGCATTTCAATCTGTTGGCTATAGTTTGTAAAACGTTATCTCCCTATTGGCCAAGATATTTGATGTAATATTACCTTAGCTTTGCCTGTAATTACCTTTACATTGTCTCTGAAATGTTCCAATTTAATATTTTCTATTTATGCAGCACATAAACACGAATGCATGGTAGGCTGTATCAACATCTCACACCTGTGAGTGGCACTGCCCGCCCCCTAATCCCCACACGAGCAAGATCTGACCATGTCGGTCCAGTGCTCATGGAGCTACATTGGCTTCCGGTTGCCGGATGAATACATTATGAGGTCACACTCATTACACACAAAGTGCTTGCCACAATACCTTGCTGATCTCATCAGCAAGGTATTGTGGTTCAAGGAGCATAAACCATCGCGCGAACGCCGGTCATCCTCGCAGCAGCGTTTGGCTAATCATCTAACAAAGACGGTCACTGCATCGCGCGCTTTCAGGTGCTCTTCTGCGGCTGTCTGGAACGCTCTTCCTTCCAATCTTAGGAAGCCACTGACGCTATGGACTTTTAAATCTAAATTGAAAACTCATTTCTTTATAACTGCTTTTTGTGTTTAGTTTGTTGTCCTTCCCCCGCACCGCCGATTAGCTACGTACGGAAGAAGTTCAACATACATACATACCTGAGTGTAGGCGCTGTACGATGTGGGTAAAGCCGGTGGTGCGTGGGTGGAGCACGTGCTCATACTTGGGCAGGCCGTTCTTCTCGGCAAATTCGTCGCTCCGTGCTTTAGTGTTCGCTGTGTGCACACAACGAACAAAAACACACAAAACGTTGGACGACCATTATAAAAGTGAAATACAGACGAGTCTTGTTGTCCACGAGGCGCGAACAGTAAACGGACACAGCGGGAGAGGGAGGCGGTGGGGGTGGTGGAAGCAGGAATGAGTCTCATGCACCACTCGGAGGCACTTTAGCATCACAATGACGAAAATGACAATGGTGGCAAAGCTGCATTGTGAAGCTTGCGAGATGCCCCGACCCGCGTATTGATGGCCACAATAAACGCTCTGACAGCTCAACACCGCATCGCGGACCACACAAAGAGCGGCGCGCAATTTAACGCACTCATCTTATCGATTAAATTTTTTTTCCTCACAGATCGGGTTATTGTTGCCTTATCCCTCTTCTAAAGATGAGCATTACAAACTGAAACAGGGTCACCCAGGTTGTAGCCTGATGGACAGCCTAATATATACGAGTGTGGGCCTTTGATATGTGAACATGGGTTAAATTCCAACTGGGGGTGGAATTTATTTAGTTATTTCCGCTTCCCACCACCGAAAATGAACCTTGATTTATTTTAATATTCGTGGCACGCTCAGCCAGTAACTGTGACTACAACTACATCTACGAAGCTGTGTTGGATATGAGGGTGTGGAGTAAGGTGCAGCCACCGTGACAGATTGCCACACCCACCGCAAACAAGTCACCGCAACCACCAGCAACTTCGCACAATCTCAACGACGTCGGCAGGCAGTAGAGTGTTTTTGCGTTTGAGGGCATGGTCCTAATTGGCTCGGCCAGGGCTCCAAAAGCTACACTGATTAATTAATTATCTCGAGAGCCAGAGTATTACGTTTATTTTTTTAAGGCGACATTTGGGGACGTTGGGACAGCTTGCGTCACACAGCTTAGGCACGCTTGACTCCGTGCCCCTTGCCAAATCGCCCATCGAGAGAGTCGCTCCGCGGCGAATTGATTTTTTTTTAATTCTCAGACCTCCAATTTTTGGCTGTTGAGAAAATAATTTCAATCAGACCTGTCGTGGGCAGGAGTGTCTGCTCGTGACGTGTGTGTGTGTGACGCACACACACAGTGTTCAAGGTCACACAAATAACACGGGATATCAAATGATACTTCCATCATCACTCCGACCTGAATGACCCCAACCCGAAGTCAAGTCAAATGTCATTCAGAGTCTGTCTACACAAACCAGACGTATGCTAGGGCAATCATCTCTGCTGGAGGTTCTGAATCACGTGCGTATGGTTCAGTGTTTTTCGATTTGTATATTTTGTATGTGAGGTGAAGTAGCACATTGGTTCGCTCACTGTGCTCTGACACCAGCGAACAGAGTTCCATTCCCGGTCACGGCGAATGATGTCTCAACTGGCATGCCACCCCACCCTTCAACCCGCCCTGACCAGCATGGTGAAGTATGGTCAAACAACCCTCATTACTGGCATGGTGTTTTTCACATGATCCCTGCAGCCAACAGCTACAACCCGACAATGTTAAACACTAAATGATGGTGGATTCAAAGTGACCGTTTATTATGATAATAAACAAATTACTCAATTGGGATTACGCAGAGCAATAATCGCTCCTACTGGCAGACCAATGCCCAAATGCAGGCTGCTGCCGAGTCACCTTGTGCTCAAAGGGAACATCTGCGACTGGGGGTGCCCGCCCTTGGAATGTTTGAGATGAGATGTGATGCAATGCACTTCGAGCTGCCGAGGCCCCGAAAGCAAGCACCATGCGGGTGCAAAACATTATTTTAATCCAGAGAGTTGCCGAGTGAGGGCGGTGTGAGGATCAAGATATCATGATGCCCTCCCTCCCCATCCCCCCTCTGTCACGCGATTGTCCATGCACGGACTTCTCACCGGTCAGGTCGGTGCCCTCGGGGAAGAAGAGCAGCTGGAGGCGCTGGTCGATGGCCGTGAAGTAGTCGAGGTGGCGCGTAATGTGCTGCTCATCCTGCTCCCAGCGTCGTGCAATAAACACAAACGCCGCCACCTGCATGGCCCAGCCTAAGCATACCCACATTGCACAGCGGCACCACGGGGGCGCGGAAGGTGTGGGGGAGGAAACGGATTTGTTACCGGAAGTCATACCGGTGACTGCCTGTTAATCAAATCACCCGGGACCGTGTCTGATCCTATTAGAGCTTGTTACATCAACACAAATGGTGTTTTAATATGCTTGGCAGTGATATCACCATCGAGAGTGTAAGGATAACGTTTAATCAACTGACTAAATAACTGTTAATTGCCTCCTTGTAATCTATTGTATGAACCCAGTGAAGCGTCACAGTCTTAATCATACTTTTCAGGAGGGCCCTGCATTGAGGTGTTTGGGTAGTTGATTTTCAATGCTTTCCAACCAAAGTTGAAATTGTTTATGCATTATCTCAGTTCATCTGTCTGTCCGTCCCTCATGGGGCAGTGGGGAATAAAAACTCTCAAACAAATTAACCAATCTGTAGGATGTGTTTCTATTCGGGACTTGCCCGATTGAATAGTGGCCAAACTGATCAAAGGGATTGCCCAAAACTTGCGAGACACAAAGCCAAAAGTACTATTTGCAACTATGCAAATGTATTTTTCCTAAAGCTCCACGTCAGCTTCCATAGTGTAAATTAAATGTAGGGACAAAGCATTAACCCATGCATACATAGGATATTTTTTTTACTTGTCATTATTTTGTGTGGGCTTAACTTTGATTGACCAGAAATAACACACACATAGGAGTGCGATAATGGTAAGAACGAAGAAACTTGGCAGAGATGCTTGTAGCCAGAGAAAAAGCGGAAGGTCTTGAACCTGGGCTCAAATATGAGTAACGAATCCGCAATATGGTCAGCCAAGTGGAGGAAGTTCTACACCGAGGAGGCAGCAGCAGGGAAGGAACGATTGAGCAGGGCGAGTGAGATAGTGAATTCCAGGACAAGAGGGGGGATGGACGAAGGGGGCAGGGTCGTGCCAAAACCAGGTTCCATTCACCATGCGATCTACTGGACTGTGAAAAAGAGCTTCATAGCTCATCGGATTTCTCCAAGATAGATAAAGATTCTGACTTCTGAAAAAAATTCTGATCCTCCCCCCCGGTCTCCCCGCGCACTCGCAGACACAATGAGCACTAGGAGAATCAGCACAAAAACATCATTGAAATAAATGTTGTCATTGTGTGTCGCCATATTGTTGCATTAATTTAGTTTGGTACTCGAGTGAAGGTCTGTTACGTAACACAAACAATGGAGACACGTGGTTCCAAATATTCTATTAAAATTATATTCTGAACAAGCAACTGCCAAAATAAAACAAGAAAAAAAAAACCACATAATATAAATTCCTTCATAAAATAAAGCCGATTAAAAAAAATATTTTCCTCCGCGATGACATTTGGATTGGTTTTTGCAAGGGTAAGTAAGTCATTGTTGTTTGTGGCTCTAAAACGAGGCGTTAAATCTACAGAAATAAACGGGGTTTCGTCGCAACCAAAAACGAGTGGGGAGATGGAGGAGAGGTCGGCGGCAGTGGGGGGAGGGGGGGGAGGGTAGCAGGGTAAGAATAGGAGACGAAGAATAAAAATAACCGCCGTGATTTATCTTCACGTGTCATTGCGGGCAGCGCGGAGGGCAGTGAGAAGGAGCCCCAATGAACGCCACCGAGCTCGGCACACGGGGGCAGCTCAACCACCCCCCCCCCTCCCACCCCGTTGGGCCCCACTTCGTGTGCACGCTAATTGTCTCTTCTCGTTGGCAAGCACATTTAAAGGAATACAAAAGAAAAAGGAATAACCTTGGAGTTACCGATTGGCTCAGGGGGTTGTAGATCCCAGCTCGGCCCAGAGTGCTCAGCCAGCACGACTGAGATTCTGCGTTTGAATCTGGGATGGTCAGATGAGCAATCAGTCGTTCATTTGGTATCTTTTGTGATCAATGTTAGATTCGCAAAAGCAGGTGTGACCGTGTGTAGTTTACGAGGTATGGAACGAGTGAAACCACCACGATTCGATCAAGTGCCATGATTCAGGATCCTGATTACATAGAGGAATACTTTTGTTTTTGCCTGGTGTGTATTTTATTGTTTGTATTGTCTTATTTTGATGTTCAGTTTCATGAATTGCTTTAGCCTAAAAGGTAATATTTACATATGAAAAACGTATTCATCAATAACAATGACTTAAAAAATAAGCGTACAATAGGTGACATTTCAAGTTAAGGCTCTTCTTCAGAACCAGAGAGAGTTAATAAGGGTTGGAAACTGCACTTTATACAAAAAATATTTTCTGATCACCATTTTTCAAACAGGCATGTGAATAGTTACCTAATAGTAGCCATTGAGTAACAGACAAAGCCGTAGTAATAATACATTATACAGCACATGCTATGAAAAAGGGCCATTGATGGAACACTAATGTATTTAACTTTTTACAATACATGTATGTTTAACTTCTTTCACACTATATGTAACCAACCGTGCTAATCGGAGATGTAATACAGGACATTGTGAGACAGAAAGAGTAATGCCTAGACTACAGAACATATCAGGCATATCACACTGTTAATAAACATAAGTGGGCTTTGGGTAGGACACGTCTCTGCAAGGAAAGATAGCTGGTCATCAAGAATAATAGCAGTGGCAGCTGAAGGAAGGGAATGTGCCAAAGATGACATAGATTGAGGAAATGGAGTGATGAAATCACCTCGTGTGTGCAGGTGCTTGGTATATTGTTGCATTGTGGGATCATGAGTGATGGTGATAGATTGGGGAGGCCTTTATTCAGCAGCGGATTGATTATGGCTGATGATGATCAAATCGACGAATCATTCCACTTTTATACTCTTTGGTTCTTTCGGGAAAGTCACGTAGGTATAAATAAAATAAATCACGACGTTGGTGGGAAAGCACTTCTGTAATTAATTGATTTCCCAGCAATGGTGGTGGTGGCACTCGCCCTCTCCAGGACTCACCGAAGCCCGGCACGTGCTTGAGCGTCGACTTGAGGCAGATCTTCTCGAGGCGCAGGTAGCTGGAGCGGAGGAGGCAGTTCCACAGGAACATCCAGTCGAGGCGCGTGCGGTGGTTCATGATGATGACGCTGCGCTCGCCTGGGCGGAAACCGTCGCCCGTCACCACCACCTTGACGCCGAACACCAACTCCAGCAGCGCCTGCGTCGGGCACATGGTCGGCACAGCCAGGGCAACCATAATTGTTTCAATGTAATCATGTTTATTCAGATACTTCCATGGTGTAATGGTTAGCATACTGGACTTGCAATCCAGAGGCTCCCCGATGTGATCTCCCGGTACGGCACCCGGCAGGATATAATGGGCATCGCCACAGAAGGTTGACCAGCAGGTCACACGTGTGGTGGATTAAAGTGTGGGCACTTCCGCCTCTTTGGGAAAAAGTAGGACAAACATCCTGAGAGGGCCTTCATAGAGCTCCCTCTATTGGAGGGCCTTCCACCAACAGTGGCAAAACTGAAGCAACTTATGGAATATTCTAAAAGGTAGGAGAAACGTCCCAGGCCATCCTGAGTGGATCCATTTGTTGGGGCCGCTGGTCCCCGAAGTCCCTCCCTGCTCCGTGCCTATGGCAGGGGCTCTGCTGTTCGTCGACCCCTCGCTACTCTGCGAGCATCTGCTGCCGTCGCTGGGCTCATCGCCCGACGGCTCCCCTCCCTTGTCCGTCCCTCCGCGAGCTCGTGTGAGAGGCATAGCTCGCCGCACGCTCTCGTTCACCTGTAAACGCTGCGTTGTCTCTCCATGAATCACGCGCTATTAAACGGGGGTCAGGGGTCGGAGGGCGAATGACGCTGCCCTCACACTGCGCGAGTCCCTGCGGCGATAGACAGAGCGGGGACCTGCGGACGCACCGACCCCTTCCCCCACACTACGAGCGCACACACCTGCACACACGCGACACCCACTCGTGCGCCGCTCTACGCAACGCTCCCTCGTGGCGAGCCGCCGTGTACACCGCACCACACGGCACTCGCCTCCACGTCGAATAACCACGTGACCAATGCGCACCCGTATCCGACACGTAGCGAACGTACGCGCACTCACGTACACAGCTCCCCGCGGCACTCACTCACCACTGAGCACTCACGTTGGGATCGCGCACCTGTATCATACACGTAGTGAACACACGCGCACCCACCCGCGCAGCTCCGCGCAGCGCTCACTCACGTGGCGAGCCACTGTGTACACACGCGCACCCACACGTTCACACTGCTCGACAAGATCACGCGAGGCCACGCTTCGCTATTAATGATTTATTATCTGCTACCTGGTAAATAATGTTAAATCAGTAAGTCGACGAGGCTGGCCTATTCCACTAAACCTTTACCTATTCCCTATTTATCGGTTATGACCCTACTTCACCTCCTTACTCACTGTTGGGTGCCCACGGCGGTTTGCTGCTCCCTGTGCTAACAGCGTACCTCGATGCGTCGCACGGACGTCCGGGTCGCTGGCTGGAGCTGCGTCTGGTCCTCTGGCGCTGCAGTAAGAGACCCCGATCTCTCCTTTGCCCCCCTTTTATCCTCCCTACATCAAAGGGATGCGGCTCCGCGCCGGACGGCGGCCCTCAGCTTTTCCTTAACAATGGGCTCGCGTCCTCTAGCACGCACACCGCGGTTCCGGGCGCCTGTGATATGCTAATCAATGTGCGGCGTTGCGCGGCGTAAATTCTAATTAATCCCTTTCCCTCCCTAACAATGGTGCCTGCGCGCTCAAGCGTAATTATCCCAACCATCCGTGACTATGCGCAAGAGCCCCTGCGGTCCCGCTACTCATGCTGTCCCGTCCCTCCCCTGCTTGCCCCGTCGACACGTGGGTGGTGTGTGTGGGGGATGCGCTTCAACCGCGGTGGCCGAATGCCCCTCGCCGCGGCCATACCATCTTAAGGCAGGTCGCAGCGCCGCGGTGCAACGTAGCATCGGGGGAGGCCGTCCAATTCCCTGATCGCCGGAAACCGTGAGAGTTAATCCCGATAGGGGTTTCTCGGATAAAAACCGGTCGATCAGGTGACCTTCCCTTCCAGCTCTATGGGGGGGGGGAAATGCGTGCGGGTGTGTTCATGTGAGGTGAGGTGAGGGGGACGAGGGGTTGGCTCCGTCGCTTGGTGGTGGCGAGGTCGGGGATGGGGCGCCTGCCGAACGGCTTCGTGGCGGCGGCATCACACATTCCCAGCTGTGTTCCATTCTCTTTGTCATTGTCTGTATTTATGATCCTCGTGTTACTGCTCGAAGTATGCAGGGTTTAAAAATGTTCCCCTTCAGGCATGTTGGATTTTTATTAAAAATTTGTAATCTTTTTCACATTTTTTTAACATATATTCGATGTAATAATGTAATATATTTCCGTGCTGACAAAAGTAACATCACACGATTTTACTTTTTGGCGAAAAAAAACATGGAACAGAAGTGTCGCCATGAAAGCGACGTCACTTCCTATTATTGAAAGGAAACTAAAATTATCACGATGCATGTCACAAGAATATAAATAGCACACAGGATGTTGTAATATCAAAATGTCAGGTGGACACAAACAACCTTTAAACACAAGCAGCCCTGTAAATACACTGCATACGCACACCAATCGATGAAATAACATAAATAGCCCGACTGAGGCACCTTTCCATTTTTGGAGTTCAGTGTTAACGGTTGAGGCTCATAGAGCCAGACTAAAGTACCTTAAAGTACTTGGGGGTTCGACATGACTGTATTGTCCAAAACTTGCAAATCCAGTAAAGAACTACACAGCTGTTAGACCCCACTCGGTTTGATTTACCTGACCTATGCACCTTGCTGAACAGAGTAGTTAATTGAAAACTGCGACTGGAAAACATCAACCATACGAGTAAAAGTGCTGTCACTTAACAGTGGTTTGGATTGTTGGTGCAGCACAATACTTATACAAATATCCAAGGCCACACTTGCTAGAATGATTCTAAGACATTTACATGTACAGCACTTTGTAAATCCCCTGCTGAATCAGAGCCTCCCGACACGTGCAGTCATGGGGGTTATTTATCCAAACTACACCATGCCAGATAGTGCGGTTTGGTGAAGATGGAGAACATAGATGTTGGCACATAGTACAGTATAATAGAGTTTGCAGCACTGCGCCCTGCTGACAATGTGGCAGCAGCATCAACAACGGCAGCAGCAGGAGCAACATTATTATAATCATCGTTCAAATTATCAACAGCAGCAGCATTATCATCATGAGGCAGGTTACAATGAATTTGTTCAATCATGCATGTAACGTTAGATTAAATTATTTACGATTACTTACAAATATAACCTTTAGGCTAACGGAGTGAATGAAATGGACCAAAAGCAATGCATGAGTCAGAACGAGGCAAACAATACAGATGAAACAGTAGAAAAAATGTTTCTTAAATCAAAGCTTGACCCCAAATTGTGAGACTTCATGAAATCACATAGAGGATTGAACATTTCATGCTTAATGATCATGGGCAGGTAGAGTGGAGTGGTGGCACATCGGTTAGTGCACTGTGCTATGAACCCAGTGACCTGAATTCCATTCCTGGCCACAGCATACATCAGTGTCGAGCAATATCCAACCAGACCTGAGACCTCACTTCATCAAACCGCGCTAACCAACGTGGTCAAACAACCCATATGAGCGACACGGCACGGGAAGGCCTTCATCCAAACGGGCTGCGGATTACCAATTTTAATCATGAGCAGCAGCAGCAGCAGCGGTATCGCCATCATCAGCAGCGCGTAAATGGACACGCAGGTGAGGAGGCAATGAAGAGGGGAGGCCTTACCACGGGTAGCGTTAGCCAGGTGGCAACGATGCGGTCGGTGAGCCAGCGGTACCAGGGCGGGTTGACGAGCAGCAGAGGCAGGAAGGGTCCCAGCATGAACACGCTACCCAGGAAGCTGCCCAGGAAGAGCATGATGGCAAAGTACATGCCGCCCAGTGACACCTGCATGGCGGCCCCCTCTGCCGTCCACCACTCCCCTTGTTGTTGGTCACTCCTCTACTCTATGCCTTGTCGACTTGTCCACTCTCTGAAACACTCGTCCACTCCGTGTCTTACTTGGTTGTCCAATCTCCTGACCTCCCATTCACTCTGCCGCTCAATCGCTCGGCTCTTCTCCGTGTCTGTGTACAAATTTTGGCACAATGAAGGCAAACGTGAGATCAAAAGTTGTCCATCATATGAGAGCACTGTATTGTGCTATGATTATTGTTAATAGTTACTGTATTACGATTATTACAGGTATGATGTACAATGTGAAATTCCATATTCCTATGGTGGGGCCAAGTTACATTAAATTACTCGCAACAGTCAACTTCCTTTCATCGAGCAACGCAGTCTCACCAGGTGGTGCTCATTATACACACACTAGAGAGATAATGATTCATGATTATACTCTATTGATGATGACAATTATAATATATAACAATGCATGGTTATGATGAAGATGATGGGTATTAACTCTGCTGCTGCTGCCAATGATGAGCGGACGCTGTATGAAGATGTGAACTCAGGATCTCATGTCTGGGCGTTGTGCTGTTATACAATCCGCACTTGTCCCACACATCCCACTTTGCAACGCTTCTGCACTATTCCATAGTAGGCAAACCACAACTCTAGCACACCTCTGACCTGATAAAAAAAACCCCAAGCGAAAATTATACAACCACCTGGCAATCAGAGCAGAGGCCCTCAGATTAACTCGCAATCGGCTCAGCAGTCCAAATTTAGTCTTTCCACCATTAATAGAAAGAGCTGCATTCGACAGCTGCTTCATTTGCTCACCGAGATTGGAGGGGTGAGACCAGGCTTGTGGCCATGGGCGGACGCCACGGGCCCCCCCCCACCTCCCCCCACACTACACACCAGTAGCTGATTGCACAAACTACCTTAAGTAATTGTCTTCCCACCAAAGTCAAGTGGAATTCCACCGAAGACGTTGTACATCTACAGCCATTTTTGTTAAGCCACTGCTGCGCGAGGATCTCTCTCCCCCAAACCGTGGGGGCGATTTGACCATACTTCCCCATTCTGGTCATTGCGGGTTAGTTCGTGGAGGGGATCATTTATATAGGAACATCGAAGTACAGTCCAACAATGCATCTTGCTGTACTGCCCTCTTTGGTGCCTCGAGCAGAGCACTGCCCCGAGACGCCTATGACAACCTATTGCACGTGGCGGTCAACTATGCAACCCACCTAATCCAAGCACTATCCAGGCTAAAACCTGCTATGCTTTTGAGCTCTGATGACACTGAGCTCATTCCTAGCGATTTGGTTTCAAGCCTCGGGTCTTTAATGCAACTGGAGCTGGCAGAAAATTATTTCCAACACACGATTCAGAGCCTTCTGGTCTCAACGAGCTGTCAAAGGAAAATGGTTGCCTGCTTAAAACAAACATTGGGTGGCACTCATTTCCGATTCCTCAGCCCGTTGTGTGTAATTCCACATTCCTACGATGGGGATGGTACTTGCATATGATGTATCCGGCTTATGCTTGTCCCTCGATCCATGTTGTTCGTCTTTCCATCTGTTAGTGCAACTGCAAGCATGCACTTCGCCTATTTTGTTCTATTCTATTTGTCAATATCAATGTTTCTGATCCATGTCAGAGCACGTACTACACACGGATTAAACATTTTGTCAGTGTTGTCACTTGGTATGTGTTGCTTTTCAGTTTTTCACAAGGACTCCACCAAAAGGGTTGGCATCTTCTCGTTATATAATTTTAATTCCGCTCTGCGGAATCTTCAACAAACATCTTCGATGCTTAAGCAAACTTCTGTTTTACTCGGATTTATCTTGTTTAAATGGAACTGTATAGTATGTCGCAAGCGCTATTAACACGACTAGCACTTGAACTTCAGCATATCGACAGATGTACAGAGGTCAATCGTCACATACTAACACTGTACACGTGTCCATTTACATAATTACACCACCCTTAAATAACGTAAAGTGTATGTCCATCCAGCAATGGGCCTTCTGGATCCATGTTTTACAGCAGCATTGGTCAAACAAAAAAAGACTCCTGTACCGATTTCGACTTCTCTAAAGCCCTCATCAGCAGTGGAGCCCGTTAAACAAATTCTGTTGATTTTCCTGGTGTTAAAGGCAAGGCAAGAGCCACCTCCACAGAATCTTGAACACCTTTGGGGCCAATACAATGTGTTGGTGGTGACACGGGCCCTAGTCTGCTTTCATACAGCTATTTGTCAGTTATAATGTATTACCGCACCAACAATCCATCAAAACAAAGTTTCATAAATTAATTCAGCACCAGTATATAGCAGAGGTGTGGACTCGAGTCATGCGACTTGGACTCGAGTCAGACTCGAGTCATGATTTTGATGACTTCAGACTCGACTTGGACTTGCCTCATCTTTGACTCGACTTGACTCGGGACTCGAGAGCAAAGACTTGAGACTTACTTGTGACTTGCACAACAATGACTTTGTCCCACCTCAGAGGTGTGGACTCGAGTCATGCGACTTGGACTCGAGTCAGACTCGAGTCATGATTTTGATGACTTCAGACTCGACTTGGACTTGCCTCATCTTTGACTCGACTTGACTCGGGACTCGAGAGCAAAGACTTGAGACTTACTTGTGACTTGCATAACAATGACTTTGTCCCACCTCTGGTATATAGTAACAGCTACAAACCCACTCAAATGACAAACGTTCTAGATATTTACCTAATCTTGAAGTAATTGTTGCAATGAACAATCATTACTCAATCCACTACTGGATTAAGGCATCCCCCCCACGTGATGGCAGTCTCGTGGGATTTTGGCCATACTTCCCCAGACTGGTCAGTGCGGGTTGGTGGGGGTCAGGAATCGAATTATTGTTGACGAGTTCACAGTACAGCACGTTAACCACTGTGACACTGCATATACGCCTCCACTCTTTATGGATGACTACTGATCAGGGCTCCCGGCACACCACATCGATTCTGCGCATGGAAGCGGTTAGCAGCCACATGCCTACTGAATTGTACCACGGACCCGGAAAACATTCAGCGAGGAAAACGTCCTGATATAAATTATATTTCCACTCCTATTGCTCCATTATCATATTATAGATGTATCCATAATTGTTTTTCTGTGTTGTAAACACTATTAACCCAGCATGTGAGTCGCACAGCAATGATGTGTAATTGAAAAGCAAAAACACCCGTTCAAATGACAACATAGGCCATAGTAGTGGGTATATTTCATAGCAGGCACTCATGGTAATTATAATTCCAAACACGTTACAGAAAACCCAATATATCGCACACGATATAGCGGACAAATCACGCACACTCGTACAAACAAAACCTCTTATTACAAAAGGACATTAAATGTATTGTAAACAGCACGCGCATATGCAGCCTAATTACTGTATAAATCGCCGACCACAAACGCAAATAAGAAAATATAAGGCCAAAAATACCTTTTAAAAATGTGTCTTGTAGTTTTTCACCCAATTTTAAAGGTCACAAGATTAAGTATCCTTTCAGACCTTGCGGACAGCAGTGCAGCCTGTGTTAATGATCAACACAAAAGTGTTTTACGTTTACATATTATTTTAAGTTAATTATATTAACACTGCAATTTGAATTTAGTTTTTTTTCCCAAAGGCATTTCACCCTGCATCTTTTATTCCAACATTGTGTGGGTCCATAACAGTTTCTCCAGTAACATTTTAAAATAGAATTGAACCACTCCAATTTTAGGATAACATCTTGCAATGTTGTTGTGAATACCTTTGGCCAGAGCTACGTGTTATAACGCAACGTGCCTCTCCCCTTGATATGTATTTTGGTACTTAATTTATTCAATATTTAGCGTGGCTGTACCGTTTTTGCAAACGTTATTTTAATTACTTCTAAATACATTGTTTGTGTGTGCCTCGGTTTGTGAGATCTGGGATAAATGCATCAATTTCCAGCGAGTTAAATGCCTCCTCCATTAGGTAGATAAACCTTTACTAAACCCAGCCGTACCACGGGGTTGGTTAGCTCCTGTGCACGTTCCACTCTGCTGCCAACTATCCCCGAAAAACATTTTAAATGACACATTACGTGACAATTACAACCGCATACGATACGTCAAATGTTCAACACAAACACCTTTGTTTTGATTCTAGATTTGAAGCTTTCGTGACTGCAAGGATTCACACTCTTAGGTTTTTTTCGATAAAGTCACGTAGGTGACTTTAACTTGTATTTAAGAGCTTGTCTCTTAGATTTTTCCTCACTTGATACGGTAAATTTAGCTGTGACGGTCCCACCTGATGACGGAGACTTGTGTTGCCTCCGAAACGTCGCGATGTATTATTTTATTTCTATTATTATTTTTATTATTATTTCTATTATTATTATTTTTACCTACGTGACTTTACCGAAAAAACCCAAGAGTATCAACCTTAGTTTTGAAACGTGTTCACAGTCCGAACTGGCCCCAATACATTACATTATAAACTCCAATTACAAATGATACCACAATCACCCCACCGACCGCCTGGCAAAATCGTCTCGCGTGCCCACAGCCCCCTCACCCGTCTCAAGCTCCGAGCAGGTCGGCCCTCGGATGAACTTTAAAACGTTAACAACGTAAACATTATTGCTGTGACAACAATCGTTAGGCGCTGCGAAGGGGACGCGCAATCCGCCCCGCGATGATCGCCCTGTCGCTTTTTGACAAACGGAATCAACAATCGGTCGAGGGGGCGCCACATTTTTGTTCCGGGCAGTGTTGATTGCAAGAAGCAGCGTTTCCATTTCCTCCGGACGATTTGCCTACGGGATCGCTTCCGGGTCTTATCGGTTTCCCGCCTTATTATTGGCGCGTGCGTGTGTGCGGAGAAGGGCGGGGGGAACATGCGGGGTGGGGGGGAGCATGGGGGGCGGGGCATGCGGGGTGGGGGAGGAGCATGAGAGGGGGCGGGGCATGCATCACGTGTCTGATCGATTTCCGGTTCCGGCTTGACCACAACGTGCCCCACCCACCACACCTTGCACATGGTGCGTATCGCGTGAGCTCGGCTCGTCGCTGTTACAACGTCGTCATTGTCGTCGCGAATTTTAAGGGTCAATGATTCTTTACGTGCGTGTGTTTGTTTGTTTAGATGCTGCTGAGCCGCGTGATGAGACGCGCCGGGCTGGCGAGGGCGATCGCTTGGTGCGGCGCGCAGCCCAGCAGAGAGAAGCACATGTCCCGTGCGTGTTGACGCGTGTGCGGATCGGGTTTCACGGTTACCGCCAGAGAGAGAGCTATCCCCCCTTTTCCCCGCATATAGCCTCGGTAGTCAACAACGTTGTTCGGTGATGGTGCGTCGGTCGTGGCGCAAGGGCACTGCGACGTTTCGGGCAATGGCCCTTCGTGCTGTGCCTACAATCCCACCTACGCTTGACGCGATGCGATCTCTCTCTGTCCTGCTCCCTCCTTTCTGCTGTCATTTGGGCACCAGTCTTGCCCGTGAGCCGTCAACCTTCCTAACGATGTGTTGTGATCAAACCAACTCTCCTTTTTTTAGAAATAGTCTCTCCAATTTGTGTTTCTCGGATTAGCGTTCCCTCTTTCTGTTTCACCGTAATTCCACGCTTGCTTTTCTGTACTTTTTTTATTCCAATTTATTTGCCAGTCATGTTTACGATCAATTTCGCGATTGTCAACATACTTAATATATCTGTCGGTCATAGTAACGCCATACACAATTATACATGCAAGGATGTAAGCTATATATAGCATTTGACACGTAGGCTTTCGCGACCTATATCCATAATACACAAACGTTGTACTCCGATTGTAAATGTTGTGGCTTGGCTCTCCAACACACCGGCGTGCTGTACTAGTGACGAATTGGCCACGTTCTGTTTACGTGACAACCCTTACTAGTTGGCTGTGTCGGGTGGTGGCGGGTTTTAATGACGCATTTATATATTTACGCGATCAAAAAAAAACCTCATGGATATATAGCAGGTTGTCACATGTGAGTAGGTGTGATGGCATCGGAGTTAATTTGTGCGTTTTTTAAAGTGAAATTCATTCCGTAATTGTTGGCTAGGGGTGAGTGGGAATGTAGTGCACCTCTTGTAAAGATGGTCCATTATAGACAGCATTTTTGTGTAAAGTTGAGTTGCTATTCGAGACTTTATCCAAAATCTGTTATCTGCTGAATCATGCCTTCATTTTCGTCAGGATTTAATTTTAATGAATATCATCCACTGACTCATGATCACGGCTTAAGGTCTAATGAAAAATTATGAGAATCAACCTTTTATACACTGCTGGATGAGGCCTCCCCAAGCTTTTTCGGCCATGATGGTAGTTTGTACTTTATGCTGGTAAGTGAGGCTATGAGTAGTGGCTGCCAGCACCGATTCGGATGATCACTACTGATCTTAGCCGTGGCCGGGATTCAAACTCGGGTGACGAGGTTCATAGTGCAGTGCACTAACCATCGCGCTACAGTTCCCCGGTTGAAGGAAGATGCAACTCAAACAATGTTTGGTTAATAAATTCCTAGGCAGCGTCCGGGGGAGTCCAACAAGAGTTTGAAACTTTGTTCGTAAAAATATATATAATTTAAAGTTTTCGTTGTGCTCACCTTTATAAAGCACATTACTCTATTCTCGTACATTTAAATACTTAATTGCCCTCCATTGTTGGTTGCACGGTGGCGACACCACTGTTGCGCACTATGGCTGCACGGATGAAACTTTTAAGTACATTTTTTTATTATTAACAAACCTTGAAAATTATGTTGTACAGCCCAGAAGTATATTTAGAACAGGTGAGGATACGACCTGTCATGTTATATCTTGCGGCCGCAGCCATTTGATTTAATGATCACTGTAAGCATCTGAGCTACACTAATTGGGTACTAGGACTTATTTTTTTTTAACAAGTTTGACTGAGGTCTTTGTTAATGTGTGGCCCGCACAAGGTATTTGAAAGTCTTATTCTGCCCTTAAAAACATTTTACCCCAACAAGTATTTGATAGTTTGCATGTTTCTTTTATCGCCATCAGCTGCATGGGATCACAATCTCCTCTTCTACCACAACACCTTGATATCCACCTGTGCCCCCCCCGCCCCGTTCTCCCACTCGCTCCCCACCAGCAGTCGACCTCCGTGAAGGTATGGCGCTCCCGTCCACCTGGGACCGCTTCTACGCGGAGAAGCGCGCCGGCGACTTCCGCCACTTCGACTGGTTCTTCGGCTACCACGCCGTCTCGGAGCAGCTGGTGCCGTTCGTGCGCGGCGGGGCCCGCGACGGAGTGTGCCACGTGTTGGACGTGGGCTGCGGCACGTCGGACTTTGGCGCGTCGCTCTACCGCGCCTCGCGCCTGCCCGTGCACGTGAGCTGCGTCGACTTCTCGCCGGTCGCCGTGGAGCTGATGGAACGCCAGTGGCGCGAGCACCCGCCGGCGCCCGGACACCCGGCCTCCACGCTGCGCTTCATGCTGGCCGACGCGGCACGCCTCGGCGGTCTTCCGGGCTTTGAGGACGGCACCTTCGGCCTCGTGCTGGACAAGGGCACGGTGGACGCGGCAATCCGCGCCAATGACGGGGGCCGAGCGGCGCGCCAGCTGCTCGTCGAGGGGCTGCGCCTGCTGCGGCCCGGCTGCGGCGCCCTGCTGCAGTTCTCGGACGAAGACCCCGACGCGCGCTGCCCCTGGCTGGAGGAGGCGGCGGTGGTGGCCGGTGGGGGGCCAGGCCGCGTGGCCGTGACGGCCCGCGAGCTGGGAGAGTTTCGAGGCGTCGCATACTACATGTACGTGCTGCGCAAGCAGGAAGTCGACGATGACGAAGATGACGACGACGACGATGACGATGATAAGAAAAAGGACTGAGGAGGAGTGGTGCTGGTAGATGGAAGAGTGTCCGGTGCGGTATTATTACTCGGCATGTAATGATTAAACGCCCCTCCCCAACTAATATACCTAGCAATCTGGGGTTGCAACATAATTTGGGTTCATGAATCGGATAGACATCAATTCTTGTCTTATTTTTACCATCTCGTTTCTTTTGTTTATTATGTTTTCTGTCCCGCTGTGACAGTTTTACTGGCTTCTTTAGTGTATATTAAATTAAAAAAATATTAATAAATTGTTAAACATATCCTCTTGTAAAGCCTCTAGTGGCTGCAGGGTTCACATGAGTGAATTACAAAAAAAAATTACTCATGGTTCGATGCATGTATCGGCATGCCATTCGGTGAATTGATGCATCGTTACATGCCTGGTAAATACTGTTGCATTAGTTATAATTTTTGACCTAATGATAAGAGGGTGATTGTCATAGTTAACTTGGGGGTGGCTTCATTAGTCCGCGAGCTGTGATCTGCTGAAACCTAGAGCGCTTGTTTATTTTTATATAAAATAATTCCAATGCTGCGGGTAATATATTTTCTTGAATTGGGGTGGCTTGCATAGCTACTGCCAAGCCATTAAATCATTCCATTGTCCATAATTTTTTTATTTGGGTTAGATTGCGCAAATATAAATGTGTCGTTAAACCCGCCACCACCCGACACAGCCAATTAGTAAGGTTTGTCACGTAAACAGAACATGCCAATCCACAACATTTACAATCTGAGTACGACATTTCGCCAGTAATTACAACTAGCTTCATCAGGCGACAGCCAGATTTGCGGAGAAATACTTCGATTCAATGACACATTTATATTTACGCAATATAATCCAAAAAACCTATATCATGGATGATATTGGGTGCGAAAGCCTCCGTGTTAAACATTCCATTGTCGTTAATTTGCTTCTTTTGCTAAATTGGCTGGTTGCATTCATGGCAATTGCACCGACTGCTGTATTGGTTTGAATGTAACTGCATCAGCCAACTCGGACTCCTTCCTTTTAACTCCAGTGCCTCCTGACAGTGGGCACTTGAATATTTATCATGCCAGTTGATTTATCTACTGGCTCTGGACATCCACACAGTAAAAGAGAAAGAAAAAGTTGGTGTTACAATGGGGAATGAAGCTCATCACTGGTCATGATGATGAGGATTTGTAATTCACTCCAGTAGAGTTTTTGTAGTGCGTTTTGGCATAGTTTAAATGTCATTTTTCTATTGTTAAATGCCTCGGCCGCAGTTTTTGTGTTATTGTCATTATTTTCACGTGAGCACTTTTTGCTGTATATGTTGGACAATTTTTGTGATCTACCCAAAAAAAACCCACCAAAAAAAGGTATTTTTCAAAAAAGATTCAATTTAATTGGCCTTATCTCAAGCTGCACCTTCCTGAAAAATGGTGTTAAAGACCCAGGTGTTTCTGGGTGAACATGTTACATTCTTGTAAACGCATATCTTTGCTAACATGCATGTTTTGTATGTTTTTTTAACACAATACACCATCAGGTGTCTGCAGTGTGATTGCGCAGTTGCGCTTAGTTGAACAGAGGGGTGACTGCAATGTGTAACTTACAGTGCAGTCGCCCGATCCCACAAGCAGAGTCAACCTATAACATCCCAGTCTCCATCAAAACATTTCTCCCCATGCACCACAAGCGTCAAGCGATGTTCAAGTTATAAATCGCAGCCCCTTGTTGATCCGTTGCTGGAGGGAAGGCCCTTCCAATGCTGTGTCGGTCATGGGGGTTGTTTGACCACACTTCACTTTACGCTGGTCAGTGTGGTGGAGTGGGGTGGGGGCTCAGAACTGGTTGAGATATCGCTTACAAATGTCAAACTTGATTCACGAGACTTTATCGCGCGGTGCTCTAACCACTTAACCACCATTCGATCACAGATAAAGTTGTGCATGCGAAATTTGACTATTTGCCTTGTGGAAGGAAAACTTGTATCATGTGCATGGTTTTTTTTATATTTGACGGACATTTACAAATGAACACTGGCTGTTGACGTGCAAGAGCACACCACCGCTTTTTGGGTATAAATGTTCAATCATGGAAACAGCAATGGTGTCAATACCCCCTTTGTAATTTTATATTATGCACTTACGTGAGGTTTCGTCGTGAGCTGTATTATTTTGTAATTGTCTACTTTAATTTAAAACTTTAATAAAGCATGTAGGAAATGCAAATCAAAAGGTGACATCTTTTAAAGCATGCTCCGTGAGCAAGACATGGCAGAAGGTGTTTAATATAAAATCCATGTTACAATAACGTTTGTATTTATATATGTGTACACGTACATACATTACGACACGCTCGTGACACTGTAAACATACGGTACGACGGACAAAGCCTCGATACAAATCACTTGAAACTGGCCCGAGCTCCGCATACGGCTGATATAATAGTAACAATACTAGTTATATAATACCAATAACGTTAATGACTACGATGAACATTAAGACACTGGGCGTTCACTCCACACCGCACCCCAAACAACACCAACGATTGACCCACCGTTCCTTAGAGCTCTCTTTCACAAATGCGAACGCCTCTTCGAGAGAGCTGTCATTTCTCCAGAAGCAATTCTAAAATGTGTGGGGAGTTTTACGAGTTGGTGAAAGAAGCAAGCTTTATATTTAACCCGGTCTTAAATTACTAGTAACTCGTGGTTATCCAGAGTAATGGGGGGGTGGGGGTGGTATGACACAGATAAAGTAAATACAATTGAAAACATGTAAATGTGGCTATAAAAAACATGTTTTGTTTACCTACATGGAATGGGGGTGAAGACTGGGTAATATGTTCTATTTTATTGGGGAATTGTACTCTGATTGCTTGGGTTGTTTGCTGACACGTGGGCATTGAGACACTGACCCTCAAGAGAGGAGCAGCTAATAATGGGCACAAAGAGGATACTCGAGTTAATTGTATTGGTGATTCACTCTTTAAATGAACAGCTGCCTTTGAATGAGGAACAAAGTTTCAGTCTATAAATCAGCACAGAAGACATTTTCTGCTCCATTTGTTCATCTCCACGAGCCGCTCGTCAATACTTGCTCTGGATCACTTGATTTGTGGTACATTATCTTATTATTTACACCTTCCACGACGAGAAAAAACATCTTAAGAAATGTACCCTGTGCTTTCGATTAACGGTTTAAAAAGGTTTACCCAGCCGTTACTTTTAACATTGCCGTTTGCGCGATCGACTCCCGGCGACGATGGGAGAATGCCCGTGTGGTTTTACAAGAGGCACGGGGCGACGGAGGCCTTCATCCAGCAGTGGATTGATCATGGCTGCTGATGACGACGACGACGGGCGAGGGGAAGGGCAGAGGTGGGGCCCTGATGTCCCCGTCTCCTCTTCCCCCATCGCCACTCTTGCTTCCAAGCACCTCAGTCCTCGGGGCCTCCTGGGTGAGGTGGGTCACCTGGGCCCTCGACTTTCCATGGTGGCTCCACGGGGCCCGATGCTGTCCCTGCACATGGGAACAGAGCAATACGTGCCAGAGGTCGCAAACGGGTTTTGATTCCTTACCCGTACTCGGCCGCACCAGGGTCGCAAACGGGTACCCGTACCCGTTCCCTACCCGTACCCGTTCCCTACCCGTACCCTACCGGAAATGAGTGACAAACGGTTACTCACCAGTGACTCACGGCCTACCCGTACCCGGCCGCACCAGGATCGCAAACGGGTACCCGTACCCGGCCGGGTATCGGGTAGGGTACGGGTATCGGGTACCCGGTTGCGACCTCTGGTACGTGCGTAGCCGGGACAGGACACTTGTGGACGCAGTCACACAGCTGGGTTTACCGTTGCCGACATGCGCCCAGGGCCAGATTAACACGGAGGCCACAGAGGCTGCAGCCCGAGGCTCTGGATTTTGAGCCCCCTGCCCTGAAAAAAACATGCGGGCTTCATATTGCTTGAAACAATACTGGAGCACAGTGGTACATCATATAGGTGCAGTAATTTAGTTATTAAAGACACAGCATTTCCTTGTGTGTTACTGCCAGTTTTGAAATTTGGATATCAAATTAAAAATTACAATGGAGTGTTTTGGGTGGTGATAAAACAGTAAAAGGGAAGGCATTTAATATACAGAGCCCCCCAAACTGAAACAACCCCAGACTCCCATACAACTCAAACCGAGCCCTGAAACAAGTATACTTTACTGGGTTTAGACTTGTTCGACTGTTGTGAAAAGAGTGTGGAACCTTTCTCTTACTGAGGGCTAAAATGGACTTTGAAATACTTTTGGTGGGTAACCACATTAACAGGGACCTCTATAATTTACGTCGCCCTTGCAGTGATAGAAGTGATTGGGCACACTGAATTTATAAACAGTTTTTGGCATTTTGGAAAAGATTTCCCTTCTCGTAACCGATTAGTGTGGCTAAAATGCTTGCAGTAGTGATGGATGAATATGATTTATATTGTTTAAATATTGTTTGCTGGCCGTTTTAAAGGGGTAGGTCTCATGCAGCCACGGGATGTGTGAAACAAAGTCGTGGGCCTCATCGGATGTAAGTTCCCTATTCCTGGATATGATTTGTTGTCAGGCGGTAGTGGGTAGTGCTTAGAGGTGGGATACAATGATAGTTTTGAGACTTTGTTCATGCTTTCTTAGGTAAATAAAGCATTGCAGGATGTTACTACGGTACTTTTTCTTATTCCGTACGGCTGATGTAGATGCAGAGCAACAAGTACAATTTCACATGTAGGTGGTCAAGCCACATAACTACAGCACTAATAATATAATTCACTGTGTAAGAAAAAAAATTGTTCCTGGAGAGTAAGTGTTATATTCAAATTGCTTATGCTTCAAAGTACAGATAATGGCTATTATTATTCCCCACGAACTTTTCTTTTGTGACCAGGACACAAAAGCAAAGTTAATAATCCACTCCAGTAATAACACTGTGTAACAAATGTATTTATTTTTTGTTCCTTGGTAGTAAGTGTTATTTCCTAATTGCTTATGCCTCAAAAGTACAGATATTCCCCACAAACTTTGCTTTTGTGACAGAGGTCGCAACCGGGTACCCGATACCCGTACCCGTACCCAGCCGGGTACGGGTACGGGTACCCGTTTGCGACCCTGGTGCGGCCGGGTACGGGTACGGGTAGGCCGTGAGTCACTGGTGAGTCACCGTTTGTCACTCATTTCCCAACGTCTTGCCTCTTCTCACAATTGAAGTTCCTAGAATCAACCCACCCGCGCCTGCAGCATGGCTTCATCCCAGAGGTCGGGTACGGGTAGGGTATGTGTACGGCTGGGTACGGGTACAGGTACCCGTTTGCGACCCTGGTGCGGCCGGGTACGGGTACGGGTAAGGAATCAAAACCCGTTTGCGACCTCTGTTTTGTGACCAGGACAGTGATATTTTGAAATTTACCATTTTCAATGAGAAAACGTGGTGTGCATTTGTGTCATTCCTTCACATAAAGTCCTGGTCACAAAAGCAAAGTTTGTGGGGAATAATAGCCATTTTCTATACTTTTGAGGCATAAGCAATTAGAAAATAACACTTACTACCCAGGAACAAAAATCGTGTTACATCGTGTATTGATCCGGTTGTGGGTTGACTAAAAGGGCTGTGTATGTAGTCATCATGTCTATATATACCAATGAACATCACTAGTGAGTGGTGGTGGCTCCATACATGGGCGTTCTTGAATGGCAGAGGAGCATTTGATCCACCGCTTTTGCTCCACTGCTGGCTGAGTCTCGGGGAAGGGTTCCTCTTCAGCCTCCTCCTCTTCCCCCTCCTCATCCTCAACCTCCTCCTCGTCATCTTCAGCAGAGAGTACCTCCTCAGGAGGCCAACGCAGCTCCCCGCTTTCGACCTGCTCCCCGGCAAATGGTGGGAGAGAATCGGATGGAGTCAACTCTGGATTATCCGGGGAGGGAATGTGGGGAGGGGTAGCGCGGATAAAACCTGAACATGGAATATTGAAAAACATCTGCAAAAAAGTGCTTCATAGCTCATCAGATTCCTCCAGTATGAAGATATTCTGATTCTGAAGTCTAGATTATAGGCAATGAATCCGTTTTTGTAGTTTAGCTACATACGATGGAAGTGGACATGTAAATGTTGTCGTCTGTTTCTTTAAGTAATAATTTTCCACGTTGGATCCTGAGTCGGTGACCCTTGGCGAGTGAGTAGAAGCAGATGGTAAACCAGCATGCGTAAAGGGTATTAGACCCACAATGCACAGTGAGGAAGTAATACATTCTGTACAATTTTTACATTTGGCTGGGGCTGGCCTCGGGAGAAGTCTTTTCTTGGATTTTCTGTTTGCACTTAGTCACATAGTCACTTTAAGATGTTTTTTGTTCATGTTTTTGTTTTTTGTTTGTTGCGGTTGCACCCGATTCAAGAGCCGAATGGCTCACAGGGCTATACCTAATAAATTAACTTGAACTTGAACAAGGCCCCAGCCCATATTTTTAGTCGCGGCCCGGCTCAGCTCAGTCTTGAGCAGCGTGAGTTGCTACTTAGGGGCCGTCCATAAATGACGTCACGCGATTTGACGATTTTTTACCTCCCCCCCCCCCTCTCGTCACACGGCGTCACAAAAAGTAAGACCTCAAATATGACGTCACAAAGCTCTGCCACCCCCCCCCCCAAACCATATTTCCATTTTGAAAATAAAACATGCTTAAAATCGCTTTAAACTATTGTCATTGTAGTGCGTATTTAATGTGGCGCTGCACTCTGATGTTGTAGGCGAAAACATGTATTAAAAAGTCTATTTAATTAAGTAGAACGTGTTGTCTATATTTATTTAAATTTGCGCATTTTGATGTGACGTCACATTTCTCAAACCCCCTCCCCCTCGTCACAAATGTCTGACCCCCCCCCCCCCAGGTGCGTGACGTCATTTATGGACGGCCCCTTAGCTCACCTCTCGGACACGAGTTCATGGAAATCCCGAGCGTGGCTGGGTCCACGCTCAGAGCCGGCTTACTTGAGCCGGATTCAACTCTGTGACTTCAGAATGCAGGCCGAGCTAGGGGGTTCTCACACCTCATTCCCGTCCGTGGGTTCCACCACGATGGACGGGAGCCGCTGCTTATTCGCCCTGAAAGCGGCAGCCGCACTTGCAGAGCCACTGCTGCTGATGATGTTGCTGCTGCTGCTGATGGTGCTGCTGCTGCTGCTGATGTTGCTGCTGCTGATGCTGCTGAAGCCACCGGCTTGCACGCTGTCGCGCGGGTCTGGAAAAATCTGCGAGCACACGTTGAGTCGACCACACACCTGTCAACCCCTTTTCAGTGCCCTACCTTATTACAGTCCAATTCAGACATTTTTGGTGCCCTTATACATTTCAACGTTCATCCTATAAAGTCCCATCACAAGGGAGAAACAAAACGACAAAAAAACTAAAATATTGCCCGTATTGAAACGTCTGTACGCCGTATGGAGCTGACAACTCAATTTCCCAGTACAAGAATACGGGGTAAACCGTATGGGTTGACAGGTATAAAACCACGTGGGTGTACAGGTATGCGGTCACGTGAGTGGCGCTGTGAACGACAGAACTGAAACGGCGAACAAAAAGTGACGGTGGGCGATGGCGCAGTGCAGAGGTGGGGTCAACAGGCAGGGCTGGTACTAGTGGCTGGTTGGTAGGGGATGGAGGTAGGGCTGGTACTAGTGGCTGGTTGGTAAAGGGCCGTCCATAAATGACGTCACGCACCTGGGGGGGGGCGGTCAGATATTTGTGACGATGTGTGACGAGGGGGGATTTGAGAAATGTGACATCACATCAAAATGCGCAACTTCAAATAAATATAGACAACACGTTCTACTTAATTAAATAGACTTTTTAATACATGTTTTTTCCTACAACATCAGAGTGCAACGGCATATTAAATACGCACTACAATGACAATAGTTTAAAGCGATTTGAAACATGTTTTATTTTTTTTGGGGGGGAGGCAGAGCTTTATGACGTCATATTTGAGGGGGGGGGTCTGACTTTTTGTGACGTCGTGTGACGATGGGGGGGGGGGGGTAAAAAATAGTCCAAAATCGCGTGACGTCATTTATGGACGGCCCCTAAGGATTAGAGGCAGGGCGAGTACTGGTGGCAGGTCGGCGAATTGATTAGGGCAAACCCACTCAGACACCTACCACCCAACACACACAGGCAGAGATCCCAAGCCAAGCTTCAACAGACTTCTGGGGGCCAGTGCTAGTAGCGAACACCTATTAACGCTTGCCACAGAACACACACGACAAAGACGCCCCGTATAGCCTTCACAGACTTGTTGGGGCAGGTGCTACACACCGCGTGTTGGTGGGTGGGAGTTCTCACCTGGAAGGCGCCGCTCTCCCGCGTGGCTGCGTGAGCCGGCCCCGCGTTCTCCATAGCCCAGTGGGGTCTGCGAAGCGGTGGGTCTCACCCGGAGTCGTTTGCTCGGGATCCTCCCCAGCTCTGCGGCAACAGTGGCAACAGCAACAACAACAGCAGCAGCAGTGCAAGGGAGACCTGAGTCTGGAACTAACATTCAGTGGGTGGGGTGGACGTGCAGTGGTGTCAACGTGGAGTGTGCAGGCGGTGCAATTGCGTCGGGGAGCCAGGAATTCGTGATGTCAAATCCCTGGCAATATTCAAGTCCAGGCTCAGTCAGTTGTCCTTACCCCCCGCACCTCCGATAAGAAACGATTGGCTTCGTACGGTGCGAAAGATGTTCGACGTACATATGTAATGTAGCTCTCAGAGACACCGTCTTGTCTTCCTGTATATTTATGTGGAATAAAGTCCACCGACAACAACCTCAACGAGTAACCGCGAGTGGCAATGTACACTTGGGTAGTTAGACGACTCTATTCTGAGACAACGTATAGCTTCTAGTCTCAAGACATCTCGAAGACGACCCGTTCCAAAGCGACGATGACAGGTGGTTTAATATAGGCGTAGAGGGCAGTCCAGAAAATCACATTGTTGTATTCTACTATGCTCCCCGCATTTAGAAACAAGGAATGACCAGATAATCCCCCACGAACCCGCACTGCATGGGGAGGCCTTCATCCAGCAGTGGATTGACAAAAGAGCTGTACATGTGCACATACGCATGTGCACTGTACTGTAGCACTATTACTGTACTGTATGATACATGCTTAGCTGAAATTATCATATGTCTGTGACAGGAATCCAACCATCACACCCATTTAAAACATTTGCTGAGTGACTAACAACACCCCAGGTCATGTTGTGTCATCATGTCTTAATAACTTCTCACTCAAACGAGTGTGGAGCAGTGATCATCTCCCGTTTACACCCCTGAGTCAGTGGTGGAAATTCCACGTTACTATGCCGGAGGGGATGTCCAACTATAGAAAAACGGAATGTTATTACATTCAGAATGACATTGAATCGCATTGAGAGCCAGAAAGGGGAACACACGGATTCTAGAAGACGAACACATGTTAGAGAGTCGTAATTTTGACTTCTGTATGACGACAAGCGTGGCTTGGGCAGGACACACGTCGCTTGAAGGGAGGGATGACGGGCGGCCGGGCGGGTGAGGCTAACGACGCAGCCAAAGGAGGCAAGCGAGCCCAAGAGGACGTCCGCCGTGGAGATGAAGCGGTGAGCTCAGCTCGTGTGCCAGGTGCTCGGTGGACCTACTGGGGACATCCGTGACCCACTGGACATCTGTGGGACTGGATCTTTATAGCTCATCGGATTCACCCAGGAAAAAAAATCCATATTCTGATTCCGATTGTTGCATCGCGAGACTGCGCGCGAGTGATGGCGACGACTTTTGGTGTGTCCTTCATCCAGCGGTGGATTTGATCATGGCTGTCTTATGATGATGATGATGACTTTGATTGCAGGAAGGAACCTGCAATGTCTACGTGCGAATTATCATTTTAATAAATGTTACATTAAGTAATGGAATTAAATGCTTAGTGTCCTCTGCTTCGTTCGGTCGGGTCGCTAATGGCCGGGGATGGGTTTCGTTGGACTCGAATATAAATTAAGGGCGCTCCTAATGGGTGCAGAGAGGTTTTGCCATTATGATGCCATTATTCCGGGCGTGCGCGTCCCTCCCATCAAGACGAGATCCCTGTCCCAACACAACCCCGCCGCCCACGCCAATACTACCCCACGGGAGGCAGCACAGCACGTATGATGCTCACGATCGATCTGCACGTATCTAACGCACGGTCATGTCTGGATTCAAATTAACGACGGCCGTTTCGCCGCGTTGACAGTCTTCAGGTAACGTGAAAATGAGGGACCGTATAATGAAAGTGGATTTTTGTAGTGTGCTTACGTTAAATCTGGTTTTCATAGGTGTATGTATGTATGTTGAACTTCTTTCGCACAGTACGTAGCCAACCGTGCTAATCGGAGGTGCGGGGGAAGGATAACAAACACTCAACGCAAAAATAAGTTCTCAAGAAATTAGTTTTCAATCTCGATTTAAAAGTGCATACGCTCCAGTGGCGTCCTAATATCGAAAGTAGTCACCGACACGCTCCAGACACAGACATTGGAAGAGCATTCCAGTGCCCAGAACTCGGGGGACTTGGCTAATGCATCATATTTTCATTTGAGAACTGCATGAATAACCACTGTATTCTGCGCGCCTTCAATGGGTCGAGGTGTGACAAAACTACACTGACTCTCTCTCTCTCTCTCTTCCTGAAGCCGTCTTGTCGTGGCTAGCAGACCTCTATTTTGGCATCTGGCTCCTGAGCGTATCGCTGCCATACGCAAGAAGAAGACTATCTGTAGCAGTGGTTCTTAATCTGGGGTGCACGCATCCCCTGGAGGTGCGAGATGCCCTTTCTGGGGGTACGAGCAGGGGTGGTTTCTTCATTAGGGCGATTGGGCGACGCACCACCAATGTCATTCAACCACAGAGTCACGCTAGCCGTCACTGTCAGCCTCTGGATATAGTCCAATCAGCGTCATGTCACGTTCTGTGGAGTACCGCCTCTTTTTGGGCGATTTCACTCCGGCTGAGAATCGCCCCGAGTGGCCCCATAGACTTACATTCAAAGATGCTTTTTTTCGAACGGGGGCGCTGCAATGCATTCTCTATGGCTTCCGGGAGGGCTCGCACTAACGTGCTTACGTCATCATACGTGCTAACGTCATCATACGTAAGCACGTTTCATCCAACAATATAATTTGTCGCCACCTAGTGGAATCTTTAATAAAAGAAACTTGAGTGGTTTGTTTTAATAGTGAGTATATAAACAAACAAGATGTATTGTAAGAGTCACTTTATTTTTCATTAATATTAAAGAAGTGAAGTTGCCTTTACATGCTTAAGCTGTTAATTTATTCATTGCATGGGTGGACCTTATCCTTATCAATCATCCAGACATTTGCCCCCCCTGAGAGATTTTGCAGGAGCCGCCACTGGGTACGAGACATACCAGATTTTTTTAGAAACACAAATTAAGCACGAGCACGTGAGTACAGCTACTTTGTTTCATCAAACATATGTGCTTATTAACATTACAATTTAGTTTTTTTAAATTGCAGTAAAGGTTAAGAACTACTGATTTATAGCATGGATACCAAACAAACACAACACATTCGTCAGTAACACTTCTTTAAAAGGGAAACTATATATGAGGTGACGTTTCGGGCGATGACCCTTTTTCACAGCACACATAAATGATGTGGAAAAAATTAACCCGTAAAAACAAAGTTTTTCACTATAAATCCTTTATATGCGTGGCGGCTAGAGTCCTCTCGTCCTCTGGCTTGAGATGGCTGCCACCTATGGGTCAGATGATTGCCTGCCACCATTAAGCAATTGGTAATTAAATATATATTTTTTTTTTTCCTAAAAAGTGTAACATTTTGGGAAAAATTTTTCTCGAAAATAAATTGTCACGCACAACGAGTCTGTGTGCAAAATGTCAGCTAGATTGGATCACGGGAAGTGGGTTAAAAAACGACCGAAAGATTTGCACAGTCGTAAGCGCTCAAGCAAGCAAGCAAGTGAACTTAATATAAAGGATTTAAAAAGGGCCATTGCCCTGAAATGTCCGCTATTATATCTGTTTTACTTTCAAGGCAACACACATTGCTATTGACAAATGTGTTGCGTGTTGTTATGTCTGCTGCTGCTGTTGTTATTTGTACGCTGTGCATCACTGCCGGCGCAGCAGCAGCAGCAGCAGCACCACCACCCGACAATAATTATAATCAATCGCATTGGGGAATTTACACTTGAGTAATTTTTATTTCATTCTGTTTCTCAAATATCTGATGTTTATTCGAGTGAAATGGTTTTGAGGGGAAGATATTGATTGGATGGTTAAAATACAAACGCCTTCTTTAAACGTTTAACCCACTCTAAACCAGTAGTAGCAGGCTGCATGATAGAAGTTAAAGTAAACGCCATATAAACCTCAAATGCACACCGATTTTAGCTGTAAGCAGGAATCCAACTGTGGTCGCCAATTTTATAGCTAATTTAACACGTAGGCTTTCGCGACCAATATTATCCATAATATAGATTTGTTTTTGGGTTCGATCGCGTATATATAAATGAGTCGTTAAACCCACCACTGCCAATTAGTATGATTTGTCACTACTAGTTCAGCACACCGGTGTGTTGGAGAGTAAACCCACAACATGTACACAATGTGGAGCCTACGCTCCACAATTAACATATTCTCCTGCACAGTTGTTATAATTCCCTTTATAGAGGGCCTCTCCACGCCACGTCGGCCATGAAGGGTTGTTTGACCATACTTCACCACGCTGGTCATTGCGGTCTGATGAATGGTGTGTGGGCCAGAATCTGTTGAGATGCTACTCGCCTGCCACGTTAGCCATGGCCAGAAATCAAACTCAGGAGGCGGGTATTTGAAAGCGCCAGTGCGTTAACTGACGTGCCAATAAATAACACTGCTGAATAGTGATCCAAGAAAGCCTTACTACGGAGTCTCAAGCATCGTTTAAAGCGCGGCCTTGCTACCGTTTGGATGTTTGACTAATTCCACGATTGGGTGTTTGGGCGAATACCAAGGATGGCTGCTTGTTGGTGACACTCGGAGCTCGACACAGATAAGTAACAATATCGATAAGCGGACAATATCTCCCTTGTATATCTGTCCCTCCATTTAACACAAGTAGATTTGACACTGCCCATCAACCAACAAGGCCTCCTGGGAGTGCATAATTCCACACAGATGCAAAGAGTAGTGGCGCAGTAGGTTATCGCACTGAGCAAAGAGCTCGATTCCAAGCCACGGCTAACATCAGTGGCGAGCGAAATCTGAACCGGTACTGCGCAACCATCCATCCCTTCACTCGCACTGACCCGGCGTGGTGAAGTATAATCATCGATTCAATATAACCGACAGGACGTGGGGAACGACTGACCCAAGGCCTGCACAATTTATATACACTCTTCACATTTATAATAATCAACGTGCGTTTAGAGTATTTAGCTGCTATTAATTCCCACACGATGCCACTTCGTTGAGCTATTATTCGTGTAGCCAGGTAGCTTCTGAAAAATGAGCTGTATAGCTCAGTGGGCTTTACCTGCTAAAATAAATAGTTTGACATTTTTTTTTGGTGGATGGACAGATATTGGAAGAATGCGAATTGCCTGCTTATTGTCACCCACCCCAGTTCAGCTTTCCAAGTTTGTCGATTTACTTGAAGAACTATATTAAGCTGCTCACAGACCGTGGAGCGACATGTCGGGACATCGCTCCGAACGGAGCGACGACGCGACACCGGAGGAGGCACACAGCACAACCGCAAAAAACCAAACGTTGCAAATAAATAAAAGCGCAGCCCTGTAATGACTCGCTCACGCCACTGCTGACAGAAAGGGACCTCCGATATAGGGAGCAATTACTCTCCTTCCACCCGCTAGTCATACGCCCCTCTGATTAGCACGGGTGGGCTACGTACGGTGCGAAAGAAGTTCAACATACATACCAAAAAAAATATGAAAATCCCCCGTGTAGCCTGAACAGACTGTTGGGAGTAAGTGCTGTTAGCGAGCACCTATGAAGGCCGGCACGGTACACGAGAGGGTGGGTGGCCAGCACCACGCCCGACCGCCTTTGTCTTCCCAGTGGCGATGTTTTTACACACCGCACCAGGTACTCATTTGAAGCTGAGTCGACCGAGGGGGGAAGCCCAGGATCGGTTCAGATAATCGCCACTGGTGTTGGCCATGATCAGGAATCGAACTCGAGTTACCAGGTTCGTAGCCCAGCGCGCTAACCGCTACACTACCGCTCCCCACAACATTCATACACATACAGGGTGCTGCAAAAATGTTTGAACACTTATATGGGACTATCGTTTTTAATGGATAAATAACGGATAATACACTGCAACATGATAACAAATGTATGTTAATAGCTTAAAAAAGTCAAAGAGGCTCTACTTGTTCGCCATCATTGTCAACACATGCCTGGAATCTTCTCCAGGTGGTCTCCAGAGCCCGGAGGCACATTTCTCGTGGTATTGTTACAAATTCTCAGAAATTTCGATTTAAAGCTTTCGTGACTGCAGGTTTCATATTCTTGGTTCTTTCGGTAAAGTCCGGTAGAAGGGAAATAATAAAATAATATAAATAAAACTATTAAATTCTCACGACGTTTCGATTTCAACACAAGCCATCATCATCAGGTGTGAAAAACCACAGCAAGAAATTTTTGAAAAAAGTGGCGTTTTTTTCTCAGAAGTGTTAACATTTTTTTTTGTAAGCACCCCCGTACATACGCACGTCTTGGAAGAGCGCCCCAAATCGCAACGTCAACAAATGCACGGAGATTGCGGCAAGCAAGGAGTGCCCTTACCATGTGCAGCGTTGTCACGGCGCCGTGTTGCTCGCGTGACCAGCTCAGTCAACCCGGACCGTCAGCACGTGGGGAAGGTCATGAGGAACCACCACGGCGTCCGTGACGGAGAGAGGAGCTGAGAGGGGGTGCACGAAACAAGGGGGACGATGAGGTGGAGGGAAGCCCAGTGGCTGACGATGGTGCTGATGATGATGACGGTGTCGGTGTCGCTGGCTGATAATTGTGCTGATGGTGCTGATGGTGCCGCAGATGCTTGTTGGTGTTGATGGTAATGCCGTAGTTGCCACTGATGATGATGACACCACCACTTGCTGCTGCTGAAGATGATACAACTCCTTGAGGACACTGCCGCTTCTGCTGATGATGCTGTTGCTGCCAATAACGTTTATGGCACTATTGCTTGCTGCTGATGATGATTGCTGTTTGCTGCAACTGATGATGATAATGATTTTGCTGCTGATGGGACTGCTACTTGCTGCTTGCAGCTGATGATGAAATTGATTCCTGCTGCTCGCTGATGATAATGATGATTATGTTAATGATGATATCACCCTACCGCTGCTGCTGCGTGAATGTTCGCACCGATCCAACGAGCGCTCTCTGGAATAAATCCCGACGGGTACCGTGTAACAGAATGACCTCTCTCCTCCTGTCCCCTCCCCTCCTCCCCTACCCTCTCCGCTCTCCTCTCCGCTCCCCTCCTCTCTCCTCCTCTGCGTGTCTCGGGACACCCTGTCCTCCTCCTCCTCTCTTTGTTCGCTCTTGAGATCAGTGGGGACAATTAGAGAGGTGAATCCAAGATAGCCGGCAGCAAAGAGGGACGAACGCAAAGGCAAATATCCCCCGTGTGCTCCGATATATTCTACCGGGCCCCGGTTGTGCTGTCAGAAAGCGCCGATTACGTTCGAAGCGACACAACGAGGTGCCGGTGTGATCAACAGCGCAGCCGGCAAGAGTGTTTCCCCGGTGCTGATCTTTAGCACACCGCGCCAAAGGAACGCATTTAAGGCTGAGTCGATCTATACGAGGGGGTGGGCAGGACAAGTTGTAACGGCACATCGACAGTGATGTTAGCCGTGGCCGGGTATCGAATTGGGGTTGCAGTTAATTGGCTCCTCTTTCGACTCCTGAAGTCTGCTCGATAGGGTGACGCCGTTAAGGACTCCCAACTCATCAGCCACACGCACCCCAACCAACACCGGGCCACTCCTGTCACCACTGCGCTCCGCACATCACGATTATAGACTGTCAGCGAAAAAAACCGATCATAAGCACAACTGTGGACAACCTATTGAATATATGTTTTATTATGTTTGTTGAATAATTAAGTAATCACTAATATTACAGTCCGTGCCTTTACAATCGCACGGGGCTGAATTTTTTTCTTTCAAATTTTAATGATTTTAGAAAAATGTGTGCCTGCCTGCCTGCCTCTCTTACCCCTCTCCCTCTGTGTGTGTCTGTCTCTCTTCTCTGTAGCTCTCCCTAGCTCTCGCCAGCTCTCTCTGCCGCCACTGATCTATATAAGATGCTGTGGTCGCTTGGATACGGGTGACGCAAAAAAAATTCGACATTGGTGGGGTGGTTATAGGTGGATGAGAGGGAGAGGCAGGAGGGATGAGACGAAGGGGTGAGGCGTGAGATGAGACGCGGAGGTCGCTGGGTTATTGAGAGGGCGGCGGTGGTGGTGGTGGTAGCAGTGCTGAGTCGGTTGTGGTTGAAGTGTTGAGAGTGGGTGGTGGTGGTGGTGCACTTGTAGAGAGTGAGTGATGGTATTGGTGGTGATTGTAGTGGTGAGTGGGTGGTGGGAGCGGTGGTGGTCGACGTGCTGGGAGTGGGTGGTGGTAGTGTTGATTGTGGGTGGTGATGGTGATTGCAATGTTGAGAGTGAGTGGTGGTGGTGGTTTAAGTGTTTGGAGTGCGTGGTGGTGTGTTAAGTGTTGATTGGGCGGTGGTGGCGAGTGACTTATCGAGTGGGTAGTGGTAGTATTGAGAGTGGGTTGTGGTTATGGTGTTTAAAGTGTTTGATGTGCCTGATTAAGTTGGTGATGTCAGCATTAGCATTTGGCCATTAGAAGTGGTGCTGCTGATGCCGCTAATGATGTAATTGCAATGGTACCGCTGCTGATCGTGATAATGACCGCTGCTGATGATTATGATCCATTGTTGGCACTCGACATTGAGTGGTGCTGCTACTGTTGTTCACAATAATTGGACAGCTGATTCTGCTGACGCTGATGGCTATGATGCAAATGTTCCTGCTCGCTAGTGCTGATCATGCTGGTTGCACTGCTGCTGATGATAATAACGATAACGATGGGCCAATATAACGCTGCGTGTGGTATTTATATATTTCTGCTTCATTCTCTCTCTCTCTGCCTGCCCCTCTCCTCTCTGTATCTTCTATCTCTCTCTCTCTCTGCCTCATGCTCTCTCACGGCTGATGGGATTTGAAAATCCGCGTGAACAGTGTGGATGCCACGGGGAGTCCGTGCAGCGTCAGGCGCAGGGGAGGTTCTTAATGTATCTCGAGTACAATGGGGGGCACAGGTTCGCCCTATTAAAATACTGGCAGCGTTTCTCTTTTTGTTCGTCAAATGTACAGTTCCCCTCGCCGGCCATCCGTGCTATCGTCTCCTCGCCCCTGTTCAAATCCAAAGGGGGTGCCACCGTGAGAGCAGAAGGGAAACATTTTCCGTAGCTCAGCCCCGAAGAGCTCCGGCTGAAATGGAGTCCTGCTGTCTACATCATTATCTCTGCCCTAGAATATACACGGTATAAGCACAGTGTATATATGTATATCTTACCGTCAATATCGGGGGTTGGGTGTGGCCAGAACCACGCCCGGTCGCCTTTGTCTTTCCGGTGCGGATGTTTCCACACCGCATCAGTTAACACGGTTGGCTACGTACGGTGCGAAAGAAGTTCAACATACATTTTAAGGCTGAGTCGACCCAGAGGAGTTCCGGGATCGGTTCAGATATGACGTCCAACCCCATTGATGTTGGACGTCGTGGTCGACTGTCCCCTCGGGAGCATTGCAGCAGACTTTGTTGAATTCCATGGTGATATTCTGGTGATTGACTCTACTCAACAGCTCCTAATAGCTAACTATTCATTTGGGAATTTTAAAAAAACAGTTCACCAAAAAACATGTTTGAATAATTAATTCTTATCCGCCCCATGGGGTAAAGTGAAGTATCCAATTCTCATCCACTTTATCTCTTTACGTAGTGATATGAAAAAGAGCCAGCGTCTGACACGTCATCTATTATACGTATTGTTTTTTTTCATTTGAAGGTAGTGTTAATTGACATCATGATGTTCATTTTAAAGGAGGAATGGTTTTACCATGCAAGCGCATCCCCCGTTAGCCACCTCGGTGATGTGCGCACGCCATGAGGGTAGCCAGCTGAATGGGTGGCATCAGCACCTTCCTCAGTGACATTACCTGCATCAGCACAGTGGCTAACGGGGGCGCTACACAAGGAGATGCGGCTTGTTTTGACATAATTTACCATCTGAGTATTACACACAGCTAAAGCAAACAATGATAGTTTTTATTTTATCAGGTAAGGCCCACTGAGCTACATATATTTTTTGTTTCAGAAGCGACCTGGCCACAAATGATAGCTCAAGGCAGTGACATTTATAGCAGCCAGATACTCTAAACGCACGCTTTTCGACGTGGAGGTAAACACCGGAGGACCCGGAGAAAAATCGACGCGACCACGGAGAGAACATGAAAACTGCAAATATACAGCAGCAGGCGTCAAGGTCGGGATCGAACCCACGACCTCCTGTATGCCAGGCGAGTTATTTAACATCTCACCACCGTGTCTACCTATGGTCAACATGTCTTGTGACCCACATTTAATTCTCTAAAACGTATGGTTTTTCAAGTCAGGTTCATTTAAAATTGAAATTAATATTCAAAGGAACAAATATTTAGTGGACAATTAATTGGGGGTCACATGACATCTGTACCACCCTGTACACACGCACACGTGTACAGACGTAAGTGCACATACACACACGTGTAGACACGTGCACACATGCACTACACACACACGTACACACACACACGTGTACCGTGAAAAAGGACGGACCCAGGGGAGTTCGCGCTCTTCAGAGTAAATAATTCACTTGGCTGGCCTGGCGATGGAGAGGAGGCAGACATTTCAGAGTTACCAATTAGGGGACTGTGTCTCCCTCCGGCTAATTAGCGAGAGACCCAGGTGCGCGCGTGTGTTTGTGTGTTCTCGTGTTTGTTGTGCTCTGCGTGTGCATATATATGCACGTGTGTGAGTGAGTGCCTTTGTGTGTCTATGCGTGCCGGGCGTGGTGTTGTTCCACCCACCCGCTCGTGTGCCGCCGTGTCGGCTTTCATAGGTGCTCGCTAACATCACTTGCCCCAACAGTCTGTTAAGGTTATACGGGGGACATTTGTCTTTGTGTCTATGTGTACACATGTAAGTGTCCACCTGTGCATGTATTTGTGTAGTGTGGTGGTGAGCGCGCTGCGTTACCGAACTCGGTCATCCGAGTTCGATTCCCGCTCTAAGGCCAACACCAGTGACGATTATCTGAACCGGTGCTGGTCCTCCCCTAGGTCGACTCGGCCTCAAATGAGTACCTGGTGGAGCGTGTAATCATTGTAACTGGGGAGACAAAGGCGGCCGGGCGTGGTGCTGGCCACCCACCCTCTCGTGTGCCGTGGCCGGCCTTCATAGGTGCTACTTGTTAACAGCAGTGCCCCAAACAGCCTCTTACAAGCTATACGGGAGATCTTTGTCTTTGTTTGTATGTATCCCTGTGTATTTTTGTGTGTGTATATGTTTGTGTACGTGTCGGTTTGTGTACGTTTTTGTGTCTGTATGGGATGGAAGGTTTGTGTAGCACGGTTTAATGATCACTGTTTCATTGCTTTCATGGCTTTATTTTGGTGATTTCGAAAAGTTTTTTGGTTTGGCCATGTTTGTTGTAGTACGGAATAAGACTGATGGCCTTAATCTAAGTTGTCTTGTGGTTGTTGTTGTTGTTTGACTTGCATCCCACTGGGATTTTTGCACACAGCGTTGGTGTACGGTGCTTTTTTGCAATATTTTGCTGTCTTTTCTTGGATTTTTTGTTTGCACTTATAGTCACATATTCACTTTAATGTTTTCTTGTTCATGTTTTTGTTTTTTGTTTGTTGCGGTTGCACCCGAATCAAGAGCCGAATGGCTCACAGGGCTATACCTAATAAATGAACTTGAACTAATACAAGACAGCATTTGATACATTTCACGTTGTGAGAATGATCCATCTTGATTTGAAGCTTTCGTGACTGCAGGAATCCATCCTCTTTGATTCTTTCGGTAAAGTCACGATTTAATTTAATTAAAATTTTCTACCTACGTGACTTTACCCAAAAAACCAAAGAGTAAGAATGATCCATATTCACTGCCAATGTTTATGTTATTCATTATGGATACGATTTGTGGTGATTGAAGATAGCCGATGATGATGACAGTGGATTTATGACGGACATTAATAGTGTTATACAGTTTTAATGAGGGTAATCAGTAACTCGGGTGTGAGCGGTGGCGCAGTGGTTAGCACACTGCGCTGCTAACCCGGCAACCCGAGTTCTACTTACGGCCAACATTAAGTGGTGAATTATATTATAAATAACCGGTCCTGGGCCTCCCCTAAGTCGGCTCAGCCATAAATAAGTACCCAGTACAGCGTGGAAACGTCAGAACAGTGGAGACAAAAGCGGACCACGCGTGGTTTGGCGGTCTTCATAGGTGCTCTTTAACAGCACTTGCTCCAACAGCCTATGTAGGCTATGTGTGTCTATATATATCTCTGGGCAGATTATTTCATGATGTTGCAGGAGATCTCTGCAGATTTGCCCCCCTCTCCGTGACGGAGAAGCGAGTTCTGAGTAAATTGAGTGTCTTTTGGACGCGCTCTGCAATCGAGTAGAAATCTGCGGAAGCCCCACGACTGACTAAAAATCTGCGGAAGCTCCAGACACGTTTTCAACATTGTGCGCGTGGCACGCCGTATGGATTGTTTGCAAGGCAGACACCTGATAGAGATCTGTGGCAGCTCCACAACGGGTCTTCTTCATCCCCCTTCATCTGCATGGCATATCAAATGCATTGTATCAGGTCTGATAGAAATCTGCGGAAGTTTCAGACAAGTGTGTGTGTGTGGCCCACTGTCAAATGTATTTAAAATCACGGCTCTCACTTAGGAAAAGGTTCCACACCCCCATGTTATCATGTCTTTTGGTCTGGGACGTTCAATTAACAATGTGAGCAAACGTTATTATATGCATTCATGCCGCTTCATCTGCATGGCATATCAAATGCATTGTTTCAATGTGCAGGTCTGATAGAAATCTGCGGAAGTTCCAGAGAGGCTCTATCCTACTTAGTCTCATTGTTACACCGCGTGCAAGTCTAACATAAATCTGCAAGAATTACGTAGATCTATCTGCATGATGTATTACCTACTATAATCACCCAGGGAATGTCTGTCCGTCCCGCGCGTGACGTCACTCCACATGCGCCCCACCCCCGCGTGACGTCACTCCACATGAGGCCCACCCCCCCCCCCCTCATTAATATTCATGAGTGGGTGTATTTTTACGCTAACGCAGAGGAAGGTCGAGCTGAATTAAATAATTTATTATGGAAAGTTGCTTCAAATATGGCGTTTCTTTACAGAAAATGACGGCAAAAAATGAATCTAAGCAGCACAGTGCTACATCCGTGCGTGACGTCACTGCCAAAGAGGCCACCCCCCCTTCATTAATATTCATGCCCGCGTGGAAATTTACACTAACGCACAAGAAGGTCGCGCACTCCACATGCCGCACCCCTCCCCTCATTAATAATCATGAGCGGGTGACGTCACTCCACATGCCGCACCCCTCCCCAATAACCATGAGGGGTGACGTCATTCCATATGCCGCACCCCTCCCCTCAATAATAATCATGAGCAGGTGACGTCACTCCACATGCCGCACCCCTCTCCAATAACCATTAACGGGTGACGTGACTCCACATGCCGCACCCCTCCCCAATAACTATGAGCGGGTGACGTCACTCCACATGAGCTGAACAATTTTTTTATTGAATATTTCGGATTTACTGCAATATACACCCGTCCTTGGACGGGAAAACAATCTGGTTATATATATTTTTTATGACAGTGGGCGTTGGAGTAGAAATCCGAGGACTGATATCATTGCCATTGCTACAGCCGGGGCAGGGAACTTGCGGCACACGGTCCGTGTACCAACCAGCACGCAACTTCATCTCATACGGTTCCGCGGCAATATGAGACCGAACCACTTGGAAAAGATCCACAAACAATGACCGTCACTGCACGCAACGTAGCCGCACTAATCGGATACGTGAGGGTATTTGCGATGTGTCAACGCTTGTTTCTCATTTTATTACGCCCAATAATTTGTCAGTTGAAAGGGCCTCTTGTAATAGCACGAGACTAAGGTGCGTGTGTGTGTGTGGCCCATCGTCAGATGTATTTAAAATCACGGCCCTCACTTAGGACAAGGTTCCACACCCCCATGTGATCATGTCTTTTGATCTGGGCCATTCAATGAACAATGTGAGCAAACATTATTATATGCATGTATTCGTGTTGAATTATCATAATAATTATTATAATACTGTAGACGTAATTTGCAACGTCAAATGGGTATCTTCGAAATTGTGTTTTTTATATTGAAATTCGCAAATGACGTCACAACTACCGTGTCATTCACATTGTATTACGCACGCCAAACACATGGGCCAGGTCTCGAGTCCATAAGGCTACACAAATCTGGTCCCACGTGTACCAAATTACAAGATGCACCACTCAACTCTTGGTCTAAAATACAGGGGGAAATAAATGTCTTATAATTCAGGGAATACGGTGAATCTAAATTAACTTTCAGTGGTTTCCGTATCCAAATTAAGGGCACGTGTCTAGAACTCTATATGCAGTACATTGGAAGGAGTGTTCGTTGAATGTCAATCAAGCCAATAAGTGTAATTCAAAGACGTGACATTTTTTGGCAAATGTAGCGAAAATCTTATTTTTTTAAATCTGGAGTACTGTAATTGGTGACCGACTGAGACATTCAACTCATTACATTGTCATTATGGGGGGAACGGGGGAGGATGGCTGAAACTTTGATTTAAGCCAAGATTCTCAGAGGTGCCCGGTGCAGGTTTATTGACATGGCCATTATAATCCTCCATGAGCCAAACCACATTGACTCTTCTAGTAGAAATCTGCGGAAGCGTTTAAATGCCACACCTCCTAACCCGCACCTAACGCCTTGTACCTGCACAAGATTATTACTGTAATTATGCACGACAAATCAGTGATATGTTCTCTGCTAATTACAGGCAAATTTTTTTTTAAAGTGGCAGGTCGGACTTTGAATGTGGGTGGAACGTACTTCACAGAAATAGATAAGTATCTGATGGGCACATTCACTCGCGTGTATAGTTACGTATTATTAAAACCAGGCCACAGTGTTCCCTTGTTACTATACACACTCCGTTATTAGATGGCGCAACCGTAGAAACGAATGTAAAACGGATTCATCCGATGAAGATTCCAGTGTTAACGTGTCTACATCATTTGTCAGCTCGTTTTATTTTGTCCGATCCATATGCACGTCGTAATGGGGTTTGTTTACAGTGAAGGAAAACTTTATTGCGTCCAATGCTCTCCGAGCCGAATTGCCCGGTTGCACGCACAATACCTCGCTGATCTCCTCCAGAAGCATAAATCATGAAGCGAACTCCGGTCATCCTCGCAGGTGGTTTTTTTGCAAGCCATCGAGCAAAGACGGTCTCACTGCATCGAGCCCTTTCAGATGCGTTTCTGCGGCCGTCTGGAACGCTCTTCCTTCCGATAATAGGAAGCCACTGGAGCTATGCACTTTTAAATCTATGTTGAAAAATGAAAACTAATTTCCTTGTCACGGTTGGCTACGTACTTTGCGAAAGAAATTAAACATACATACAAACATGATAGAGACAACACGGTATGGACGTGTGTGTATGTCGTGCAAATAAGCGTGGATAGGTGCGTGCTGAGAATCACACTGAGAAGGATTAGAGCGCGTGGAGCAGAGCACAAATGCAGATTTAGAGACATATCAACCGGTAAGGCAAATAGACTTCGGCAGGACACATCTCTAGAAGCGATGATGATGATGGCCCACCGAGATAGGGCTGGTGACAGATTGGCAGCCAAAGGAGAAAATACGCCTGAATGGACAACACCGCAGAAAATGGAGCAATGAGATAATCTCATGTGCAAGAGTGAGATGGATTGTGGCATCACAGAATCATGATGGCAACCGTGTGGGGAGGCCTTCATCCAGACACACACAGAGAAACACAAAACATAGACACAGAGACCCAATGCTTCTGTGTCGAGGCCTTAAATAGAGAGAGAGGTGGGGGGGGCAGAGAGAGGCGGGGGGGGGCACATAAAGCAAATCATTGAGAAAAAAAAACCCAAAACGAAATGATGAACGAAGCAAAGTGCCGACTACACCGAGCATCCTCTTGTTTCCTCTGATCGCAAGAAAAAAGAGAGCGGTGGGTCTGCTGCAGCAGCTACTGGAGCAGATAAATTAGCATGTCAATGAGAGAGCAGTGTGGAAATCTACCCCGAAGCGACTGAGGGAGAGAAAGAGCGAATGGACCTATGGGAGCCTGGTACATTTTAGAGAGATAAAAAGGCAGTTTGAGAGAACAAACTTAGCATTTTTTTTGGAAATGTAATGCAATGCAACACAGAGAGTCGGCTAACACAGTTAACTGATAGCTTGATTGATTACGTTCTCCAAAGATTGCTAAATTAGAAGGTAAGTGTGAAATTTGACAAACAGAGACACAGAGCGAGAGAGAAAACAAACTTACATCCTACTCTCTGTGTGTCTATGGTTTGTGTCTCTCTGTGTGTGTCTCTGTGTTGTCTCTCTCTGCTTGTGTGTCTGTCTGTGTGTCTCCGTGTCTGTATTTTGTCTCTCTCTCAAATTTAGTTCTACCTGATGACGATTGCTTGTGTTGCAATCGAAACGTCGTATTCTATTATGTAATTTATTTTCTTTCTACGTGACTTTACCGAAAGAACCAAGAGTACTATCTTTAACGGTATCTTGACAGTTACACTCAAACGTGATATTTATCCAAATTGTATTGTTTTTCATCATCATCATTAGCAGCCTTGATCCACTCCTGGAAGGCCAGGAAGTGGATCAAGGGCTCTTGTCAAACAAACACAAATAAATAATACCAGCGTCAAATATAACTACTGTATTAATATATCATTCAATTATCAACAATCAATTCACACATGTTTAAAATCTAACAGTCATTTAACGAACTTAATTAGTACAGTATTAACTTTATACAGCTAGGGTCTGTCCTTTCAGATTTTGTAACTTTTAATTTGCATATGGACATTTGCCATCTTTTTCATTCATTTTCCTGGAGGTAATTTCAACTGGTTGTTATAACAATGACAGTCAATCAGTCAATCTGCGATGGTTCATGTTTTTTTGCTTTACTTGCGCAATCCAATTTTAGGAAAACATCTTCCAATGTAGCGGTGAATCACTTTAGCAGCACTCGCTAGCGTCTCTCGGACGCTGCGAGCGGCTGGGCGTCGGACCGGGCGGCTGAACGGCTGGAGGAGAACTCCTTAATACTCCTTAAGGTTTTTTCGGCAAAGTCACGTAGGTAAAAAATTAATAAAAGTAAAGTAAAAAGTAAAGTATCAAATTAATAAAAGTAAAATACTTTACACTTGATGCAGCTAATTCGGCTGTGACGGTCCCACCTGATGACGGAGACTTGTGTTGCCTCCGAAACGTCGTGATTTTTGTTTTTATTTTATTTTCATTAATTTTGATGTTTTACCTACGTGACTTTACCGAAAAAACCTAAGAATATGATTCCTTGCAGTCACGAAAGCTTCAAATCTAGAACTCCCTAATGTTAAACCGCTCCCTCCTTTTATGCCCTCCGAATCCAAAGATCCAGGGTCACGTGGTGTTATCCTGCACGGCCAATCGGGCGCCTACCTTTCGATTTTAAACCGATGCTCCGCCCCTACCTGGAGCGTTGCTTCCCATTACGCCTCGATCCATTGTCTACGCACCCGTCCTCCCCACCTCGGACTCAACCGGTTTGATCTGGGTGGCCGTCCCGCGGAATACACATCTGCAGTGGGTCCAGGAATTTCCCTCCCACCTCCTCATCTGCCCTTCCCCGTGCTGTGAGTGTCTCATTGTGGTTAGCCCGGTGAGCTTCGTCGCGCCCATACAATTTTAAGCCAATCCACGGGGGCCGCAATGCAATTTGGCCTGGGGGGTCGGCCAATCTCCTGGCACTGGGAAACCTTGGGACATCCCCACTAGGGGCCCCTCGGGTAAAAACCCATGGTACCAGGTGACCCCCCCACGAGACCCTACGTGGGTGCGTGTGTGTGTTCAGTGGGGATGTGTGTGTGTGTTTAGTGTGTGTGTCTGTTTAGTGGGGGTGTGCGTGCGTTCGTGTGGAGGGGTGCGAGGGGATGGCGGCGCCGGCGGAGTTGCTCAGTTGCTGTGGCACCACACTTCTACTCCCCCAGGGGTTTCGGAACCTACAGCCCACCACTTATTTTCATCCGAACCACAATCCACATGAGGCCGACCACGTCAGAACGGGCAACAAACGATATTCATCCATCACTGCAATCGTCTTAGCCGCACTAATCGGGTACTGGAGGGGAATATTTTTGACGTGGCAACACTGTGTTTCTAATTTTGTGGCGTTCAGTCACTTGTCACTGACAGAACCGACTTAAGTCTGTGCTAATGTGTGGCCTGACAAAGGTATTTAAAAGTTATGTGCGGCCCTCGGGAAGAGATTCTGCACACCTGCTCTCCTCAGATAAATTACAGAAGATTGACAGTCTCTTTGGAGCCAGAAAGACCGTCGCAATATAGGTTGTTATTGTGAAGTCGACCATAGACTTGCCAGTGCCGAGTATGTTTGTAAAGTTTGTATTGTATGAGAAAGAATGTCTTGTACAGTACCAACATTTCTTTGACACTAAGGGGATGCCACCTACACGCAGTGCTTAATTTAGTTCGGAACAGTCTATAAATGCTGCTCCGGGAAATTATTTTGACACGCCGCATCCATCTCACATTATTTCCCTCAAATTTGTATAAACCCATTCATGGGATTATAGGAATACATATATGGTAAAATAATATAGGATTGTTATGGATAGTCGTACCTACTACTCTCGCGGTAGTGCCTTACGTTGATAATCAATACTCCAAACCAGCCTACCAGTGTATCGCAAAATACTGGTCAACAAAAAAAAAACATTTTTTTCTGGCCTGGACTTTTGCAGCTGTTTTAGACTAATTTCAGGGTGCTGATTCCAAATCTGATCTCAGATTTGCTCACATCTCATTTTATGCTATCGGCATGCCCCATTTTCATTGATTTTACCCAAAATTAACTCTGTCACTTATGATTGCAAATTGTTGCGAGTCAGTGACTGCTTTAGTGTTAAAATATGGTGCTGTATTTTTAGAATAGTGTGTTTATAATATAATTTTATGTAGATATCCACATTTATTTAATATTTTTCTTCTGCAGTTTTTATTGAAAATGCAATATTTGATATCTCAAAAACCTGATGTGATAGACAAAAACTGATACCAGATTTGGAATCAGCACCCCAAAATTACCTTAAACCCGTTGGAATACCTTATGCCAGAAAAAGTGTGTTGACCAGTGATATCGAGTGAGAAATCCTTTTTCTATGGCTGATGTACATGCAGAGCAACAACTACAATTTCACATTCAGGCAGTCAAACCAGACAACCACGTCAGGAGCAGCGGAGGGTTATCGCTGTGATGTCTCCTTCGTATTTGTGGATCGGGGCATTGCGTCGTTACACGTTGTACGGTCTGTTCTGGGTGACCACAGTCGCACACTACTGGAGAGTTTTTTTTTTATTTTTCCATCTGTGCATCGGGTATTCGCATCTGCCATGGTTTGTGAGGATGCGGTTTAGGGTGGACCACGAGCTTCGTGGAAGGTCAAACCCAGGGATTTTGTGCGTTGGGTCTTTCACGAGGTGTTTGTGAGTTTTTTTTGAACTCCATGCAGCTCTCCAAGCTTCATCAGGGTTGATCTCGCATTGTTCAATAAAGCCCTCTTTGGTGTAACCCAAGGCCGTAATTATAATAAATATGCTCAAAATGCCCCCCCCCCCCCCAATATATTGCTATAAAAAAGATTTCTGTTTATATGATTGTCGTTATGGTTGTACGTCATTAATCCCTAATCTCTGCCATTACATACAATGAAACAAGAAAAGGTAAAAAAGAAAAAACAGAGCAATGTAATACAATACACTATTTGACATTATTGTAAAAGATAAATGAAAAGTCCATCCTATGTGTTAGTGATTTTTTTTTATATTTTAGCCTGGAAGATTTGGTCCCCCCCAATGTTGACGCCCTGGCTACGGCCTTGGTGTAACCAAACAACTTGCCTGGGAGGGATCCATGTCTCGTGTCTGTCTAGCAGAGGTCGCAACCGGGTACCCGATACCCTTACCCTACCCGATACCCGGCTACCTGTACCCGGCCAGGTACGGGTACGGGTACCCGTTTACGACCCTGGTGCGGCCGGGTACGGGTAGGCCGTGAGTCACTGGTGAGTCACCGTTTGTCACTCATTTCGGGTAGGGTACGGGTAGGGAACGGGTACCCGTACCCGCTACCCGTACCCGGCCAGGTACGGGTACCCATTTGCGACCCTGGTGCGGCCGGATACGGGTAAGGAATCAAAACCCGTTTGCGACCTCTGCTGTCTGGCGCGTGCACTCGGCGCAACCACGTGGGCGCAATGGGAACTGCACGTGGGAGAGGAGATGGAGAGGCAGGGGGATGAAACAGCTTAGGGAGAGGATCAGCTTGATGGTTATTGAGTGTTCGCGACCTTGGCACACGAGTTCAAATCCCGGTCAGGACATAATCGTGAACTTTCGTTATTTAATTTCATTGATGCACTCATCCGTCACCCGTCATGCTAATTTGTACTGCCACTTTTTTTTACCCAGGACGGGCTCGCTGAGTCTGAAGGCTCCTTTTAAAGAGAGTCCTGCTACACTGGGATGTTTGGGTCAATGCCATTAGTGAGTATGTCGCTTCGTTGGGGAGAGAAACCCGAGTACACGGAGAAAACCCCCCACGCACACGAGGAGTTTGCATTCAAAAACAACAACGTCCAGATGGATTCAAGATTCCAATCCTGTACTGCCACTTCATGACCACCTCGCATAATTCACAAATCACTACGTGATCCACCAACCCTTACCTCCACAGCGCTAGATCACAGATGCACCACCACCCTCGGGAAATCATCATTATGCAGCCCAGTGTATTCAACACGTATCTGGTCTCAATGCAAAATTATAGTTTGTGAACATCGTCGTCAATTCATCTTCATAATGATCACTTTTACATCACGCCACAACCCTTTTGTCCATCCACTGCCGGATAAGGGCCGCGGCACGGCATGCGGGGTCAAGGGGGTAATTTGACCATACTTCACCACGCAGGTCAAGTTCAGGTTGGTGAAGGATAGGAGAGCAGAGAGACACAGAGAACGAACTCCGGTGGAGATTTACCGACACTGCCCTCTGCTGATCATCACACGGTCCAGCTACAACCTGGTGTACCGTGGTGGTGGTGATCGCCAACGCGATCTTATCCAGGCTCGAACCTGCTTGGCTTCTGAGATTGGACCAAATCTGTCCCCATTCATGGTACTTTGCTCATAGGCCCTTTGATGACGATAACCATAGAATGACGATGATTTAAGGCCTCGACACAGAAGCGTTGTTTCTCTGTGTGTCTATGTGTGTGTCTCTCTCTGTGTCTCTGTGTGTGTCTCTCTCTCTGCTTGTGTGTCTGTCTGTGTGTCTCCGTGTCTGTGTCTTGTCTTTCTCTCAAATTTAGAAATCTTTGGAAGAATGTAATCAACCAGGTAGGGTGTTCATGGTTGTGTTAGCCGACTTTCTGTGTTGTATCGCATTATATGTCTAAGCTTACTAGGTTTGTTTTCTCATTCATTCTTACCTGATGACGGTTGCTTGTGTTGCAATCGAAACGTCGTATTATATTATTATTGAATTTATTTTCTTTCCACGTGACTTTACCGAAATTATCAAAGAGTAATTATTGCAGTGACGAAAGCTTCAAATCTAGTTTGTTATACATCCCATTGTCAATCCATGCCCGGATTAAAGGCCCCCCAACCTACCCCCGTGTCGACGTTTGACCATACTTCACCACCAGGACGCAGCCCGGGTCCGTGAGCCCAGTGGCCCTAACCACAGCGCCACCAATCCACCACCTCTGGTCACTAGCGCAGCTGTTTCCATCAATGAAGAGTGGTATACAGCGCTATAATTCCAGCCATCAATCAATTTCCATCATCATCACGACCACCATCAGCCCTCCCGCAAATCATAGATCATATATCACACCGGTCGTCATCACCATCACTGTCATTGAGGAATGCATCCATAATATATACCGTACTGTATCACCAATTAGCATCAAATATTGATCAATTACTGCGCGAGGAACGTGTTACTTGTCCTATCCGTATTAAAGTGCAACACAAACCTCCAAATATATGTTTCATAGATTGTCACGTGAGTTGTAACGCAAGTGGTAAGTCAGGTAGTACAGCGACAGCCCTTCGTCAATCCAATGCTGGATAAACGCTTCGCTGAGGCTTATCGGTAATTTTTTTTTTGGGGGGGGGGGTATGTTTGACCATACTTCACCATGCTGGTTGGCATTTCGGGGGTCTGTGAAACGAGCTGGGAGGTTGGGGAGGTCATCACTTAGAGCCAGGGATGTGATAGCCGTGGCCGGGAATCCAACTCGTGTGGCCGAGTGCTTAGCGCAGGCACTCTCTCACCACTTTGCCATGTCAATGTATAACACGTCTAGTGTCGGCGTGTTGTGATATCAACAACAACAACTGAGTTGCTGGGGGTGGTTGGGGGGGGGTCTGTGATCATGGGAGCGGTGGCGCAGCGGTTAGCGCACTGCGCTCGGGAACCCCGGCGACCCGAGTTCGATTTCCGCTCACGGCCAACGTCAGAGAGGAGATATTTAAAACCAGACCTGGGCCTCCTCTAGGTCTACTCGGCCTCAAACGAGTACCTGGTGCGGTGTGTATACATTAGCACTAGGGAGACAAAGACGGCCGGGCGTGGTGCTGGATCCCCTCCCCCCCCTCCCTCCCTCGTGTGCCATCCCGGGCTTCATAGGTGCTCGCAAACAGCACTTGCCCCGACAGTCCGTGGAAGGCTACACGGGGGACCTTGATCTTTGTCTTTGTGTTCACGGCCGGGGGAGTGATACGGCAAAATGGAGGCGGGGTTGGTGGATCAGGATGGGATTAGCGCCACCATTTGACCAATGCACTCTCTTGCAGCGGTGCTTGTACTGTAACACGAGACAGTACAGCAAGCAGGCTGCATGGCAGGCTCGTGTATGCGACCGTGTCTTCTTGTTTCTCTCTTGCCCTCGTTGGTATCGCTTTTTTGTAAGTGAATCAAGAGGAGTTTTAAAATACCATTGGGACAAATCATTGTAAATTAGTGTACTCAGCCAAGGCTTTTGCGGGGCAAGATAGATCCCAATTGAACACATCTTAACTAGTACTGACCAAGCCTTGGTGGTGTTTAGTAATTTACGTAGTTCAAATTACACAATGCGCCAGTCTCGTCATCATATACAGGGAAAGCTAAGCAGCTTTGTGTCTGGTTATTGCACGGATGGGAAACTGCCCAAGGTTAGCCAAGTGTCGCGTAGGCTTTCGGCTGCGATGTGACCAAGACACGGGTTTATTGTATCCATCTGTGTGGGGCTTTAATGAGCATTATACCCCCTCGTGTGAGTGTGGTAGAGGGCATCTCTAGGGGGGGGGGGGTGGGCACCCCCACATTAAACTCTCAATCACCACCGTCGCCGGCGCGATACGAGCCAATTCTTAAAGGCAGCGGCAGGGGCTTTTTCCTCCCCCCCCAACCCCCCAACGTTATTATTATTATTATCGTACGATAATACTCGACGTCAATGAATTTATTGTGCTCGTCAACTAAAAATTAATTGCCGCTAACTCATTAACGATATACCACGCAGTGCCCACTGACCACGCTACCGTAATGACGCGACACGACGCGCACTCGTGACAGACGACGGTAACCGCTTCACCGCGCGGCCGCATGTTGGGCAACGTCCGCGCGCATCAAATAGTGCGCGACGGCCCGTCTCCAATCTAAAATCTAAAATAAACCCGTCACCTCCCTCGAACCTTAACATTCGCCTCCACCACCACTTCAGCCCTCGTTAACAGACGGCGATTTGTTAATTCCTCCTTGGTGAACTTTAAGGGAGGCTACGGACAACACCCCCACCTGCCCCCACCGCAAGCGAGACTTGGAAGTCGGCAGTTATTTATTTATTTCACACTTGCGGCGGAGGGATCTCGCGCGAGTCGTTGTGTGGCCGCGCGGTGAGAAGCAGCAGCAGCAGGAGGCGGCGGCGGCGTTGGAGTGCGAGAGGCGAGCGAGGCTTGGTGGTAGTAGTAGTAGGGGGGGTGGTTTGGCTTTACCTTTGGCTTAGAGCTTTAAAAGACTTTGAGCTTTTTCTAAAATTATTATAAGAAATTTCAACGTTAATATTCTCCAACGACGATTAATCCCGACGCTTCTTGGGATGCCCATCATGATGGAGCGAGGCTCCGAGAGCGCTCGGGGAGGGGGTCGTGCGAGTGGCACCAAGAGCCCGTCCGGTGCGGCGGCGGCGGCGGCAGCGGCGGCGGCTGCGAACGGCCACCACTCGGAAGAGAGCAGCTCCAGTGAGGACGAACGCGCGGGTGTGTAGCCTCGAACACCACCGAAAGGCTACTACTCTTCATTAACAGTTCATCTTTACGTTTTAAAAAAAATCATTGCTGGTGGTTGTTGGAGGTGGTGTTGTGATTTGGGGCGCACGTGTTTAATGGGGTTTTTTGTGTTTTTAAACGAAAAAATGTTTTTCAGGAGGTGGCATTCGGGTGGGTTCGAGCTACCAGGTCGTCATTCCTCCATTCAACCCGGGTAAGGCGCGTGGCAGCCCGCAGAGCAGGGAGGGCTGGCCGGTGGTGTAGCCTCGGTTTACTTGACATCCATAACCCACCACACACACACTATGATAAACCCATGTTTTACATATTTTTTTTATTAATTGTGTTCATTCAATATCGTTATATTTTCGTCTTTGGAAGTTTTTAGATTCGTGTGTTATCTACTTTGGCGTTATTTATGCCTTTGTAATTGTGTTTTACAGTCCTATGATACCATCGACTTTGTGTCGTTTGGAGTGTACTTGGTTACTTTAGTCAGATTCAAACGCTTGTTAAATTAGTTAATTTATGCTACGATCTCTATATATTTTACCGAACGTTTGTATTATAAACTTGTACGTTTATTTAAATAGTAATATAGTTTTTTTTAACAAGGAAAAGAAAATGTAATCTGATCACAACCATCCCTCCTAACGTGGCACGGCCTTTGTTCCTGGTGACTTAGGAACATTTGGTCGAGAGTTGTCTAATACTGTAACATTGTTTATATATAATGTACTGCTTAGTCCATTGTCAATCCACTGCTGGATGAAGGCCTCGCCGACCCTTGTCGGTCATGGGGGGGGGGGGGGTTGTGTGGCCATACTTCACCACGCTGGTTAATCCGAGTTTTAAGCGAATTAACGATGGTCCTGAAATCGCCACGATGGCAACAAAAGACGTTTACATATTTACAGCGGTTTTTGTTGTTGTTCACGCAAATTATAACTTTAGTCGCGTGACGTGGCAGTGAAGGTAACTTGCCTTTTAAAAAATATATAATGCAGGATTGTAGGGCTGAAGTTATTTAAAAGTAACAACGTTCAATATCTTTGTAGGTCATTTACATTGGTCTTGAACGTCAATGTGTTGGGGATGTGATATTATTATTCTTGTGTTGAGGTTTTTATTTGGCTTTCCTGTTTACTCGTGTTGATGATTCGCCAACGAGAGTCGATTATTTCTCGTCACTTTTCACGTTCAAGAGTCAGAAGATGCTCTCTAAAAACACATTTGGTTCATTTAGCGGCCTCTAGCGGCTGCATGGGTCTCATTAATCATTAATATCAACGTATACAACATGTACGAATCTGGGGTAACAAGACTTGATTTAACACGCGATTATTTGCATGTATCGTGAGCACCCACTGCTGGATCAGGGCCCCACGCGATGTGGTCGTGAAGGTTGTTTGATCACACTGGTCAGTGCGGTTTGGCGAAGATGATACAGTGGTCATTCATGAATCGCCGCTGCGTCGTTACGCCCCTCCTGTTCTCTACCTTTCCACACTCACCCCCCCCCCAGCCATGAGTATGGTAAGTGGCGTCGGCCATGATGAGCCTGGCTGGCAGTGCTCGACCCATCATCATCATCCCAGTGATCCTGTCGCACAGAGACAAATGTCGTCGTCCCCCCAGTGCAGCCTTTATAATAAACTCTTGGAGGAGGTGGTGTTAGCGAGCACCTATTAAGGCCAACACGGCACACTAGGGGGTGGTGTGGTCAACAACACGCTCGGCCACCTTTGTCTCTCCAGTGATAGTGTTTACATAATTTAAGGCTGAGTCGACCAAGGAGATGCAAAGGTCCCTCCGTCCAACCTTTAGAAACTCTTGGAGGAGGTGGGATTAGCGAGCACCTATTAAGACCGACACGGCACACTATGGGAGGGATGTGGTCAACAACACGTTCGGCCATCTTTGTCTCCCCAGTGATGCAGAATTTACATAATTTAAGGCTGAGTCGACCAAGGGGATGTCCAGTACCGGTTCAGATATATGTGTTAGCCGTGGTTATCGGACCAAGCTGCGAATCGAACCGAGGTTGCTGGGTTAGAACCACTATACCACCACCGTGCATCCACACAAGCCGGCCTCGTAGCGGGTATTGGCAGCACATCAAGTAAGTGCAGGACGCCTTGCACTTCCCATATCCCTGAGGGATAGAGAGGGAGGAAGCAGGAAGATGATGGGCGAGTGAACGAATGAGTGAGCGACCCCGTCTGTTAAGGTAAACAACGAGTTGATTGAAAATAATAACTGGGTTTTTTGTTTTTTTTTCACTGGGTTTTCATTAAGAAGTAGAGGAAGTAACTCCTACTTGAATCGTGTCTACCGTGCAGTGACTGGGATAAGGGAGAGAGTGGCTAGATAGCATTGGCCAGGCGTGGTGGCATTAATAGCTTGGGGCCATGGTGACATCTTTACTTTAGTCAAAACGTGTTTTTGTGTACGTTGTTGACAAGCATGCTATTTTGAATTGATTCTCTTTAATGGCCAACACTGAATGTTGTGGTTTATGCGTTGTTTTTAATAGATATCCATGTCAATTAAACAATAATAAAACATTACCAGAGTACACTCTTATTCAAATTAGTTGTGCGAGTGAAAAAATATATTCTAAAAGTCGGTGGAATGGATACATACTTACATTTTGCCCATGGCACACCATGGGAAGCGGAGTAGAGCCAAGCATATAATTGTAATGTATGAAAAAAGACAAAGGAACGCAAAAGGAAGAGGAAGAATGGAAAGTAAGAGGAAAAGAATAGAAAAAGAACATGAAAACGGGACCAAAGGGTCAGAAAAGTTGAGGATAGGGAGGAAGAGGCGCTACATAAGGTCACATCGAAGTAACATTATTTATGGGAGGCTGGAGCTGATTTAGATGTGTTATCGCCTTTCAATATGTTACTTATTGTTACTTATTAAATACAAATTCTGATTCTTTCACTCGTGACGAGGATGTAACTTTTTCACTTTTAATATATTTCTGCGTGGAGGGCAAATTATAAAGGATGTGGATGTAAATCTATACTTCATAAACAATTTCATGTGGGACAACGTGAATGAGAAAAGAGGATAAAGCTATCCATGGTGACTGTCGTGCAATCACAGCTCTACTCATGTCTACTCTGAAAATGACACACATCACAGAACACCAATGCTCGGAGGTAGATAATGGAAAAAAATGGCTTTTGTGAAACTGAAACTGGAAGTTGGTAATGAAAATTAAAAATTATATTTGATTCGATTAGGTTGAGTTATTTTTCATGAGAATGAATGGAAACCCATTTCACAAAAAGGAAGATCTCGGCATTTTAGCTGTGACATACCTTCAGGAAATATTACATGGGTATGATCAGCGTCATTGCCCATGTCCATCCCACCTTCTTTCCAGTAATTTACCCTAGCCGTAAACCCTAATATATCCAGAAGAAGCTTCATCAGCAAAAACGTAGAGATTTTTTTCAGTGACTGTAAAAATACCCTGATCTTTTTATGTATCCCTTGAATTAAAGTGGAGGTGCAGTGTGTTCATTGAACACACCTTGCTTTAGATCCTGGCGACCTGAGTGTGATCCCAGGTTCCTGGAATGATAGCCTAGTTTTGTGCTAATGTAAGTGTTGACACCCAAGCTTGCAGATTTACAAGATGACAAAGAGTTGGCAATATAGCAGGAAGGCTATTTACCCATCCATATAGCATGATTAATTTTAGTTTCCCTAAAATTCGTCTGGTTTATTCTGGCATTCTGAATTCCACACTAAATAATAATTAATTGATCAAACATCACAATGCAAGACTGTCCTGAATAATATAGTAGTCCCGATACTCATAAGGCTTTTCCAGATAAATAAAGGACATTCATCAGCGGTGGGGAGGTAAAGGCAGCCGGGCGTGTATCTTGCTGACTGCCTGTTTAGCACGCCATACTGTCCTTAATAGGTGCTGCTTAGCACTACTTCACGTATATGTATATAATATACCTAATAACATACAGCTTTTAGTCAATCCACTGCTAGATTAAAGGTTCCCCATGCCGTGTAGGTCATTGGGGTTGTTTGACCGTACTTTACATCAGTCATTGCACATTATTGAAGGGGAGGTCTAGGACCAGTTCAGATATAATTCACCACAAACTCCAGTCACCTGGTTCATGGTGCAGTGTGCTAACCATTGTATCACCGCCCCCCACCTTATTGAGACAAAAATCTGTTTTTCAAAGCAAACTTTGACCACAAATGAAGAATTGTACAGTACAACAATATTGTTTTTCCATAAAATTATAAACAGAATCACAAAAATTAACACTAGATGAGTAATATATGAAACAACCATCAATTTATATTATTTGGGTCTTTCGGTAAAGTCATGTAGATAGGTTCAAATTAATAAAAATAAACATAAAACTACGACGTTTCGATCACAACACAAGCGTTCGTCATCAGGAGGAAAACAGGGGAAAAGCTGCTTAAAGCAGACTGTTTTAAAGGTGTAAAATGGGTGTAGCCCAAGGGTCATAAACGAAGTGGGCGGGGCTAATGATGTTAATGTGAGAGATTAGCATGTTACTGTAAGAGCGGAGAGCGGCCTCCACAGCGAGCGCACTGAGGTGGCTATGTTAATGTGAAAGATTAGCATGTTACTGTAAGAGTGGAGAGCCGCCGTCGCGTCGAGGTCGGAGTGCGGAGGTGGCTGTGTTTGTGTGAGAAATTTTACCTGTTAATGTAAAATCGGAAAATAACAACTAATATCGGAAGGTGGCAGGATGGGAACATCACAGCCAGTTATGACTTAAACTGGTTGATAAAGTCCTTCCAATGATTGCTAAGTTTGTGCCCATCTTCTCGGTTGAAATTGTGTCTGTATATATGTGTAAGGACAGTACGGGGTGATGTAGGGACAGTACGGGGAGGTCATGCGAGGGGAAGCAGGGGACCTAATGGTTGTAAATGCGGTGAGAGAGGGTTCGGGAATAGGGGTGTGGCCGGGTCGTGAGGGGGATAAGAGCTGGCACGAACCTGGCCGGCTGGGCTGCTGTTGTGGGGGAATTGCTGTCGCCGTCGTCACCTCGGAGCGGGTCGTCTTCATCATCCTGGAGTGGGCACCTTGCAGTCTTGGAAGGCTAGAGTTATGTTGTCTCAGAATAGAGCTATCTAAGTTACCCAAGTGTATAGAGTCACTTGCGGTTACTCGTTAAGTTATCAGAGAGTCGGCGGACTTTATTCATAATAAATATACATATAACCAGACAAGACGGTGTCTCTGAGAGCTACATTACATATGGATGGCTTCATGAACGAATCTTTGTTGAGCCAACTGCATTAAAACAATGATCAGCCACGGCCGACGTGTTGGTCCTACCGTGTTTCAAATCTGCCTTGTGCTCACGAACATGAAACGAGACATGTCGCTTACTTTCCCCAATGTAACTACTGCTGCATATATACATCTTAGTTTGTAGACACCAGGGTATGGCATATCGGGGATCCTATCTTTCACAGATGGGATCAGATCACACATTTTATGTGCTGTGTTAAATCGAACCTGGATCTTGTGTTTGTTCATGATTTTGGAAATCTTTTTGGTGACCAACTGCTATGTATGGCAAGGTGATGGTTTTGATTGGGGCCTCAGATGGTTCTTTCCCAACGGTTGGGGGTGATAGCTTTATGGATTGTGTGGTCCGAATATCCATTCATCTTAGAGCTTTGTGCACGCGTTTCAGTTCACTGGCTAGGTGATGGTTGGAGATACATCGAGCTCTATGGTGTAGAGTTTTGATGAGGGAATTCTTCTGGGATGGATGGTGGTGGGAGTCAGGTTTTAGGTAGGCATCTGTAAAGAGTTGCTTTCCTGTAGACAGTGTCCCATTGAGCCATCTGGTCTCTTTTCGATTAGAACAACCAAAAATGTTAGCTTGCCATCCTTTTCCACCTTCATGGTGAATTTGATGGCTGGGTGTATGGCATTAATGTGGTTGAGGAATTGGTTCAGAGCTGGTCGGCCATGTGGCCAGATGACGAACGAGGACGGACGTAGAGTGGATGCCTGGATGGCGTCTGTCTCAAAATTTTCCATGAAAACATTGGCTACAACCGGAGATAAGGGAGAAACCCATTGGGGTGCCTTCAACTTGTTTGTAAAATGTTCCATTCCAGGTGAAGTATGTATTTGGTGAGGCAGTGTCTAACCAGGGCCGGTACATCAGCATTCAATCCTTGGACTAAATCTTCAATGGTGTCGGGCACAGGAACTTTGGTGAACAAAGAAACTACATCGAAACTAACACTAGCCCTGCCCACTTCGTTTATGACACTTGGGCTACACCCATTTTAACCTTTAAAACAGTCTGCTTTTAGCAGCTTTCCCCCTCTGTTTTCCTCCTGACGACGATCACTTGTGTTGTGATCGAAACGTCGTAGTTTTTTGTTTATTTTATTTTTATTAATTTAAACCTAAGTGACTTTACCAAAAGACCCAAAGAATATGAATTCCTGCAGTCTCAAAACCTTTAAGTCAACAATCGATAAGTAAAACAATACCAAAGCTAAAAATGTTACAGATAATATAATTGGTAAAGTTAATTATATTGATACACCGTTAGCACCCAGATCCATCTGACCACCTTCAACAATAAGTCAGCATTTACTCAGGCTGAAATAGAAATCTGGGATGCAGTTGTGCAGCAGTTCACACACTATGGGGTGATCCGGATGACCTGGGTTTGATTCTTGGCCATTATGGCATGTGGTGTGTGTGTGAACCTTTCCTTGGCTTTTAGTACCTTATCATTTGTGGACATAAACAATGGGTGACCCAAATGCTGCTGTGTGTGGAGATGGTCACACCACACCTTTGTGTTCTCTGCTGGCTTTAATACAGTTTTGCTCGCAACATATGCTCCTGTAAACCACTGTAAGGCTTAATTGGGCGATTGTTGTGTTTGGGTGTGCGTCGTGTGGTGGTGGTGCAGGTGCAATGCAATGCGAGGCGGCGGAGCGCGAGAGGGAGCGAGAGCACGCCGGGATGCTTGTGTGGTCGCCCAACCATAACATCCCTGAGCCAAGACGTGAGGCAATGCAAAAAAACACTGGGATATGGGTCGGGGACCGAATTATAGTCAGGGTTGTGGTGTAATGGAAAGTTTTGGGGTCAGGATTATGTTTGGTATCTGGGTTAGGGTCAAGGCTAAGTAAGGTGGTTTAGGATCAGGACTGGGAATGGTTATGTTATGGTCAGGGTTGAGGCCAGGGTTAAGGTCGGTGCTACGTGCAGAATCTCAGTCTGGGTCAGAGTTTTATTTTGAGGTATTTTGGTTAGAATTAAGTTTAAGGTTCGACTTTTAGTCTGGGTTAAGGTCAGTGTTAGGTTGTCAGGGGTTGATTAGGGTTATGGTCAGATGATCAGGTTTGCCAGGCATTCCCTTGCAGCTGAATGGTTTAAAAAAAATGGAAACAATAATTTAAATTTTAACTAATCTTGCTGTCTTTTTAGTGGATGAATACATCGCCATTGCCAAGGAGAAGTATGGATACAACATGGAGCAGGTGAGTTACTAGATGTTTTTTTCAGTTTATGAATATTAAAGTAATTTATTCCATTCACCCAGTTAATGTGGAGCTTTTCTCCTGTGTTTGACCAATAAAGACTTAAGTGCTGGTTCTACACAGCCAAACAAGACTAATCTTGGTTCTCATCGTAACCAATCACTATTGAGCTTTGCTTTTTTCCATTAGCACAGTTCCGCACCTCTGATTAACACGGTTGGCTACACACTTTGCAAAGAAGTTTGACATGCATACAGCCAACCATGGCAAGGGGTGATCATAATGTCACTTATTCATGAATGCTTATCTGATTGAAGACACTTTCTCATTTGAATGTCTGCTGTGAAACTTGTGTATTCAATTTATTTGGGGGTTTATTAATTGGTTGGATGAGCATTTGGGCACTTGTTTGGAATATTGATATTCTCCACAATCTGTAGCCATTTCTGTTCATGTGCTAAAGTTTGAAATTGAGGGCTCTGGCTTTGCTGAACAGTGATTTGCTTGATTTTAGACAATGGCTCAGTAGCTTTGTGGTGATTGAAACACATGGTCGGTGCCAGCTGTTGTTGTGCAAGCTGACATTTGGTTACGTTGTGCGTGTTTCGTGCGGCAGGCTCTGGGGATGCTGTTCTGGCACAAGCACAACATCGAGAAGTCGCTCGCGGACCTGCCCAACTTCACGCCCTTCCCGGACGAGTGGACGGTGGAGGACAAGGTGCTGTTTGAGCAGGCGTTCAGTTTCCACGGGAAGAGCTTCCACCGCATCCAGCAGATGGTAGGAGCAAGAGTGAGCGAACAGTCGTGCGAGTGTGTGGGCATGCGCAGCACTATCGTTGTTTGCAACACACTCATGTTCAGGCTGTTTATTAATAGGGTCGCATTCCTTACCCCAGGGACACCCCAGAAGCAGTCTTCTTTGAAGGAACAAAGTATTTACACCGCTGAAAACTCAAAGCATGACTTTCCCAACTCACTGCAGCTGATTGCAATACGATTTCTGCAGAAGTTTTAGGAGTGGTGATGATACAAATACGAATCTCTTTCCACGCTCTCTGCCCCTTACGACGCCTGCCTTTTCGGCTCTCCCCTGTTACTTTACATCTCAGCTGCCTGATAAGTCGATCGGCAGCCTGGTGCGGTACTACTACGCGTGGAAAAAGACGCGCACGCGCACCAGTGTAATGGACCGCCAGGCACGCAAGCTGGCCGGCAAGCGTGAGCACGACGAGAGGTGAGTGGAGTAATTTTACTGTACTTCACCATGTTGGTCATTGCCGGTTGGGGAAGGTGGAGAAATAGCGGACGTCCCCGTGGTTTGATGAGGCGGCACCGCATGGGATTGGAACGCCCGGGGTCGTGACGTATGACATGTAACCTGCAACGTTGTCTTCACGCAGTGACGAGTCCGATGATGGGAATCGTGCCGAGGGGCGCGAGGGAGACGCGGAGGCGAAGAAAGAGCCTAAGAAGGAGGTAATGAGGGGGAGCTGTAAAACATGTTTTACCTGCAGTGCTCGATAATTGTAAAAGACTACAGTTTTGTGTGAGTGGTTGGCTGCAATTCACTGCTTGCTGGATGAGAGTTTCCCATGGCATGCGGATCGTGGGGATTGTTGGACACAGAGACCACGGTGGTCTGTGTGTTTTTGAGACTGGGAAGCCCATTGGCCTTTGCTGTCCACAACTCCCGATGAACACCTGTTTTATGCATAGTCATAGCTCATCCGAGCACTCTTCAGGTTCAGCCAGTCTGGGGTGATTTGGTTGTAAAGGATAGTCATGATTGCAATGATGACATGTATATACATTGTCCTTTTATATGAACAAGCAGTTTACATTTGAGGTAATCATTAAAAAATTCTGGGTATTTGCAGTTACGCATGGACACGTGTTTCATTTATTTAGTTTTGTTATTTTTCAACTTTTTTTCAAGTCCTGATATTAATGCTGACAGACCACAAAGTAAAAATAACAATGCTCCCAGCTCGGTGCAAGTGGTGTGCAGGAATTGACAGTTCGAATTTATCAACAGGTTTTGTATTATAAACGCTTTCGGCTAATGTGTTGGAAAATCAGTGTTGTGTGTATTTTAACACTGTGTGTGTGTGCGCATGGTTTTTTGCCACCCCCCCCCCTTCTGTTCTCTGGCGCTGGTTGTACAGGTGGACGGGCGAGTTGTCGGTCAGCCGCCCCCCAAGGTACGTGATCTCACGTTGCCACCATGGGGCCACTTGCGCTCGTATAATTCTGTGATGGTTGTGACTGTTGATAATGATGCATTTTATGGAGAGGGTGTTGACGTTGGCAAAAATATTTTATAAAATTGTAGTGATTTGATGACAATGATGGTGACTGTGGTGATGGTGAGGACAATGAGTGGTGTCGGTGATTATAATCACAATGGTGAAGGTGGTGGCGGTGATGACAATGATGGCAATAGTCCCAATGGCAGTGATGTGGAAGAAAACTGTGGTGATGAATTGCCATGATGGTGATAACAATGATGCCGGTGACCTCGATGATGAAGGTTTTGGTAACAAATGTGCTCGCGCGTGCAGCCGATGGAGCCTCCGGTGCAGCAACCGAGCCGGGCGGGCCCCATCCGCCGTGAGGGTCAGGGCCCTCAGCACCGGCACCACATGCTGCGCAACAAACGCCGGCCCCCTCGCGGGATGTTCCTCAGCTGGGACGACCTGGTGGTGGTATCGGCCTGCCCAACGGCCGCCAGCACTGTCCTGCGGCAGCTTGATATGGAGATTGTCTCCCTCAAGAGACAGGTGACGCGCAATCACCTGCACAGCTGTTTACTCGCCTGCTCGCGCGTCTGCCTGTTCGCCCCCTCTGCCTGTTCGCCCTCCTGCTTCTCAGTGTGCAAGCACCTGTTGGTCTTGATGACGGTAGTTGTGGCGTCTTGTCCTGCAGGTGCAGAGCGCGAAGCAGCAGAGTGGATCTCTGAAGCAGATGCTGGATGGGGGGATCTCAGCTTTTCGACCGACTGAGGTGAGCCTCAACATAGCATTTAACCCCCTGACAAACCAAACCCCTAACCCACAGAGGTGAGGTTTGTTTCTCTTGCTTTAATCCACAGAGATGAGCACTGACCCGAACCTATAGGGGTAAGCCTCGACCCTTACCATTGTTACACAAAGGTTAGCCTCCATGTAACAATAACCCACAAACCGAGAATTGAAGCAATCCCTAATGCAGCAAGAAACCTCAACCCCAGCTCAAGCCCAACTCAAACCACTATCGTGAGCCATGTTTGTGACCCTGTCTCCCAGGGCATAGTTCCACGTTTACAGTCACCTGTGTGGCAGGAGGCTTCAAGCTGGAGGAGGGGAGTTTGTGAACTCCTCCCTCAACTTATTAGGGTTGTATTGTTGGGTGAGCCCATTCCCAGTGTTAAACATTACAAATAGAAACGTTTTAAGTGTGTCAAAAAAACTTCGTAAACTATGTCCATCAATTCTAGATTTGAAGCTTTCGTGACTGCAAGGAATCATCTTCTTAGGTTTTTTCGGTAAAGTCACGTAGAAAGTAAAATAAAATAAAAAAAACAAAAATCACGACGTTTCGGAGGCAACACAAGTCTCCGTCATCAGGTGGGACCGTCACAGCCAGATTGATACAGCTAATCTGGCTGTGACGGTCCCACCTGATGACGGAGACTTGTGTTGCCTCCGAAACGTCGTGATTTTTGTTTTTATTTTATTTTACTTTCTATGTCCATCAACTTGACAAAAGTCATGATGGCTAAAAGTTCAACATTAATTTATTAGGTATAGCCCTGTGAGCCATTCGGCTCTTGAATCGGGTGCAACCGCAACAAACAAAAAACATGAACAAGAAAACATTTTAAAGTGACTATGTGCAAACAGAAAATCCAAGAAAAGACAGCAAAATATTGCAGAAAAAATCACCGTACACCAACCCTGTGGAAATATCCCAGTGGGATGCAAGTCAAACAACAACAACCACAAGACAACTTAGATTAAGGCCATCAGTCTAACTCTGTATTACAACAAACAAACATGGCCAAACCAAAAAACTTTTCGAAAATCACCAAAATAAAGCCATAAAAGCAATGAAATAGTGGTCATAGGAACTAACAGTGGTCATAGAAAAGAAGTGTCTTAAAAAAATATGCGATCCCAGCAGCAATGCACATTGGTAGCACGCCATGTTTTAAGTGCCTTGTGCTTAGCTCTGCGTTGGTAATCGTTGCTGTACTGTCACGTGATGCGCAGTGCTTTGACATCACAAGTGTTGCTGTGCTGTTTTGCGCAGAGTAATCCACGAGTGAGCGTCCGTTGGTCAACTGAGGAGCAGCTCCTGGCTGTGCAGGGTGAGTAACTGGACAAATAAACAAGGGGGAGCCTTAATGGATGGCTTGGGACACTTTTCAAACTGATCATAGGAATCTTTGGTATCTTAGTTGTTTTTGCTTGGATGTTCAGGGTCTTTAACATTTGAACAGGTTCTTGGTAAAATGTGCATTTCCATTTGCGCATCTTTGGAACTTGCATTTAAAAAAATAAATCTTATAATTGTAGATAATGTGTGGATGAAGTGTGTGACAAGAACCTTTAAACCATTGAAATCGTTAAGGAGCAAACATCTGCCTCTTACAGTTAGACAGGGGTGGGGATCCTATTGGGCCGTAGGCAATATTTAGCCCAGGCCATCATTACTGCATGCATCTTAGCCACATTAATTGTGTACTAGAGGGGATTTTTTCTACCTGGCCACACTATTTCGAATTTTAGCTGTTGCTTTTGACAATTTTTGGCACTCTTAATGACATTTGAAAGTCCTATTCAACCCTCCGTAAGGAAACTGTCCCCCGCCCCTGCCCTTGAAGGAACTGCATTTCTTTGCTTACATTTCTTTTGGAGTTGGTTACATGTTTTATTTCGGAGAGAACAAGGTTAATTTCAGGACTTGCATATATTTTGCCACCAATTGACATCACGATTCAATTGATAATTACTGGGATTGTAGTCCAGTGGGCTTATTTGAACCACATGGATTTTACATTAATGACTGCATTATCATGATCATCATTTTCTATCCATTGCGAGCTGAAGGACTCCGCTAAGCTATCGCCATTTCACATGGTCCTGCGATGCCACAATTCATCTCACTTCATGTGTGATGATCTCATCACTCCCATATTAAACATGGACTACCTCCTTTGGCAGATATTACCATACCAGTAGGATCGATCAGCCATCTTACCCAAGCCCACCTTATGCCAATATGGTGTATTTGATTTGCAAATGTTCCATGATTTAACTGTTCCTTTTTCAGTCATTCCATTTAGTTCTGGGTTTGTGTCTTTCCCAGCTTCTTTGCGCCCATGTATATGTTTGCATATGTAGCTGGCAGTATGCACTCGCTAAATGTTTCACTTTTAACATGTGAAAACTACACACTCCCACAACAAAACAACCTCCGTAGGCATTCGCCGCTACGGCCGGGATTTCCAAGCGATTGCGGACGTGCTGGGCACCAAGACCGTGGCACAGATCCGCAACTTCTTCGTCAGCTACCGTCGCCGCTTTAACCTGGAGGAGGTGCTGCAGGAGTGGGAGGCAGAGCAGGGAGTCACGGGCGGGGGAGCGGGTGTTGGCGGGACCAGCGGTGGCGGTGTAGCCTCGGGCGATGGCGACAGCAGCTGCAAGAGCTCCTCCAACGCATCGTCCGGCAAAAACTCTGATGATGAGGAGAATGACGAGGTGAGGCCTGGTGATAGTAGACCCGTAGTAACCCACGCTGACGTTGCTGTGCATGCTATTTACACTACACATTGCTACACTGTTAACATTGCTATCAACCTTGCCATTAATACTTCATACCCGAGGCGACACCGAAGGACTAGCGTACCTGTGGCCCATCGATGGCCTACCTCTCCTATTAACAACATTCCAGTCTTAACATTACTACAATGAACATTACTATTAATAATACGATTAATGTATATATATCTCTAAGTGTACTGCTCTTTTTATCATTCTGCTGCTGGATGAGGATCTCCTCAAGCCGTGTCGGCCTCGGTGATTATTTGACCGTACTTCACCGTGCGGTCCGTGCGAGTTGTTGAAGGTGGACACCATTATTTAGGAACATAGAAGGACTGTACAGCAATGGATTTAACTGCACTACCTTCAGGTGTGCACCAAGTAGGCCTGCACCCTATGACAATTTGTTTGTGCATGGTGGTCACCCACTTCAGTTGGGCGCGTTCTGGGTGATTTGGTTGTAGGCACTTCTTCATACTATTGCACTGTTAACGGTACTATGCTGTAAACAATAACATTCTTGTATTGTTAACGTATTACTCAATTGGCAAACAGCATTGCCCCCTTATATTAAATTTAGCAGGAACCTCCTTGAAAATGAGTTTAGAAACTGAAATGAAACGAAGCTGTTCCAAGTAGGGTTTGTCAAGTAAATAACCAACAAATCTTATCCTCTGTCCCCATATGTAAAACAAAAGTTTAAAACTTCGTTCATGGGAAAAAATACTTAAACAAATCGCAAGTGTAAGGAATATTGACGTCACTCCCATATGTTTTAATACAACATCATTGGAGTAGGCTATGATAGGAAGATCTATTATGAGATTGTCTTTATTTTTTCTCATTAACAAAGCTTTCTTTTTTTCGGGTAGTCCAGAATACACAGCCTCGGCAAATAATGACAAGAAAAGTATTTTTTTTATTGCGTATTTGAGTACTTCAGAATATGAGAATAGGTTTTCCCCTTTTTTCTGGCAACAAAACAGGTGTTAAGATGTTAATACACCAAACTGAAATCTTTTACAAGGAATCATGTCTGAATTAACCACAATACTTGTGGTCAGAATGCAAACAAAAACCCACTGATAATATATGCATTGTCTTTGAAACTGATTGGTCCACACCAGAGACAACTTTCTTTTTAGCCTAGTCTTAAAACGGTGTTAGACCAGAAGACGCCAAAAGGCGTACACCAATCCGTACCCCAATCCGTTTCAAAGACAATGCATATATTATCAGAGTATGTTTTTTGTTTGCATTCTGACCACAAGTATTGTGGTTAATTCAGACATGATTCATTGTAAAAGGTTTCAGTTTGGTGTATTAACATCTTAACACCTGTTTTGTTGCCAGAAACAAGGGGAAAACCTTTTCTCATATTTTGGTACTGGCAAAGGAGATCCCATGATGTACTTAAGAACACTTAAGAATCTGGTTTCACCTTGTGTGGGTGACGATCTGGATTTCGAACCCAGAGATTCAATATTGCTCTGAGGACCTCGATACTCAGCCTTTTGTAAGCTCTCCAAGCCACACACCCCAGTAAAGAAGAGTTTGTAGTGCACAGAGGAGAGAGCAGTGGTGAATGGATGCCCATGCCGTTGTCTCGCGCACAGGTGCAGCCCATGGACGTGAGCCACGCAGCTGCGGCGGTGACGACAGAGCACCCGGGCTCGGGCTCCCTGTTGCACCCGCCACCCCCACTCCTGCGGCCACCGCTGCCCTCTTCCGCGCCCCCCGCTGCACCGCCAGCCGCCCCCGCTGCAGCCCCAGCGCCCCGGCCCCGGCGCCGTGCTGGCACGTCCGGCCACGCAACCGCCCCCGTTGATCCGGCCCGCGCCAGGTGCTCCCCCGCGTCTCAACCCACGACCACCGGGCTCGGCGCTTGCGCAGCTCCCGTCGCTCGTGCAGGGCGGTGGCGGTGTTGGTGGCGGCAGCACCAGCGACGCAGGGACCCCATCCTCGCATTGAAGAATGGCGCTTACTACCCCCCCCCCCCCCCGTCTTCCTACTCGCCAACTCTTTCCTGTTGTCCACCACTTTTTATTTTTCTAACGCCACCACAAGTACTCGCCCGCTTCCTGATACGGGTGCACCACAGGGAAACAAACGGCAGTGGGTTAATCGCTGCGTTTCGCTTGGCCAGGTTTTTCTCAATAAGATGACGCTAAAGATGCGTGACCACCTGCTTTAGACGGTGGCACTCATCCGCAGTCGGCATGCGCTAGTTTACATCTTGTTGGTCATTGGCAGTCGAGCTTGCAGCTGTGCTGTAATCTGCCCGCATGTGCGTGCGCGTTAAGATCGGAGAAGAGCCCTTTGCGTTTATTTCAAAGAATGGGAAAACAAATGGCAGTGCAGTAAATGCGAGCGTCGGTACGTGATAATTGTACCATCCTCACCCCTTTGATCCGGCCACCACCCCACAGCCATGTCAAACAAGAGCCAAAAAGTTCCAACCGTTTCCAAAGAAATAGCCAATCGTGTAACCTTTGATCCGAGGTGTTGCCCTGCGACTCGTTGCGCCTTGACTTTGTGACGAGACGAGTGTCAGTCGGCAGATACCGTGTCCTCCCCCTTGCTTCCAACATTTGTGGTGTCGCTCGGTGCATTTGCTGTGCTTGCTTACGGTCTGGTGCTACTCTTGAAAATAGAAAAAAAAATTCGAACAAAGAGATTATTATAGACACACTAAAACGTGCGTGTGGTATCTATGGTCATAATGCATTATGACTCCCCCATTTGCATGTGCACTGGACCTGCGCACATTGTTTCCTTTAATTCTCAATGATAGCATGTGCAGTGAAGAAGAGTTGACACTTTTTTTTCTCCATGTATAGTGATGGAATGGCATTAACAGAGTTTTGCTGGAGCTGGTTTTTAGTTGTACAGGATACAAAAAGCTTGTTTTTAGGCTCCGAAAGACTGAACTGGGCCGAAGTTTGGGTTTTCCTTGGGTGACGTCCGCTAACCCTGAGCCTGGCAGTCCATGGGCCAGTTGCAGAAATTAGTGGCACTTGAAGTGGGGAAACCCTTAATCTATTCTAAACTTGGGGCAGAGCATTACAAACTGTTGTATGATACGTTGAACTTCTTTTGCACCGTACGTAGCCAACCGTGCTGATCGGAGGTTGTAGAGTTTGACCCACGGAGAGAATTTCTTTTGAGAATCCTTCAGCAAACGTTTTTGTTTATCCACGAGAGTGTGCACGTTAAAATGCTCGATTGCAGAGAAATGTTCAGTCATGTGGCAGTCGAAATAAGCTCAGTTGAAACCACTTCACTACCTTGGTCCCAATATATTTTTATGGCTGTAAAAAAAAAAGATTTTAAATTTTCACGGATTTTAAAAAAATCTTTAGTACTAAATGCTGGTACTGACAAGTCAAATACTTGGTCTGGGCCCTTGAACACCAGACCAGGATTGGCTGCCCAAAACAGGATTGAGGACAAATGTAGAATGAGGTGGTCCTGTGAATACCAAACCAAGCGTCACTGAGTCATGGTCAATTGGAGGAAAGCTTCAGTGGCAACATCATGCACTCTGCCTGCAACGTGTTGGAACATAATTTTTTTTGCCCATGCTAAAGTTTATGAACTGGTGAAATGAAGTCTGGAAGCGAGACACATTTAAAATCATTAATGAAATATTGGGAAGTTAACGCAGGTTAACAATTGGAATGAAATCAATGATCGTGCATTTAAATTGGTCATTGGAGACGGTGTTGTCTGCTATGTGTTCAGTATGAGCATGTTTACATGCACAAAGTTTATCTGACCTCATTGGTTTTGGTGTGGGTAACACGTAAAACACAGAGCAGACTGCCTGCATTATCTTTTGGCAAGAGTGGATGGTTAGTGGCAGGTAGGTGGTCTTATGTAAATACAGTAAGAATAATGTTAAAATAGTTTAATGGACTATAACACGAGAACAGATATTTGGATGAAGTTCCTACAACGTTTACATTGCGTAGTGACCATTTAATTTGGATTTGACTTGTTCTATAGGCTTCCAATGTTCTTTTTCTGTATTTGACGAAACATGTATGCATATGACTTGTAGTTATGTTTCCAGTGTGGGCTGTTAAGGTCGTGATTTTTTTAAAGTTTATATCTGTGTACAGTACTGAGGGGTTGTCGAATGATTTAAGCAGACACTATCCATTTATTGAGCCCCCACGTGGTTCGATAATTTGTCATAAAATCAGCGTCGCTTTTGGCTCCCAACATTTTTTTACATTTTTATAATTGTAGTGCCTCTAGTGTCTGTGGCGGTCATGAAATTATTACAGCATCCATAATACAGTTTTTTTTAGGTTAGAGCGCTTAAATATAAATGTATCGTTAAACCGGCCACCACCCGACACAGCCAATTAGTAAGGTTTGTCACGCCAACAGAACATGCCATTTCGTTACGAGTACATTTGTAACGAATTGGCATGTTTTGTTGGCGTGACAAACCTTACTAAATGGTTGTCGGGTGGTGGCCGGTTTAACGACATTTATATTTACGCGATCTAACCCAAGAAAACCCTGAAATGGATATTGGTCGCGAAAGCCGATGTGTTAAACTTATTACAGCATAAATAAAATGACGGGATTTTCACATGCACAATTTTTTTTCTTGAGCATAATCTACAATTAAACATCTTGAAGCCAGCAGAGGCTTTCTGGTAGTTGTGGTGATAGATGTGGCATAGTGCAAATGAAAAAGTACCAATTTGCTGGTATTTACGTAATTAACACCCACATTGAATTAAAACAGCATTACTTGGAACTAATCACGAAACCGTTTTAAATTTTAAGATTTTACAGTTTGAAGCAAGAGCTAGAAGTCTAAAGGGTTGTAAATGTAAACCCTCTTGCAATATGTACTGTCCAGTATATAGAAAGTCTCTACATTTACAATAATGTTCTAATATTCACAGTACATTCATTAGTCAAATAAATACCCAGAAAATATATTTAACAATGTATACAGTCTTATAGCAAACAGTACTGTAATTGCCATAATTAACTAAATATATGCTGGCTTATCCTAAATTATTGCCTATTCCCGTCTGGGTTTGAGAGGTTTTTCTCTACAGTACTTTAATGTGTCGTTACATGCCTAATGTTAAAGTTACACATGACCAAATCTTTGGCATTTTCATAGTTTTAAGCAAAACCAATGTCCAAATAAAAATATCCCCATAAAAAATGATGAACCATTATTGATCTCCATTGGTGATCCTGGGCCAGTGTTGGAAATTCACCGTTCTTATGACAGGGGCCATGTCACGGTATGGGAGAATCCCTTTTATTTCCACGCGTTCAGTGGTGGAGCTTCACAGAAAAGGTGGTACTACGTCTCTGGAAGAAAAGCGACAACTATGATGGTAGTTGAGCCGAGTAGTTGACTCAAGCCAGGATTTGAAATCGTGCGGTAATGTTTGAGTGACTTGAGTGCATCAGTTGAGTTGTAGCCAGGCCTTTTGACTTTACCATTTAAGTATACCTTAATATCTCGGCAACTGTGAAGTGACTTGAAAACAAATGAAGCTAGATCTGTCTATCCTTTGCTGTTTACAACACGTACGTCATTGACAGCCCTCAATAGTATTGTTTGACATCCGCTATATATATACACCCACATACATTAATTTTAAATCTTATGTAATGTTTGATATCTTGAGGTTTTGTGTAACTGTTTTGTGCATGCTGGCGGTGTGTTAACACCATATTACCACGCTCGTTATTTAGACTATAATTGGAATAACTGTGTAGGGAGCACACACTATTGTGATATTAAATTAGCGCAGTGTGGAGTGGCTTTAGTTGAAGGGGTTATAATTAGCATTAGATTTATAACAAATATATATTAGGATTTTATGTCACCCATTGAGCCGTGGCCTATAAGTTGGGATGTTTTGACTTATATCAATGCTGGTAGGAAGAATATACTTAACAGGTAGCAATGATGTGATGCTAATGTAGACAATGATTTACACTGGGGTGTCTTTTATATGGAATTGCATAATCTTAATTAAACGCCCTTTTTTGAATTTTGTGTGCTTTGGTTGCGTGTGTTCGCTGTACTGAGAAGCTGTTTCCCCAGTCATCAATCAACACGTGGCGAGTGTTGAGACCACAACGTGTTTCAAGGGAGCCGTGGATTAAAACAACGGTGCACAAAGGCATAGAACAGCGATCCGGTAATGTTGAGGGTCTTCACGATTCACCTTCTCCAGCGATGCAATCAAACTCGATTCAGTGTCGCTTATTGACATCAGGATTTTATTTTCGTAGCGGTGAATAGTAGCGCCTCTACTGGCTGCAGGGATCCTGTGAACCAGTTTACAACAAATCTAACAACACTTGTTTCGTACGCAAAACTGAGCACATTCGTCATTAACACTGGTCAACAAAAAAAACGTTTTTTTCTGGCCTGGACTTTTGCAGCTGTTTTAGACTAATTTCAGGGTGCTGATTCCAAATCTGATCTCAGATTTGCACTTATCACATCTCATTTTTATGCTATCGGCATAGCCCATTTTCCTTGATTTTACCCGAAATTAACTCCGTCACTTATGATTGCAAGTTGTTGCGAGTCAGTGACTGCTTTAGTGTTAAAATATGGTGCTGTATTTTCAGGATAGTGGGTTTATAATATAATTTTATGTAGATATCCACATTTATTTAATATTTTTCTTCTGCAGTTTTTATTGAAAAGGCAATATTTGATATCTCAAAAACCTGATGTGATAGACAAAAACTGATGCCAGATTTGGAATCAGCACCCCAAAATTACCTTTACCTTATGCCAGTAAAAGTGTGTTGACCAGTGTAATTATATCAGGTGGCGCTTTAGGCAATGGTTCTTCATAGCAACACACGAACTGCTGGCCCATGCTATCAAGGACCGTTGCTGGAGTCGCCTATATTTTTCCTTTCAAGGCAGTGTTATTGACGAAACGATTTGGGGTTCGATATGTGCTCGTGCAACCACTGTCTGGGCATTATCACCAAACGGATTCTTAAATAAGTGATTGGATGCACGTGTCTTTAGGAATTGATGCATTCGTCCACCCCTATACTATATACCACGCTTACCAAATCTCCATAGGCTGTCGTCGTAGGGATAACATCAGCAGCAGCAGCTTGGTTACAGTGTTGGGGTTACACGTGGGGGCATTTCGGGTTATGCCGTACTGAGAAAAGTTGGTGGCCTTGGGGGCAAGCTCGACATTTGAGATGCTTCCGTTGCTGTCAAAACCACGTTGCCTTGTGGGAGGTGTGGGGGGGGTCTAAAGAAGCAGACAAACGAGTCGTTTCGTCTTCATTGTCACCGAGAGTCATGCTCAGTCCACTGCCGGATGAAGACCTGCCTCTGTCATTGCCAATCACGGGTGTCAATGCATCTCGCTTCTGCGTGCAAGCTCATCTCATCGTTCATAATATAGGTTTTTGGGTCAGATCGCGTTATTTATAAATGTGTCGTAACCCTCCACCACCTGACACGGCCAAACAGTAAAACGTGTTACGTTTTTCAAAGGACAAAATAATTCACTTCTTTAGCCCACCGGTGTGTTGTCGAGAGAATCAACAGAATTTTAAAATTTGAGTACGACGTTTCGCTGATAATTACAATCGGCTTCATCGGGCAAGAATGGTGAAGCTCTCCTGTTGCTTCCGGTCTTAAATCATCGTTCCATCTCCGCGGCGGTCGTCCTCTTGGTTTTTTTTATTCTTCTTTTGTTTGCCATTCCGTCACCAGTCACATCCGTGGGTCATCATCCCTTTTAGGAACACGCCTTGCCCAAGCCTACATTTCTGAAGTCAATACGATGTATCATTTGTGTATTTTCAGTGATACTTGTGCTCATCTCTCTCAATCTGATTTTCTGTACGCACCTGCAGGTTTCCCGGTGCGTGTTGAAGATTTTGCGCCATTTGCCTTCGCAGTTTCCATGTTGCCTCTCCACATTTCACAGCAGGAAACATGCACTGATCGAAAACACCATAGCAAGGCACACCGGTGTGTTGCATTTGATCAAATAACATTTTCCAAAAAGCACTTCCATGTAGTCTGGCTGTCCTACGCATGGTGTACGTACGCACGTGTTTCCCAGCGGCGACCTCGAAACACACCGTCAAATGTTCAGCAAACTTGAACGTTCGTTTTTACCACATTTATCTTGATATACTGGAAATTTAAAACACGATTGCTCAGCACACACCCAAGACGCCAAGGGGCCAGAAACAAACTGCACAAATGAAAGTTGTGGTCAGAGGTGATGTGATGCCACGACTATACAGCCGCCAGTGAAGATACCAATACTCACTATTCACCCTGACAGGTCACGGGACACCCAGCAGGTGCCATGGGTTGGATGACCGAGATGACTGGCAGATGCTACTACCAGCTGTACCTCCTTGCTGTGCCAACTTGCTGTATTTTTTGGCAGCCCGGCGCTGTCGCTGGTTGTTGTGAGCGTCGCTCCTCTGTCCTCCGTTGTTGCCGGAGGGCGACTGCCTCAAACTGCCCGGTAAGAGCGTCCTTCACGAGCATCCTCCAATAGAGGTCGATCTTGCAACACCGATGGTACCAGTGGAGATGCTCCCCTCTCCATCACACACACACACTTCGGACACCCACTACACTCAGCCGACATCAGACCTCTCCGCTCGAGGTTTTTTGGGGCCGTCCATAAATGACGTCACGCACCTAGGTGGGGGGGGGGTCAGACATTTGTGACGATGTGTGACGAGGGGGGGAGGTGAGAAATGTGACATCACATCAAAATGCGCAACTTTAAATAAATATTGACAACACGTTCTACTTAATTAAATATACTTTTTAATCTTCTTGGTTCTTTCGGTAAAATCACGTAGAAGGGAAATAAAAAAAATGAATTAATATAATTAAATACTATATTAATATATTATTTCCCTTCTACGTGACTTTACCGAAAGAACCAAGAAGATGAATCCCTGCAGTCACGAACGCTTTAAATCGAAATTATACTTTTTAATGTTTTCTCCTACAACATCAAAAGTTCAGCGCCACATTAAATACGCACTACAATGACAATAGTTTAAAGCGATTTGAAGCATGTTTTTTTTTTAATGGAAATATGGTTTGGGGGGGGGGGGCAGAGCTTTGTAACGTCATTTGAGGGGGGGTCTGACTTTTTGTGACGCCGTGTGACGAGGGGGGGGGTCAAAATAGCCCAAAACCGCGTGACGTCATTTATGGACGGCTCCTTTCTCGGAGTGGGATGATTGGCACAGTCTGATGACGTACAGCGGTGACGAGGTGTGAGGTGCGGCCAGCCCCTGTGACAAACGTTGAATGATCCCCTTGGGGGGCCGAGCCGCTACGTGTAATGCAGTGGACAGACAGCGTGGTTCAGGTAACACCGCCCCCACGTGGTTCTAAATGAGAGGGCCCCCACGTGGTTCAGGTAACACCGCCCCCACGTGGTTCTAAATGAGAGGGCCCCCACGTGGTTCAGGTAACACCGCCCCCACGTGGTTCACGTAGGAGCAGAGGTCGCAACCGGGTACCCGATACCCGTACCCTACCCGATATCCGGGTACGGGTACCCGTTTGCGACCCTGGTGCGGCCGGGTACGGGTAGGCCATGAGTCACTGGTGAGTCACCGTTTGTCACTCATTTCCCAACGTCTTGTCTCTTCTCACAATTAAAGTGCCTAGAATCAACCCACCCGCGCCTGCAACATGGCTTCATCCCAGAGGTCGCAATCGGGTACCCGTACCCGGCCGGGTATCGGGTAGGGTACGGGTACCCGTTTGCGAACCTGGTGCGGTACGAGTAAGGAATCAAAACCCGTTTGCGACCTCTGCCCACGACCCTCTGTATTCCAGGCGAGGTAGTTAACATCTCGCCACTGTGGCGCCCAGTCACCGTCGACGAGGCCGATTCTGCCACCAGAGAGATGTTCACCACCGCGCACGGTAAAACACTCACTATGGGGCACAGGCAGGTCCTGGCCAAGGATGCCACGGTAACCGGACGGAAGTCAAGGATTTTGGGATACATGTCCAGGGGAGACAGCGTCTGCACAGGAAAGGAAGAGAAGACATTTAAAAGAAAAATACAAAATCGTGATTTTTGGAACAAATAAAACGATACAATTCGGATATAAATGGGGTTTATATTCTGCGACCGGGTGAGCAAGTGGGGGGGGGGGGGGGGGTCGCAATCAGGTACCCGATACCCGTACCCGGCCGGGTAGGGTACGGGTACGGCCGGGTACGGGTACCCGTTTGCGACCCTGGTGCGGCCGGGTACGGGTAAGGAATCAAAACCCGTTTGCGACCTCTGCGTAAGAGCGCCTCCACGTGGTTCAGGGGAGAGCGCCCACAGGATGTTGAGGTAAGAGCGCCCCCGCGTGGTGCACGTTGAAGTTAGTTTCACTTTCGGATGCTCAACCTTTAGCGCGGCCCACAAGGGAGTGTTTCAGGCCAGGCAACAGGAAGCAGAGACACACACAGGGTTGACCACAGCGACGAGCAGACAGGCCGAGAGTGAGGCACGCAAGGAGTTGGACACGGATACAGCAACGCACGAAGACATCGACAGGTACACGCGAAGACGCACGCAGAACCGACACAGGGGCACAACGGATGCAGAGCTCGAGAGGACGTAGGCACAAACACACACTCACGCCGCAGAGACGGACGCAGACGTACACGTGAACGCGAGAGTCAGAGATACACAAACACACACGAGAGGCACACGGACAGAGACGGCGAAAGCGAGACAGGACGGAAGAATAGAAAAGTAGATTTAACGCAGCTCACGAGTCGAGCACTTACACCCAGCGCGCATCACCCACTGAACCCGTGGGTTCATCAGCCACGCATCTCAGGTGCAGTCAGCAAACGGCCTCCTAAATTAAAAACCCGACAGTATTGAAATTCACCGGGGCTTCCCGGCTTTCGTGGGCGAGTTATTGATCACTGTGGGTCCGACTGCAGTTTGCTTTGCGTCATGTGGGTGAGCACTCACACAAGAGCGAGCGGGTGAACTCATCCAGGCAACCCGATGCACAGATTTCTCACCTGCACCCTCTCACCTGCACGCTCTCTCTCTCACCTGCCACTCTCTCACCTGCACACCCTCTCTCACCTGCACTCCCTCACCTGCACGCTTTCTCACCTGCACTCTCTCACCTGCACGCCCTCTCACCTGCACCCTCTCACCTGCACCCTCTCACCTGCACTCTCTCACCTGCACGCTCTCTCACCTGCACCCTCTCACCTGCACGCTCTCTCTCACCTGCACGCTTTCTCTCTTACCTGCACTCTCTCATCTGCACGCTCTCTCACCTGCACGCTCTCGCTCACCTGCACCCTCTCACCTGCACCCTCTCACCTGCACTCTCTCACCTGCACACTCTCTCTCTCACCTGCCCTCCCTCACCTGCACGCTTTCCCTCTCACCTGCACTCTCTCACCTGCACCCTCTCTCACTGCACGCCCTCTCACTGCACGCCCTCTCACCTGCACGCTTTCTCTCTCACCTGCACTCTCTCACCCGCACGCTCTCTCGCTCACCTGCACCCTCTCACCTGCACGCTTTCTCTCTCACCTGCACTCTCTCACCTGCACTCTCTCACCCGCACGCTCTCTCGCTCACCTGCACGCTCTCACCTGCAGCCTGGGAACGCCGCTCACCTGTACTGACCAGTCGAGGTGAGTTTGCGTTACCGTTGAGATTCAGTGGTGGATGGATGGGTTATTAGAAATGATAGTATCCCCTCTCTCCCCTTCGCCCTGCAACGTATAAGAGCCTTGTAATGTGACAGAAAATATATATACAGGGTGCTTGAAGAAAATCTTAACACTTCTGAGAATTTTCAAAAAATAAAACGAGAAATGTGCCTCCGGGCTCTGGAGAGGAATCCAGGCGTGTGTTGACGACGATGGCGAACAATTGGAGACTCTGACTTTTTGAAACTATCGACATTACATTTGTTATCATGTTACGGTGTATTATCCGTTGTTTTTTAAAATTAAAAACCATAATCCCATATAAGTGTAAAACATTCACAAACCGTACCTCTCCATAACAAAGGCTCAGTCTTTTGTTATGCAGTCTATTCTTAGTCTTAAGCCTCACCTTACCATATTAATAAAAAGTGTTCCGTACTTGGCCCTTCCCCTCTTCAACCATTATATATACGGAGTGGTAGCTCTTGTAATCTCTAATTTACTTGATACAGCTGTCGTGGCTGTGACGGTTCCACCTGAAGACGGAAGCTTGTGTTGCCTCCAAAACGTGATTTTTATTTTATTTTACTTTTATTAATTTTATTTTTTTACCTACGTGACTTTACCGGAAAAAACCTAAGAATGTGAATCCTTGCAGTCACGAAAGCTTCAAATCTAGAATTAAGTGTAAAACATTTTTTCAAGCACCCTGAATATTTACGCGATCTAACCCAAAAAAAACCTATATTATGGGTGATATTAGTCGCGAAAGCCTACGTGTTAAGCAGAAAATATATCGACAAGATATATAGGTGTGGTGATATCAGATAAAAAAAATCCGATTAGCACGGTTGGCTACGTACGGTGAGAAAGAAGTCCAACATACGGTACAAATATTCGAAGGCGAATCTATTCAGACTGGAAGAATCCGATGAGCTGTGAAGCTCTTTATCATGTACGTCCAGCATGTGGGGGGAGGGGGGGGTCAGCAAGACGAATGTGGGCAAACGTCGAGAGAGAGAGATGTTGCTGCAAGTGAGATGAGAGAAGAGATGACCGGCGAGACGGAGATGAGGGTGAGACCAATTGGGCCCCTTAAACATGTAAATTGTGAGATATTTGATGAACCCCGAGAGTTTGTTTCGTTACGCAGCCTCCTCCTCCCCCCCCCCCCCCCCCTTTGAGCTAATTGGAACCCTGGACGTCGCCTTGTTCGTCCTTGTGCCGACGATAACAACATCGCCACTTCCGTCATTTACACAAATCTGGACGCGGAAGGTTGCCACTCCAAGCCCTCCCACAACCCCAGCCCAAACCTTGCACAGAACTCCCCTTTGGCATCACCACCACCACAGTGTCTCTGTACAGTCGACATTGCTCTACTATTGTACAACCACACACTACGCCACGACGGCCCTCTGTCAATGCGCCGCTGGACGAAGCAGCGTGGCTCGTGCATGGCGGTGCGCCGCTCTGATCATCCCATCGAGGATTGCGCCGTCCCATCGAGACGGATCTCCGAAATGGATGGAGGTGTCATGGAGGGGGATGGGATGCAGATGTCAGAGAGGGGGATGAGATGGAGGGGGATGGGAAGGAGGTGTCAGGGAGGAGGATGGAGGTGTCAGGGAGGGGGATGGGATGGAGGGGGGTGGGATGGAGGTGTCAGGGAGGGGGGGGGATGGAGATGTCAGGGAGGGGGATGGGATGGAGGGGGGTGGGATGGAGGTGTCAGGGAGGGGGATGAGATGGAGGGGGATGGGAATGGTGTCAGGGAGGAGGATGGAGGTGTCAGGGAGGGGGATGGGATGGAGATGTCAGGGAGGGGGATGGGATGGAGGGGGGTGGGATGGAGGTGTCAGGGAGGGGGGGGGATGGAGATGTCAGGGAGGGGGGTGGGATGGAGGGGGGTGGGATGGAGGTGTCAGGGAGGGGGGGGGGATGGAGATGTCAGGGAGGGGGATGGGATGGAGGGGGTGGGATGGAGGTGTCAGGGAGGGGGGGGGGGATGGAGATGTCAGGGAGGGGGATGGGATGGAGGTGTCAGGGAGGGGGGGGGGGATGGAGGTGTCAGGGAGGGGGATGGGATGGAGGTGTCAGGGAGGGGGGGGGATGGAGGTGTTAGGGAGGGGGATGGGATGGAGGTGTCAGGGAGGGGGGGGGGATGGAGGTGTCAGGGAGGGGGGTGGGATGGAGGTGTCAGGGAGGGGGGTGGGATGGAGGTGTCAGGGAGGGGGATGGGATGGAGGTGTCAGGGAGGAGGGGGGATGGAGGTGTCAGGGAGGGGGGGGGATGGAGATGTCAGGGAGGGGGGGGGATGGAGGTGTCAGGGAGGGGGGGGATGGAAGTGTCAGGGAGGAGGGGGGGCCTCACTGGCTTGTCCGGCGAGGAGGGGGCTTCGTTGAATTCCATCCCGTGCGGGGAGATTGTGCGCGGGGTTAACGCCCTTCTTTGCCTGTCCGCCTGCCTGGGATTTCCCCTGGCAGGCTGCTGCGGTTTCCTCCCTCCAACACCGATGACGACCATCCCACAACAACGCAACGCAACGCGCAACCCACCCACGGTCTCACGGAATTTGTGCCAAAAACATCTCCGCGTGATGTGTGAGCCAGGCAGCAGGCAGCAAGCAGCAAGTGAAGAGCTCTGCTCTAAGGACAACTTTGTTCTGTTGCTGCATTTGTGAGGTTCTCTCTCTCTCTCCTCTATCTCTCGTTCTCGCTTGGTGACTGTTTTGTTGAGTAATGTATAGAAGTGTAAATCGTACACAGTGCTGTATATACGCGGACCAGACTGCTACTTGTTGTAAATGTAAATATAACAAATATAAAAACGGGACACAGGCCAAGCCACGCTTTCTCAGTTCCTTAAAATAATAATAATAATAATGAATGAATTGCGAATGTTTCGGAATGCTGATGATGTGACGTCAACGTGTGAAACAAACCTTGAACGTGTCCATGCATGTTGTATTGCGTAACAAATAATAATCACCGCTGGGGAGACAAATGCGGCCGGGCCCCTCGTGCCGGTCTTCACTAACAGCACTTGCCCCAACAGTCTGTTACAGGCGACACGGGGGATCTTTGTCTTTGTGTTGTACAATGACCGCGTGGAATGTGAACTGAACGTCCACGTGGATCATGCAAATCATGTGCAATATTTAAAAAACAACGCGTAATCTATGCTATTATTATCTGTTTAGGTCAGTTAACACCTTATGTCATGTTTTCATGGCATTGTTTCACATAATACAGCGTGAGCCAGTCCTTAAATCTTATTCTTCTTTCGTATGGCTGATGTGGATGAAGAGCAACGGCTACAATATCAAATTCAGTCCATATAGTTAAACAATATTCATCGCTTAACTATACTCTTTGGTTCTTTGGGTAAAGTCACGTAGGTATAAAATAAAATCAATCACGACGTTTCGGGCGCAACACAAGCGTCTGTCATCAGGTGGGAAAGCGCGGTCTGCTGCTGATGCAGACTGTTTTAAAAGGTTTGAAATGGATGTAGTTCAAGGGTCGTAAAGAAGTGACCGGGGCAAGTGATGTTAATGTAAGAAATCAGCATATAACTGTGAGATAGGAGGACAGCCTCCTGGACGAGGGCACGGAAGTGGCTATGCTAATGTGAGAGATTAGCATGATTTTAATGTGAGAGATTAGAGGGCACGGAAGTGGCTATGTTAATGTGAGAGATTAGCATGATGCTAATGTGAGAGATTAGCATGTAACTGTTGAAAAGGAGGAGAGCTGCCTCCTTGACGAGGGATTGTTACTCAACAGGTGCAATCCAAAGGACATGAGAGCATGAGAGTGCAATCCAAAGGCATGAGAGTGCAATGCAAAGGACATGTGAGCATGGGAGATCTAAGATGCATAGAGAGAGACACAGAGAGTCGGAAATAACAGCTGACATAGGCAGGTAGGATGGAAACATCACAGTCAGTTAAGACTTTACCTGGTTAATAACGTCCTTCCGATGATTGCTCAGTTACACTGAGCTCCCATTCCCCATTCCAAGGTTACGTATCATCCTTGCCATTCATCACATCAACACCAAGGACTCACACGTGACGTAATGACGTCACAGCTCCTGCAATATTGGTGACGACACATGCCTGGTAATCGTGGCGGTGATGATGAAACATTCTTGACCAACCCAGGAGTTTCCAATTAAAATACAAACAATGTGGGCATACTCTATGCTATTTGAGAAACATATCTTCTTCCATCGTATGGCCAGGTGGAATTTGCAATATTTGTACGTGTATTTCGAAGTTATTAAGTCATTTAATAGCCTCTGTGAAGGCTAAATAGGTGTTGAATCCCAATACAGAGCCTGATGTGATGCTGCCCCGTTGCCGATCTGTTTTTGTTCTTATTTCCAATGTTAATTAGCAAATTCCTGCTTCATAATTCACTTTACTATGGTGACCACACCAAAGCAAAGACTCGCCATGTAACCTCCAACAGACTGTTGGGGCAGGCGCTGTGAGTTAGCACCTATGAAGGCCGGCACGGCACACGAGGGGGTGGGTGGCCAGCACCACGCCCGGCCGCCTCTTTCTCCCAAGTAGTGACGTTTACACACCATTCTTGGTACTCATTTGAGGCTGAGTCGACCTAGGGGAGGCCCAGAACCGGTTCCGATAATTGTAACTTGGGGTTGGCCGTGAGCGGTAATCATAATCGGGTCGCCGGGTTCGCAGCGCGCTAGCCGCGACAGTCCAGCTCGCCACGACGCACCACCACCATCATCATCCCTTATGAGACAGAGTTCCTGTTTCGCCATCGAGTTTGCATATCTTCTCTGCCCACATATCTCAGAACTCTGCACGATCTCATATCTCCATGTGTCTTAAAGTTCTCATCCACTATTAATGAACCCAAACTGCCGCTGATGATACCCCCCCCCCCCATCACATCCTGACTCTACGATTGAGACTCTCTCCTATTCCATGGCCTCCCAAAATATCTCCTTCTCCAAACTCAGATGATCCAAAATGTTGCCAACAGACTTATTACCCACAAACGTAAATGAGACCGCATCATTCCAATACTCCCAATTTCTCCACATGGAAAGCTCTTTAAGCTCTCAATGTGATTGCCCCTATCTGACCTCTACACTTTCACCTCCATCTACTCCCCTTCCACGCACTCTCCTACCTTTCCCCTCTCATCTCACTCTACTCCTTTCCACTCGCAGGTCAAGTAAGCAAATGCTTTTTTTCTGTCGAAGCCCTCCAGTCAATCATAACTCGGTGGGAGGTCGCTCATTCTCTTTTCCTGCCTCAAAGCCAGTAACTCCACTTCCCCAAGTCATCCACACTGTCAAACTGCCTGTGCCTGTTCAGCCACAACACCTTTCTGTGGCTGTGACTGGCTGCCTCTTGTCTATAAATAAAGTTCCCACTGTTTCTATACAGTGTCTTGTACACACTATAAATCAAACGTGTTGTCAAATATTAATGGAATTGGCTGAATAGCCCCATTGCAAGACCCTCTTGAAAAAGATGGTCTACATTCATTGTGGCTTTACTAAGCATTTAAATGGGATTATTATTATTGGGAGGGAGCGGTGATGCAATCGTTCATACACTGTGCTATTAACTTGGTGAGTTTGATTCTGAGCCATGGCTAACATCAGCGGCGAGTGATATCTTAACCGGAACTGGGGTTTCTCCTTCACCAAACCCGCGCTGGCTATTGTGGAAAAGTATGGGCCAACAACCTCCATGACCCTCACAGCGTGGGAAAGTCTTCCAGCGGCAGTGATTGACAATGGGCTTTAAATTGAAGCACATTTCTTAAAAACTGCTTTTTGTGTTTAGTTTGTTGATCTTCCCCTGCACCTCCGATTAGGACGGTTGGCTACGTACGGTGCGAAAGAAATTCAGCATATGTACATTATAAAAATGAGACTGGTCCTTGCCACAAGAACATGGATTTTTTATTACTGGCGGAGGGCTCACCAGCCTTGTAGCATTGGGGGGGAGGTTGGAGGGGTGTTGCTGGAGGGAGTTGAGCCCCCCAACTAAAGGCTCGGCCCCTCTTATACACTATCGGTCAAGTCGTTCTAAATATAAACTGTCCGCAGTAGTTGGTGGGAGCTGGACAACATGTAACATTTTTCACAATTAAGAAATGGGCGTTGCAGCCTTTCCTCATACGCACAGGGAGTGAGAGCCAGATCACATCATTCGTCATTCTGCTTCGCGTTTAGCAGTTCACGGTTTTCAGTACAGATAGTCCCCGAGTTACGATGGTCCGACTTGCGATATTTCGATCTTACGATGGCGATACGTTCAATGCATGTTAAAAGTTTTTTATAGCAGGTAGGATTGATTCCTGAAAAAACTTTCTATGAAATTGCAGTTCATATAGGTAGGCTAAGAATTTACCTTGTTTTTTTTACTTTACATTTTACTGTGCAATACAGTATTGTAATTAATAAATACATACAGTATATAGTTTATACAGTACGCTACTGTAAATTGCTCTGTTTTGCTAAATTATCACCATTCTTTAAGACTCCTGGGTAGGCTAGGCCATCTTCGACTTACGATTTTTTCGACTTACGACGATGGGGTCGTCGTAACGCATCTCCATCGTAAGTAGAGGACTACCTGTATTGATGGTGAGTGTTTGTGTGTCCGCCTTTCTAACCAAGGTCACAGCGTTGGGGCCCGCCTGCCCGCCATGGCCCAGGGCCCCACAACGCTGTGCTCTTTCCCGCCGGCGCCGGGCCCCGTGAGCCGTGGCGCAGAGTGCGCCATCCCGTCCGAATCGGCCGTGGAGCCGCTGGTGGGCGGCTACACCTGCGACTTCACGAGCCCACCCGAGCCGCGCTACCTGTGCGGCTCGTGCCACCTGGCGCTGCGCGACCCCCACCAGACGGGCTGCGGGCACCGCCTGTGCCTCACCTGCGCCAAAGTCATCCTCAGGTGGCGAGGGGATAAGGGGACAGAACTGGCGCGCGGGCGAACGTTTACCGGGAGTGTTAGTGCCGTCCAGCTCTGTAACGTCAGAGAGGCTGAGCTGCCCCCCACCCCCCCCCGCCCCTTCAAGTCAAGCCTAACGATGGCTTGGCAGCCAAGGGAGGGAACGTGTCCAAGAGAATATCTACCGCGTAGGTGGAGTGATGAAACGTGCTCGTGTGTACGTGATGGGTGGATTGTTACATCACAGGGCCATGAGAGATGGTGGAGCAGTGGATTGATCGTGATGGATAATGATGAATGAGGATTGGACCATGTCCACTTTTGATCAGTTTGTCCCCATCCCAAAACGGATCTGCAATGCCACAATCTGTCCCACTCCTGCACATGAACTGATGAACCCCATCCTGCTGCTGCGTCTTCACAGTGGTCCTACTCTTGGTTGCGTTTTATCATTTTGCTACTGTTTACGCACCGGTGTCATTCCTCCACCCTCACCCATCGAGTGAATGGAGTTAGTGACAAGATACGACCGTAGCACTCGGCACAGTCTAAATATTACCAGTGATACACGTGGCTTAGAGAACATTCCAGTCAAACTGCTTTTAGCTATGTTGATTCGGAGGGTGCGGGTTATGCATGAAATTATGAATAATAAGTTGAAGTATGACTTTTTTTACTTGCAAAAAAAAGTGTGGATAATATTAATTCAGCACTTTCAGGGTCTCACTTCTGGGGAACCCTGCTGAATGTAAATGTAAATAATAGGATGCATGTGCTATGTGGCAACACTTAACCATGAATAATCAGCAGAATTTCTGCAGATCATTTAAGTCAGAGGTGGGAATCCTATGGCCCACACGCTGTAGTCAGCCCACAACTTATTTTTAACATGGTCCCGCAGTCACATGAGGCCTACCACTTGAAAATGGCCTGCATATGACACACATCTGTAACTCTCACGCCAAGCATATTCGTCTCAATAATTGGGTGTTAGAGGGGAATATTTATAACCTGGCAACGATGCTGCGTTCTCAATTTTAGCACGCTTGGGTCACTTCTGTCACTGCTAGAGCCTCTTGCAGTGACAAAAACGATTGAGGTTTTGCCTTGCCTGAGCTAGAGGGGCTGTGAATAACTAGAAGAGGGGGGCAATAGCATCGCAAAAGAGGGAAGTTTCACCGTGGCCTTCGTTTCTTGTTGTGTTTTTTTCAGTGCCCCAAGCCCGGCGTGCCCCGAGTGCGCCTCCCCCCTCGCCGAGCACGAGGTGAGATCACGACAGGTTCCCCACTGGCAAATGTGTAAGTGGCTACGGCTCGCTGATGAGCTATCGGAACACGAAGCTGCCCACGTCTCTTGCATTTTAGAATTAACGGTGAATGTTATTAACCCTAAAGAAGTTCCTTATGGCAGACAATTACCAGTGTCGTTTGTTTATGATACTATATTAAAATAAAAAAATGCTGCCTTCCTAGAAGGGATGAATGGGCGGATGGTCACGTCCAAAGGACATGCGGGTTGCAAGTTCAAAAGAAAAATTATGAAATGGTTTAGTTTTAAACGGTGTAGTCGTTGATGCCAATTGCATGTCACATTTACGAAGGAACCGCAGACAAGCTGGGAAGGCAGACAAGTGGTGAGCCGGCATCAACAATTGCCCAAGCTCTGCAGTTCTACATTAACAGTTCTACATTATACATTAACATGTTTTCAGCCAATGTGTGTATACAGAAAAGGCTCAGCAAGTCTTAAGATTCATATTCAGGAAGGTTCTTTCTTGGGATGTTTTACCAGTTACATTTTAAGGAGTGTTTTGCAATACATTCTAATTTAATATACAATATACTGCAACTATATACTACAATGTTATTCATGTTTAGCGAGTGGAGAGCGTGAGTCCAAGGGATGCATTAACAAACACGCAAACATGCGTTCACCATCCACGCGTCAAACATTTAGGCAATGATGATATGGGGGGTGCAGAATGAATCGAGAGGAAGTGATGAAGGAACTTATTTTTTTGGTTCTTTGTTTGACCTTCCCGCTACAGTTTCCCTATTTTTGTCACTCGACGCTGCGGGCTGGAAATGGCCACACACATTACCGTAACGTTTTCTTGGTTTTTATTTATCGAGCATTTTGTTGAAAAACTTCCAAGCATGAGGAGCTTCTTGAGTTTCGTCGCGAGGCCCTTGATGCAAAAATACCACGAGAAACGTGGTATTTCAACCGCATAGCTGAACATTCCTGCTCTGAACCTGCTGCCTGGGTCCTCCCCCAGCCCCCAGCCCCCATCCTCCAGCCCTTGTGTGCTCCGTCCCTTTCCCGTCCACCCGCCCTTTTGCCCTCATTCCTTTGGCCGTTGCAATTTGCCCTTTCACCTCCCGATTAGCACGGTTGGCTACGTATGGTGCGAAAGAAGTTCAACATACATACAGCATGCACACGTACGAAAGCAGTGACTCAATACGCACGGTTTAATTATGGACGTCTCATACCCGGACTCAAACCCGGGTCTCCGAGTTGGTGACTCCACGACTCTGACTCAGTATCATCTCCCTGAGCCGCCTGGCTCTGCCAATGTCCCCTATTCTCTCACTCTACTGTCTTTGACACTCCACGATGTGCATCCCGTGTCTCCCTGTCCCTTTCCATGTCTCCTCTTGTCTGCCCATGTGTCCTCGTGTTTCCCCCTTCCCTGTCCCTCCACGTGTCCTCCGTGTCTCCCCATTCCTCCCCATGTCTCTCCGTGCTTCCCCGCATGTCCCCATCTCTCCCCATGTCTCTCCGTGTCCCCGCATGTCTCCCCGTGTGTCCTCGTGTGTCCTCCGTGTCTCCCCATTCCTCCCCATGTCTCTCCGTCTCTCTCCGTGCCTCCCCGCGTGTCCCCTTCTCTCGCCATGTCTCCCCGTGTCCCCCCATTTTTCCCCGTGTGTCTCCGTGTGTCCTCCGTGTCTCCCCATTCCTCCCCATGTCTCTCCGTCTCTCTCTGTGCCTCCCCGCGTGTCCCCTTCTCTCGCCATGTCTCCCCGTGTCCCCCCATTTTTCCCCGTGTGTCTCCGTGTGTCCTCCGTGTCTCCCCATTCCTCCCCATGTCTCTCCGTCTCTCTCTGTGCCTCCCCGCGTGTCCCCTTCTCTCGCCATGTCTCCCCGTGTCCCCCCATTTTTCCCCGTGTGTCTCCGTGTGTCCTCCGTGTCTCCCCATTCCTCCCCATGTCTCTCCGTCTCTCTCCGTGCCTCCCCGCGTGTCCCCATCTCTCCCCATGTCTCCCCGTGTCCCCCCATGTCTCCCCGTGTGTCCTCTCGTGTCTCCCCGCATCTCCGCGTCGTCTGTGGGAGGAGCAGCTGTACAGAGACGCGTGCTGTACCCGGGAGGTGCTGGGGCTTCTCGTGTTCTGCTCGAACCGCACAGCTGGCTGTGAGGACACGGTGGCGCTGCGCCATCTCGAGGTGAGCACCACACTGCGTCCTCATGCACCGCATCCCCCATGCGTGTGAGGATGTGTGTGAGAGAGAGAATGGGGAGTGGTAGTGCAGCGGTTCGTGCACTGCGCTACGCATTTGGCGACTCGGGTTCAATTCCCCGCTCACAGTCAACACCAGTAATGATTATCTGAACCGGTCCTAGGCCTCCCCTTGGTCGACTCCGCCTACAAAAATAAGTACCTGGTGCATTGTGTAAACATCGCCACTAGGGAAACAAAGGTGGTCGGGTGTGGTGCTGGCCACCCACCCCCTCGTGTGCTGTGCCGGCCTTAATGGATGTTTGCTGACAACACTTCCTCCTATAGTCTGTTAAGGCTACGGTGGGGGGAGGGTCTTTGTTTGTGTCATATGCGGTGTGCGTAGAAGCTCACTGCATGCTTCGTGGTGTTTGTGTCGTGTATTTTGTGTGGTGTGTGTGTGTTCTTAATGTATATTGTGTGCGGTTTATACTCACTGAGGGTGGGGTGTATGGTCGTTGTGTGTGGTGTTTGGTGTGTGTGTGGTATATGCCCACTGTGTATGATGTTGTGGTGTTTGGCGTTTGTTGTGTATGGTGTTGTGGATGCTCACTGTGTGTGGTTCGTGCGGTGTATGCACGCACACTGTGTGTGGTGTGCGGTGTGTTATGAATGTTCACTGTGTGGTGTTATTGTGTACGCAGTACGTGTGGTGTGTGTAGAGTGCGGTGTGTGTGATGTATGCGCACTGTGTGTGGTGTGTGTGGTATATGATCACTGTGGTGTGTGTAGAGTGTGGTGCGCGCGTAGTGTATGCTCACTGTGTGGTGTGTGGTCCATGCTCACTTTGTGTGGTGTGTCGTGTGTGGCCTATGCTCACCGTGTGTGTTACAGACTCACCGTGCGAAGTGCCCGTATGAGCGCGTGCTGTGCGACTTCCCGCGCTGTGGCACCTCCGTTCAGCGCACACAGCTCGCCACACACCGTACCTCCTGCCCTCACCGCGCCGAGTTCTGCAAGTATTGCAGTGCAGCCGTGACCTGCTCCCTCCTTGAGGTGCCAGCATCACCATCATCATCTTCAGCATCGTCGTCGTCATCATCATCACCAACGTCATCACCGTCACCACTGTCATCACGATCATCATCATTGTCATCATCGTAACCATTTTCATAATCACAATCATCACTTTACTAGAATGTTTACAATCATCATCATCATCATTACTCTCTTCATCATAATCATCACCTTCATCATTATGATTTTAACTGTGATAATAACTATCATCGTTAACATAATAATACTAGTTATCCATTGTCTGCATTTTTGTCATCATCATGATAGTTAGAGTTGGGCTTTGAACCTGGGTTAGGGTCAGGGTAAGGATACTTAGTGTCAGAATTAGTGCCAGGGTTAGTGTTGTATCAGAGTTTGGACCGGTCTGTGCATCGCTCACGGCTCCCCTTGCCTGCCCCCTGGCTGCCCCCAGAGGCACCACAAGGAGGAGTGTGCGCAGTACCCGCTGCCCTGCCCCAACAACTGCGAAGAGCATGGCATCCCACGCGCAGAGGTGAGAGGGCAGTGGGGTAGCTGTCGAGTGTGCAGGCGGTGCAACTGCACCGGGGCCCACGGGCTGATGGTGTTGGGGCACAGACACTGGGTTACAATATGGAGAGGTAAAGGTTGATAGGGGTTCCCAATGCATTCTCTGCACCAGGGTCCATGACAACCACACCACACTACACCACTGTGAAACGGCATGTTGATACAGGAGATGATGATATGTGGCGTGTGATGATGATACAATCTGATGATGATGATGGGGGTGGTGGTGGTTTTGTGTGAAGGTAATAACATTTATATTTAGATGTGTGAATGTAAGAATCATTAATTTTGTATTCACATACATTATACGATATAGATTGTATAGATTCATACCACTCATAGAATCTGCATTCACAATGGAAAATTGGAATCGATGTGTTCATGTGTGTGGGGAGCGATAGTGTAGCGGTTAGCGCGCTGGACTATGAACCTGGCGTCCCGAGTTCGATTCCCGCTCACGGCCAACACCAGAGATGTTTTCCTGCACCAGTATTGGTACGGTGTATAAACCTCGCCACTGGGGAGACAAAGGCGGCCGGGCCTGGTACTGGCCACCCACCTCCTTGTGTTGCCGTTCCAGCCTTCATAGGTGCTACACGCTAACAGGAGCTACCTCGACAGTCTATTAAGGCTACGCGGTGGATCTTTGTCTTTGACAGCTCTCTCAGCACATGTCAGCCTGTGCGATGTCCACCAAGCTCTGTGGGTTCCACATGCTGGGGTGCACCTTTAAGGTAAGAGGCCTCTGTGCATGTGTTTATGTTTGTTGTGTTTGTGTGTACCCGTATGTGTGTGTGTGCCGTTGTACCGGTGTAGGTATGTATGTGCCTATTTGAATGTACGTGCTTGCGTGCGATGCAGGGCACGAGCGAGTCGGTGCGTGAGCACGAGGAAGCTGCCGTGCGGAGCCACTTCACTCTGGTGATCAGCAGGAATTCCGAGCTGGAGCTGCAGGTGACAGAGACTGCCGTGTATCTGTGTCTCGTGCGTGCATCCATTTCTGTCTGCGTGCCTGTCCGTGGTTCCACTCTTTCTTTCTTGTGCGCGTATCTGTGTATTTCTGTCAAGTTTGTCCGTTCTTGTCTGCCTGTAGGGCTGTCTGTGTTTGCCCATTCCTGCATGTTTATCTCGGTGTCCGTCTATGTCTGTCGATCTGTCCGTGTGTCCACCCCTTTTTTCCCTCTAACCCTAACATCCATTCTAATCCTGACGTCAACTCTGTACGTGTGTATCTGAAACTTCTTTCACACAGCACGTAGCCATCTCAACCCTAACCGTGAACGTTTACTCTAACCCTTAACCCCCCTCCCTTGGCTGCAGTGTGCGCGACTGCAGTGCTCGATCGAGGATCACACCAACATGTCCGAGATGCTGACTCAGCGCGTGGCTCAGCTGGAGCAGGACCTGTCTCACTGGAGCACGCTCACTGGCTCCAACAACACGCGCCTGGGCTCCACGCTGGTGCGTGCTTGGCCACACCTGCAGCACTCGCCCATCGCACATCTTTGACCTGACCCTCAAGAATGTATCGCTGTATCGGGCGGTGACACGGCCTAGCGGCGGTAGCGCGCTTGTTGGAGAGGTTCGTGTTTCGACCCCTTATGCTTTGCAGAAGACGTTAAAGATGCCTTGATGTAATTCGTAGTGAGTAGGCCATTAAATTGGGATGGCACATGGCAAACGTCACTTCCTACTGGCAGACGAGTGCTGTTTGCATGCCCAGTGCTGAGTCACTTTCTGTCCAGTCACAGCTGCCACTGGGGATATGCTGCCAAACGTTTGAGATGAGATTTGATGTAAAGCGCTCTTTAGACACCTCTGCGTAAAAGATGCTATGTGAAGTAAAAATCGTGATCATTGTTACATTTTTACTTAAAACTTTCGTGGCTGCTGGAATTCGTTTTCTTTGGTTCTTTCGGTAAAGTCATGTCGATATTTTTTTTTTCTACCTACGTGACTTTACCGAAAGAACCAAAGAACATGATAATTATTACTGACATTTGCTGGCCATCCTACAACCCGTTTCTTTGAAAAGCCTCTACATGTCTCCCTCCAATGCTAACACACTTATTAAATAATTTTACACTCGTGATACCCTTCGTCCAACACACGGTGCTATTTGGTTTGCTTACAACATTCAATGACATGTAAGATGAGAGCATTGCTATCTTGCAGTTTGGTCATGTACACACACACGGCCTCTGATGTTTCCCCACAATAAACAATCCTGTGGGGTGATGTAAGACAAACGCAAGCCATGCACTTGTTCCAGCCAGGCCATTCCAACACACAGATGCCTCTGGAAACCAATTAGGTAATGCACGAAAACCAGGTTAATTTTTTACAAATCAATGGACGATCTAGAAAAAACGTTTATGTAACCCGCGCGTCGTTTGTCCTGACCGTTGTTTCGCGACAGGAGATGCTCACGCAACACAACGAGCAGCTGCAGAGTCTGCACATGGCTCAGCGCGCGCCCCAGCGCGACGCTGACACGGCGGCGCTGCGCAGGGACATGGCGACGCTGCGCGAGCGCCTGCGTGCCCTGGAGGGGGCACTGGGCAACCCGAGCCCCTGCGAGGAGCGGTGCCACACGCACGAGCAGCGACTCACGATGCACGACTCTCTCCTCGACACCGCCGAGCGGCGTTTGCAGGTCACCGAAATCAATTAATCACTCGCCCAAGTAGGGTATGACCGGCCATTCTAGATTTGAAGCTTTCGTGACTGCAAGGATTCATATTCTTGGGTTTTTTTCGGTAAAGTCACGTAGGTAAAAAATTAAAATTAATAAAAGTAAAATAACAAAAAATCACGACGTTTCGGAGGCAACACAAGCTTCCGTCTTCAGGTGGAACCGTCACAGCACGCTTGCTGTATCAAGTAAGAGAAATTCCAAGAGATCCTACCCCGTATATATACTGGTTGAGGGGGGAGGAGCCAGGACAGGCCCCCTTTTTATTATTATGGTAAAGTTGGTGCGGCTGAAACTACGGCTAGTCTACATAACAAAAGACTGAGCCTTTGTTATGTAGACTGGCTGAGAGGGGGGGGGGGTGCCAGAGTTGTAAAGTGCAACTGCTGCTAATGGGACCGAGCCCCTGCCATGTAGATGGTAAAAGCAAAAAAGCAGATCAGGAAGAAACAGCCTCCTGTAATGTTGCTTTTTTACCTACGTGATTTGACCGGCCAGTTAACTTGACCGCTTAACGATAGACTGCACGACTTGAAGAGTTAACGTTCGGCCAGGTAAATCAATTACTTAACGATCCACTAAGTGACTCTATGACCGACCACTTGAGTTGACTACTTAACAGCTGAGCGCATGACTTATTTATTTTACGCGTGATAAATTAAGGAATGGCTGAACTACTTATTGACTCGCCAAGTAACTTAATGACAAACCAAGTGACTTAATGACGTCATGACTAGTTGATTGACCGGGTGACGTAACACTCAACAACCCACTAAGCGACATAATGACCAGCTTTATTATTACTTGCCACGTGACTTAATGACTTAACGACCAAGCTGCTTAACGAGTAATCTCACGAGGGATTCATGAATTACAGGGAGTCTCGGGTAACACCAACCACTGAGCTTCACTGCAAGCTGCCAACGTCCCCTTTTCTCGCGCGTCTATGCATGCAGGTTCTGGAGACGGCAGGCTACAGCGGCAAGCTGGTGTGGAAGATCCGTGACTACGCGCGGCGCAAGCAGGAGGCCGCCAGCGGCCGCACGCTCTCGCTGTACAGCCAGCCCTTCTACACGTCGCCCTTCGGCTACAAGATGTGCGCGCGCGCCTACCTCAACGGGGACGGCGTCGGCCGTAACACGCACCTGTCGCTCTTCTTCGTGGTGATGCGCGGCGAGTACGACGCGCTGCTCGAGTGGCCCTTCCGCCGTCGCGTCACGCTGTCGCTGCTCGACCAGGGCGCGGCGCGGCGCCACCTGTCCGACACGTTCACGCCGGACCCGGCGAGCGGCAGCTTTCGCCGGCCCGATGGCGACATGAACGTGGCGTCGGGGTGCCCGCTGTTCGTGTCGCACGTCGCCCTCGAGGGATCGTCGTACCTCGTGGACGACACGGTGTTCGTGCGCGTCGTCGTCGACCCGGGCGGAGCGAGCGACCCCTGAACTTTTGGCTCCCCCCCCTGACCCCCGAAGCGGCGGTCGTCCCCCCGTGGAAGGAGGATGAAGCCTCTGTAAAAAGTGTAAGGGTGTCTTCGGGTCACAACCAGAAGCGCTGTGTTAAAATGAGCTGTGAAATGACAAAACGCAATGGCCTAAGTGTCACGGTATTCAAATGGTGCCTATTTTCCATTGGCGGTTATACAAAGCGAGTGGTGGAAACTCCACATGCCTGTGGTATGAATCGTCCCTCCAAACAACTAATGTACATTTTACCGACACTGGAGAGATCACGATGATGATTGTATTAAATTGCAAATAAATCAACATCTATACACATGCATGTGTTGTATAAGCCTGAAATGCTATTCTGCCATTTTAATAATGTAATAATAATAATACTGCCCTTTTTCAATCCACTGCTGGATGAAAGCCTCGCCACGCCGTGTCGGTCATGGGATTGTTTAATCAAACTTCATGCTCGTCAGAGCGGGTCGGTGAATATGGTGGCCCATGACCAGTTCAGATATAACTCGTCACTGATGTTAGCCGTGGCCGGGAATCAAACTCAGGTCACCGGGTTCATAGTTCAGTGTGCTAACCACCATTGCACCACTGCTTTCTCCCAATAATAGAAATTACGTAATCCAAAAATATGCTGAAATTAACATTTTTAATATAAAATAATAACTCACATGTGGTGATTTGTGTGGTCATATACAATGAAGCTTGCCTTTTTGCTTTGGCTGCCAGGTAACTTGCATACGCCATGATATCGCATTTAGAAATAACCACTGTTACTTTTCTCGTGTCGGTGTTCATAACTATTTAATTGATATTTTTGGTACGATAATTAAGAATTAAATATTTTACGTGTCCGCTGGGTTCTACGGTCATTGTGTTGCCGACACGTTGATGTGGCTCTGTGCATTCTACTGCGATAAACGCCGAGATCTTAAGAGGACATCGCCCTCGTGTTTTTTTTCCACGGTGATCTCAAGATCATTTCTTCCCCTCCTTAAAGTAATTCATCGTCCCACGGCTGTCAATCCATACAGTTTACCCGTATTCTTGTACAGATACATTTTGCAATTTTTTTTGTCTATTTGTGTTTCTCCCTTGTGATGGGACTTTTAGATTTATAAGGGCACGGGGTGACTAATAAGAGTCTGAATTGGTCAGTAATAAGATAGAGAGAGCACTGATAAGGGGTTCACAGGTTTGTCATCCTAGGTAGGCCTCGGCAAGGTAAGGTAAATTACCTTTATTACCGGGTTAAAGGGTAAAGGTTTCGACATGCCAAGGGGTAAGGTAAAGAGTAGGGTAAAGGTAGCTCAGAAGAATTACCCGGTAGGGTAAGGGTAGGGCGAATAATTACCCGGTAAATACAGTACCTTGTTTACCGCTAAAAGTTCCGTGGCGCAGTGACGCAGTCCGTGGCCTCCATTTTATCGTGATGGCGGAGCACATGGAGACGGTCCACGTTCTTGAGGTCAAGGTACTAGAGGACGAGGATGCCAGCAACGGCTTTTTTGGGGTTGCTGCGAACAGCAATCGAAAGAGGCAGAGAAAATTAGCATATCAATGAGCTAATTTTCACTGCCCCCTCCCTCTCTCCGTCCCCGCCCCCCCTCCCTATATTTAAGGGACCGTCACAGAAACGACCCCTCTCTCTGTGCCGATATGTGTCCTCTCTCTGTGTGTCCTTGTGATGTCTGTCTGCTTGTATGTCTGTCTATAGTTTTCTAGTTAGATTTTTGTTGCTATTTCTCTTATGCCTGATGATGATTGCTTGTGTTGCAATCGAAACGTCGCTATTATTTTAATTTATTATTTTATCTTTAGACGTGACTTAACCGAAAGCACCAAAGAATAATTCCTGCAGTCACGAAAGCTCCAAAAATTAAGATTCCACTCTACATCCTGGCACCAGACAAACTCCACTCTACATCCTGGCACCAGACAAACTCCACTCTACATCCTGGCACCAGACAAACTCCACTCTACATCCTGGCACCAGACAACCTCCACTCTACATCCTTCACTATACAATTACGATACTATATATTACTTTGTACATTGTATTAAGCATTTAAATTTTATACTATTTGTTATTATACACTGTACCATATACAGCAGTGTGATATACATTAGGGTGGGTAGAATAATACATAGTGTAATATTACAATGTATAAGGTGGTTTATAGCAATACAGTATATAATTTAATGTTGGGTTTGTCTATGGCAGTATATAGTACGGTGTAGAACTCGTATGATGTAAGAGAATAAAGTTTAGATGGAAGCATATTATATTTTTTACGACGTAGAATTGTAATGTATTACTTACTGTTAGTAACTCGGCTTATTGTAGAGTATATTTAGTATACTGATGATACTATGTAGTTTATACTTTAGTTGTTTACGTGGTGGTTTTAGTTACTGCAGCTACATACTATTAACACTCCTTCCCTTTATTAATGCTACCCCTATCCCCTCCCTTTGATGCTGCTAATCCTGCATAATGCACGGGCATAAGTAGTACTAATCACATACCTGCATTTCCCATATCCCTTCCCTTTGATGCTGCTAATCCTGCACAATGCACCGGCATAACTGGTACTAATCACATACCTGCATTTTCCATAAATATGCAAAATCCCTCTTGATATGCACATTATTTTGTCAAGGCGCCCTTTCCCCCCCTTCCAACCCAGATTAAATATATGCTCCAAGCGTGGTGCTGTTTCATTCAGACGCTGTCTCCCCGACAGACCTGGTCTTCACCTGAGGACGGCTGCTTGCGTTGTGGCCGAAACGTCGTGAGATTTATTTTATTATGTTTCATTTTTATTATTTTATTACTTCCATTCTACGTGACTTTACCGAAAGAACCAAGAAGATGAATCCCTGCAGTCACGAAAGCTTTAAATCTAAAAATGAATAAAGTGCTCTAACTTTGCATTTATCGTTTAAAAAAATGTCCATGTTTTATACCCCAGTAATTACCCTGTAATCGCGAAATTTATTAGGATAAGGGTAAAAGGTAAGCTAAAGGTTCTTTTTTACCTTCTTTTACCTTACCTGCTGAAGGGTAAAAGGTAGGGTAGCGCGATTGTAATGTGGTAAGGTAAAAGGTAGGGTAAAGTTTCTCTTGTTTTTTTTACCGTTTAACTTTTATCTTACCTTGCCGAGGCCTAATCCTAGGGCTGTGACAATTCAGCCCTCACGATTCATGGTCATAGATCCGATTCAAGAATCTTTTATTTTATAAGCGCGTCCCAACATTGTGGTGGAGACTGCACATTGGGAGTGGTTCCCAGATGTAGACTTCGCAGCAGTGAACATTGGTGGCCACACCGATGAGTCACAATAACAACGAAACCGGTCTACAATTTCGATTTAAAGCTTTCTGACAGACCTGTTCTTCATCTGCTTGCGTTGTGGCCGAAACGTCGTGAGAATTGTATTTGATGTTTTATTTTTATTATTTTATTATTTCCCTTCTACGTGACTTTACCGAAAGAATCAAGAAGACGGTCTACAATTGTCCATCTCTGTCACTGCTGCAGTCAGTAGGTCACATTTGCGCAAATTTATTTTGGTGACACGAAGTCAAAAATAGAGGACCATACTGCAGTTCTTCAGGAACTTTATGGGTTTTATTGCTTATTTTTATTTCCCTTCTACGTGACTTTACCGAAAGAACCAAGAATATGAATCCCTGCAGTCACGAAAGCTTTAAATCGAAATGTTGATGGGTTGTTGCATACCGCAAGAAATGCGGAAGTTATTTTGTGCACGTTTATCTGTTGCTTGAAACATTACCGTCTTTTTTATCATGGGAATTTTATCGCGTAAAGATAGTCGAATGTGAATTGGTTTACAAATGCAGCTGGCATACATATACAGACTGCCACGGGCCGCGTATTGTATGTTATTGACTCTGTCGGTTCACCACAGTCCCTATGCGTGTGCAGCCTCCAAGTTTGCCGTGGTTCCTTATACAGTTCGGTACTGTAATGTTGATCCTATGTTTACCGCGGTGTCTTACAATGTTCCTGTCGGTGTTTATCCAGGGGGTGTTTACCGCGGTCCCTTACAGTGTTCATCAAGTGGATGTTTATCCAGTGGGTGTTAATATTGGTCCCTTACAGTGTTCATCCAGTGGGTGTTTATCGCGGTCCCTTAGAATGTTGATCCAGTGGATGTTTACCGCGGTCCCTTTACAATGTTGCTCCACTGGGTGTTTATCCAGTGGGTGTTTACCGCGGTCCCTTTACAATGTTGCTCCAGTGGGTGTTTACCGCGGTCCCTTTACAATGTTGCGCCAGTGGGTGTTTACCGCGGTCCCTTTACAATATTGCTCCTGTTTACCGCGGTCCCTTTACAATGTTGCTCCAGTGGGTGTTTACCGCGGTCCCTTTACAATGTTGCTCCACTGGGTGTTTATCCAGTGGGTGTTTACCGCGGTCCCTTTACAATGTTGCTCCAGTGGGTGTTTACCGCGGTCCCTTTAAAATGTTGCTTCACTGTGTGTTGACTGCAGACCCCGCAGTGGTTGCCGCGCGGGGCCCGGTCAGTGACAGCTGTTTGCGTCTCGGTTCACCCCAAACTCTGTCCGCGTGTCTCGCACGTGTCGTGCGTGGCGATCGCATCACCACGTGGGACTCGTGCTCAGCAGACGTGGCCACATCACGAGAGATGCGCCAAGTCTCGTCTTCAGAGCTCAGCAGGGGATGGGTTATCGCCACGCGTGGCACGTCCAAACAGGCTTCAGGGCTGCCACGTTAAACACACATTGTTGTAGAGTACTGTGCTTGCACGTCTATGCACCCGGCCTTCAACAACCCGCACTGAACAACGAGGTGAAGTGCGTTCAGATAACCCCCAGGACCCAGCACGGGCTGGGTGCAGCAGGCCCTCATCTAGCAGTGGATTCACACACTGGTGGCCGTGCTTTGTAGGGTTTTTGATTTGGGCCTTGGTTTGGGGTAAGCTTCGAGCAAGTGGCGGCTCTTCTTCTTAACCTGGGAGTGTGAGATGCCCTTTCTGGGGGTGCGAGACGTGGCCCGATTTTTTTAGAAGGTAAATAATCTAAAACACAAATTTGGCAAGACCACGTGAGTCCAAGTTACTCTGTTTCGTGAACCCCGTGTATTCATTAACGTTGTCATGTTTGTTTGCGATTGAGAACCAACGTCTTGCGTGCAAGGCTGCAGTGACAGTGTTATAATCCACCGAATCGAAATGCATTGCCATACAGACAGTAATGTGATATTGTGCTCTTAAGGACCGTTACCCGAAAGGTCGCCTAGTATAAATTGCTTATTTTGAGGCCACTGTTATCACCATTGGAACCTCCTTTGCCAGTAGAAAAATATGATAATTGGTTTTTTACCCTTTTATCTGGCAACAAAACTGACACCTTTTTACTGTTTTTACTGCCACTGTTATCGACAAATGTTGAGTTTTTTTGTGAATAGTATTTGACATTTGTGTTTTATACGTCCAGATTGGTGAAACGCCCACCACGTCCGTTGGGCAGCGAAAATGGACAGGGGTGGCAGTACAGCAACTAGGTTTTGAGCCTGGCTTTGCGGACCTTTGAGTGTAACCCCCTCTTGTTTATGCGTGGTGGGTTTTCTCCGGTTTCCTCGCCGTCACCTCACCCCGTGTGATCGAGAGTTGACTGTGTAGCCAAGTCAAAGAGCCCCCTAGGGGTGAGATCATTCTTACCAGCGCTGAGTCGGCAATTGATGGTTGTTACGTTCACGATACACGCGTTTATTCTTGCACTATTTTTTATTTACTCCTAATAATGACGATGAATCCTTGACCAAGCTTATAGCTTTAATTGCTACTATATTGCCCAATAATAATAATTTCCTTCATGTGCCTGGGGAAGCCTCGCTGTGTCTTCAAGACATTTGATTACAAGTTTGCTTTGTCTCTACCGATTCCAACAGATGAGAGCGAGTGCTCCGCTCAGACGCACTGACGCAGCCTGCTCGAGCCACTCTGATCACCGGTGACCATGCGGTTCAAGCTGCGGGCGCGGCTGCGCTGCACGCCCTTCAACATCCTCATCTTCCTGCTGCTCGTCGTCATGCTCGCGCTGCAGCTCACCTACCTCGTGCTGCTGCTGCGCATGGACGGCCACGGCGACGGCTCTTCGCCCCTGCCGCTGGCGGCCGCTTTCCTCGGCGCTATCGTGCGGCGCTCGTCTGAACCGCTGATCGTGGCCAACGGGAGCCTCGCCGGGGACCCCCAAGGGGCAGCGAATGCGTTGAGGGCGGCGCTGGTCGCTGCCGGCGGCGCCCCCACGCTCGATGCCAGCGGTCGCTTTGCCATCTTCAGCCGGCTCCTCGCGCCGGAACCGGCAACGGACGGCGCCGGCGACACGCGGCATGAGCTGAGTCTGGCCACCCACACGTCCGTCAATGGGCTGCACCACCTGGAGGTGCTGCTGGAGCGATGGGAAGGGCCCGTGTCGGTTGCCGTCTTTGCCTGCGCCAACGACACGTGGCTGGCGCTCGCCGCCATCGCGGCGGTGCGGGGTTGCTCGCAGGAGGCGCGCGACAACGTCGCCTTTCACCTCGTGGCGTCGGCCAACGCGGGTTTCTCGTCCGCGGCGTGGGCCGATGCTGGACAAGGGAACCGCTGGGCGGCGCCAAAGGTCGGCGCCGGCTGCAGCGAGGTGTTCGCGTGGCTCGGCAGCGAGGCGGTGCAGGGCGCACGCAGGAACTACGCGCTTGACGGCGGCGTGCCCTACCCCAACAACCTCCTGCGCAACGTGGCACGAGCCGGTGCACGCAGCCGGCACGTGCTCGTGGTGGACGTGGACATGGTGCCCAGTGTCAACCTCCACCGGGACTTCTTGTCCATGTTACGACGGGAAGATGGAGGCGGTGGCGGTGGCCGTGACCGATCGATCGTGTTCGTAGTGCCGTCGTTTGAGATACGCCACTCGCGCCGCGTGCCAGACAGCAAGGCGGAGCTCCTGCGCCTCCTCGGGGCACTGGAGTTGCGGCCGTTCTACGACGAGCTGTGCCGCAAGTGCCAGGCGCCCACCGACTATGCACGCTGGGCGGCGCTGCTTCCCGCGCCAGGACTGGCGCCAGCGTACGAGCTGGAGTGGCGCGACCCTTGGGAGCCGTTTTACGTCGGCCCGAGCACCGTGCCGCCGTTTGACGAGCGCTTTCAGCAGTACGGCTTCAACCGCATCAGCCAGGTGCGGCGTGCGGTGTTGATGATGCTAGCCACCTCAGGGTTGTTAAAAAATCATTTCGCTTGTCGTGAAATGTTTACTTGGTTTGGTCATACCTAGAATTAACAAACGAGCGGAGCGTGTTGGTGCGCACCTGTGATCTGGTCCTTTGGAGGCATATGTCGGTGGGACGTGAGGTTTTTGTTACCACAATTAGCATCGCATAAGCCGTGGGCAATCCACTCCTGGACAAAGGTCTTCCCAAGTTATCGCCATATCTCATGATTCTGTGGTGTTTCAATCCACCGAGAAACCTGCAGACAAGTTTATTCCATATGTAACGTGGTTTGTTAATCAAGTAAATGGATTTGGCTCGTGTGTTTGTGTGCGCACGTGCGTGCGTGCATACTCAGACATGCGAGCTGCACGTCGCTGGATACCGCTTCGCCGTGCTGGACAATGCCTTCCTGGTCCACCGTGGCTTCAAGCTGCCGGGAGACTTCCATGCTGGCAAGGAGGCCGAGCAAGAACGCAACCGCATCCTCTTCCGCCGCTTCAAGCAGGAACTGAAGTTGCGCTACGCCGACTCCCCCCGCCGCTGCTGAGCGACCGTCATCCTTCACCAACATCGGCATCATCTGGGGAAGGGGTGGGGGGCGGGCAGCACCACTTTACAATTTTGCTGACGGCCATGGCGAAGTGGGGAGCATGAGGGTTGAGGCGATGCTGCTGATGTTAAATAATGAACACAGTCCACAGTCATCGTGGAGGTGCTGCAGCTGAGGGGTAGGACACCTGGCGGCCGAGTTTAACACGTGAAAGGACACGGCTCAAATCCCTGCTTCGGACTACAGAGCACACAGTACAGCGTTTTCACCGAGCCATACTGAAAATGTATGAGTGCTATTTAGTTTATCTTAAAAATCACAAGTAGTTTAAAAGTAATTATATTGTTTACCATTAAAATGACATCAGTTAGCTTATACTGCTCCTGACCACGTGGGTTTTTAGTGGGGGGCTCCATGCCCCCTCCCCCACAATCATGCTGCCTGTTATCACCACTGCCAGTCTCGCAGTGATGCCGTGATGACACGACTGCCAAAAACACAAACACCTGTTGGTTGATTAAAATGGATATTATTCGATCTTAGAGCTCTAAAAAAGCAATGGGTATGTCCAATGGCAGTTATTTAAGTAACTAGATGTGGTGACACATGCTTTTAATAGTTATTTTAGAAGCACCGGTTGATAGTTGTGAACAGTGTGAGGTGGTCAAGAGGTAGCATCCTAGAAAGTGGGTTTAAGATCCTGTCCTTATGGCACTGTGTTAAGTTCCCACACCTCCGCTTAACAACGTACGGCGTGAAAGTTGTTCAACATACATCCACTCAACTGAAAAGTCAACACATTTGGCAACGTTATGAACTGGATTGGCCAAACATCCCAATACAGCAGGACCCTCAAGGTATTATGTATGAATGATAACAATACAAATATACTAATTATAAGCTTTGTATCATGGTATTACAGTGCTATTTTTATATTTTAATGACCTTAACACAATAGTAATTCAGTCGTCACCCTGACAAACCCACAAGACCCCCACTTGCCGTCCTTCGTTGGTGCAAATGGACACAAACCAATCCTCAACATTACATGATGTTCGACAGAAAAGTATGGTGATATAATATATGATGGTAGACCTAAACCTTTAATCAAGATTGCACATTTGCTCTCCATAAATCACCTTTTGCATGGACTGTACTATCATGTGTCAACATACACAGCAGCGAGCTTCCTGGCCTCTGGCCTGTAAAACATTGTAAATGTGAATTCAGTTTTATCATAAATGGCACCTGTGACCAGATCACCTGAAATGTATCTCATGTAATCGGATCTGAAAAGCTAAGCAGGTTTTAACGTGAATAATAGTTGGATAAGTGACCACCGTGCACACCAGATTGTCAGGCTGAAGTGGATTCGTGCTTTGTTGTGGGCAGTGCAGCAAAATCTGTTGTATTGAACTGTGCTTCCACGTCTCTGATACCCCACCTTCGATCTACACTTATCATTGTGGTAAAGTATGGTTACATAACGCACCTTATCCATCATAGTGGAGGCCCTCGCCCAGCAGTGTAATGACTATGGGGCTGTACGTGTCTGTAATAGATGGTAACACCACAAGTATCCGTAATCCTAGCTTGACTTTAAATTACTGATCGAAGATTGTTGATGTACGTCATGTGCTGTCGGACACCAACATCCAAACCTGCTCTCCAACTCCCTAGAAACACTGCCATATAAAGCAATGTGTTTTCATTGATGTAAAAAGGATAGTTTTTTTGGTATGACGTGTGATGCACTGTTTTTCCCTCGATTTGCCGATGACGTTTCAGGTGCCGTGATGTATGGCTGTTTGTATTTTAGTTTATGGAATAACCCTGCGGTTTTCCCCAATAACTATTTAATAAATTATTTTGTCAACAAAACTTTGTAATTCTATGCACTACCTTCAAAAAGAACAATGGTGTCAATTGGTGCTGTGAGCTCGTGAGAAATTAGACCACATGAAAAAGTCACCTCCACGAAAATCACTCAATTCCCGATCCGACCAGATCTTAGTGGGATTGATCTCGTTAGTCTTGGGATGGGACACTCTCCGGGAACTCCAGGCGATGCAGGCTGTGAGGTGTGTGCGGAGTCTTGTCATCTCATACATGCTCTGGTTTCTCTCACTTAGACTAAACACTCAGTCATGGAATTGGACAAATATCCTGATGCAATACCCACCTCAAAAAAGTGTCTTGGGGAAAAATGGTGGAAGTTACAGCATGAGGCCACATTTTAATATGCAATGTTTTAAAAAATCTGGATGTTAAATTTGACCTCTGCTCGATTTTCATAAACTGGATATTTTTTGGACTCATTCCAAAATCAGGATCGCATCCCGAATACGTATCCTGTTGTTTACATTTCCGACATGATTATTTGATCAATAAAGGAAATTGTGCATAGAGTACAGTACAGTATTTACATTTGTAATGCATTTGGCGATTGCTGCAAGGTTGGTGTCGTCATGTGATCAATCAACCACGATGACTCAATCCACTGCTGGATGCAGGCCACCACCCCCTCCCCCCAGGTCATCACTTGTGAATATTACTCAGAATTTCACGATAGCACACGGTTGCAAGTGCGTTGTGGATTGGATATTTCAGTCGTACGACACCAGAGGGCGTCTGGTGCCTCTAGTTTGGGTTCCGTGGCTGGTGGCGATGGGTAATGGAACGATTCTCATCCCTGGCGATATCCCCCTCCCCACCTTTGCATTCAAGCCTTGAATCGTTTTAACATCGTGGACACATTTGGCGGCCTCTTTACGACCGCAGGTAACTTCCAACCCATATCACTTCCAACACGATTGCGTGCCCGGATCTTGTCGGATCTCGGAAGCTTCGCATTTGTTGAGGCTGCATAGTGCATGGAGAGGCGGCCACCGTGCAACACTCATCATTTAAAATTGAATCGACCAAAAATGTAGCAGGACCCTCCTGATAACTATTCTTGAGACTCATTGATGCTCTGCTGCATAGATGGGATTACAGCATAATCACTATCGCAAATTACACAAGTGGTTAATGTACATTATACAACTAGCACAATGAATAAGCAGACACTACTCAATCATATCTGATCGTCCAGGAAAACAAAAAATAAGTATTAAAATAAGTATTTTTTGCAACACTTTTCAACAGCGTCGGTTTCAATACTTACGGTCGCAAAACAAGTTAAACGTAAATTTACAGAATGAGTACCAAGTAAAATGTATCTTAAAGCAGATGTTTATAAATAATAAGAAAAATATATATTCTCCGATTATAGGGCGTATTTAACGCCCCCCCCCCCCCCCCGTAACTTAAAGCAAGTTTGGGGTGCGTCTTATTGTTCGCACCATCTGATAATCCGGAGAGCACCGTAGTTTTATTGGCTTACTCCAACGAATTATATTAATATTACTTTACAATATGCGAGCGTTAACAACAACAAAAACACAAACGCACACAAGTGAGACACGAAACAAACCCAGCAATACAGCGAAAAATAAACACGTGACAAAAACGGAACTTTGTTGTAGGAAATTCCAGCAAGCTTTCGCAAAATAATATATCAACGAAATAACAAAGTACAGACGTTGAACAGTGAAAGCCTCTTCCAACACACACACACACACGTACACACATGAACACATATGAACACACACGTACGTGCGTACACACATGAACACACATGAACACACATGAACACACATGAACACACGTGCGTCCACACGTGGGCCCCCATTCATTCACTCCGCTCCCCACCGTTGTTTGGGAGCTTTGGGGGCTTCGACCGCGGCACCGCTGGAATTTATAGTTCGGTTGCGCGCGCTCGCCGCTCCTGATTGGTCGGCGCCGGGCACGCGCCGCGCCCTTCGGGCCAATGGGAGCGCGCCGGACGCGTCGGGGGGGGGGGCTGTGGGGGATCTGACAGCGCGAAACGACTCGAGGGCGCGGGGACAGCGGCGGTGGCGGCGGCGGTGGACGAGGACGAGGGGAGACGGAGAGAGCGGAGAGAGACGAGGTGAGGGGGGGGGGAGAGACGAGGTGAGGACGAGGTGAGGGGAGGTGAGGGGTGGGGGGTAGAGAGACGAGGTGAGGACGAGGTGAGGGGAGGGGGGTAGAGAGACGAGGTGAGGGGGGAGAGAGACTAGGTGAGGGGAGGTGAAGATATCGGGGGATACGTTACAGAGGTGACGAGGTCGGGGTTAGCAAGGAGAGGTGACGAGGAGAAGGGAGGGTGAGGAAGAGGGAAACGGAGACTGTAGGAGGTTGACGAGGTGAGGACGGGGTTAGGTGGACGAGGTCTGGAGGGAACGCGAAATTGGGTCAGGAGGAAGAGGACAGAGGAGGAGGAAGAGGTGGACAAGGTGAGGAAGATAAATACGAATTTGGAGGCAGTAGATAACAGGGTCCAGAGGACAACGCGAAGAGGTGGAGGGCGAGGTGAGGAGGGCGAGGTGAGGAGGGGGAGGCATTTGAGACGGTGGGCTGCTGTAAAGAGGAGAAGTGCAGGGTTAGGAGAAGAGGGAGGTGGATGAGGTGAGCAGGAGGACAACATAACCTGCACTAGGTAGGGGTGTGGAAGAGCAGGGGAAGGTGAATCACTAAGACTGGTGGAGGAGGAGGGGGAGGACCAAGAGGACGAGGTTTGAGAAGGAATTAGAGGAGAAAGTGGACGGGGTTAGGGGTCTGCAGGAGGGAGGAGCACCTCCGGTTGAGCGGTGTTGCCTACCCACGGTGCGAAAGAATTTCAACGTAAATACATCGTTTGGAGGGCGAATTTGAAGTAGTCGGTTGAGCTGGAGGACAGAGGGTCGGGAAGGAAAGAAGAAGTGACCGGAGGGAAAGGTTTGGGAGAATACTGGGTCGGGAGGAGGACAACAGAAGGAGTTAGAAATAGGACACGAGCCAGAGGACGGTGCTGGAAGGAGCGCAGCGTGAGTGGAGGACCGCGAGGGCCATCGCTGGAGGCATCTTCCACCTTCCCCCTCAGCCATGGTGGACGTTCTCAGCCCTTCCACCACGCGCAAGCCGAGCGGCGTCTCCACCCACTTCCCTGGGGTCTCCAATGGCCCTGGTGATGCTTACTGCCGTCCCGCTGCAGCCCGACCCCAGGAGAAGGCTGAAGGTGCAGTGGAGGATAACGAGGAGGAGGCGGCTCCGAGGGTACCAGGGGGGCCGAGGTTTTCGGGGCCCCGCTCGGGCTCCATGGAGTCGGGCTCCGTGGAGTCGGGCTCTTCCCCGCTGCTGCACATCGACCTCTACAACTTCGATTCGCCCCGCGCCGAGGGGTCGCGCTACGTGCTCACGAGTCCGCGCTCGCTCGAGTCGTGTGCGCGCTGCGGGATACGGCCCGTCGAGCTGCTGTCACGGCCCCTCGCCGACTTTGCGGCACCCGGCCCCGCTGACTCGCCTCCCGGTGCTGCCAGCAGTGACCGGGAATCCAACTCGACCACGGATCTCGGTGGCCTCGGCCGTGACAGCGAGGAGGCGCGTGCGGCTCACGCCGCGTTCGAGCGGGAGAGGAGGCGCAAGCTGCGCCGCTGCCGTGATGAGAGGGAGCGGATTGTGCTGGAGGAGCGCGAAAAACGCAGGGAAGCGCAACAGCAAAATCATCAGCAGAAGCGAGGAGGAAGCGTGGACCCCTTGCCATCCAGGCTGGCGGGCACCGGGCTACGACCCTTGGGGATTCCTCACCAGAGCCGCTCCCTGGAGACGGTGCGTGCTTCGCTGCCCCTGCCCGGTCATCGGACCCCGGTCGCACTCAGCGATGGCTGCAGCCTGGATGACAGCAGCGGGAGCCACGACACGGTGAGCGACCCCCTGGGAAAGACGCGGCCCCGGCAACGCCCGCAGCTGCTGGGCGCCGCTTCCCGGCCACCGCTCCCACGCCGGGCCCACGACGATCTCCCGTGCCCCGGAGGCCGCACCTCGGGCCCGCGCTGCACATTTACGGGCAAGAGCCTGAGCCTGGGGGACTTGAGCCAGGACCCCGGCACCGCGGCGCAGCTGCAGCAGCTGACGCGCGCGGCGGGAGCCGCGGGAGCCGGCGCCGGGACGGGCCCCAGGAAGCGGGCGCGGGCGGCCGAGCGCGGCTTGGAGCTGCCGAGCCGGGACCTGAAGATCGCGGCTCTGATGTTGGCGCGGCATCGCGAGGAGACGCTCACGGCCGAGCAACGGCGCGACGCGCACCTGCGCTGGGCGGACGCGCGGCGCGCGGAGGAGGAGCGCCGCGTGCTGGACGAGCGCGAGCGCGGCCGCGCCCTGGCGCGGCGCTTGCGGGAACGGGAGCCTCCGCCGTCGGAGCCGCCGCCGCTGCCGCCCCCCCGAGCCGGCGCCGCGGCCGACGCCGCCACGGCGGCGGACGGGCGGGACCCGGAGCGCCAGCAGCAGAATCTGCGCGAGCGTCTGTCGCTGGCCGAGCGCAAGCGGCTGGAGGCCAAGGAGCAGCGGCGCGGCGAGAGGCGGCTCTCCAATGAGCGGGAGCGCGAGCGGCACCTGCGCACGCAGCGGGAGCTCGCGCGGGAGGAGGACGCGGGCGAGGCTCGGCTGCGCGAGGCGCTCGACGCGAGGCTGCGCGCGTCGCAGCGGCGGCGCGACGAGGAGGAGACGCGGCGCCTGCGGGAGCTGCAGCTGCGGGCGGACCGGGACGGGCAGCGGCTGCGGCGGGCGCGCGCCGCGGCCGAGCGCCTCGACGAGGACATGCGCTCCCGGCGGGAGGCCCTGGCCGCCGAGGCCGAGCGGCGGCTGCGGCAGGCGGCGCTGGCGGCCGGGGAGGGCGCCCAGCGGCGCGCGGAGAGGGCGGCGCGGGAGCGGGCGGAGAAGGAGCGGGCGCACGGAGAGGCGACGAGGCGCGCCGTGCTCGAGGAGGAGAACCGCCGGCGGGAGAGGCTGGCGCGCCTCCGCGAGAAGGAGGAGAGGGGAGAGCGAGCGGCGCGGCGGCGCGACGCCAGGCTGGAGGAGTCGCGCTCCGTGGCGAGGGCCTCGTTCGAGGTGCGGGAGAAAGTGCGGGAGGCGACGCAGACGCGATCCTTTGACAAGATGGTGCGGGAGGCTGAGCTCCAGCTGCGCCTGCTCTAGGTGGCGCGGGGTTAGGGCTGAGGGTCGTCGTGTTGGTCAGTTACTTCGTCCTTGCTGGACGATTTGATATCGGTCAGTGTTGGGCCGATGATTGCCCTCGGCGTCACTATATTGTGTGGACCATTAGTTCATTCTGTTCTTCATGCAGTATGCGTCCTATAGTGGACATGCATTCAGTTGTGCCCCATTGGACATGTTGCATGGGGGTCAAGTTTTGGACACTGATAGAACAACACTGACTTAATGACTAACCTTGGCTCAATGCAATGTTTATATCCTGTTAATAATAATACTAATCATTCGATAATGCAGTCCATTGTCTAACCAGATGTGTGCAATCCGGTTGACACAACAAACCTTTCTTTACCTGGGGAAAAAACAATTTACAAAATAACACATACCTGTCAACCGTACGGTTTATCCGTATTCGTTTCAATACGGGAAAATGTTTGTCTATTTGTTTGTGTTTCCCCCTTGTGATGGGACTTTGTAGGATGAACGCTGAGATTTATAAGGGTATGAGGTGACCAATAAGGTCTGAATTGGTCTGTAATAAGGTCGGCACTGATAAGGGGTCGACAGGTATGAATTAACAAGGCATAGGTCCAAATGGAATATGAATATACAATATATGTTATTACAACCGTTAACAGGTGACAATTATATTATAGCACGTTAATGTCTCAGCATTTAAAAAATGCAACAAAAATTTTCAACATTAAGAAAAGCACTTGATGAACATAAACAACTCACGACAATAAGCATGTGCATATGGACACAAATGCAGGACTGTTTTCACTGTAATAAAACTTAGATTTAGCCGCATGCTTTCCAGGTCAGGAATTCTGAATTGCAATAGGTCAGCATGACAGATTTGGAACGAGCTGCACCCATCTTAGCGCTCAGCAGCGTACCCTAGCCATGTGTACGCACAGTGCATATGGGATCTTCAAGACAGATGAGGATGACAATAAGGGATTCATTTCAGCCGGGTCTGCCTGTACCAGCGACCAGGAAAATATTTCCGCAACCCAGAGCGCCTTATCCAGTATATTCTCTTCGCTATAGCTGTGGCTGTTGGTCACGTGCCTGTCTGCCAGTGACATAGAAAACAGTCAGAAATTAAGCCCTGACTAAAAGCCTCCGCACATGTTACTCGACACCCTTGTCAAAGACCCATTCCGTCACGCGAGACAAAATCCCATAAAGCTCACATTTAGCCCTTGGCTTAATGGCTGTGATTGAGGGATTTACGATTTTTGGTGTCGTGTTGTCCTAATAGCTCAGGAGTAGGTAATCCGTGTTCTTGATGATGCTGTGTGGATTGGTAGGGAAGCTTAACCATGCAAAAGCACGCGGATTGTACATTGTATTTATTCACAACAAAATACAGGTATGCATATTCCTCAGGCCGCATTTATATCCACCGTACGTTGCTTTGCTTTGGATGGAAAACAAATTCTGGAGCTGATTTTATTATTTATGGTCTGACTGATCAATTCCTGTCTGAATTCGCTAATATTCACGTACAACCCTGTTGGCAAGTCGCTTGGATAAGGGCTTCTCCACGCCATGTGAATCGTGGGGGGTGGGGGGGTTATTTGACTCTGCTTCACCATGCTGGTCAGTGCGGGTTGGTGAAGCAGAGCAGACATGGAGCATTGTACAGGGTGGTCCAAATGTGTTCTGACACCCACATTAATTTACCACTGAAATGTTTTTCTTATGCGTGTTTATTTCTGTTTTAAATAAAGTCTTACTTAAAAATATGACGTTTTACATAATGAAATGTGGATGACGAGACATCTGGACCACCATGTGTACAGTACTCTGACGGATTTTGATGCACTTGCCCGCCTCTGAAAACAAATTCACTTAAAACCTTCAACATTAAAATATATATCTTTTAGAACTGAGACATTTTATATTGTGTTACGCAATTTAGAATTTTAGTGAAGTTATCGATTATGTGGTATGCAAAACAAATGTTCACCAATACCTTGTATGCAGGATGGACACACCCCATCATCGCAAACTACAAATCCAGATCCAAAGTTACAAATACATTCATCTGGGGGGGACATTGCGTTTTCTTGAATCCTAAAGTTCGAGCAAAACACTTGGCCAGCGCCGTCACGTTTTGAATCGTTTTTGCCTTTTGTCTCCTTTTGCCGTAAATTCTCAAGCACATTTCACCAGCATTCCAACAGGCAATAGAAAGCAGCCGTGTCGGGTCTCTACGCAACACACTGCTCCCCATAAAACCGGCGTTGCCATGGTATTTTCAAACAAAACTTTAAAACGGTTGGCAGTGGTGTGCAGTGAGAGTATACTTTCGTGTGTGTGTGTAATTGTGCGTACGTGTGCATATGTCGCATACAGTTGTTTAGTCTCGAACGACTAATCTTAGACTGTCAGCAACTAAAGGTCAACAGCAGTTGATAGCGGATCGACGATTGATCGCTAACTCGGTGTGTTGTGTATTGAAAACAATAATTCCATGCAATCAAATCTCTTCATTAAAAGTAGCCAAATTTAAGGAGGAAATGTTAACGCTTCATTCTACTATCCATAAATGTGAAATTACAAAAATGTGTAAAGGAATTGGCTTAACATTCCAAGAAGGACCCTCCTGAGGTTTTCCTGTTTAAACATCTCAAATTATTTTCTGTACGTAATAACAAGTTGGTAGTCTTTTAACTGGAAGCTACAGCACAGATGCAGTTTTATATTGAACCTAAACGGTTATTGAATATTTAACGTGTGTGCATTGTTAAATGCTGTGGTGTGGTTTTACATTGTGTATTCGTGCACATAGCAGTGGGCAACCAAAAGGTTTGGAGATCTTAAAAACGTAAAACCACACGGACCGAATATTAGCAGGTTTTTTTAATGCTCTAACTTGTGTTTAACAGTCAAAATGTAAATGAAACGACTGAAACCAGTGGTTTAGTTGTATTTTTGGTAGCTACACCACTGGCTGAAACGCATCACCTTGCCGATTTGACCTGTTGGTGATAAAGACATTGGTGCGTTTTCTCTACTAATTTGACAAAGTAACTTTGTGATTACGAACAAGTCACAAAGTGTCAATTATTGGGAAGTGCTTATTTGCAATGGTGGACAAATATATATGGTGGAAATTTAACATTCCAATGGCAGGGACCAGTCTCGCCTAGGATGACCCCTGTTTTCTTTAAATTATCCGTTGTAAATTTGTATGCAGGTTGAATTTATTTCACACCATCAGTAGTCAACCGTTTGGAGGAAAGACAAGAAACGGAACACAAAAAGCAGTTTTAAATAAATTAGTTTTCAATTTAGATGTAAAATTGCATAGCTCCAGTGAAGAGCATTCCAGACGGCCGCAGAAGTGCATCTGAAATCACGCAACCAATGGTGTAATTTTAATTTATATAGCATCTAGAGTCTACAACAGCTTCTCCAGAACACTGTACATAGCAACTGTACAACAAACATGAAACTCAAACAAATATTGAAAAAAAGTTAAATAAATATCACTAAAAAAACACGAGTTGGCAAATTGAGCATCGCCAAGACAGACCGTGCACAGGCCGCCTGAACCACCACAACCTCGTACACCAATGGGCATTGTAACGATGGGTGGATGCAACAACATTTCAAATTGTTATGCAAATTGGGTGGACATAAAACAGGGGGGAAAGGAAACAGTGGCGATGATGAAGAGGAAGGTCTTCGTCGAGCAATCCACTGCTACGTGTGAAGGCTTGCCACACCATGTCGGTCATAGAGGTTTTTTTTACCATATTTCAACAAGCTGGTCATTGTGGGTTGGTGAAGTGGATGACCAAGTGGTAGGACCAGTTAAATTCAAAGTCAGATTGGGTTCACAGTGCAGGGCACTAACAACTGGGGTGCCACTTCACCAATCATATAATGTTAGACATATATTATTTATTGTCTCTAAACCTTTTGAGCGCCCTGCTAAAATAACGAAGTATCGACGAGATCTTTTTTATGGAGTTTGTTGAATATAAAGTTTGCCAAATAGGTATGTCAACGCTTAAACCACTTATATGTTCTTTTCAAAATGAAGTTTTTTTTGGTGAAAATATCCACACACTGTATATTGTACCCTCTTCAAAGTTGAGGTATGCTCAGGACTTTTTTTTGTTTCGCTTGTGGTTTGTGCAATGATGATACGCTTTTCACACTTGTGTCGTAGTGGCAGAAAGCCCCACGGAGTAGAAATCTACGGTATCGACCGTGTGTAGATGTTGTTTTCTGAAATAAATCCAACTACGTCCAAATTACCCGTAATGTGCTGGATCTCGTCACAATTCGTGAAGCTCAACCTGGTTCGTAGTTGGATGGGTGACCAACATCAGGGCATGGCGGGTGTTGTAGGGTGGGGATGCGAGGTGTGGCCAGTAATGACTGCGCTGAGTTTCACCCCCTCGTATGTATGGTGAGTTTCCGCTCACATGAAGCCAATCACATTAATGGAATGAGACAAACATCCCAATATAGCGGGACCTTTTTTTAAGAGTCTTGGGAATCGGTAAGGCTATTCTTGTTAAGTAGCATTTTATCACTGTTACTTTACACGTTGGACACATTGTGAACCAGTTTAATCAAATTTGTGTTATGGTTATATACACTTGCAGGTTATTTTTAAAATAAATTGTGTGCAATGCATGGTGTTTGGTGGATCAGTGTGGCATGTAGTGTTCTATTGGTCATCGCATTTCAGTTTCCACCCTTTCAAACAGTATTTGTTTTAAATAAAAAACACTGAATAAATAGAGTTATTACACTGACAAAAGTGACGAGTTTTATTTTGCTGGAATGGCATTAACAGAGGAGATGGAGCATTGAAATCAGTTCATGTGCACGTGCAATGAGGATTGCTACATTGCAGGATTTGGGAGAGATGGCGTTGGATTGTAGAGACCTCCATCCAGGAGTGGATTGGCTACGAGTGATCATGATATAGAGAATGGGAAAATATACTGAAGTTGGCAATGATGGTGGTGGTGTCGATCATTATGATGGCAATGATAGTGATGATGGTGGCGCTGGTGGTGGTATTGTTGATGGTGATGATAAGGATGATAGTGATGATACTGGTGGTGATGGTGGTGATACTTGTGTCAGTATATGGTGATGAGCACACCCTGGCATTGATTGCTGTACACATTGGCGGAAACAACTGTATTCTACCAATTGTCAGAAGAAAACCAAACCAGCAAAAAACAGCATCTGCTTGCCAATTTTTTTTCTTCCAAAAACGTCAGCGTTACCTCTGTCACCATCACACAAATCAGGCCAGCAATCTATCATCTGTACCCTCGTGTGTCATCGCTGTGTGGATTGTGTATATGTCCTCTCTTGAGTGTGCTTGCCGTTCAATGTTTATTTTTTCCTCTCGCGAGTTCTTAAGAGGCCGCCCCCCCCCCTATTCTCACCGTAGCTCAACTTCGTCATTCTCTGGGGGCCCTGGGAGACAAGTCGCCACTTGCCTGGACAGTCACGAGTGCCCCTCGGTGGCCTGTGGATCGCGGTGAAATTTGGGAACATTTGGATGTACCCCTTGCGTGATTTTCAGTAGGCAGCGTAAACCCTTGCTGCATTCTGCAACTGTTTACGTGGCTTTTGTGCGGCAACAAGGCTGAGAATGAATTGGTTAAACACACCAACAAGTTGGGCCCTCCTTGGAAATACTATTGAGTGATATCACACACATTTGTTGCGGGTTTTTTCAAAACTAGAGACACCTTGTTTGAGGTCAGGCAAATTTTATTGGATTTTTTTGTAGATATATGAACAATCACCTTCCTGAATAAACAACTTCATCGTTTATTAAGTTGCATTTAGAAATATATTATTTATCCGGAAAATTCCAGTATTAATATTCATTTACCGGAGGGTCCCGAAATTGGGATGTTCGGCCAAAATTGTGGCTATTGATGGCTTTACTTTATGATGATTCCTAACAATAATGAATCCGGAATACATTGATCTCATTTTCCTGCTGTTGTCTAATACAGCTACAATTTTTTACACTTTTCAGTTTGCACCTAAAACAAGGTTGCGTGCATTATACACCCAATGTGCCGATAGCGCGTAACATGCAAGGCATGGTGGGAGAACCGATCCAGTGGTCACAATCACGCCTTGTACTCTGGAGAAATTGACGCTATTGCATTGAGAAACACGCATCGTGCTGCAACGGCAGGCAGGTTGGGCATCGTGCGTCCCAGTCTTCAAAACTTTTCTTGTTCAATGTCGCAGGGTCCGCCAAGACGCTCTCCCGCACCCTTTGAGCTGTGCAGTGTTTGCGGTCGCCCATCACGGTTCTCTACACTGGCGCTCGCAAACAATGCGTGTGATTATAATGTCAAGTGTTCGTGTGTTGAAGCCCCAAACACTGTTTATGGGTGACGGTGGCTTGCGAGTCGTAGCAAGTTCATTGGGCCGGCATTCCAGATAAGCCGGGATTTACTGCCGGGCGTGACTGCAGTGGCAATTGATTTGGTGTCCAATCCAAGTGTGGGCCTCGCATACAGTAGCTGGTTCTACGGTATGATCACCAATGGTGCTTATTAGTTTAATTGATTTACAGCACTTTGCCAATCCATAGCTGGATGAAGGTTATCCCCATGCTGTGTCGGTCGAGGGCATGGGGGGGATTGTTTGACCATACTTCATGAACCGTGTTGCCTAGGGATCGGTTCAGGTGTCACTCGCCACTGATATTATCCGTGGCCGGAAATCAAACGCAGACCGTTTTGAAGTGGCACGTCTCGTAACAACCAATGTTTATTTGTCGCACGGAAAATCCTGTTTAGCCAGTTACCCAGCTAGTTTGCAAGGAAGATCCGCGGTGCATCAGCAGCACAGAACAAAAGCAACAACGTCAAAGTGATCCGTACGGAGGAACAGGAGAGCATCGGAACAACGCATCGAAGGTACAAGTAACCAATTATTATATAACAAACAAAAACTATTAGCGATGCTGTAATAACACATTTATATTAGCAATTTAAACATGCATATTGCACCAAAAGAAAGGGCGAGGGAGGTAATGAAGGGTGGGGGAGAGGAGGTGACCGCGAGGTGAAGCGAACACGATCGGGCTTAATAATCCAACACCATCACGGGAACGCGACGAGTGAAACAGCAAGCGGGTTGCCTTCGGGTGAATCGGTCGATCCGTGTGCATTGTGAGCCAGGCTAGGAGTGAGTTTAAATGGTGGAGGCGGGAGGGAGCCGAGTATCAGCTGAAAAGGCGAGGGCATTCCAATAACGTGGGGACGCATGCAAAAAAAACACTTAAGTCGTGGCCACGTCTCGAATGAAGTCATGGGCATAGGTTCCGCAGCCATGCACTCAAATCGACTCGGCGACGCTCGTCTGAGTTTATAGAGGACATTGTCACACATTGGTTTATTGACTCTGCGTTGTGCCCACACAGAACAAGGTCGTTTTCTTCCAAAACGTGGATATATTGGGTACAGCAGATGCCTCCAACTTGTATAAATACCTTACCTTGGTTGTGAACTTGGAGTTAATTTAGATTTTTTTTCAAATCGCCTTGAACATAGCTTTGTATATCGGTGTGATTTCGGGAGCTAAGCGGTGTTGGTCCCGGTTAGTACGTGGATGGGAACATGCCTGGGAAATTCCACGTTTCGTCGGTTTGAGCCGCAAAGTCGGCCAGCAGGTAGCAGTACAGCAACTCTGATGAAGGTATCTGCGTGGAATTGAGGTCTCTCTCGAGACTCCCTTTGAAAAATGAAAAATAGGTCGACCTGAATCGGCTATCGTGTTTAAATAACGGGTTATCAGTCATTCAATTGGCCATGCGTCTGATGTATCTGTGCGGTGGCTTTTCTCGGGCTATCTCCGATTTCGATTTAAAGCTTTCGTGACTGCAGGGATTCATATTCTTGGATCTTTCGGTAAAGTCACGTAGAAGGGAAATGATAAAATAATAAAAATAAAACAATACAATTCTCACGACGTTTTGGCCAAGCTAAGCCGTGTTCATTAGGACGCTGTCTTTCCGACAGCTCTGTTCTTCACCTGAGGACGGCTGCTTGTGTTGTGGCCGAAATGTTAAAATTGTATTATGTTTTATTTTATTATTTTGTCATTTCCCTTCTACGTGACTTTACCGAAAGATCCAAGAATATCTCCAATTTCCTTTCACACGAAGCCACACTCACTGATGGAATTGACCAAACATCCCAAAGCAGAGCCCTCCCAAAAAAAGAGTCGGTGTTGCTTTCCTGGTACACGTTTATTTAAGCTGTTTGAACCCAGAACACCCTGTAACGTGGAAACCATGTCGAAATGTAAGTTTTTGAAAAAGGCACAGCAGTTTTCCTGCCGCTGGCAATATCAATAATTGTAGCAATGCAGTGTATGGTAGATTAACACGTCGGCTTTCGCGACAGATATCAAAAACAAATGGTATTTTTTGGGATTAGATCGCGTAAATATGAATGCGTCGATGAAGCTGGTTGCAATCACCCGTGAAATGTTGCGGGTTTACTCTCCAACACACCGGTGTGGTGAATAAGTAAATAATTGGCACGTTTTAATGACGTGACAACCCTTATTAATTGGCTGTGTCGGGTGGTGGCGGTTTTTTTAATGTTTACGCGATCTAACTAAAAAAACCTTTATTATGTACAGTACGATAGATTATTTTGACATGATGGTGAATATGTAGCGCCTTTAGTGGCTGTTGGGGTGACGTGAGCTCATTGAAAACCATCGTTAATTTAAACATTCGTCATTTATAAACTACAACCACCATTAATCATCCAGGCCATCATCATCATCTATAAATCACAACCACCATATACACTCCAGCATTCTAAATTGTTGCGTGGTTGTGGTGGCGTGACGTGGTCTAAATTCATGTTCGTTGTATCGCACGCTACTGAATCAGAATATTTATTTATACTGGAGAAATCCGATGAGCGACAAAGCTCTTTTGCAGACTTCCAGTAGCTTCCACAGATGTCCAGTGGAGCCTCAGGTGAACCCGGCAATAAAGTAGCAGGCGAAGGCGGTGGAACACGACACACGCACACAGACCGTCTTGCCCACACAACACAAAACACGGAGCTTTAACTCAAAAGTAGCTGTGGGGAAGGAACCATTCGAAGAGGACTTTCAAATTCAGTACCACACATTACAAGAAGACAACGATTCCCCTGGATAGCATTGAACAGGGGGCAAGTGCTGTTAGCGATCGCCTATGAAGGTCGGCACGGCACACGAGGAGGTGGAGTGCCAGCACCACGCCCGGCCGCCTTTGTCTCTCTAGTAGCGATGTGTATATGCTGCGCCGGGTACTGATTTGAGACCGGGTCAACCACAGATTAACACACCTCAGGAAGAAGTCCATGCAGTCCGGCAGTGGATGGAACATGACTCATCCAGCAGTAGATACATGTCTCATCCAGCAGTAGATACCACATGTCTCATCCAGCAGTAGATATAACATGGCTCGTGATGATTATTTATTTCAGCCAGTACAGTCCTGAGCGCTGTTCCGTAGATTATTGTGGCATCCAGCCATATAAACTTCGCCTTGTTGTCCTCGGGATACTTTGATGTGTGCTGCTGTGTGCATATAGGATACAGGAATATTGGGTACAGTGATACAGGAATACTACAGGTAGGCGTACCTTGTTCTATCGTGGTAGTTACCTTACACCGGTAATCCTTACTCCAAAGCCAGCCTAGCAAGGTTCCGTGAAATATCGAGTGAGAAATGAAGCCCTGCTAATGTGGACACGCCAATTGTGGTCCAGTCTATGACAGTGGTCTTCATTGCAAGGCCCGCGGGCCCCTGGTGGCCTTTAGTTCAAGTTCATTGATTAGGTATAGCCTTGTGGAGCCATTCAGCTCTTGAATCGGGTGCAACTGCAACAAACAATACAAAAACATGAACAAGAATACATCTTATAGTGACTATGTGCAAACAGAAAATCCCAGAAAAGACAGAAAAATATGACAGAAAAATCACCATACACCAACACTGTGCAAAAATCCCAGTGGAATGCAAGTCAAACAACAACAACAACCACAAGACAACTTAGATTAGGCCATCAGTCTATCTCTGTACTACAACACACAAACATGGCCAAACCAAAAAACTTTTCGAAAATCACCAAATATAAAGCCATAAAAGCAATGAAACGGTGGTCAGAGTTCAAAGCGGCTTCTTCTGAACGTTCAACTTCATCCAGCGGTTGTTTTTGTAGGACGCCTCCTCCAGCACCTTTGAAGTTGCTTACTCAAGAACCGTGGCCTTTAAAATGCATTGTATGGTGAAGCTCAATGGATCTCAATAGACGCGCTACTGGGGGGGGTCTGGCTGCGTGAGATTTCTTGAATATGGTTAGGAAGTTTTGTGATCGGTATATACTGGAGTTCAAACGAATACTGGTGTGTCCTGGTACTCATTTAATGCTGAGTCGACCTAGGGTTGAACTGGTGTTTATGGTACGACTAGGGATAGAGACTACTGCATACGCTAGACTGGGGTTGGCGGATCACGCGAGGAAGGGAGTATGGGATCATCCATTAAGGACACCGTGATTATGATGAGCAACGAGTTTGATGCCTCTGAGGGGCAGTAAAGAAAGTAGGATTCTGAATTATTGCTGTGGGTGAGGTTCTTTATACAACCAGAAAAGCCTCCGAGTCAATACTCATTCAGGAGGATCCTGCTCCAATGAGATAGTTTTGATAAATAGCACGAGGATATTTTCGTGGGGCATGGGAGGAAATCATAGCACCAGGAAAACCAACACGCATACGAGGGGGGAACATTCAAATTATCCATACAGATAACCTGTTGATGATGATATGTTCGTAACCATACGATAATTCATGAGCATCACCATAATGATGATGCAGTTTATGATGATGAATCTGTTGACGATGATAATGTAGATTGTGATGTAGCAGCTGCTGCTGATAACGACGAAGACTTAAATGTAGCCGACGCAGCTTTGCGATGCAGATGATTTCTGTCTTGTGATTACCCAGTGTGGGATGTGGATGATCAATCAAGACGCAGTTTGGCATGATGACGTTTATTGGCATACAGCTGATGCAGCTTGCGATGACGATAACGATGCAGCTGATGAAGATAAGAGGGAACGTGGGGAGTGTATGAGAGGGTGAGGTTACTGTTTAAACACCAAAGTGAACTCACGCCGTCCCAACAATGACATCGGCGTCATTCGCAACCTAAATCAACCAACGGCGCGTGACTGTTTCTCTTTGTGTGTTTCATGCGTAAACATCGCCGCTAGGGAGACAAATGAGGCCGGGCGTGGTGCTGGCCACCCGACCCCCTCGTGTGCCGTGCCGGCTTTCATATGCGCTTACTCTTAGGTTTTTCCGGTAAAGTCACGTAGATAAAAAATAAATAATAAAAATAATAAAAAATACTAATATAACTAAAATAATAAATCACTACCAAAAAAACCTAAGAGTATGAATCTTTGCAGTCACGAAAGCTTCAAATCTAGAATTCATAGGTGCTACTCGCTAACAGCACGTGTCCCAAAGGCTAAACGGCGGCGGGTGTCTTTGGTCATATAGGGGAGCAGTGGTGTATGTAGTGGTTAGAGCTCGATTCCCACTCACGGCCAGTATCGATGACGAATGTGAACCGGTCCTGGGCATCCCCTAGGGCGACTCAGCCTTAAACGTCTACGTGGTGCGGTGTGTAAACGTTACCACTTGGGGAGACACCATTTCCCCATGCGCCGTGGTGGCATTAACAGATGCGAACAGCTTTTTCCCCGACAGTATAATGCGGCTATCGAGAAATCCTCGTTCTGTTTATGCACCGGAGTGTTTGAATGTGTGTAGGCATGCATGCACACACTCTCTTATAATAAAACAGTAACCCACACACTCTGGTCACTGCTTCTCACCGGTCGTGTGGACTGCGACGAGAGATGTGGGGAGCGGACAAGATTGCCTTGGGCTGCACTGCCCCCTGCCGCCACACAGCGGAGCACAGTCGATAACGCACCCCGGGCGTGCGAAACGGGCCACTCATCCGAGCACTATCCAGGCTCAACGCATGTTTAGCTTCAGAGATCTGACAGATTCTTCGGTTTCCTCCCACAGCAAATCCCCCCCCCTCCCCACCGCAATCTAACGGTGATTAGCCAAACCATCCCAATGCTGACAAATTACATGTGCATTACTCAATTGGCACTTGGCAAACATCACCTCCCAACTGAGAAAACATGGCAAGATCCCTCCTGAAAGAGCTCGACGATTTGGTGAAAGGTGTACTAAAGGTATGTGCAGAATAAAATCAAGTGGGGAGAAATCATGTATTGGCATTATGTTCACGATTTCCAAAGTGCGTCTGTCTTAAGGAGTGTTTAAATTAGAGAAGTCTGTCCTCTGATGTAGGTCAATCAGTTTCAAAGACAATGCACATATCAGAGCATGATTTGTTTGCATGTTCACCACAAGTACGTGTGGTGAATGCAGACTTGATTCCTTGCAAAATGTATCTATTTGGTGTTTGAACATCTTAACACGACTGTTTTATTGCCAGAAAAGGGTAAAACCTATTCTCATTTTTAAATCCTTTATATTAAGTTCGCTTGCTTGCTTGCGCGCTTACGACCGTGCAAATCTTTCGGTCGTTTTTTAACCCACTTCCCGTGATCCAATCGAGCTGACATTTTCCACACAGACTCGCTGTGCGTGACAATTAATTTTCGTGAAAAAAAAATTGCAAAATTTTACACTTTTTAGGAATTTTTTTTTATATTTACCAATTTCTTAATGCTGCCAGGCAATCATCTGACCCATAGGTGGCACCCATCTCAAGCCAGAGGACGAGAGGACTCTAGCCGCCACGCATATAAAGGATTTATAGTGAAAAACTTTGTTTTTACGGGTTAATATTTTCATACTTTGATACTGGGAAAAAAAGGTCCCATGATAGTGTTTAAATTATCCGTCAACGCAAAACCTTGGTTGCACATTTGCAAACATGTTTCTTTGTCCAGGTTGTAAGAATTGTTATTCCAACTCGGGCTCCTTGTGGAGTTGGTATGTTCTCTCCCTTTAAAGAATGGGTTGCATAAAAAAAAACATACGATGTAACATCCCAATTCTGAAAAATTACCTGAAAATTACTCAGTTGGGATTAAACTTATCAGCGTCGCCACCTCCTGCAAAAACCTTTGGTAGGACCCTCCTGAAAAATAATCCTGAGACTCAGTGAAGCTTTCCTGGGTAAAAAAGCATACCAATAATAAAGTATACAATTGGAAAAACATTGAATCTTAAACCGATGCGCACACATTGTCGGCTTTTTAATTATAGCATCTGGAATGTTCTTTCATTAATATTGAGATTGAATATGAATAAATGAATCGATTCATCGTTAAAGCCAAAATTACTGAACATGAAACAAATTTAGCAAATTACTTTTTTTGTATGTATAAAAAAGTCAGTACATGAACTCGTGTAGTAACAGTTTGGCCAAAATATGCGATATGGATAGATTTGTTTTGATTATAAAACTATATATTAGGCAATGTTTTGGAACATGGTTTACATCATTTTTAAAGTGGTTATAAACAATGAGACATTCACAATTTTCCAAATGTTAATGTTGATGAAAATGTCAAAATATTTATCGTGGCATGTTACATTATAACAAATTGAGCAGACATGTAGAGTGCAACGTCGCATATCTGGCAATCTCACAGCCGCTTCAATGTTTATTTACTGTACTTTGTACAAAAGTTTCTGAACGAAATTGTAATTGCACCCTTCCCAATAAATATTACAGAGAACAACGAAACATCCAGCGTGTCTTTTGGCCCTGGTATTTTGGCAGAGGTGGGAGCACGCGCACTCTACCCCATCGCATGCGGTGAGCTGTCGATCGACTTGTAGTGAACCCATTTATACTGCTAGGTGGGCAGCGGCTGTGGGGGGGGGGATGGGTGGAGAAACGTGCATCGTCGTTTTAAATGCCGCATAGGGAGATTGAACTGGCGAGCTCTCGATTGCGAGTCCATTGTTGCTGACTGCTAAGCTTGACACCACAGGCATCTCAGTGTTAATGCCGTATTGATTTCTTCTCCGAACAAATGAAAGGGAAGAACTTACAAATGATCACATGCAATTGTATTTTTTTTTTATTTAACAGAAAATAACGTTAGATCTCTTGGCTCCATTCCTCATACCTGTACACAAATCCAGGATTTCGTTTTTTTAATTGTCCATCAGGAACTTGGTGTGTCGGTGAATATTGGCAAACGTGTAACAGTTTCTAATGGGGTGGAGGACAAGAGGCCTGTGACGGGACATGGAAGCCATTAGACGAGTCCGTCCTCCTCTGCACGTCACTCTCTTCAACTCTCTGGCTCGGCCTCCTCCTCGTCTTGCCTGATGACTGGAGAGCCTTCATGGGGGGGGGGGGGTCGAGGACAGCGCGATGGTTACAATGACGTCATGATGATTTGACGTTGGCTGATGGACGCCCATCACCCTAAATGACCCAAATCTTGTCAGATCACGCAAGCTACGTAAATTGAGCTTGGACAGTGCTTGGACGGGTGACCATGCACACAGGTATTTATAGGGCTGCAGGACTACGTGGTGGGCAGTAGAGGGCAGCACAGTAAAATCCATTCTGTACACAGATGCTTCCACGTCGACCCTTTACCATAACAAACCCGCACTGACAATCATGGCGAAGCATGGTCAAATAGCCTCCACCACCCAAGCAGTGTGAGGAGGCCCTCGTCCAGGAATGGATTGATAAGGGGGGGTCTCACAATGTACGTTTATATTTTGTCAAATCCACCTACGAGGATGTGAGATGTGGCATTGCATGCGTGAGAGGTGCGGGGAAGTGCTCCGTGATGGCGGTGGTGCTTGGGGAAAGTGAACATGAGGGATGTAGTTGGTGAATGATGCGTGGGATGAGATAGGACCCTGTGTGGTGCAGTAGGACCACGGGTTTGAGCCGTGGTCCTACTGTAATGGTTGGCATGGGCCCTGGTGCAAGGAATTAAATGTGGCCCCCTGTCCAATTCCCCCCTTTAAGCCAGGTGCTTGAGCCACTCATCTGCTGGGGGCTGAGAAACCCAGGATGCATGTTTCTGGGGGTGGGTGAGCTGAGCCATGGGGCAGCAACCATCTCGGTTTGTGGCCCTGAAGCTGCGCTGAAAATTCCACATTCCACCAGCGAGGGCCAGTCTAACTGCTGAACGATCGCCGTTGACTTTTCACAAAGCGGTAGATATTTTACCAACCCCTTGAGGGATGATGGACCAAGTTCCTCACCGTCGAGTTTTTTGAGCCGAGGCAGGCGCCGAGTTGCCTCCTCCATCCAGTTCCCCTCGCCCGAGTGTTTATCCTCCAGGGGGTTGCCCACAAACACCAGGTCGGCCAGCGCAGGCAGGTCGGCCAGCCGCACAAACTCGCCTAGGCCACACCGACACCACCCAGTAAAACAACACGGCGATGTCACACCTAGGTTTTCACAGCCACTCGTATTTCAACCGCGGCCTTCCGGATTAGACTGCATATCACGTGTTTCTTCTCTCAAGCTTTCTCCCGCTTAACTCCTGCACGCATCTCCAGGAGTTGAAGTGGGTCGCCGGAGGTTTGAAAGAAGAAATTAGAAGAAATGCTCAACATGCAGCCTAACCCGGAAGGCCCAACTTGGAAAACACGTCGCATTGAGGTGGCCGGGTAGCTCAGAGGTCAGAGCATACTGCGGGTACCCGTGGGAACCCAAACTAATGCAGGACTCTGCACTGAGCTGACATTGACCATTAAAACATACGGACCACTTAACAGTGACAGGCATTCACAGTGCGTTCACGTGAACAGATATGCTAATTGTGTATTGGGATAAGGTGATAATAATTTATGAGACTGAATAAATTAAAGTGTTAATTTGGATTCTTCCTGTGCAGTGCTTTGAATTTATGTTTTCACAGTTTTCTTAATGAAATAAATGTTGTACCTATAAACTCACTTTGAGAGTTTTGTGGTTTATTGAATCCAGGTGATCACAATGTAATTTTATCCAGGCCTGTACCAAGGTTCCCAATCACCTGGGATG